>NC_091495.1:32031309-32635208 GCF_947461875.1 Haliaeetus albicilla
TGTATCATAATAGTCTAAGGAAATATTACATAATATGTTTGTTTACAAAAGTGATTGCTAACATGGCTTTAGTTTTTCCAAACAGCCAGAGCTTATTGACCTAATTCTAGTTCAACAGTGTGTTTAGTGCTATTGAACTAAAATTTCAGGGTTTTTTTTCCTAGGCTATTGCATGTTGTTTTTCTGAGCTTTCAAGTTTTATCAAGGAAGAAAATACAAAGAAGTGCAAAGAGAGGGGAAGTTCAGTGATTACGTAGATATTACTTTTCTAGGTTCAATATAAACACATTTGATAATAAAATAAAATGTTTTTTCTTTGTTGCTATGGGAGGTAGTGGAGAATTGCCAATAAATTTCCTTTAAAACAACATTGTAGTCTTTCAGTACAAATATTTGCTATCTTCCTTTATTCTGTTTTAAAGACACTTTTTTACAAATAAACGTCTAATAAAGTATCACTGTTAGTCTAAGGATTGCATATGGACTGGCTGATATATTTTGAAATTAATGTATTTCCATATGTGGTACCTTCTAGTACCATGCTTTTAATTTTTATTTTATTTTATTATTAATTGTAAATATTTGAATAATTTCTCCCTAGCAATGAAAGCTTTAAATGTTTATCTAGTTTCAGGAAGACCTGTGCTCTGCTTTTGAAAAGATGCCATACAGTAACGTTTAACTCTTCTTGGTGTGTGCAATAGCTCTCAGTTGCAACTTTCTACTTGTCACCTCCTGTGTCTTGTAATGTAGTCCAGAGGCTTTCTAGCAGGACTTCTTTTGGAAAAGTTGGTGGGAGAGAATGAGTCATTGAAGTCGTTTTACAACAAGGGAGAGGGCAGAATACACAACAAGGAGACTTCATGTTAATGACAGATAGCTTTAACAGAGGTTTTCAGTAATAGACAAGAAAATCGAGCTGTTTCTTTACTGAAAGCTGCCATCAAGATCGATGCAATATCGCCTACCTCACATTTGCACTCTGAGAAGTGGTCAGTTAGACTGGCTTGAGCTGTTTTATGTCCATGTTGGGTTAGCTCTTCTAGCCATGCACATGACAGCAGTTTCCATGGCAGCCTCTCTGGTAGGTATTGGGCTTGCATGTGACTAACGTAGTGCTACACAGGATAGCTGCGGGTCAGACCTTAAAGTTTAACTGAAATGTTGCTTATGCTCCCAAGGTATACTAAAGATAAACGCTGTTACTTCTTTGGCTTTCATTTGGAGATTGGTATAGCTCATTCTTCATGGAAAGCTTCCTGCAATGAATGAGAAGCAGTAGGGGGATAAAGTTCGGGGGTGGAGCTCGTTAACTCTGAAATAGCTTATCCTAGATTAACTGTTATTTTAGTAATCAGGTTTATAGCTCTGCAAATAAACATCATATTGCATTTAACCTGAAGGGTTTTGCCAAAGAGTAGATCTATGCCACAAATAGCTGCCCTTTTTTTTTTATCCCCTCCCCTGTAGCTATGCCTCTCCATTCTTTTTAGCTTGTAAGCAGGTTACCTCTACTGTATCAACAAAATAATTTCATCTTATTACTGATAAATTTTGCTTTAACTCTGTATTATGCTAATTGTAATTATGTGAATAATGAAATGAAAATTCAGGTTTAATGTGCTGAAGAATACGTATCCCAGAATTACTTTGTTATTAATGATACTGTGTACAGATGCGCTTTGTGTATAAGCACAGAGGACATTGTGCAAGTTTATTATGTGAAAAGAAGTTCAGGGACTAGTCTAAACCTTTATAGCAAGTAACAGTTAAGATTAGTAGTGGAAACTGATTACTTTGGATATCAGTCCTACAACCAGATAGCCTGTCACTTATAAATCTGTAGAGGTCTAAATTTGGTAAAAATTATTCTGAGGACCCAGTGATTGACTACCTTGTTTTAAGACTGCATGCATGGTTTTTTTCTGGGGGTGTTTTTTTGGTTTTGTTTTGGTTTTTTTTGGGGGGGGGGGTTGACAGCAGTGCATAATTGTAACTGTAAAAAGGCCTGACAGTTGCTCCTTATGTCAGAGTGTGATTTAGTAAGCTTTATAGCATTGCTTAGTTTTAATGTGTACTTAAATGCTTTTGGAAGGTGCAGTGAAAAAATCTGCTTGCAGCATTTTCAGGAAATAGAGTTTACATAGGATCATCTCTCTCATTCTCTATGACTGCAGTAGAGTTTGTTTTGCAAGGAAATCGAGAAAACTTGATTCAAGCAAAATTGAGGTGATGTTGCTTGATGTGAAGGCACTAGATGAGGTTGTGGTAAGCTGTTTTCCAATATCTGAATGGATTTCTGATTACAGAGATCTTGATGCTTGTAGAAAACCAATAGCTAAAGCCAGAAGGGCCTTTCTCCATTTTTAGAGAGCTAGGAGATTGTACCTGTCTGTTTCAAATGGGGGATGATAATCACTGTCTTTTACCTTGATGTTAAAATACTGTTGCAAACTATATCTCAAACTACCTTTCAATTAGTAAGTTGTAGTTTTGTAAAGTAATTTCTTTGGATACTGTAGAATGCATTGAATTTGGAGACTTAGGCTGTTAAGTTTTGTTTTTCTTGAGAAGCATATTTAGCCTATGCTCTGTGATATGCAACTCTGCTTCCAAATCAGTTGGAGCTTTTGACTTTACCTTCTAAAATGCTATATGGCTGGTGACCTATGTAAGGAGGAAAAAAAACTTGTCATGCAGTATCTTTGTGTGCTTGGTGGAAAAAGTGGGACTGAAAGCAGTTGGTGTAAGAGAGAAGAGGTATTTACCAGGGCTAAATTAGGGCTGCAGTCATTTGCTGCTCCTTGGGGTTTCGTAGCAGCCAGAATTTGCTTAAATTTCAGGGAACTACACACATTTTGAGAGAAGAGAGATGAGTGATGGGGAGGGTTGCTTTTCTATTCTGTATCTCTGGAAATCCAATATATATTTTTTATTAAATTCCTGAAGCTTTTTTAATTAGCGACTAGCATTTAAATTGCAACAAATAATTAGTATGTTGTCTTAGTGCTAGACTTGATAGTCTACTTCTCGAATTAAGGAACCTATCATAATACTTGTACTTGAGGCACTCTTTTCTCCTAGGTAGATAACTTATGAATCCTCCATTATAAAATTGCATTTCATAAGTCCTGTATGCCTTTGTTTTTGAAACTGTGTGTGATTACATCCTTGCAATTCCTGGAAGTTTTTCAGAAGAGGTTCCTAAGTCGGGTGGCAGCACTTGGTGGAAGTTCTGTCCTTTTAGGATGAGGAGTAGAATAAGCTATAGTGGCATAACAGGGACTTAACTTTTGTCAGAATGCTATTCCTACTTATGTCTCTGGCAGCAGCTGTCAGTTCCCTCCAGGAAGCGAGCATGAACTCCTGCATTCAGTAATTTCAGGAGGTCATCACTCCTGCATTTTGAGGGATCTCAGTTGTTCTCATGTCAGTGTTGCTAAAGAGAAATGAGCCCCAAAGGTTTTTGAGAAACATACATATGTACTATTACTCTCTTGTTTTTCCTTTTTCTCTCTAAACTTTGCATTTGTAATATCTTTGCAGGTGGTTTGTCCAGATTGTAGTGATGATATTGCAGTGAAAAAAGACAATATTCTGGTTCGCTCTTTCAAGGATGGCAAATTGTGAGTAGGAATGTAGCGGTTGATAATTGAATAAAGTCTCTACCAGTCAAGTAAAGTGTAGTATGAGATGCATTGGGTAAAGTATTAATAACATCAGTAAGCTCAGTAAGTTTCTGCCAAAATTTTTCTAATGTTTAGAAAACTCTTAACATCCTACATTGTGATGAAATTAGTCTTGAACTTTGTCATTATTAATAATGGGATGCATAAACCTATCTGTCTTAGTGTTAATTTGATTGTTACAATGGTGGCAAACAAAGCAGTATTTTGTGACTTTGAGAATGGCCTGAGACTCTTTCCTGCTCTGGTTGGAATAGAGCACTGCTTTTCAGAGATGTGGCCGTAAGCTTATCCAGCTACAGAAGGGGGTGGGTGGGGGTGTGTGTATGCATGCATGTACACCACATGCACACACAGCAATTCTCTTTCTTTTTTTTTTTTGAGGTAGTAAGTCTCATTGTTTATCTTGGTGTAGACTACAATTACATATTATCATGTTCTTTGAAAAGAGCTGTAATACTACTCAAAGTAGGAAAGAAGAAACATAGAAAACCAGACTGTACGGTATTTGCAACAGAATAACGAACTTTGTGTTCTTAAACTCATGTTGGTCAGGGACAGGGTTGATGGGTGACAATAGAATTATTTTTTCTAGGTTTTAGGGTTTTTTTTTAAAAAGTTGCAGCTATTTATTGTGCTTGGTTCAATTTAACAGAATGCTTTTGCAGAAAGGATATAGAAATATTTAACAGTTTCATTGTGGTTTAATTACTTACTTAAGTCTAGGCTATCGCTTTACCATTTGGTAGTTATTCAGGCATCAATGCACGTCACTGGAGAAACACACATAAGCATGTGTGCACGCAAACACATACCCCTCCACCCCGCAAAGCTGCAGTTCAGATTTGCTTCCTTAGATATAGCCACAGTAGAGCAAGGTAGGGTTTTGTTTGTGGGTGAGTAGTTACTTGCTAAATTAACATGAGGTTTTTGTTAAGCAATATATATTTGGGAGATTCCAGAAACTACCTGTTAGTGGAAGAAGAATGCTTTCTTTAATATGCACTGAATGCATATGAATGGTCTAACCAAATTTATATAGAATTTTTGGTTTTAATCCACTAACTGACTAATACCATACCAGACTAACACTATAGAACTGTCAAGATATACCTCATATGCTTCTTCTTTTTGTTTAGTAAGTGTGTTATAGTCTTAAGTGATAGCTCTGTGTTATACTGTTGATTTAGCTTTAAAATAGTTTAATATTTTTTTTAACACTTTCTAAATTATCTAGCGTTTCTGTGCCAAGAAAAGATGTTCGGGAGATCAGTGAAACTTCACCAAAGCCTGATGCTTTGTTAAAACAAGGTAAAAATAACTTTCTGTGAGAAAATACATGTGTATGTATTTACTTTGTTATGTAAATAGGACCAAATTCATGGTAGATTGGTTCATGTCTTAAAAATGCTAAAATACAGGATCTTTTCCTGTAGCATAATATGTTGAAGGAGAACACTTCCAAAAATCTAGAGGAACTCTTAAAAAAAACCCCCAAAACAGACCATCCCCCCCCCCCCCAACAACAATAATAACCCCCAAACACCAAAAAACCCCTAAACAAAAATGCCCCACTCTACTGCACTTGTTTTAAATATAGACATGCCAAACAAGGATATAATCGACGCACACTGGCTTTATAGGTTATTTAGTATTTGGCCTTTTGCATTAGACCTTCATAGAGTTATTCTCACCAGAGTACCCCTAATAGTTATAGTTGCCTTTATGCGCTCTAAAGAAACTGGAATTGTGGATTCATTTGAAAGTTTTAAGTTTGTGTGATCAAACTCTTGGAATTAACTTCTGCTTATTTCTTCCTCCTTCTCCTCCCTGTTCAATATATGTAAACCACAGTACAAATGTGTTGGAATAGGGGTTCTCTCAAGTAAATTTTCATATATGCCCTAATACAGAAGATCCTTATTTCTGTCTATAGGCACTAACATGGTAATAGTCCTAATAATAGCTCTGAATAATTTGATGTGCAGAGGACACTAGGCCAGTTTGGCTGGGCAAGACAAATAAGAATGGACAACATGGGGCTGTTGTTGAGGTTCTTGGAATTTGGGGGTGGAATTGTTAATTAGCAGTCTTTCCTCCTTCTCCCCTGCCTCCCCCCTCTCCCCAACTACTTTTTTTGATTAAAACATTTGGTCAAATTGATACTCCCTGCAGTGCTAACAAATGCTGGTCCTTTTACAGCTTTTGACCAAGCCCTTGAATTCCGTAAAAACAGAACTGTTCCTAGTAACTGGAAAACAGAATTGAAAGAAGACAGCTCCAGCAGTGAAGCTGAAGAAGAGGAAGAGGATGAAAAAGAAAAAGAGGATAACAGCAGTGAGGAAGAGGCAAGTGAAGTTAGTAAAGGGCATAGATACACAGCTGATAAAAATTAGCAAGACTGTAATATTTAAGTAGTTCTTTTTAACATTTGGGAACATGTAACATGTTAAAATAGGCAACATTATTGCCTCAGCTTTCCATAACAAAGATCAGTTAATGTGAAAATATCAACTTGAAAATGCTATTGTAAATAGCTGCTCACATAAATGGTGATAAACTTTTTTTCCTGCCTGTAGAGGTGTTACCCCAGTACGTACCTGTGACTTACCACACATTCCAAGCCACAGGGAAATTTGCTACCTTTTACACAGGAGCTCCATCTGAGGAGGCAGCTCTAAGCTGTTACTGACCTGCGTTCTTGACATATTGGAAAAATAAACCAAACTAGGCTGGCGTGGCCCTGCTGTTGTCTCCTCCTCCTTGGTGTCTGTCACTCTCTCCTTTTTCCCCTTCTACCTTGCCCTTTCCTGCCCCCAAATTGCTATGCTAGGCCTACAGCTGTAAGTCCTCTTGTAAAGCAGATACTGCAAGTAGTTTGGACTGTCCTTTCCCTGCTTCTAGGCATAGAAAATAGAGTTTACTGGTTTTGGAGTGGTGAAAAGTGAAAAATTTTGAAACCTTTAGATAATTACCAAGAAATCTGAGTTGTTGTACCTCTCATCTTGGTCTACTGAAGAATTGCTTCACTACAAGCTGTTGCTCTGGATACCCTGATGTAAAGAAGCAAAAGAGCTTTCAATTAAGGCATTAGCCCATGCACTCCTCTTCCACCTTTCTTCTTGAGTCCTACCTCATGCATGGTTTTCTAATTATCTGTTCTTTCCTCCCAGCCTCCTGTCCAGAAAAAAATGAAGACAAGAGGAAAGAAGAAAATTAGTGGAAAGAACTTTATTTCACAGCTGGCTGTGAGGCTGGAAGAGAGGCTTTTGAATCTTTTACTTCCTCTATACCTTCTGGTGGTACTCAAAATCTGTATCTGCCCATTATCACTTTTTCTCTCAGTTTGGTTTGAGAGCTGTTCTCTAATTTGCTATGCAACTGCCAGTAATGCAGTAGACTGAAATTCCCATCGATAGTGGAATTGTAAAGGAGAAACTGAACTGATTTGGGCCTTAAATGGTTGTTATCGCCTTTCTCTCAATACCTTCTCCCTGGAGATTGTGGCTCTGGCATACCAGAAGATGCTGGTCCATCTTTTATTCGTTCATTTATTTAAGATTTGTTGGGAGACTGCAAAGGTGTGAAGTAAAAACTTTGCCACCTCTCCATGCTGATGAGGTCATCCTGCCTCTTCTTTAAGCTCACAGGAGATTATCCAGCTCTGATCAAAAGTTACAAAGCCCAGTTATTTTGAGAAGCAAGGAGTACTTCCTTGGGCTTAGCACAATTCCTGAACTTTCAGAGCAGGTTCATGTCCAGTCATGGGCATGATCAATGTAGGTAGGTTTGTACCTATGCAGGTTGACACACAGTCTTTACATAGTGCTCATTCCCTCACTACTTTTACGTGAAAAATTCAGAGTCTTTAGCTACAGTGTTTGTAAATATTTGTACACCTTCTCTCTAGTTCCTCTTAGTTGCATGTGATGTTGTATGAGCTAATCTTTCCATGTGCTAGACATGAAGATCTCATCTCAGGCAAATATTTTGGGATTTACTGTGACATCTCGTGTGATTAATTTCTTCTCCGGTATCCAAGGTTTCAGTGCCCTGCTGAACTAGCATATTTTTTATTATTATTTTATTTTTCTTCTCTCTCCTCAGTTGTCAATGGCATGTGTGCCTTCTCTCCACCTGCCTTCGAGCAGTTTCTGCAGCCTATTCTCTCTCTCTCTCTCTCTCTTTTTTTTAATTAGTTTGTGCCTGTAACCTCCTGGCTATCTGGCTATCAAGCAGCATCTCTTCTCAAACAGGACCTGTAGGCCTGCTCTTATGACTTTGTTATCCATGTGCAGATTGTTCTAGTGCTTTCCAGGACATGAAAAATTCTCACTGGTGGCCCTCAGGCCATCCATGTGGTCCTGGTACCCATGAACCAGAACGAACAAACAAAAAACTCGCCTCTTACGGGTGCCACCGCAGGCTTCATATATAGACGGTCCTATCCTATATATATATTCACACACGCTCCTATAGGTGTTCCTATATATTTCATGTAGTTATATAGGTGCTCCTATCCTATAGAGATAGGAGTTGACATGCAGATCCTCTCTAATTCTCTTCTAAGAAGAGGAGTGAGGAGTTGCTTCTCCGCACCCTCCTCCCGCCCTCTTCTTTTTTTCCAAATGAAAGAGACTGGAAAACAGCCTTCCTTCCCGTTACTAAATCTGACAGTAGGTAAAAGAGTTGACAAAGACCCTCTCTTTTAGTGCTGGGGTATAATATGATGTGAATTTTATGTGTTGCAAAAAGCATGTTGCTGCTTTTCTGGACTTCATTATCATACATATAAGCCACTTTCTTGTATCTGTCCATGTCACAAAGGTAAATCAGAGACTGCAGAGTGACCTGCTAGCACTATGGTTGTCTAACTTAGAAATAAGCAAAGATGGCAGACTATGACATGCCTGCTTCAAACCATTATCTAGGGAACCTTGTCGTCTAACTTCATGATTATTTAAGAGATTCTGTAAATGTTCAGGGATTATTAACAGATATTATTATCATAGTATAATATAAACTGATTTTGTAGAGATTCTGAGACAGTTGAAAATGCTTTTCAGAGACATGCAGGGTCTTAAGCTTCCCCCCTTAGCACGCTTTTTTAGAACTTTTTCTTCAGGCATTGGATCTTACGGTGAGAAAGGAGTGGCAGTGTTTTATTCAGCTTCTTCATCACCATTGCTTTAGTTCCCCTAATATTTAAAAAGCATACATTCCTACTTAAACCCTTTGTTGGGTTTCCTGAAGGTTTAGTTCAATGACCACCCCCTTCTCCCCTAAATGCTTTGTGGGACCATTTTCTTATGGTAGGTGTTCTCTTGTTGGTGAGCAACATAAGAAACCCAGTAGTTGCTCATGATCTCTTTGTCACGATCCAGCGTATGCTGGTAGAAGTCCTTTCCAAGTACCTGTCATGTGAGTTTAAAACAAACAAAAGCAAACTCCAAAACTGTATTGATTCCACTCAAGTTGTTTGTTCTCTATGGTCATATTCAAGTTTTACGATTGTAAGCTGAATCCTTTGCTTGCTAGCAGTGTTTCCTTTAGCACCTTTGCCTGTGAAATGTGAATGTTCTTAACCAGGCGCTTGTCTGTACTATATGCAAGACTGCAGCATCACTTCGGGCCTGTCAGTGAAGGATTGCTAGATATGCCTGATGTCTGATGCCCCCACCCTGTGAGGAAGTATCTAGTTTACTGGTTGCAGCTCTCTACCCAGCCTTCCCTTCTTGCTCATTGAAGTAGCCTGCTCTCAACTTTGCTGGTATACTAGGTATCAGATAGATGTGCATCACGTAATGACCCTCGCAGAGATTTTCCTCTTGCATTGCCTTTGCAAGACTGTGGAATGTTTTAATTGCATTTCTGTTGATAATTATACCTAAATGACAACTGTTTCAGCATATTATGAATACTGGTTCTTCATTTTTTGCCTGTTTGCTCTGATATGTCCTCCAAGTGCATTTAATGGAGTAGTAGTAGTACAGGATAAGTAAAAAAAAACTACTCACTGGTAATAGTTATAGCCTTCCTTGACCTTATTTTCAGCCATCCATCTCTTTATTAAATAGCTTTGGCAGATGTTGTGGGTTTTTTTGTTTTCTGTTGGTTTTTTTTCTTTTCTGTTGTGTTTAATAATGATACTCTGTTTCTATTGATTCCTTAACTGTCTTGCTGTAACTTGAAAGACAATACATTTTGTCCCCTTGCCTCAGGGTAGGTGAAGCTTTAATATTTAGTATAAGGAGGCTGTTGAAGGATGGAGAAGATAAACATGGAATGAAAATACACTGAAGAAAAATAATTTCTCTTAGATTTACTGAATAACTTTTATTAATTATTCTTTGAAACTTTACAGGTAGTATTAAAAAAAGTATGCAGAAAATTAATTAACTTATATTTGGCATATTGTTTTGAAGTAGCTTAGTCATCAGAATTTCTAAGAATTCTGATTATATTAATATCTTATTGTTACTGGTTGTGGCAAGTCGCATTTCCTAAGGAAATTAGGAGGTGTTATAAAAAAAGCCATAGTGCTTTGTTATGAAACTCCACTGTTTATTAATCTAAGTAAATCTAATACAAAGGTTTGTTCATGCAGTGAACTGAACATCCAAAATATCTGTTGTTACTTCAGTTCTGGGATTGATCCTGCTCACCATGTATTCAGCCGGTACCCCATGGCAGTATGCATGCAGTGCCATTGGCTGCGGTTTGCCAGTACTGTGGATTAGAACTCCTAAGAAAGTGCAAGCACTATTTTCTCTTTCATTTCATCCCTGAAAGTGACTTAGTGTATCCAGTCATCAAGGAATCACTTAACTGCAATAGAAATAAACCTGAGATTTCTGATATAACCTCTTGATCGTTAATAGTGGTGTCTCCCAGACTTTCTGCATAAATGAACAAAATTGAGACTACATCTTGATTTATGATATCAGTTATCATACTTCAGTGATCAATCAAAAATCCAATTTCAGTGTGTCTTTACAGTTATTGTTTTATATATTTTGAAAAACTGTTTGTAGTTTATAAAACTTACTTCCATGTGGCATAGTACTGAGAGCATGCTTCTCTTTGTATGGTGTCCTGTTGCTGACTACAGTAAAAAAAACTTGAACATTTGAACCTAAATTACAACTGCTGTATGTTTCTTAATGAAGGACTGTAACTCAAAATGGTGATAATTTGCTTGTGTGCATTACTTTGAACAGGAGGAAGTAGAGCCGTTTCCTGAAGAACGAGAGAACTTTCTTCAGCAATTATACAAGTTCATGGAAGACAGAGGTAGGCATCTTAATCTTTGACTTGTAGAAGCTGAAGATAGATGTATTGCTTAGCAGTACTTTAAAGAATTGAGTCTGTAAGCTAGTAGTGCTTTGTAGTTCTGTTTTGGAAACAGTGAGGCTATACTCATCACTTCTGACTTCCCCCCGCTCCTTAGAAGATAAGTCTGTCACTTGACTCTTCTCCTAAAATACAGTCACTTATTCCTGCTTCCAGAAATGAATTGTTAATACCTCATATATCCTAGTATATTTTCTACTTAGAGTGTTTATAATCAAGTATTTAATATCCTCAATCATATTAAAGTATATGCTCAGTTTAATAACTTTAAAATACTTAAATAAAATAAAATTTAACCACCCCCTACTTCTTAGGATCATGGGAAAAAGCATTTAGTTTGTGCTACCTTTCTTGTGTGAGTTCCGATTGCTTAAATGCATGAGCATTATCGGTAAGGTAGATTGAAATGTTTTTAAAAACAAATGCCATTTATTATATCAAATCTTTACTGGGTATTCATACACTGCAAGTACAATGTCTGTGGAGGCAGGGGTGAAGGTGATTGTATTTAAATTAGTATTATAACTAGTTAAATTAATATCTTTTTAATTACATGTGAAGATGAGTTGAACTGTTTACAAGAGTTGACAATGTGGTAGCTACTGCTAGTACAGTAGCATAGGAAGTTTCAGCTCTTTGAAGCATTGTGGGATTTGTTCTTGGGGAGGTATTTATTTTTTTTGATTGTAGTAAAAGGACTGCGCTGGTATTTTTAGATGTAATTGTTTCAGCGGGTGAAATAAAAATATGTATAATATAGGTAGCAAGAAAAGTTGCATCATTTGTGCATGTTCAGTAATATATGGAAGAATGCGTATGTATGAATTAAATTACATTAATGAACTACAGGGAAAATGGGTTATTAAGACTCTTGGGTTTTAGTTTGATGCACCACATGCATGAAGTGGTCAGAGGGAGGGATTTACAATACTGTATTTAATAGTGTAGTAGTGCATATGATGTGGATTTCATGTTATTCTGAAAAAAATACTTCAAACCACTGTAATAACTGTCTTCGTTCACAGGGACTCCTATTAACAAACGACCTGTATTAGGATATAGAAATTTGAATCTCTTCAAATTATTCAGACTTGTACACAAGCTTGGAGGATTTGATAATGTGAGTATTAGTATGATGAGTATTCCAGAGCCATAAAATCTGAGGATGCTGTTTAATTTTGTTTAGTGATAAAGAAGAGTCTTACGCAGGAGCTTTAGACATAGGAAAATTGAATACTACAGCTATGTAAGACACCCTGTAGCTCTGAAAAACATGCTTTAACAGGAACCAGAAACTAATTACATTCTAAATAAATGCCACATCTACTCAGCGTGTTTAATTATTGCTGCATAAAATCAGCCAGCATGTGTGTTTCTGTGATATTTCAAGAAATATTTGGTAAAGTTGTTACTTCAGAAAGTGAAAAGAGTCGCTGCTCAATAAAATCTCAAAGACAAGTAATCTAGTTTAAGGTCTGATGCGGGGCCCTTAATTCCTATCTATTCTGGGCAGTATATAGAAGCATTTGCTGACTGGGATTAGTGGGATTGGTCTTGGAGCAGTAATTGAAGCATACGGAATTCATGGCCACGCAGATTCTGTTACTGCTTTGGACTCCTTCCCATAAATTTAGCCTGTCAGTTGAGGAGGTATGTTTGTGCAGTGATACCTTTCTGATACACAAGAGAGGATCTTGTACTTGGGTATTGCAGTACATCTGCTTTACCTTCACAGATGGTTAGAAATGAGCATATCACACTGTCACAAAACTGTGACACCAAAGGGCATATTAAGGACATAATGAAAGACCAGTAGCCACTGTTTCTGGTGCAGTACTGCCAGGTCTGAGTATTGTTAATGCTTTGAATGAATTTTTTCTTTCAATTTAATTAAAGTTCTAGCTCTGAGTTAAGAATTACTTTAAGTATAAAATAAAAATGATGTACTGATTTTTCTGATCTCTATTTCCTTTCCTTTGTTTTATTACCACCTGGAGAGGAAAGCCTGCTGTGGCTTACTGAAATGCAGAAATGCTAAATTGCTTAAAGTAGTTACGTTAGACTACGGTTTGCATTACAGTGAAATACTGTGTGTGTGATAAATAGTAATTTTATAGATCAGAGGAAGTTACTTACAATTATTTTCCAAAGTTGTAAACTTTGTCGACTTAGTCGTCTTTGTGTCAGTGAGTTAATTCAAAAACCATGACTTCATTTTCTTTAACAGATTGAAAGTGGAGCAGTGTGGAAGCAAGTTTATCAAGATCTGGGGATCCCTGTATTGAATTCAGCTGCAGGATATAATGTTAAATGTGCATACAAGAAGTAAGTAATAAAGCTATTAAGTTTGTGCTAAAACAGCCCTAGAATGAATGGAAGTGATCCTGTGGTAGTGGTAATATACGTAAAAGTCTGTAACTTTTTGGTTATAATACAGGTTTTTAGGCTTTAAACATACTGTTCATGTTTAGCTTCTGCTAGGTAGCATGTTCTTTCTTGAAACAAACTTGCTTTTCACAAGCAATTTTTTTCTTTTAGATATCTGTATGGTTTTGAAGAGTATTGTACATCAGCTAACATTGAATTTCAAATGGCATTGCCAGAGAAAGTGACAAGCAAGCCTTGTAAAGACTGTGAAAAAGAGAAAGAATCGAAGATGCGTGAAGAACCAGAGCAGGATGTAAAAGAAATAAAAATGGATAAGGAGGAGCGCAAGCAGGAGGAAGTAGCAATAGTACAACAAGAAGAAAAAAAGTTAGCTGAGAATGATAATGAAAGTAAAGAAAATGATAAGCCCTCTGTTCTGGTAAAATACTTTAATGTTCATGTTATATCCTGTTTATAAAGTCAGGTGGTGTGTTGATAACACTGAATTCATGTCAAGGTTGAAATCTCCATAATGGATTTAAAACAAGACAAAAATGTGCTGTAAACCTAATTCAGAACAACACATTTGAACCATATTTATCCCGAGGTGCCTGTTTTAGGGGATCATGATGTCAAAATGTCTGACTTGTTAGGAAGCAGCTGCAAGATTCCACTTGTTTGGGGGCATCCCAGGTCAAATGGAGACTAATTAGTGTGCAGCTTTATCCCGACATGGGTAATGTGTGCTCACAACTAACTTACAGTGCTGATACTTTAATTTGCATTTAGCTATGCTTCTAAGCCCTCCTAAATCTTGCTTTTACTTCTCTGCTCCAGTGAAACCAGTGAACCTCTACAAAGACCCGGGTCGTATGGTGTACACAGTGGTCTGATGTAGTTCAGTGGTCCAGAGAGGCAAATGTTTATAGGTTTTCAAAATCCAACGTTGACTCAGTGGTTTTAGCAAACTAAGTCCGGGGCAATAAGTTGAAGTGCTGCACTGTGCAGGCTTAGCAGTTTGCTCTGGAAACAGTGTAGCTCCTCAAGTTAGCGTGCACCACAACTGTAATGCTTTTGCGTGTAAGTGGCAGCCAGCCCTGGTCTGTCTGCTGGTATTAGTTCTGGGGTGAATACCAGGTGGGCCAGTACTGATCTCTGCATCATAAGTGAAAAGACACCCTCTTAAGTGTTCATCTTAGGGTTTGCTTTGGAGTTCAGGTGTAAGAGCAGCATGCCTGTATCATTGTGAGAAAACTGGCTAGGACACTGCCTGCAACTTCGAAGTCTGTTAGGTTTAGCTTGAGATTTTCAGAAGAAAAAACAGTGGAGGTGTTATAATTTTAGAACAAGCCCTAGACTCTAGATGTTTTTTACTCGTATGACTTCAGTGTGTTTTGTCTGCCTTTTCTTAAATCCTTTGTATTTTTATTTCATCTTGCAAGTTAACTAAAGGTTTTATTATCTTAGGGAAACAAAAAAAATTTGCCAGATTCTGTGTATACTCAGCCTGATCAAGAAAAGGACTTAAATGTAATCAAAACTGAAGATGAAACCAAACTAGAAGATAAAGAGGAGGAGAAGATTAAAGAAATGGAAGGCCCTACCATAAATGCAGACGCTGAAGAAAAAGAAAAATCAGGGTAAGTTACGCTGTTTATAATCAGTTAAGGCATCCGATGTGCATTCACTAAATTTGTATTGTAATTTGAACTTCAAATCTGACATCCCTGTTGGGAATTAGACTTGTCTCTTCCAGAGACCTATGTGTTCCTAACTTTGTCATTGTTAGGGCCATTGAAGTTTGTGGATCTAATTTAAAAAAAAAAAACAAAAACCAACAAAAAAACCCAAAAACCAAAACCAAAACCAGCTTAAGTTTTTGCAGGGTCCAGGCCTAAATATTTATAAGCCAAGTGAGAAAAGAACATATAAGGCCCAGGTGACTATTTGATTTAAGGCAAAAATATCGCAGCCATTGCCAGTAGTATTTGTCTACTTAATTTTGGTACAAGTATATCACAAACTTGCGGTTCCTGGCTTTTGCTGTTGGACAGTGGTGTGTTATAGGTAACATGGGAAAAGATGGAAGGAAGTACCTTGCATCGCTCAGTAACAGCTTTGCCTTTGAGTAGGCGTGATACTGGCAGGAGTCTCTTGTGCAGTCCTTCAGATGGGAGTTTTGGAAGTAGAAGATTGAAGTAATAGGGATGCCCAGGGCCATGTAATCAACGGATGTGTGCAGGTGATCTCTTATTTCCTTTATGGAACGGGCAGGTTTTCCTGTTTCAATGCAAAAAATAAACAACCCCACAAGTGTTTTTAAGCAGCCACACAAAAAAAATGTGAAGTTTAAAACAGAATATAGTCCTCACTAATCCCCAGTGTGTTAACAGTTTATATTCTTGCACTTAGCACCCTTATACAGTATGATTTCAAGTGATAAGAACATAAAAATGGCTGTTACAGGTCAGACTGAAGGTCTCTTTTTTTAATACAGTATCTTGTCTTCAACAAAAAACAGTAACAGATGCTTAAGGGAGAAGCTATTACAAGAGGGAAAGCAGATAATGACACCTCCTTATACTTTCACAGCAATCTGTATATCAGGGATGGGTTTTTTTATACTTAATACGAGCTGTTGCCTGACCACTAATTCCCTTGTTCATTCCAGCAATCTTTGCTATTTAGTAGATCAGCTGTCTTAATGTTCTGTCTAAACATCATGAACTCTTAATGCTTTTTCGGGCCTATTAAGAGTTGTGACAGTAAGGCATACTTCAGTATATTGATTTCTGATTTATTGGTAATAGTTCTTTTTTATTTTATTAAGAGTTTTGATTTCCATGTAACAGATTCTGGAAGGATCCTTCTGTAAAATGTTTTTGTTTTCCTAAATATTTTCAGTGAGATTACATTGGCCATTTCTGTAACTCAAAAATGTGGAATACAGAAAAATCAAGTTTACTTGAACTCTGTTAGAAGTGTCTTTTCTCTGTGGATGTGATTTCATTTGTATCCTATGTGAATTTTTCTTTTTTAAAAGATGAATTGCTGGAATTTGTTACATTTGCCATTTTTAAGGTGAACTAGATGAGTTGTACTGTAACAGGTTTGCTAGACTTTCAGAATTATCAAAGATTGATTTTCCAGTGCTACTTTCAAAATATGTAACTAAATAGATGGAAGGCTTTGTGCTGCTTAGAGAATAGCAGTTTTTGAAGTTCCCTAAATTGTGTATTTGTATGTGTGTATGTTTGTGACATTACTATGTGTTTTATTTATATACTTGGAAAGTACAGTGGCTTAATACTTACCATGCTGCTGTAGTAAATGGTACATAAAATTATAAGGTGTGTTTGCTTTTCAGTAATCCTTCGTTGTTTCATTTTGGTTTTATCCCGATTCATATCCATTTGGGTTATTTATGACATTAAAAATTGTTATGAGCTTTCTTAGTATTTTATTTATGAAAACAACAAAAAACTGTGGAAAATACTGTTTCCGCTTAATTTTCCCCAGTTCATCTGATTGTAAATGATTGAGTTCTTTTCTCTGTGCTTTTCTCTACTCATCCAGTAAAAACTCTTCTAACTAGTATTTTGCTATTGTGATTCATGAAAGATTGTAACAAATTGCTTAGAATAGAAAGCCTAGCTCTAAAAATAGATGTAGGTGGTGATGTGGTTGGTGCTGGGGATACGTTTCAAGGAATAAGTTAAACTTACAAAAATGAAACATTTGTAGCAGTTTGTAGCAGCAGTCTGTAAGTATTTATAAGCAGTAGTACTGTAGTAGTGCTGTTAGCATGATTACTTTTCCTTTCTTCCCTCAGAGATTGATAGGAAGTACAAAATGCACTTTTATCAGGTTTAAAGAGTTTTTAAGAATGTCACTGTCATCCTAAATGCTAAACAATGTTTTTTAGCGATTATACTATAAAGGCATAAAGGGGTTTTGTGAGCCTGGAATGCTGGTGGAGACGTTGTACTAGATGAACTCCCCCTATCCCCAACTTTATGGGTAGAAGTGGCAAAGGTTACACAGAGGGGGAAATGCTGTAGTTTGAGTTCTGTGTTGAACTGAAATACAAAATGAAAAATGCATTTTTGTAGGTGGAGAATAAATCACACACACAAAAAATACCCAAAATGTAATCAAAATAGATCACTGTGGACTGAATTTTTGTCAGTGTATTTAAAATGTATTCCTGGAACCTCTTTTAAGCTATGGACCATCTTCTTTCACAGTCCTAACCAAATAGCCAAACAAATGAAATCTAATATTACATAGGGCAAACTTGTAGAGTTTGCTATTTGAATTTATGTCTGTAGGACTTTGGGCATCTTCATGTAGCTTATTTGTGTATAGACACAAGGAACCAAGAGGGCAGACAAACTCCTGGGTTTCTTCTTGCTGAATTTCTTTTGGGTGGGCTGGATCTAATTCCCAGCTTCCAGATCTCAGGAAGTACTACTAGAAGCCAGGGTTGTTTATTTTCCACAGGTTTTGTTCTTCTGTGTAATCCCATGTGTCTCAGCCCTTTGAGATTGCTACCACATGAATCCTGTGGTCCCTTCTGCACAGACTTTAACAATACGATGAAGAGGAAGAAAGGCTGAATGTGGTTCTCTTCCTTTCTTCCCTGGAGTGCCTGTTTCTTGCCTGCTTGTGTACCTGTGAACACTGAGAATAGAGACTCAAAGGGAGCTTGCTTTTCTTGTTTCTGTGGCTAGTGGGAGACGCATGTGCTAGATACAGTTTCGTGCAGCTTCTCGTCGTAAATACAGGCCAGTAATGTGTTATATCTCATTGGTCTGTCCCAGAGGGATCTTTACAGAAATGGCTTTGTAAACCTGTCCTTTTCCCTAATGTACAAAAAAGTATTTGTTCTTGCCCAATGAATAAACAAGAAAGTTTAAAATCCTCCTCATTTTGAAGTTCCTGCTAACTTGATGTTGTGTGAATAACATCTTCAAATGTAGCATTGTGTAGTTGGTGCAACTTTTCTTTGTAGCATCTAACAGTTTCTGTTGGAACTATTCAAAGACTTGAGTCAAAAGCCAACAAATTGAGAACGAAGGGGCTTTTCTGCACAGTGAACAATGTAGACAGTTAAATGTGTTCCCAAGAGACTGAGGCCAGGAGCCTAGCAGAGTTTTTAAAAGGTGTGGCATTTTTAATATAAGCTAATAAAATAAAAAGTAAGTCTTTAAAATTTTCATAGTAGATACAGTCTGTGAACTGAAGTGTAGATTAGTTGCTAGTTAGCCAATACTAGTAAGAATTTTTTTTCTCAAATTATTAATTCAACTCCAAGGGGTTTCTGTTGGTTTTTTGTTTGGTTGTGGTTGTTGTGGTTTTGTTGTTTTGTTGGGTTTTTTTTATCACTTTGCTCTAAAGCACCTGGGACAGGCAACTGTCGGGAACTTTGTACTGAACTGAAAGATTAAGTGCTCAAAATCCAGTTAATAATTTTTGCTTTCCAACAAAAATTTGCATCAGGCTTGTATATTGGTAGTACTTGGATTTTTGAGGTGACCAGGCAGACTTCTTTGAAGTAATCCCAGTGACAGTACAGAAAGATTGCAAGAGGCTTTGTTCATGTGTTTTCCTTCTTTTGGCTGAGGTGCTGCCTTAACCGTAACACCAGGACGGGCTGCCATCTCTGGATCCTTACCCCCAGGCTGTTATTTTCAGTACTCGCAAATAGTTCTTGCTTAGTCTTATGAAACTTATTGGATTTTTTTTTTTTTTTTCTTTCTTGAAGACTGCCTGCTTTTTTATTTCCTCCCAAGGAATGCATGAACAAATGTTCTTAAAGAATACTTTAGAAACCAAAACACTTCTGGCTGTCTCATACTGATGGTTTAGGTCTTCATGGTATGGTTTTCTGGGAATTGGTACTGTCAATGACAGTATCAAAAGGAGAAAATGCTAAACCTCTTTGGCTAATAATCGTGAATGGAGTTAAACCATTCATTCACATGCAAGGGAAAAAATCTTAATCTTAGAGCTGTTATATGTATCGTTACATGCAGTAATAGCATTTTCCCTCCTATAAGCAGTAGGAGGGAGCTAGGAGTAATAAAAGCAGTAGTTGAAAACTAGGTTAAGATGGGCATTGTTTCACGTGGAGGGTTTTACTAGGTTTTATTACCCTCGTAGGGCAGGGTGACTACCTGCTGTGCCTGTGCTGGTGATGGCTTCTATTTGTACAAGCGTTAAATTTTCTGGAAACACTTGATGGGGATTTTCTGAAAGCAATTTACAACGGGATTATGTAATAGTCAGAAGCTCCATTTCACATATGGGAGATAACAGATTGTTAGAGGCAATGTTTTCTTCAGTTCCTTATCTGTTAAAATGACATATCAAAGCTTTATGGTGGTGAATCTAAAATGGTAGCAGGAAGGTTAAAATGTTTTGGAATGAAGGAGATTTGGTACAGAAGGCATACCTTCTAGCTTCTGGATTAGTTTTGAGAACTATATATTGAGATAGTTTTCTCTAGTCTGATTTAGGTTTATATGGAATTAATTAGCTTGGGAGAAAGGAGAGAAATGTTGTGTTCATTGCACAGTTGGTGTGAACATCTGCTCTGAATCCTAGACTGTTGGTGTGTATGTAAAAAAGTACATTTTTGAGAAGCGTACTTGGGTAGTTTCATTTATAGGAACATATTTCTATGCTCTTATTTGTGATGTGTGTTCTGTTTATGTATTACGGCTGCTTTTGTATTGGAAAGGAAGTTTTTCTATAGTCATGTTTTCAGAAATGGAGTCTAATTGATTTTTTTTCTTTTCCTTAATATAGAATACACACTGATACATACGTATACGTAAGGATTGCTTTTGGTACAGCAATAAGCTGCTAATGACACAACAATAAAGGGTAGAGTGGCAGTGTAAATGCACCAGTCCTGTGTGTGCATCATGTTGAATGGAAGGGAGGTGTCTTTGATATGGAAAAAGTGGTTCTCATCACATTTTACATAGCTTCTGGTCACTACGAAGGTTATTAACCATGGTAGCTGTCACTGAGACTTAAGTGCATGGGTGAGCCCTTAAACATTCATCAAACAGTAGATGTTTTCAAGCTGAGTGTGAACCCGTGCTATAAAAATGAAAAGTGCTCTACTCCTCAGCCAGACTTCTGAACCATCCATTATCCTTTTGAGGAATGTTTCAAAATACTTAAAAAAAAAAAAAAACCAAAACAAAACCAAAACAAAATAAAACTTGGCTGAATGATTAGAAGCAATAACATGAGGTCCTTTCATTTGTCTTCTCCGTAGCAGCGGAAGGACACACTGGTTACAGAGTACATGCTTGCATGGTTGACATGTAATGTACTACTCTCAGATGTGATTCAAATAAAGTTAGTGCCTTTCCCCCTCCCTCAGAATGATGGATCATAACTGTGCATTTATTCAGATTTTCCCTGTGTGTAGACAGAAGTCCTTGGAGCTTTTATTTTTAGGTTTTCTTTACAACTTCAGAGGGAAAACAAATACTGGTGGATTTTTTGGGTTCTGTTACTTTGTTTAATTAAAGATGAGATTCTAGTATCATGGCATAAGTACAGGTCTTAACGGCCTCTCTGCCTTAAAACTTAAGGGCATCTTAATACAGCTGTGATTGACAAAGTCAGAGTGTGAAGGAGACTCGACATCTTCCAGCTCTGTATTATGTGAAGTAGAGGTTAAGTAATGCTCTAGGATGAAAAAAGGGGAAAAAGAAGGGAAACAAAAATAGAAGCTAATTGCTAAACTTGAAGTGTCAATTTCACTGGAGTTTATTTCTGCTAGTGGTTCAATTAACTGTAATGACTTAATTGAACCAATAATTGAAATAATCTTGCTTCCTCAAGTTTTAGAATAACCCCTGAAAAAAATAATCTTGCATTTGCCATCTCACCTGCTGTGTGTGCCAGCATGGTGTGTCAGGGGAAATGTATTGGAGTAAGGTTAGGTTTGCTGCAAAACAGGGATCCTAGGAGGCAGATTTAATGCTCTGTATCACACCCTGTCTCATAGGTTTCACCCGGGCTTTGTGACAATGCTGCGTTTCGTGCCAGAGATTGTGGGTTGAAAGATGTTTACGTGATATTGCAGTTCATTTAGTGGTGTAATAATATGCGCTATTTCATCTATTAACATCTATTCATTGATATACCCTTATTATGGGCTCGGTGGTGTTAAATCTTTCTATTGACTGAGAATTACCTGCCCTATGTGTATTTTTGAACACTTGCAGTATTTTTAGCCTTTTAACAACTTCACAATGTCCTTTGGAACCAATGATAATCAGTATTTGTATGATGTCAATGTTTTAATGGTTTTACTTTATTAACAAATATTTTTTTTTCATTTTAATTCATTAATTTCCTTCTTCTGAAGGTTTGTGTTCCCATTCCATGGGAGATGGGTTGAGGGTATTCTTTAGTCTGCAGTTGTAATTGGAAGTGCTTTTGAGTCCTCCTGACAAGCTTTCTGGTAGTACTTTGGTTTCTGGAACACAGTCACACTTGTATTGCTGTGTCTCTTGTACAGTGTGCCTGCGCATCTGCTGCTGCCTTGTTTCATCAGCTGCTGCTTGGGTTGTTCAATTTGTTGCAGCTTTGTGGCAAATATTGCTTGGTACTGTTTTTAAGTTGCTGTGGAGAGGCTTGTTTCTTTCCTTCTTCACACCGCCCTGCCCATAGGATTTTGGCTAAATAGAATTAAAGGAAATCCAGTGTTCTCCTGCATACGTACATGGACAAATGAGGTTATGACTGCACGCTGGATGGCTGCAATCACAATTTTCTCTTACAAACCTCTGTTTCATGGCAGTCATGGCTTCTCCTTCACCTGTACTGCCAGGTTTGAGCTTTTTACGGCCTTGTAAAACAGTCTCTTTTCTTCCTTGCAACCATTGGAATATGTTTTGGGTTGGTTTTTTTGTTGTTGTTGTTCCAGGAGGTATACGAGTATGCTGCTTTTTCTGCTCCAAAATGATCAATGTTCTTTGCTTTTGTTTGGTTTCCTAAAATCTCCAGCTTATGATCGCTAACCAAATCATTCCTTAGAACACTTTTTAATTGCAGCCATCTCTGCTTCCATTTTGCTTTTGCTTCCTGACATTCCCTCCACCTACGTACAGTCTGCTCTTCACATCTACTTGACCATCCAAGTTACTCAACTTCACAATGAGAGTTTCACGCATCTCTTCTGGGGAAGTTCTGGTATTGTCATGGAGTCTTTGTAGAATATCTGTTGGGACACCAAGGAAGCCATAGGGTGATTAAGGTGTGAGAGACTCCAAAACTTGTTCAGCTTCCAAGGAGCCACTGGCACCGTAATTGCCATTGTCTGGAAGATCCAGAATCTCCTTCATAGGCATGCTTTTCTTTGCAGTCAGCATTCAAGGATTGTGCCATTAGTTCTTGGGGGGGAAAAAAAAAATTCTGGCAAAATTTGGTTCGTTACAGTTTTGAAAAGTCTTGTTAGTAATGGGAAATCATGAGCTCATCTTGTTCTTGGAGCAGCGGTGCCTCTGTTCCTGATGCCAAGTCTTTTTAGCTTTTGTATCATAACAACTGTTAAGCTGAAATTAGCTGCGAGTTTTTATTTAGTGCAGCAGAGAGTATAATTTTAAAGCATTTAAATTACTGGTTGGTGTTTTTTGTTGTTAGCTGTGGAATTCTGTTCAGGAATTTTTCATCTGAGTCTTTGGGGACCTTTATTCATGATTTCTTTG
This sequence comes from Haliaeetus albicilla, assembly GCF_947461875.1. Lineage (NCBI taxonomy): Eukaryota > Metazoa > Chordata > Aves > Accipitriformes > Accipitridae > Haliaeetus > Haliaeetus albicilla. The sequence goes on from NC_091495.1 coordinate 32,054,456, forward strand.
GGAAGTGAATTTTGCCATATGATGTGTAGTGGAAATGAAGTGAGCTTTCAAAGCTCATTCATTTCTCTTGCATTTTTAACTCTGGTATTAACCACTAGCAAAGTAGCCCACTGAAAGTATATAATAAATTGAAAATCTTGGCCTTCCAGAACAAAACTGACGAGTCCGTGCCATGTATACCTGAATATATGTGGTTTTTGTGATTTGATTTAGTTAATACACCAACAAAGGGAATTTTTAGCATTTGTCTTGTGGTGTGCACACATATATATATGTATTTATATATTTATGTGTGTGCGTATATATATGTGGTAACACTAATTACTGAAGTAATTTCGTAAAATCAGTGTGGTTATGCTGCAGTTGAATTTAGCTTATTGTTCTAAATTCTCTTTTGCCAGCTAATTAGATAATAATACTGCAGTTTTACTTCTACAAAGAAGCATTTGAATAATTAAAATGCTATTTGATCCTTTCGCAGAGAGAAAGTAGCTTGGTTTATCTGAGTATTTTCTACTGAAAATTTCATGGAAAGATTTAGATTATTAATACAGACTTTTGTGTTTGTGACGTTAACTTAAAATATTGGTGTGAATCAGACTTGGAGCAGCACTTATCTTTTCCTACCCAGTCTGTAATGCATCCAAACACCTTTTCCATGTGTTAGGTTTTTTAAATTATTAGTGGTCTGTAGTTATTGTGAATTTAGTAAGTGGCCCTAATCTGTTTTGTATTGCACAGAGCATGGGATTAGAATAATGTGAGGGCCAATAATACTGTTCTGTAAAGCTATTTAAGATATTTTTTTTCCCCCGGTAACTTTTTAATGTAGTCTGCCTTTTTAAGCTGGTTGGAGGTAATTTTCAGAACACTGAGCAGCCCATATAGCTGCCATTGACTGAGACTAGCAAGATTTGTGGGTTCTTAGTGATTCTGAAAATTGGTCTAAATGTCTAAAAATGTATTCCAAATTAGCTTGCTTTTGAAAACGGTGAACACCTGCTTCTGTGTTTATATAATAATTAAATGCAAGTTTGGCTTATATTTAGAAGACTTTTAGCATAATTGGCAAGGAGTACCAAGGTCATCAATTAGCACAGGTTGCTTGATTTGCTAAATAATTTTGCATAAAGGTGGTTTGGGGGTTTTTTTGCCTAAAATCGGGTTTTGGTTGCAGTCACTTCAAGGTGTTGAGATAGAGATTATTATAATAAAACAAGGATTTTTGGGGCAACCAAGTTTCAAGAAGCACTCGTAAAACTTGCAGGTTGAAAAATGGAATTTAGGGAACTTTCTATATGGAGAAGGATGAGTTTGAACTGAAAAAAACGGTATTTAAACAAAGGGACTGCATGAAAGAATCATATAAAGATGAGTTTGAACATCTTCTGCACATACAGATTTTTATGGATTTCTTTTTTTTTTCTTTTAGTCAAGTCATTTTTGCACCTTACAGTCACTGGATTTTGTGTGTATTGCTATATCCTATTTTGCTGATGTTACTCGGCCATAGTGCAGTTTCACATATTTGGAGCCTGCTGTTTCCCAGTCTCTAATGCATCCACGATATTTATCAATATATGTGGTTTGGAACTGAAAAGCTTATGAAGTATCTCATATTAACTCTACAATTTTTTAAACCTTTCAAGAGATGACACGAATAAGGAAGAAGATGAAGATGAAGAAGAAGCAGAGGAGGAGGAAGAGGAGGAGGAGGAGGAAGAAGACAACAATAACAATGAGGAAGAAGAGTTTGAATGCTATCCACCAGGCATGAAAGTCCAAGTGCGGTATGGACGAGGGAAAAATCAAAAAATGTATGAAGCTAGTATTAAAGATTCTGACATCGAAGGTGGAGAAGTCCTTTACTTGGTGCACTACTGTGGATGGAACGTGAGGTAACTTGAGTTTTAGTTAGTGATTACTTCTTGAATTACTTCTAAAATACCCTTGTGTATTTTAAAAACTAAATGAATAGACATCTGGAGTCCTAAACTTTCAGTGTTGGTTTTCTGTGAAGGTCATTGTACTGTATGAAACTATTAGATTTTTAACACTATATAAATGCAGTACTCTAGTTACTTAGAAAATCATCTTAAAATGACTTGTTCAAAGAAGGCTTCTTTCATTCCCCATCTTATTTTTAGATCTCTCCATACAAGTGACAGCCTACTCTTTCATAAATTCCTCCTCTGGTTCTCTTAAGCCAATTTTATCTCATACAATATTTGAATAGTGCACTTAGCTGAGTCTGTATACACACTCTTCTCAGCGAAGCAAAGAGTACGCTAGCAGTATGGTATTTAACAAGAGAAGTACAAGATTCTTAGTGGCAAATTAGTGTGCAGCAAATAATTGCATTTCATTCAGATCTGATTTCCACCCCTCCCCACCCCTCCTTCCCCTGTGGCTGCCTCAAGCTTCCAAACAAGACTCTTCTTAGCCTAGTGGCTTCTTATGCTTTTCTTAATATATGCAGGATTATATGCTTTTTATTGTGTCTAATAGAGCATTAATAGAAATAAGTTGAAGTATAAATATATTTTTGCCGTTTCGGACTGATTTTTTTGCCATTTAAAATCTGAAGCAACTTTGAAAACAGTAGAGAAGACTAAAGCTTCTGAGCGGCTTTTAAGCCAATTACCGAGTCTCCTGCTTTTTTCCTCAGTTTCAGTGTATCTGCTCATTGTCCTCAGCTGTCATCTTTTAAACTTTATTACTGTGTTTATAGATCTTTAAAAAAAACTAGCCTGAGGCAAATCTGCTCTACTTTTTATTTACTTATTTTTCCTCTTCTGGAAAATCTGAGGCTCTTGTGACCTTCTGTCATCTGGACTTTGATTACCATCCTACCTCTGACCAAGAGGGCAGGACAAATCTCATTTATTCAGTGCTAGCAAGATCTGCTAGCAAAGGTCACAATTACAGAAGCATGATACTTCTCTCCCTCCCTTGAATATACCTCTTTGCATCTAGGCCTGGTGATTTCCAGGACCACCTAAGCCACTGCTGAGGAGGAACATCTCGATATTGCCAGTTTTGATATCGATCTTTTGTAGAATTTTGATCTACATATATATTGATCTACAGGAATATGATCTTTCACATAAACTGTCTTCAGGCAACATTTGTAAGCATAGTTGGCTATGAAGTCAAGATATTAGGGGAGATGCAGCCTGTTCAAGTTGGAATTTGGAATGTGACTAGGGTTTCGATCATTATTTGGGAGGACATCCTTAGGAGCATAAGTTATGGAAATTTGCATCCTACTCGCTGAGGATTACTGTGTACCATTCCAAGAGGCTTCTTGCTTTGAAACTCTTTGTTTTGGAATTCACATGTAAACATAGAAGTTATTTTCCTTTTTGAGTAAATACTATGCTATTATACATGCTATGAGTTGAGACGATCAGAGTTTTATTTGAGCAGTACCACTTTAAATCTGAAGAAATGAGAAGTCAAAAAAGAGCCTTCACCTTGGAGATCCTGGCACCCTGGTTCTTAAAGGAGAAATCAAGATTCTGTTTTTTGAACTCTGCCTTTTAAACAAATATGCGGATTGATATCAGAGGCATTATTTCTGTGACTAGGATATATTTGATAAGCATTTTTAGTAAACTTGCACTCATTTGAGAGGTGAGGGGAGTCGTTTGGTCTTTTTGGCAGCAGGACTTGCATTTATATTCTTACCTGGTGTTTCAAAAGAGCCCTCTGAAAGGGGCTGGGAGAGTAGGATTCTTCACTGAAAAAGATGACAGTGATTGAGATTTAGCTATGGGACTGTGTGTGAACTCTGCTACTGTGGCTAATTTTTTTAATTCAAGTAAAATTACTTAAAAGTTTCGGATTTGACAGTAAGAGTGGGTAAGCCTGAGTTTAAGGCAGCATCTAAATGCTTTTGATATTTTAATATTGTGAAAACAAGTCACATACGACGTAATAACTTGATTTGGCTCTTAGTCAGTCACAACTTGGAAAAATCACTGGTTTACTTGGATAGGTAGCAATTCCCTCCTCTCCTTATTCATTGTAGTTTACTTTTAGTGTTTAGCAATGACAAGTACTGTAACATTAGGTCATGGGATGTACCAAACTAGGATTTTCTAATCATCCAGGATTTTCTTAATTCTGTCATTCTCCTGCCTCTTCAGGTTGACTTTCCTGTTTCCCCTTTTGGTCAGTACGCTATTTAATGGCCTGTTCTTCAAATCCATAAGTCTGAGCAGGAATCCTAAATAACTACTAATATTTCTTACCACAAGTTAACTTCAGTATCGGTCTGGGATTCAGAATAATTGTGTGTGTGTGCGTGCACACGCGTGCACGTGCTTTGGGGTGCTTAGAATGGAATTTGGTAGACTTGGTTTCATCTTTGTTAATTTTTTTTTTTAAACTCTCTGGAACCAGTGACACTAATCACTGTGGAATTTATTTTTTTAAAATAGAAAATACAGAAATGGAGTATAGCTTAACAGCATTGTACAGGTGCACTACTTTATGCTAAAGGATCTTGTTGGCTCCTGAGATTCAGGTGATATGTATCTCTGATAAAGGTAAACAACTGTAGTGTTCAGTGGATCCTGACTTGTAGTGAAAGGGAATGGTAAAAATCTCTACCCTGTTAGAGAGAACTGTTTATGTTACCACGTGTTAGCCAGAAAAAGCCTATGAGAGAAACTATTTTTTCTAACAGGCCAGTCATGTTCTGAATTATGTATGCTTTATATGGAACTAAAACTTCCCTGGGGCCTGCAGTGCCAGTTCCTTCTGTCATAATTTTAATTTTCAGCTGCCAGTGCAAAGAAAATTTCATTGTATAAGTGTTTGAGTTTAATTTCTTCTGCAGTATGTTCCCAGTAATTAAAGGCAGAGGGTGTATATTCAAAAAGAGTTTAGGTTGTTTTAACTCCGTGTGTTGTATGGTATAATATCACAAGATATGTTATTCTTGAATGTTTCAAGTGTTTAAAACTAAGACTTATTACTTTCGACACTTGTTTCTTTCCTTCAGAAATCTGAATGTGAAAGTGCTAATTTCTGTCTTGATTTGTTGAAGCATTAATAATATACAAATTTTGTACTTAACAGTCAACCACTGAAATTAAAAGAACATTTGTAGCCAAATTTCAGGTTCTTGAGAGTAGTGTATGTCAAGGGCAGGAGAATTACTAAAATAAAATAAAAAAAAATCAGAGTCCTCATCTAATATTCCAGTATTTGGTTATAAGACTAAATCTCCTTTCTTTGATCACAGCCAGAGAAAACACTTGATTCTTCCTTGTTAGCAGCTACAGACAGTATACTGGAACTTTTCAGTGAATTGGCCAAGGCTTGCTAGTTCCTTGAGGTCACTTGTCTTCCTGAGAAAGTGGTACATTTGCTAGTATAAATCTAGAGGCTGGAAAAGTACACTTTCTTCCTTGTTTACCTGCTAGTACTTCTGTGGAGGATCGACTATGCAACCTGTAAGAATGTGTTGTGGTTTATTTTAGCTTGCAATCAGTGCATATGGATGTAACAGAATTAGTACATACTTTTATGCAAAGTGCCAGTTATTTTTTCTGCTATATAGCTATTCATTTTGTTCTTCCCTTTTTCTTTTTTTTCCTTCCTTCCAGTTCAAACCCACCTTTCTGGCAGGCTTTCATTTTAACCAGTAAGGCAGAAAAGGTTCACTCCTTACTGGCTCATCTTTGTCTTCATTTTGGTAAGGCAAAGGGGATGTTTCTTCTGAAGGCATTCCAAGTTTTCATATGAAACCTTATTTAAAAATAAGTAAATAATATCCCTCCTCTTGGTTCTCAAACAAGTCTGTGCAAACTCTTCTAGGAACATCTCCCCATCTTACCTCCTTCATCTCCACACCCAGCTGCTCGCTTTAGGGAGTTGAGGTAAGCAAGTGTGGAAGACGGCACTGCAGTAAAACGAACCAGGTCTTCTGGAAGCACATACTTCTTGTAATGAGAGCTGAAGACCTTCTTTCATAATGTTTTTGGTTTTCTTTTGTTTTGTGAACAGGCTGTCTAAAGCAAGATTAGAGATTAAGTAAGTTTTCCTATTTTAATAAGGTGCAGTTCTTATAAAGAAAGGCTCTAGTCCAAGTCACACACACTGTTCAGATGCAGCTTAGCACGTGGTGTGCTGTACAGCTTTCAGAGTGCTTCTCTGTCATGCAGTAGAGGAGAATGTAATTTAGGGTCAGGTTGTCAGCTGTGACTTGGGATGTATCCATTTTGCAGGATCTGTTTCAGCCTGGGGTCCAGTTGTCACAGGTTTAGGCAAAATAACTGTGTCTGATGTGTGAGTAATGAAAAGAGCTGTGCCATGCAAAGGTGTGAAGCGTGGGGATCTGATTCCCTGGAGAATATTCAAGGTTTCTGTGACACTGGGCCTCCTTCCAGGGTCTGACTGCTGTTCCAGGTGCAGTCAGGAGTACAGCAGGATATGCTCCTGCCAGGAACTCTGTCTGTCACGCGTAGGTTTTCAATTTGTGCTCCTTGAGATGAGGAGTTGTGACCACTGCTTCTAATATGTAACATTTAAGACCTTGTGGTATCTACACATACTCTCTTAAGATCCTGTACTTCCTCTCTCCTTTGCTTCAGTATGCCCTCTAGTCTATCAGCTGTTGCCCCAACAGGCACTGCCATTACCTTGAGTCATGGATAGTGTGTGCAGTGCGCAGACTTTGAATAGGAGGAAGATTGTTTTCTTATTGGAAATGCATAGAATGAGAGAATACAAATTCTGTATTATAGCAACATGGTTGAGGCAGAAAGGACACTGTCAGAATAATCGCTTTTCACCCTGTATTTGTCCAGTCCTAGTGCTGTTCTCCTGCATGGATTTAGACCTAATGAAATACTCTTACATTTATGTGGGTTGCAAAGTCCATTTAGCAGTCTACTTAGTGATATTCCTTCTAGAAAGCATGTCTTTGACTTGAAGAAAGATTACTTCAAATAGGGTTTCCCACAGTCTCACAGAATATGGGATTTTTTGATACTGGAAATTACTCTGCAGAGTTGTATTTCAGTTCTGGGGAGAAATCTGAGCCTGTTCACCTACATGTTACCTGATAATAGTACAATTACAGCTTGTATCTGCAGCAGTATAGGTAATCTTGTTATGTTGTAGTCTGCAGGGTCTGCTGCTAGATTTTGTGATTTTTATTGTCACATGGAGGGGAAAAAACCCCAAGAAATTGTTTTGGAAAACTGTATTATTATGTGAAATTTAAGTTAATAAAATACAGTATTTAGCTTCTGGAATTCCTTGCATAGATCTTAACTTGGAGGATACAGGAAAGCAAGTTGGAAGCTTGCATATTTTTCTGTAATCCTTTTAAATTTATATGTCAATATTGTAGATAAAATTGGCAGTAGTTGCAAAGAAGCTAAATTGGGACTGTATCAGCAGTTGTTGAATATATAAAAATGGTAGTCATGTGAGCCCAGCTGGAAAGCCAGCATGGTCATGAGTGCATTGTGCTTGGCTCCATCTTGTATTAGTTCTCTGCGTGTGTGTGGTTTGGGATTTTTTGTTGGTTTCTTTTGTTGTTTTGTTTGTGTTTTTTTGTTTGGTGTTTTTTTTTTTTAAAGTTGGTTTCTTCCCATCTGTTTTCATGTTTACCTAGGGGGATCAGAATTTATGTGGCTGTACCTTGAGACAAAAGTTAATACATACTAATTTTTAACTGACCTGTTTCTTACTCAGACGGTTCTTGAATTCACAGCTGAAGTAGGACAGCAGATTATCCTTATTGGGAGAAAAAAAAAATTGTTTGAATTGATTCTTGAGATTTTTCAGAAATACACAATGAAACTGGCAAGTACAGTACCCTAGTTACAGTATATTCTCACTAATAGTGTACTTCTCTGGTCTTGGATTTGTATTTAACAGGTCCAGCCTTAGAGAATAAGGCACCTGTTGTTAATATCTTGGTGCTATTTAGTATGTTTTTGTCTAGTATCATTCTGATATAAAATGGAAGCCTTTAACTGAAAACAAATTGAAAAGTGTTAGTGTTAAGTTAGTGACTCAAAAGTTAGTGACTCCTAAGTGTTAGTCACTTCAGATACCACTTTGCAGACACTCAGGCTCGAAAGAGTTTATATTTGTTAACGGGTCACATTTTATGTAGTTGTAAATTTATTTTATTGTTAAGGTTTTACAGTATGTGTATTCTTGAGGTTCCACAGAGAATTATCATTCTGGTAGTTTTGTTTTACCTGTATATGTGGATTTCTTGCTGTTCAGTGCAGACTAGAAAAATAGAAGCTTTCACTCTTACCCATCAGTGTAAAATAACTTCGTCCTGTATGTCCCAGCATATGAAGAATTGAACCTTCTGCTGAAACTTCACATACTGAAAAGTACACAAATAACTTATTCAAATTCCAATTCAGTTTTTATATGGCTAATAATTTTCTTTTTCCTCCATTAATTTCTCTTATGATGTCATGATTATCTGCTTAAAACCATAAATGTGTACAATTTTTTCTTGCTTTTAGGTATGATGAATGGATAAAGGCAGACAAGATAGTGAGACCAGCTGATAAAAATGTACCAAAAATTAAGCATCGAAAGAAAATAAAGGTAGTTTCTCTCCCTTTTTCTTCTTTCTCCCCCCCCCCCCCGGTTTAATACTTTCTTAAGTACTGCGTGCGGCCCCCTCCCCCCCCCGCCTTTGATTAGCCTACAAATGCTTGACGGTAAAAGCAACTCCTAGCCTTTTCAAAACTAAAACTTTTTTCATCAGGGTTTTGTTTTTCCACTTTGGGGTGGGGAGGGGAAGTTTCTCTTTCCTGCTTTCCTATATTTTTTTATTAAATTAATGTATGCATTTATTGAAAGTAAATGAGAGGGATCCATTTTATCATCAGTGGGGGGACCCAGCTCTGGGTGGTGAGATTTGGGAGCTCCCTCTGCTGATTCTGGAGAGCAAACCAATGACTAGTCCATATGTATGTGACTATCATTTTATTTCATAGCATTTCTTTCAAAATTCATTCTTCTAAAACCGATGTTTAGGCTTAGGTTATGATATATTCCTTGGGCAGTGGGATGCAAGGAAGCTTTTCCTTCTGTCACAGATGTCAGTGCCCCCCCCCCCCCGCAGCACTGTGGCACCTCTGGAACCTGAGTTTTGTTCTAGAACTCCCTGCTTTTTGTGACAGAGCAGGGTGCTGTAGCCCTGCCCTGGCACTGCCAAGCCTGGCACCCTGTGGTGCCACTGCTCCTAGAGTGCTGGCTGTGTTTGCTTTCCTGTTTGTTTAGTGCTGACAAAGTTCCTGTCTTCAGTAGAAATGTCTTGGCATGGGCCGTAGAAAGGTATTTGTAATCTTTTAAACAAAGAGGAAAGCTTTCCTTTTTGGGTTGAATGTTTAAGATAACTGTAAGCATTGCTTAATGGTAATCTGTGTTAAGATGTATGCTCAAATGAGAAGAGTTTTGAATCTTTTCTTTCACATAGAATAAAACTGACAAAGAGAAGGAAGAGAAGTATTCTCCTAAAAACTGTAAATTGCGACGTTTGTCAAAACCACCTTTTCACACGAGCACGTCACCAGAGACTGGGTCCAAACTTGACAGCGCTGAAGCCAAAAATAATGAACAAGCTCCAGTTAAATCAATAGAAATTACTTCTATCATTAATGGGCTACAAGGTATTGTACTTAAACTTCTAATTCTGTAAATGGCCTTTAAACAGTAGTAAATGACAATGTCGAACAACTGATGCAACTGTACACTTGAGTCTGTCTGGCTAATTATAACACCATCTCCAGAAATAACCCTTGAACAAAAGCAATATTCACAGTTTCTGAAAACAGGTGTTGTGGATTCAATGTACGTTAACGGTTTTAAGAATTATGTCCTTTGCTTTGCCATCCTTTTTTTGTTTGATACACAGCAAAGCATTTTTACTTCCCATGTTATTTCTGAATTTTTAATTTTTTATTTATGTAACTTTTAGGACCCATGCTTTTTTTTTTTTTTTCTTGAAAAACAGAATTAATAAAGCTAGGTTTCCTATTAGCTCGTGTGTTGTTCCTAACATTGTTTTCCCCTACCCACACATTTACAGCAGCATTATAATAACTAGTTGCTTCTCTTCATTGTTAGTTTAGTGCATGTCTTCAGAAGAAGAAATCCTATATGGTATAGGCAGTTTGGCTAACCACCAATATTTGTGAAAGTTGTATGAATTGAATAATCTTTCAGACTTATTCAAACTTGGATGACATTGGCCACTGGGTTCCAAATTTGTAGGTAGAATAACAGTCAACATAATCTATTAAGCTTCATTTCCTTAGGAAATGAGAAACAAAAAAGCAATTAGCAGTGATGATAATGACACTATTATTAGCACTATAATTTATCTGTAATTAACTTCTGATTACAAAAGCACAATTCAACATACACCCTCTAATATTTTGGAAAGCTAAATGTTTTCCATATTACCTAATTAATTTTCAGAAATGCTCTTAATTGTATGCAATTTTTTTATCATTTAAGTCCACAGATTCATGCGGAGGATTAACTTTTTTTTTCTGTTACTTCAAGTTTTTGTTTTTAAATATGAAAGGCTCTAATGTTTTACTATTTCTTTTTCCTCCAATTTTAGAGCTGCTTGCTCAAAACTTTTTACAGGGGTTTTTGGTTTTTTTTTTCCTAAACTGGAATGATTAATGCTATTGTATTCAACTTTCCTTTGAAGGGCACAGCAGAGTAAATAGGTTGAGAGGAAAACTTGTTGGACCTTATTTTTGGTTATTTTTTTAAATGTGGTGGTCTTGGCTTCTATTTCAAATGGCAAATTTTGATACCTCATATTATAATAGTAGTGTAGTTTTGATCCTCTAAGGTATGCGAAAAGCAAGTGTTAGAAGTCCATTTTAAGTGATAGAGTTCTTGGAACCTTAGGCAAAAATGTTTACCATAAATGTTTAGCTAGAAAAAAGCAAACAACACTGAAAGAAAGCAAGTAAAACTTGCTTTCAGATTGCATCTTAGAGTAGCGTTTAAGATCCTGCCTATCTTAAAGCAAATAAACCAAGAGAAACACCTGAGGCAACATTTCTCAAGGTATTTTGTCCTGTACACCTCTTCTGTGTGTTAGTGTGCTCTTCTCTAAGTTTGTCATATTTTAGTAAACCTTTTTTTAAAAAGTTAATTCAACCTTGATCGTTTCCGTGAATTTCATTGACAGTATTGCTTTTCTTCTCTGTCATTGGTTACGTTATCATCTTTTAAAAGGTGATGAGTTTTAGTGAGGAATTGAGAATCACATGGGAGGTAGGATGAGAAGAGTTAAACTAGCTATGCCAACAAAAATGGATGTTACAAATCAAGGTGTTACCCATATATTTGAGCCAATTATCATTGTTTTTCCTTGTATCCGTATCTTTTCCCATTGAATGGGCTTGTTGTTGATTCCTTCTCCATTATATCTTTGTTCTTCCTTTCTCAGTTTCTTTAGTCCTGACCCTGAATTTTCTTACTATTGTCCTACACTCTTATTGTTCACATATTTCTCCAACTGCCTTTCATTATTGCTTTCACTGCCTTTTTCCAGGCTGGTCATCAGGTTGGTTTGTTAGAGATTACCCAGTGTCTTTGTTGTTGTTCTGTCCTTTTAGACTGTGGATTCTCTGGGGAAAATACTGTCTCTGTTTTGGGCTTTGGAAAAATGGCAGATAATGGTAGTATTTGTAACCCATAAGAAATATTCAGAGTCTTTGTTAAGCACATCTTTCAATTTCTGCTTTGGTTAATTATGCAGAAGTTTGTATTTTATGGACTGATGCACTCTATGCTTTCTCCACCTCTTCAGAAATTCCTGGAGATGTACTGTTTAATACAGAATTTTCCTAGTTTCTAGTCTAGCCATTATACCTTCTAATGGAACAGGAAGTAAATTTTTGAAGTCTTCAGGAGGTTTCATTTAAAATACATACTACTAGAGATCCCTGTAGCATTTGTTCATATCGTATCTGTACAGTTTTCTTTAGTTGTTTTTTTTTTTAAGAACTCTTTGTAACCAGAATCAAGACAAACTTTCCTTTTTTTTTTTTAATTATTTTTAATTAGCTTCTGAAAGTTCTGATGATAGTGAGCAGGAAGATGACCAAAGTGCCCCAAATGTACATGCTGATGGCAAAGAGGAATCTCAACATGAAGCTGTAAGCGAAGATAAAAACGAACTCTGTCTAAAAGAAGAACAGAGCAGTTCATCCCTCCCAGAAGAAACTAAAGCTCTGACAGATGTAGTAGTGCCCAAGTTGGGATCCAAGTCTCCTGAAAGACTGCGAAAAGAGATGGAAGAGTTATCTGGAGATACTGACTCCGATGGAGAAGATGAAGCCACAAAGAAGAGAAAGGATGTAAAAAAGGAGGTAGTGGATAAAACAGCAAAACCACAGGTAAAACGTGGTAAACGAAGACACTGTGTTGCAGAGGAATCTTTAAAGACTGTGTCGCCTAATAGAAAGGATGAGAAGTCCAAAAACAAAGACTCCCTTAGTTTAGAAAACAGCAGTAACAGCTCCTCGGATGAAGATGAGGAAGACAAATCTAAACTGAAAATCACTCCAACTAAAAAGTACAATGGACTAGAAGAGAAAAGGAAGTCTTTACGGACAAGTACTTTCTACTCAGGATTTTCTGAAGTGGGAGAGAAAAGAATAAAGCTTCTAAATAACTCTGATGAAAGACTTCAGAACACCAGAGCAAAGGATCGGAAAGATGTCTGGTCAAGTATTCAGGGACAATGGCCGAAGAAAACGCTGAAGGAACTGTTCTCGGACTCTGACACTGAAGCTGCTGCCTCCCCTCCACACGCTGCTCCTGAGGATGCTGCAGCAGAGGAGCAGCTTCAGACTGTTGCAGAAGAAGACATTTCTTTGCCTAGCTCTGAACTTGAAAAATCTTTGCCAGCTAGCGTGGACGTTAAACCTGTTGAGGAGAAAACGACTGAAGTGGGTGAAAAGAAAGTTGAATTCCCAAGCAGTGGCAGTAATTCAGTGCTAAATACTCCTCCTACAACTCCTGAATCGCCTTCATCTGTAACCGTAACAGAGTCCAGTAGACATCAGTCCAGTGTCACTGTCTCTGAGAGGCTGCCACCAAATCAAGAAGAGATACGAAGCATTAAAAGTGAAACAGATAGCACAATAGAGGTGGACAGTGTTGCAGGGGAGCTGCAAGACCTCCAGTCTGAAGGAAATATTTCTCCAACAGGTTTTGATGCCAGCGTCAGCTCCAGCAGTAGTAATCAACCAGAGCCAGAGCATACTGAAAAAGGTAAAGGAAAGGGTAAACAGAGCTGTCTTCAACTTTACCAGCTCTCATTTTAGCATTGCTGATGTATTTTCATTCTGTTATGGTTACACTGCTGGAAAATTAGTTATTGAAGGAAGTAGTAGCCTGCTGTCTACTTCAAATGTGTGGAAATGGTATAATCATCTAGTGAATAAAATACAGTCTGCCAGGAAGTTTCTTGGCCTTTCATTAGGAATTGTGATGGTTTCAGTGAGGAATAAAGTATATAAGAATAAAGTTTATACCTGACCTGGCAAGAAAAGCCCAGAGCAAACTGTAATACATTGTATAAGGAATATTTATTGTAGCAAGACAGATACATTTTGAGTACCTTGCTACAAGTAGAAGATACTGTTTCTTACATAAAATTTTAATTCTCCAAGTTGTTTATTTGGGGGGAGAAAGTGCCAATTATTGCATGCTTAGGCAACCATTTCAAACTTGCATCTTAGGAAATTAATGTTTTAAAAAAATACAAGTCAAGCTGATAACAAACATTGACTTTATTAGCTACGTTTCACTTTCAGATGTGATTTTGCAGATTGAAGTTCCTATTCTGAGACCACTAGAGCATAGGGGATAATAAACACTGCGAACACCTGTGCCTGTGATGTCAGTGTACTGCTGTCTGCTTTTTAACTGTTTGCAAGGCTGGATCCAAAAGCTTTTTTGTGAAAGTCACTGGTTCTTTTACAGTTCCATCAAAAGTACAGCTACTTTCACTGTGTTGAAGTGCCTAAAAAATTATTAATACAAAGGAAAAAAAATACATGTCCGAATGTAATCCTGAGATGACAGAAGTGGTTTCTGCATCTCAACAGATTTCAGTTAATAATTAACTGAATTTTCTCAAAATGCCCTTAAGGTGTGTTACCTTTATCATTCTGTTTGCATTATCATTTGAAAGAATGCAACAAAATGTGTTGCCTTAAACAAAGGAGAGAGTTTGGCAGAGCCCTCAATAAATATGCCTGTATTGCTTTGTTAATTATAGATGCGTAAGTTTAGAACTTAATTTGTTTGCTTTTTTATTAAAAAGGAAATTACTGCCACATGAAAAAAAGTTTTACACTATTGCACACCATCACTTTTACATGCATTAGACTTTAACTGCCTCTCTGATTTTGTCAGCATGCTGCCTATTTTAGAAAATTAGGTTTCTTAATGTAAATGGTTTTGTTACACGAGTAATTTTCAGTCTAAGGTGGCTGTGGAACAATGTTTGAACAACTCTGAAAATTTGTTCTTTTAACAGTTGTACTAGAATTTTTTTTATCTTCTTTTTTACTTTTTCCTCTTGTAGTCACAAATAGCAGTAGTCTTTTTCCTTTGGTTTTTTGGTTGCCTTTTTTTGTTGCCTTGTTTTTTAACATTATTTAAGATTTTTTTTTATACTTTCAATTAATGTAATTACTGATCACAAGTGATAGTTTCATTTTTTTCTCGCAGCTTCCAAGTGTGACAGGATTTTTGAACATTTTTCAGTAGTTCTTGATAAGCTTTTCCAATAAATGTATTCTTATCTAATTTATAGTATTGAAAAAATTAAAAATCCATGTGGTTCAAGAGAAATTCTGATGGTGCATACGGGAAGGTTACTTGCAGTCATCTTACACGTGCACTCTAACCAACAAACTTCGTCTGCCTTCCATCCTCCTTCACCTTCTCTTGTCAATATAAGTAGAAAGCTGAGGCGTAGTAAGGATAGTCAGGAACGGTTGCATTGTTGCATTAACTTAAGCTCTGAAGTGTATTTTCTGAGACAAACACACAGCACTGCAAGTATTTATTTAATTTGTTTGGGTTTTGTTTTGTTTTGTTTGTTTTTTTTTTTTTGTTCGTTTGTTTTTTTCTTTCCCCAATTATAGTCTGTACAGGCCAAAAAAGACTTAAAGATGCTCAGGGAGGAGGAAGCTCCTCAAAAAAGCAGAAAAGAAGCCACAAAACATCTGTGAACAACAAAAAGAAGAGTAAAACTAGTAAGTACAGCAGCTCAGTGTGAAACGAATCTGTGAAGGTACTGTCTCATTTGTTTGAACGATTGTAGGAGATGAAGTCTGGAAATAAAAAATGTATTAGGACAAAATGTTCTCATCAGGGAGTTCTTAATACTGTTTAAATGAAGAAACTACTCTTGCTGAATGCCAAAGTGTTTTTAAATTTCTTGAGTTATTTCTGGGCCTATTTCTAAGAGGTCCTTAATATTGTGTAACTCGGGAGAACTAAGAAAGCGAGTATTTCACACTTGGTAGAATCGGGACAGGAATCTGTGGCATGATAGCTGCATGTTTTAGAGGAAAGACTGGGACCTGGATGAAATTATACTTTGTATTTTCTGCAACATGAGTTTTTGGAGGTTTATATCTCTTCCAGTAGCAAATATGAGCATAATTCCACAAGAATATAGGCTCTATTTTCTTCCTGTATCATCTGTTATATCTTCAGTAAATAAGGCAGCTTTTGCAGCTTTTTTTGTAGTTGTAGAAGCTAATTGGAATACAAACCACAGTACTGGGGAAGAGAAGTTTCATAAAAGCAGAGGTGTATTAGAGAGACATATGCACACGTGTTCAGGAGACAGCTAGATCAATTACTGCCTCATCTCACTGTTAATAAAAAATACCAGGGAACAGTCAGCTAGAAAGTGAAGCTAGGAGGATAGCTCTAAAAAATTCAGTTAAAGCAAGGATAGAAAGCATGTGCTATGCCTTTTTTTCTTCTCTCTTCCTCCTCCCTGCCACCTTTTCTTTCTTTTAACAGCTTTTAGTAAAAGTCTGTACATTCTGGTCTGGTATTTGCTTTCACCCCACCCATCCTTCATGTTCATTGATCTCCTTTTCACATTCTCTCATCCTTTTTCACTCCATTTCACTAATCTCCTCCTTGCATAATCCTTATTCCTTCCCTCAACCCAGGAATTAAAGTAACAAAACAAACTGAATTTGCATAACTTAGACACAATTTTTAGCCTTGCCATTGTTCCCTTTTGATTTGGTGAATTTATCCCTTTTTCTCAACCTATGTCTTCGTCAGGATACAAGGACTTCAAAGCTAGAATTGTTTCTTGTACCACATACGGTTCTTGGTCTGTATGCGTTCTTTTTGTTCGACTTCAGGCACTGCTGTATGTAATAAGGGCAATAAATAGAAAAAATGTGGAGTCAGTTGTGAGCAAAAAATTCTTTTTGTGAAATTCAGGTTTACCAGTTAAAGCTGCTTTTGTGGCAGCTCCAACTCTTGCCTTTGCATTAAGCCAGCAGGCAACAGCAGCTCTTCAGCCAGCTGAGTTCTGTCATACCATGTGTAACTTGGTGTTCAGTTTTTCCAGTGTAGATCACCAGATCATAAATACCAGAACCAAAAGAGACTTTCGGGGTTCATTTTGTCAACACCTAGGGCAGGTACAACTGAGGCCTAAGTTTCTCTTGATTAATATTTACTGAACATGTTTTAAAAAACAACTCTAATGATGGAGATTCTGCAGCTCCCCATGGCATTTTATTCCAGTGCTTCCCTAGACTTCTGTTGAATTAAAATCTCTTGCCCCTGCTTCCACCTCAGTTTTATTTTTGTAATACTAAACAAGCTTCATTCTTTCACTCATTATTCATAAATCATGTCTCTAGATTATTTTTTTTACTCTCCTTTGGGTGATTAGAAAACTGCATTCAGTTTAGTCCGTTGCTTTATAGTTAAAGTTTTTTTCAGTGTGAGGTGAGGTTCTTCTGTTTTGGGTCAGCCGAAGATGTTTTTCTGCAATTAAAGAATTTGATCATCGTGTCTGAGGATTTTTGTAGATGATGTCATGCAAATTCAGATCATTGCTAGTTATTTTAACACAAAAAACCTAAAATAAATAACGGTGACATAAGGCTAAGAAAAAGGCCAATTGTTCACTCTCATTTCTGCTACACGTCCTAGGAGTACAGTGAAAAGTGTTAGCTCTAAAATGCGATAGAGGTTTGTACATATTGAATGCTGTATTGGAAATTAATATTAAAAAAAGATAAACAGGAGATAGGACATAACAATCAGTCTTGCTAACTGTTTTAGAAAAAGTATAGCCCCATAAGCAGAAATACGTGGATAATTTTTACACCTACATTGACACATTGGACTGCCTCTTTGCCTTATTTTCTAATGTAGACAGTTTGTTTATGGATATGGTTTTAAAGTAACAAGTATGATGCTGTCCTGAATCATTCAGAGAGTAGAGTGCACCTTCCCTATACAGACCTCGAACAATTGGATTGTATTCATGAATCTCCTTACAAGATGTGTGTCCCTACACCTCCCCCTTACCTTCTTGCACGCACTTTCAGCAATATACTTAGCAGTATTCAGGGTGGATTGTAGAGCCACAGTCTGGTACTTTTATCCACCCTCTAGCTCTGTAGGATGTTGGTTCTCATAGGTCCACATAATAGCTATGAATCTGCCTGCACAGCAACTAGCTGGATGGTGTTTCCAGTGCAAGGTTTCCCTTTCACAGCATGCCAGCATTAGACAGGCCCCATTATATACCTGTTTTGTGGTCCTGTATTTAGGCACTAGTGATGCAAAGAGCTGTGTGCCAAGCTTATGTACCAGGATGATTATAGCATTTTAGACTGAAAGTATTTTGGTCAAACAAACTCCTGTTACATGAAAATCAGCATAGGGGTAGCTTCTGATAAGCTTTGGTTTGGGCAGGAAGGTTGTTTTGTTTTGTAACAGTATATCTTCTTGTTTCTTCAGCAAACAGCAGTGACAGTGAGGAACTATCTGCTGGTGAAAGTGTGTCCAAGTCTCAGTCAGCAAAATCGGTTTCTACCGGCATGAAATCTCACCAAACCAAATCACCCGCAAGAACACAGTCTCCAGGAAAATGCGGGAAAAATGGAGAGAAGGATTCTGATCTCAAAGAACAGAATAATCGTTTACCCAAAGTTTACAAATGGAGTTTTCAAATGTGTAAGTATTTTCTTCAAAACACGCCTAGTGTGGTCTTGCAGTATAGTATAAGAAGGCTTTTTGAATTTTGTGTGTTTTGTTTTTTTTCCCTAAAATTATTCCATCCTCAGTTTGCTTAATTTTGTGATAAA
Source organism: Haliaeetus albicilla (assembly GCF_947461875.1). Lineage (NCBI taxonomy): Eukaryota > Metazoa > Chordata > Aves > Accipitriformes > Accipitridae > Haliaeetus > Haliaeetus albicilla. The sequence goes on from NC_091495.1 coordinate 32,072,863, forward strand.
TCCCGATTTAAAAAATAAATCGGTTTTTTTGTTGGTGTTGGTGGTTTTGGGGTTTTTTTTTTTGCATTTGCAGTGCAGGAAACTGCCTGTATCGCACTCTTCTAATACTGTTTTTAGATTCGACTCCTGCGCTGACTTGTTCTTACCATCCTGTGCAGACTTGTCATTCTGGCGTGAATGTTACCCACTATATGTGCTTCTTGTGTTGACATTTTCTGCTGTTTTACTCCTCATTCATTCTCTAGTTATTGTTCAGATACATGTTTGATTTGTAGCTTTTTCCCCTTCCATTTTGCCTTAGTGAACCAGGACATGTTTACTATTTCTAGTAATAAGAACTTCCAGTGTGTTTGTGTCAGTCAGCTACAGGTACACGTATAGCTAGGGGTGAGCAGTATTGAAAGGCTCATGCATTTGCCTATCTGAAAAACAGTTCAGTAGCTTATTAATGCCTTGATATTAATGTGACTTATTAATTGCCTCCGCATTTGTGCTGTTGCAGCATTATTTGCAGTGGGGAGAAAAGAGAAGTAAGATAAAATATTAGGTGATTGAAGCCTTCTTCCTCAATACAACAATAAGTAAACAATTGAAAATAATTATTTAAAAACAAAAGCTTGTTATTTTTAGCCCTCTCTCTTACAGTGTCTGGGTATTTAATTGTATAGTCGGCAACAAATTGTTGTCCCTAGTACTGACCATGGGTGTATAGCATTGCATGAGTTGCTTTCTCTTTGCTTTTAAAGGTCAAATTGAAACTGTGTAGTGTGACTGATTTAAATTACTTCTTAAAGTAATCCATAGTATCTCATTCAGTATTCACAGATTACCTTAGTGTATGTCAAGTTTCTGAAGTTCTCGGAGCATTATGCTCTGTGTTTTTCTGCGCTCTGTCCCAGGCTGCATGAAGGCTGCTGTTCCTCACATAAAGTGAGAACAGGGAAGAGCTGGCATAGCACGCTGTGCAGACACGTACGCTGAATTCTTTTTTTATTTTTATTTTATTTTTATTTTATTTTTATTTTATTTTTATTTTGCCAGCAGTGTTATTTTCATGCCCAGGGAATTTTCCACTTAGCCAGCTGTTTCTGCAGTGAGAGAATCTGACCCTGCATTTTTTTTTCTCCATCCCTGAATCTCGGTGTTACTCTACTTTAAAAGTATTTTTCTCCTAGTACTTCCTCACAGTCAAGTTACATTCTGCTGCTCTTCAGGACTGTGTGATGTAATAGGTGTTTGTCATTTACTGGCCTACTGAGATTCACCGGCCTACTGAGATTCATGGGGCAGATTTCCTGTGCAATGCATTTAAAGAGCTTTTGCTCCTTTCTTTCTTCCTACCTTGGCTATATTGCGCGTGCTAAATTTGCTTGGCAGGATTTGGACTTTGGAGTGCTATTTAACATGTTTCCTGCTGTTGCAGAGGTCTAAGACACTTGCAAGTTTTCTTAGCTTTCCTCATCTTCCCACAGCCTAATATAGTTGTGGCTTTTGGTCCTTGGTGCTACCTTCATTATAGGTTGAGGTGCATTCTGCGCCCCACGGTAGTTTAAATGATTCTTAAATGTCTTTGAATGGAGTGTCTCCAGTGTGACTTACCTGTGGTTGAAAGGGACTGAACAGAGATTGTTCCTCCTGCCTGTGCCCCCTCAGAGCTGTGTGCCATGCTGTGGGGAGCTCCCAGCTGGAAACAGCCCGAGGGGCAGCTCCCGTGCCGGCTATGTCCATTGACATCCCTGTGTGGGATGCCAGCGAGGAGGTCCTGTATAGTTGTACCTTATGGCCCATGTGCTGTGAACTCGATTAGAACCACCCCACAACTATTCAGATTTGTAACCTGCTGCTTTGGTAACAACCAAGACAAGTTGGGCAAGACTGACCTTCTTAGTGTATTAGGTCAAAATGAGCTCTAGGAAGGACTCAAAACTAGTTTTGACTCCTATGTTTTTACCAGTTGTCTTTTTTTTTTTTTTTTTTTCTTCCCCCTTCCTTCCTATGCAGAGGGGAATGCATGCATTTTCTTCCTCTCCCACTTCCTTAAAAAAAAAAAGTGTATCTATTTATTTTAAAAAATAATAAAAAATGGACAAAGTTTGTGATAGGAACAGCAGCTGCTGTTTATTGCGTTTCTTGGCTTTGCTGTCTGCTACCTCCAAGCACATCACTAAGATTTGAGTACTTCCCGCTTCACTGAAATTCAGACAGTTTTGGAAATGCTGCAATACAATAACTAACAGAGATCATTTAACTTGCAGCTGACTTGGAAAATTTGACTAGTGCCGAGCGCATAACAGTTCTCCAAGAAAAATTGCAGGAAATCAGGAAGCATTACCTGTCCTTGAAATCTGAGGTGGCTTCCATTGACCGAAGAAGAAAGCGCTTAAAGAAAAAAGAGCGGGAAAGTAAGTGCTGGGAACTAAATTCTGCTTTGAGGGGGCTAAACTGCATGTCATGTTATTAAGGGGTTAAAAGGAACTGGATGATTTTTAGGGAGTTGTGTGCTATTAGGAGTGTGGTTTTGTTCACTTTTTTAAAAACACTGTATACAGTTATTTTATGACCTCTAGAAGGTACAGTTCAGATATCCAGTGACTATGTAAGGGGAAAAACATTAAAAAGGCATGCAATCTGTTTAATTCTGTTTAGGCAGAAATACTTTATACAGGAGAAAATGTACAGAAAAATAAACTAAGCAGTGAACAAAGTATCTAAGGTTATTAATAACTTGGAACTTTTCTTCAAGTTACACAATAATCCGCTTGTGTGTCTAGTTAGTACTTTCTCCTTAGAATAAGTTATTTATTTTATGAGTTTAAGGGAGACCATCAGTTAAATCTCTGTTTCTCTGAAGCTGCTTTACCTGATGCTCTAGGGAATGTTCTAGTGTGCCTGCTTCTAGCAGCATTAAAAGGATTATTTTCTCCATCTTGTTTATGTGCACATTTAAGAGTTCACTGAGTATAAGAAGAAAGACTGAAATGCCAGGTGTAGCAAGATTTTGTGGCTGCAACCATCACACGGTGACTGCAGTTGCTTCTTGCCTGCCGGAGCAGGGTGTATGTGCCGATTCAGTGCTGGGACAAGGCCCTGCCTGTGCTGACTCCCCCAGGAAAGAAAGGGAACAGTTGACTGTGCTTGTGGGTCAGGAATGAACTCTGCCGTCCTCTGGCTGGTCCCTTGATCTGGTTGGCCAGTGAACCAGGGCTGCAAGGGGCAATGCCATGCTGTCCTGCACAGGGCCGAAGCTGTCTCTCAGTATTTCCCACAAAAACTAGGGAATGGAGGCTTTTTTCTTTTTAATTACTGGGCATTGGTTGCTGGAGTCAGTATATACCAATGCTTGTTGTTGAATGGGAAATGTTTTTATTGCTTAATTTATATATTTTTATAACCTGTGTTCTCCTCTTCCTGTGCAGGTGCTGCTACTACATCATCTTCCTCCTCATCACCTTCCTCTAGTTCCATTACAGCTGCAGTTATGTTAACTTTAGCAGAACCATCTATGTCAAGTTCATCACAGAATGGAATGTCAGTTGAGTGCAGGTGACAGCAGGACTTGCCAAAGCACTTTGCACTTAATGGCTGCTGAGGGCCACTCTTTTTTGTTTTTGTTTTTGTGTTGTTTTTTTTTTTTATACTGCACAGTGGCACAAAATTCAGACAAGCACTATTTTGTATTTAAAGTTGTTTCTTGACAAGCTAACTTTGCACTTAAGTGCACTTTTATGAAGAAAAAGTACAACAAACTGCTTTTCCTCAAGCAATAATTGTTTCCAACTTGTCTGGGAATTGTAAGTCTAGTGACTCGAAGGCCTTCCACTGTGGCAAATGGAGGCTGTTCACTGCCTGTAGAGACAGTACAATAAGCATATAGTTGTTGGGTTGATCTAAATAAATGTGGTAAGGCTTACTGTATTCCCTGGTATTTTGTTAAAGCTGGAACATTTGATATTTTTCCATTTATTTATGACAAATACTGAACCTATTTTCATTTGTACAAGCTAATTGTTTTTTAACTGCTAAGTCACCTTATAGTGGCTTTAATTGTATACGTCAAGCACATGTATTCAATTCAAAACCTGCAGTTAGTAGGATGTTTGACATCAGTCCTGATAACCAAATACGAGGATTCCTTTAAAAAAAAAAAAAAACAACAAAAAAAAGACTGACTAATGTTTACAGGTTTGAATTAGGCTTAAATAGGTTACTCTGGGTTTTAAGAACCCATTAATTGGAATGAAACTACTGTACTTTGCCATTTTTCTATAAAACAGTATTTTTTTTTTAATTTTGATAAAATACATTATGAAAAAGAAAGAAAATGGCTAACAAACTGTATTAAATCTTAATGTATAAAGATTGTATTTAGCCAGTTTAAAGTGTATATTTATTCATAATGGATTATAACAGTTATATTTTTGTGTTTTCTTGTAAATGTTTCTTTTCCCTTAAAGCAACAAATATTTCATTTGTAATGCTTATTTTATTACGAGCTTCAAGGAGAGGACTTCAAGATGGAGTAAGGTGTGAGGTTATAATTTGTGGTCGCTGATATGAACACTGCCACAAAAGGGTAGTTGTTTTTAAAATAAATAGCAAGCTGAGTGGTAGACATTTAATTTTTTAAATGCCTTGTACAAATTCCAAAACCAACTTCAAACTGTTTTCACTTGTATTGATTTTATGTTGTATGGATCCCAAGCTCTCTCCTGTTAATTATATACCTTTGTAAGACATTTGTATATTGCGGAAGTGTTCATTCAAGCTATTTAATACCTGGCACTGTTAATACACAGTACTTTATTGTACAGGTTGTTTTACTGTTTTAATTGTAGTTCTGTGTACTTCTTTTGCCTGGGGAAATAGGGGCTGGCATGTTTTTCTTTGTTTTCTGGCAATACAACATGTAAGAATTCAAAGCATTTTGTTTGTAGATGCTAGAGTGTCAGAATCCTTTACATTTGACTTTTCTAAGAAAAGCATTTTCAGTCTTCGTAGTGTGTGCTTAAGGTTAACTGATTTTATTGAAAATGGTTTCAAAGTATTCAGAATTGTACAGGACTGTAAAAATTTGTTGACAAACATTGAAGGAAAAGCTTATAGAAAAAAGCTATAAAATATATATTAGGTTCTGCAGAAAATGGAGAATTATGTAATATATTGTACAAATGTAAGCAAAGGCCTCTGAAATAAAATGCCATAGTTTGTGAATCCCTGATTTTGTTTCTAACAGTTTAATTAAGCAACTATAGTGTGTTCATTAAAATGTCATCAAGCTGTAGAATCAGTTTAGCAAATGATCTTCGATATGGTGTAATAAGCATATAAAAGATAAACTAGACCAGGTACATTGGCCTAATTTTCCTCTTGGTGATTAATTGAAATTCATCCTCTTTTTCAGTGGAATGGGAAAGCGTGGCCCATTGACATCATTAAGGCAGCGCCGCTTGAAAAAAAGATGAATTTTGATTCACGTTAGTTCAGATAGTTTGAAAACGTAAAAGCAAGCTCCCGAAGATATTTGCTGACTTCTAATACCGACTGCCTCAAGTTCAGATTCCGTGGAAGTGAAACTGGAATAAAACTTTTAGTGTTATCTGCTTACCTCATGTCTGGCTGTAGTTCAGTTGACCAAAATACTGTTACACCTGCAAAATGATAGATTACTGATGAGACTGATAAATAACAAATGACAATAAGCTTTGGAAACATTGACCGTGTTAATAATTACCAGTGATCTGAGACCGACAGGAGGAATTTTAATAATTTCAGTGGGGCTACTCAGAGGCTATTTACATATGTTTAAGTTTAGCAGAATCAGAGTCGTAATGTTCAGTTCTGCCTTTCAGTCTCAGAAGGCGTAACTGGTATTGATTTAACTGGCAGCTACATCTGAGCAAGCAAGAGCAAACTCAGCTGTCCACTTGCTACTAGTTCTTGATCAGCTCTCAGTTTTAGAGCCAGCATTTTTGCTTTGATGTGACAGTTGTTCACTCTCATGTTCTGCGAGAGGATTTGTTTGTTTACTTGTTTAAAACAGGGATCACTAGTCACTTCCCCACTCCCAAATTGAGTTTTTGCATAAATAGGGTTTTTGCTGTTCTTTAATACAGGGATTATTTAATTTTTGTTGTACTTCTCATGCAGTTTAATCACTAGGCAAGAATCTGTTCTGGATGTTTTGTGTTGCACCTCTTCTGTGAAGTGTGTCTGCAAATGGTACTGTCCAGCTTCGTGTTACTTGTGTCCCAGTGGTTACAGAGGAAGGTGCCTTTAAGCAAACTGTTAGCCAGGCAATTTGGTCCCATGTTCCAGCAAGTCAAATCTGAGCTGCTTTTCAGGTTACATACTGTAATGCAGCTTTAAATGTGGGCATGCTCCCTGCTTGGCATGCATGCTGTGCTTACAGCCGAGAAGGGATTGCTGGGCTGTGCCCATGCTCTTGAGTCCCTGCTCGGACCATGACCTGAAAGGCAAAGTGAGACAAACTACCCCTCCTTCATCCTTTACACCTTGGCTAAGTGACAGCATCAGTTTTGCATGTCTCATGTTTGATCGTGTTGGGAATAGCTGAGAGCGTAGACTATCCACATGTGCTGAGAGGAGGCATGCCTTGCTTAAAGGCTGTCTGCATTGCTCCCGACTCCCTTTGTTTACAGTCTCCACCAGTGCTTGTATGTACTTGTTACTGTGTAGTTTCCATCATGCGGTGAAATTTTCCTGTCGCCGCAGGGCTCAAACTCACTCTCTGGCAGGTTCCTGGAGGCTGCACGCCTTTTGTTGAGCTTCAGCAATTACGAATCTCTGCAATCAAGACAGCTTGGAATGCTTGACCAATGTAATTTTGCTGTATTTTGATGGTGCAGCCTGTTCTGCCCCACTTGTGTCACCTACAAAACCGCTCTATTGTGTGAAGGTAGATTGGAAAAGCCCATACAAGTAGTGCAGCAGCCACCTGCTAGTTTTTAAGAATTTGTGTGTTCTGTTGAGCTGACCCCATCAATGAGGGTCCCTGCCTTTCCCAGCATCCAGAAGGCCAAACACGAGATGCCTGGTGCACATGTCAAGACTTAATGCTTTACTTTTATTCAGTAGCTGGATTACTTGTTTTGCCTTCAGTTGGACATTGGTGCCAACAAAACTGCTGATGCTGGCAGTTCAGAAAATGTGTAAAATGATAAAACAGAAGAGCTGTTCGTATTTGCTTCAGCCTTTAAGTGCCTGGTAATTTTCTATGCTTTTCCAATTATCACATCATCTAGCATTTAAAATTACATTCAGGAGAGGCAGGTCTAAAAGGAGATCCCAGTTAGATGCCTAATTTCAGAGAGTTAGTTAACAGATCAAACTTCCTTATGCATCACCTGCACTGTGTCCCAGGATGGAAAACTGTCTGTTTGAGAATTAACCTGACAAAAAAGGGTCTTTTCCAGTTGGATCAGTTATCCAGTCCTATCCATGTAGCTGCATGCAGCAGCAGGCTGATCCGGAGCACTTGCTTCTCTACTGTCTGCAGAGCAAGGGTGGTGGGGAGGAGGCATGACTGGTTCCTCCTTTTCCTGTCCCCCAGGCTGCAGTCCTGGAGTCCTGTCCCCCCCCAAGTACTGGGTTTCAGGGATTTTTTTCATCAGGAAAATCCTTACATGCTTTAAAAGCTGGCTGTGGAGCCCAGGGATGGATGAAGCAATCCAGAAGGAAACTGAGCACCCAGGTGATGCTTTGGGATGGTCTCTCTGGTGGTGTAATAACTTCTTAAGACTGTAATAACCCCATTTTGTTTGTAGTGCGTACCAAGTCTATCTTGGACCAACAAGTTGCAGAAACTGCTGTTTTGGTTGCTTTTCACACCCCTCCCCCCTTTCCCTTTTCTAATCCTTTCCCAGGTTTGTCTCGAGGTGAGCTGCTCTAAAAGGGGCCGCACGAGCACCAGGAGGATGCTTTCTGCCTAAAAACGTAAGTGTGAAGTCACCCACCCCGGCGACCGTGCACCGTAAGGGAAGGGTTCGAGCAGGCCCTTTGCCGCACGCCGTCCTTCAGCCTGGCAGCCGCTGCAGGCCAAACTTGTTGGCCGTTTCCATTTCATCTGCGCTCGAGGACGGTGAGAACATCTTGCACAGACTTCAACGGGGGGTTGCGTGGCCGTTTTTTCTGTTCTTTTTTTTTTTTTGGTTTTGTTTTTTCTAAACTTCATCCTGGGTGTGGGCTGGACAGCACTCCTGAAGCCAGACAAAAGAGAAAGGGCGCTGTGAGAAGCGCCTCCGCAGCAGCCTGGGCCAAAGCAAGTTACGCTTTCTGCAGGCACCGGCAGCGGTGGCTCTTGACCTCTTGCGGCGCTCCCAACCCCCGAGGCCATCTTAAGTAGAAGCGGCTTGGGACGGCAGAAGGGAGGGCAGCACCGCCGAATTCCCGTCTCCCTCCTCCGCTGGGACCGAGCACAGCAGCCTTGGAGCCGAGGGTCTCGGAAAATAAATGACGCACCACGCGTCAAAAAAAACCCCCAAAACACCAAAAAAACCAAACCAGCGTGCACCGACCCTCACTGCGGTCTTGCGTTGCCCCCGCGCCCACCCGGAGCCCGGCAGAAGCTCACGCCCCCGGGCCGGGCCGGCGCAGGAGCTGCGTCCGTCCGTCCGTCTCGTCCCCGTCCCCCCCAACGGAGCGCTACGAGGGCGACCCCGTCCCCCGTCCCCGTCCTCCCTCCTCCGCGGGGCCGCCCCGGGGCGGTCCCGCGCGCCGGAAGTGACGCGCCGCGAGTCCGTTCCCGCCCCCTCCTCCTCAACCCGGCGACCGGGGATGGGCGGCCGCCGGCGGGGCGCGGAGCCGCAGGACGCCCCGGCGGGAAGGGAGCGCGATGAAGCCCCCCCCCGTCCTCCCCGCCCGCGGGGGCGAGGCGGGGTCCGGCGGGGGGCGCGGGCGGAGGAGTACGTGGTGGGGCAGGTGGCGGACAGCCTCTGCGCGGGGGGGGGCGCCGCCGCCGCCGCCGCCCCCGCGCCGCTCGCCCGCCTCTTCAGCGCCGCCGCCCCGCCGGTGCTGGTGGCCGTGACGGGGGTGAGTGGCGGGGGCTGTGATCCCCGCAGGGCTGGAAATGCCGGGGGCGGGGGAGGCAGCGGGGTGGGCGCACCGGTGAGCGGGCAGGTCTGGAGTTTTGGTTTTCAAGTTAGTTTTTGTTGGATTGTTTCTGTGGGGTTTTTTTAAAGGAAAATAAGAAAAGAAAGCGTACGGAAGAAGCGGAGGAAGTGTCGGAAGACCAGACCTCGTCTGTCACACAAGAACCCCCTATAAAAGTAAAGAAAGCCAGAAAAAAGGAGCTTTCAAAGGCAGAGAAAAAATTGGCAAACAGGTGAGTAGGTGACACCTTTTCATAGTAAGATTCAAAAAACCGACATCTAGATTAAGCATAAGAGTACAAGCTTAGTGAAACAATAAAGTTCTATTCTACTGTTTGTCGTGAACCTCGCGTTTAAGGAGGTTATTTCTAAGAAGATTGTGAAAATTCCCCGCAGTTTGCTCCGGAAGGTAGTAAATACTTCCAACTTCTTGAAGTTCCAGGTCCGTGAAATGCAAATGCCCTGTTAGAGAGCTGGCAGGCCTGGAGGTTGTAGATCGAGGCAAAAAGTTCCCTCTGGCGCGGGGTGATGCTTTCCAACCGCAGTTGGCTTTACGGGGCAGACCTGCGGTGGCAGGAGCAGAGGCGGTTTCAGCAGCAGCAAAGCACCGGGCAGAGTTAGATGTCAGTACCACGCTCGCCCTCCGCCGTGACACGAACTGCTCGGTTGCACTGTCCGTTCTCGCAAATACTCGGGGTTGAACCGAGGCGCGCGCGCTGTCAGCGCAGGCGGGAAGCTCGTCTCTGTACAGTGAAGTTTGCTTGAGCGTAGCCCGAGGCTAATGCCTTGTCCTCCCTCTGGCACTGCGTGGTGAAACTTGTTTGCTGTTTTGGTGTCGGTGGCCTTCCAGAGGCTTCTTCAGATCTGCTTGTTTTGCGCCCTGTTATGGCAGGTTTGGATAGGTAGAGATTTGTTTTGCACGGATGGATCCCAAAGGATTGTTTGTCCTGAGTGTCCTGGATACTGGGAAGAACTAAATCTCCCCTTAGTTCTAGCGTGCAAAGATTTTGTGGGGTTTTTTTCTTTCCCTTCAATTTTAGAGGCTATCAAATTATTTAATTCTGAATTCTTTCTTTATTAGCACTATTAAATAGCAAATGCAATGTCCTGGGGACAGCAAGTCTGTGTTACGGAATGGTCAGATATGTTTGTTTAATGCATAATAAGCAAAATAACGTTTGAAACTTTACGCTGAACATAATAATTTAAAATGTAAGTTAGATATTTATCTTGGAGGCTTCAATTCTTTGACCTCAAAAACTCTGTTTTTTTCCCTGTCAACTATAATTTGCTTATCTTTTTCTGAAAAGAGAGAGCGCTTTGGAGCAGGCGGATGAAGATGAGGAGCAAAAACTGCTTCAAAACAAAGCAAAACAAAAAAAAAGGGCTTCTCAGGCCATCACCAAAAGCGTTGTTAATTCAGATACAGGCACTACTGTGAAACAACAAAAGGAAAAAAAGGTGACTGATGAAATGGTGAACAGAAGAACAGTGTTTGTTGGAAACTTGCCTGTCAACTGTACTGTGCAGGTATGTGACTGGATTCTGTCAGCTAAAGGAATGAAAAGAATTACAACAGTCCTTAGTTTGAGGGGACGTTTATAGCTGAGAAGTCACACATATTTGTGACTAAAATGGCTTTTTGGGAAAGTAAGAGTTAATACTCGTTACCGGAAACCTTTAGAGGCAATCTCTTTTGTTTTAGCACAGTTAGGCTTTTTACAGCAGTGGATGCAGTTGCTCTTTCTTTAGTAGAATTGGTTAGTTTCTTTTTCAGTGAAAAATGACTTAATAAATGAGAACTACAATTACAAAGTTAGCCTGCTTCTGATTTTGAATGCAAATAATACTTCAGATTGTTGCATAAAAAATGTTAGATTTATACTTTTTCCCATAGTAAGGGGTACAAATCCAGTTTTGGCAATCCGTAGAATAAGAAGCTGCTGCAAGAAACATAGAAGCAGTTACAAATTACTTGCGTATTTTTAGTAGCCTTTTAACGGACCTTGTGTAAGTAAAATGAAAATAGCGTAAAAACAATCTTACTAATAAATATTCAGCAGTAATTCTTACTACCAGGATGCAAAAATGTATTGAATATTTGTAATATTTTCTGTTTAGGCACTGAAGTCTCTTTTTAAAGAGTATGGACAAATAAAATCCATTCGATTCCGGTCTTTGGTATGTTATTTCTTCTAATGCTATATAACAAAATTATTTTTTGACCTTAAAGGGTAGTATTCATAAGGCTTGTATCTTCATTAGTTCAGAAGCGGGTTTGGATGTGCATTTTTTGCCATTAGAAGAAGCCTTGGAGATCTTGCCACAGAGGCACTGCAGATGCATCTTTCCTTTCATCACGTTTTACTCTTTCTGTAGCAGCAGTTGATAGTATGAGAGCTGTATTTTCTCTTCAAGAAGAATGCCTTTATTATTGCTCGTTTAGCTAAGGTATTACTTACCTCTTTTTAAATCATAGTAGCAAAGACCTGTTGATTGTAAATCAGTATACTCTGTAAAATAGTTGAAGATAACAGTCTGGGAACTCAAGAAAGGTAACAGATGAAGTCAAAGCAAGCTCTCGCATTCTGAGGTCTTTCTAGACCATCTCTAGGAATAGCCACTTCCGTCATTTGCTCACTGTACTGGCTACATTGCTTTGGGTGGGAATGGTACCTGTTTAAATTCCTCTTTGTCTTCAAGAACAAATACTTGAGATAAATTGACACTAGGCCTCCTTAACTAAAGCTCTTTTTATCTTAAAGGTTCCAGCAGAAGATACCTTATCCAAAAAGTTAGCAGCAATAAAGTAGGTTCCTCTTGTGAATTTCATCTTTATTTTTCAAGGCAAAAATAATTTTTAAGTGTTGGTTGTTACATGTTTGGGTATATTCTTTTTTTTTGTTTTGTGTTTCTTTGACTTTTGTAATTACCTTTGTGTATATCTAAGTTTTCTTGACAAGCGAAAAAGAATTATGTGCCTGGTATACTAGTACCAGTACTAGTTATCTTAGGTTGCATTTCTTCTATTTTAGGAAGGAGGAAGATGCTAATGGTCTTTAACTTCTTTGGATATATTTATGAGCTGAAGAAGCTTGATGAGGGTGCAAATACAGGCTGTGTGAGAAGTACAGTGAGACTCCCTTGGATGTAAGGGGCTGGCTTGACCTTTAAGAGAAAGGAAGTTGTTACTGTGCACAAAACCAGAGGAGGCATAAATGTGTCTTAACAAGAAGTGCTTGTACACTGCACACCATCAGAATTATTTAAACAATATGTGTCTTTTTCATGTTCCAGGCATAAGGTGCACCCTAATGCGAAGTTCGTTAACGCTTATGTTGTATTTAAGGAAGAATGTGATGCCATTAAGGCTCTAAATGAGTAAGTCTCAGTTTTGTTCCTCATTCCATGTTGAAGGGGTAGATTTACAGATAAATTTAAACTACCTCCTCTCTTTTGCTTGAATCAGAAGGAAATGTTTTTTCAAACTTAAAGTAAATTTGCTTTTGGAATAGTGCTATGCAGTGACATTGTAAACTAACTAACGCTTATCCATTTCATTTTTAAAACTTTTTGCTTTTGGCTACAAAAGAAATGGAACAGAAATTGCTAGTGGATTTCACATCAGAGTTGACATTGCATCAAAAACCAATTCGGTAAGTAGGATGCGTGACTAGAAAACCTGTTTTCTGGGTTTTTTTTTGGGGGGGGGGCGGGTTGTTTGTTTTTTTTTTCTGTAGCAAATAACTTACTGTCTTGTACCTCTTGTTTTCTTTAGCATGACAATAAACGATCCGTATTCTTGGGAAATCTCTCATATGGTAAGTCTGAAATGGATTGTTATGCATCATTACTTAACATTTATGGAATATGTTGACATTAGGGTTTTTTTATTTATTGATATTTAGGGTAGCATGTTTAGGTAGCTAAATATCTTGCTGAAATTAATTTTTTAAACAGGAGTTTTATTTTTTAACTGAAACACCTAAGGGGGTTGTAAATTTCTGGCAAGTTCTGCAGATCGTTTTCTTAATTGTAGCTAGAACTGCAAGCCCTTTTAGTTCGTGTTGTCGCTTGATGTTTTTTAAATAAATATGACTAAACTGCATAGGCCATAGCTTTCTGAACTGTTAAATGTGTACGGTTGCCTGTTTGTGAACAACTTCCAAGTGATAACACAGTGATGGCTTCTCATTTTGATGCTGTCTGTGAGCCACAGAGTGAGTGACTCTCTCCAGGCAGCTATTGGCAATCAGTTGTTACCCGTGTGGAGGTGCTTACTGTATAGTTGAGGTCAGTGCTTGATGAGTATTCAGCAGCTTCTGAGTAGACTGGAGAGTAGATGAAGGGATCGCCATCTGGTGTGGTCCGTATGAGGGTATTAATGGAGTTGGGATGCTTGGGATGAGCACCTTACTTGGGGGTGGTGCGGATGCCTGAGTATACAGGCTGAAGGCATGCCCTGTGCCTACGGCCTGACGCAGAGCCAGTATCATGTACTGCTGACGGTAACGCTGAAACAAACAGGCTTTATACTTCAGCCTAAATACTTGACCTGCCTGATAATCTGGATAGGTGACAAGCCTGATTGTGGTGCCTGTTGTGTAGAGCTTCTGTCAGTACTGTATGTTCCTTTGTGAGTCCTGCAGAAAAAACAGTCTGGATGTTTGCGGTGCTCTGAAAAATGTCGTCAGCAGCTCGAACCTTTCTCAGCACATCTAAGTCCTATTGCTGTAATTAAACCTGTACTATTAAATTCAGCCCCTCCCCTTAGCAGAGATACAATTATATCAGTGTAAAGGGATTTACTGTATTATGAAGCGTACCTATACAGAAAAGAGAATAACCTGTATTTTTGTATTGGTACATCACACTTATCTGTTCACAAAGGCCTGAGACTGAGAAAGCCTCACAGATGTAGCCATTATCAAAATAATCTTATAGCAACTGTGGCTGGAAACTGTATACCCCTTCTCCCCCATTCAGCTAAAATTCACGGCTCAGTCAATGAGTGTTGGACCCCGAGAACTGCCTGGTCAAGCTCATTACCATCAGCATTAATTCTTAGAAAGAGATTCTGGCATAAGGAGGAGCTACAAAAATGTAGCATGAACCTTAATGTCCACCATGTTCAAAGCACAAATGAAATTATTTCAAAAATTTATATTGGTCTTTGCCTTTGTTCTTCTTTGTGATTTATGTTGTGCTCTTCAAATTTAGTGAATCAGTAACTGTCAAAGTAAATAGCCCTTTATAAAGTCTGCATTGTTAACTGGCTGGAATTTTTCTGAACCACTGATATTTGTGTACCTGTACATATTTATGTATTAATGTATATTTTTAAATATATATGTTTCTGTACCTGAACTAGTAAATATAAAATACTTGGATTTGGGCCAGGCTTGTAAAGCTGTGTGTCGTGACTGAAGAGGCATCTGTTTCTTTGTGCTTGCCTGCAGACATCAGTGACGATGCTGTGCGAGAACACTTTTCTGTCTGCGGAGGTGTAGTAGCAGTGCGAATTGTGAGAGACAGAAAGACCGGCTTGGGTAAAGGCTTCGGCTACGTTCTCTTTGAGGTACGTATGAATGGCGTGCTTCAGGACACTGGGAATTCTTCAAAATCTGGATTGGGATTTGCCTTTATAGCCTTTTAAATTTTTTTTTTTTTTTAGTCACTTTTGGGGATTTGCATATGACATTAAATGGTAGCATTGTTATGTGTGCTAAAAGCAGCTTGGAAGACCAGTTCTGTGGAAGCAGATACAAAGCAAGCTATTTTAGGTTGTGTACAAAGAAAAGTTGTAAAATGTTGGGGTGAAAGAAATTAACTTTAAGGGAAAGGCTTAAAGGAGGGACAGATGAGTTCGCCTGGAATAACTACAATGTTCTCCCATTTCTTATGTGTCAAAATATGAGTGGAATTCTTCCCTGCAGCCAGTTTGCTTACTGCTGCTCTCTGTTTGGGTTTCAGTACAGCTTGCTTTCTCATGCCAGTCTCCCAGCCTCGTCTTCCTTAGTTTATTTCCTGCAGCCCAATACCTTTTTGTCCCCGGTTTCTCCTTCACCTCTCTGCCCCTGTCTTTCACGTCTCACATAAGCTGTTCTGTAGCCCGTTTTCAAGTATCTGTGCCTCGGTGCATGGGCTACATGGGTGTGCTAGTGTTTCTGAGGAGAGCAGAGCAGTTGTGTCACTTGATAAATAGAGCAGTTTGCACGCTCTTTTTTGTAAAATCTTGCTTACAACAATTAAAGAAAGGTGACTGTTTATTTGAAAGCAATCGATTGGAAGTGACGCTGCTTTTAAACGGAATGCCTGTTCTTGCAGAATACGGATGCTGTACATCTTGCTCTGAAACTCAATGAGACTGTTCTGATGGGAAGAAAGATACGAGTGAAGCGCTGTGGAGAGAAGTGGAAAGCACCACAGAAAAGTGCAGATCAGTCTCGTGCTCCTAAGGACAGAGTCGATACCACATTAAAAAACAAGGGGTGCTCTAATGATACATTTGTTGGTGAAAAAGCAGTCCCGTTAAAGAAGAGCACTAAACCGAAAAGACTAAGAACTCTTCCTAGGAATAAAGCTGGGAAGAACAAACAATTTTCTGATAAAAAATCAAACGTATAAACGCGTTCAGTATTGTTATAAAGATTGATGTATACAAGAGCGTTCTGTCATAAATGCTGTTTGCTAATACAGCTGTAGTCGTTCTTAGTATTTGCTCTGGGGTTCCTGGCTTCTCCCGGAAGGCAGCGGGAGGAGGTTCGTGGCCGTAGCCCGGTCGTGGTGATGTCCCGTTACGGCCGGGTCCCGGGGATCCATCTGCCGCCGAGGTCCTGCTGCTGCAGGGGTCACCCCAAGTCTTCCTTCTGGAGTCGCGTGGAATTACTCAAAACGACTACCGAAAAGGTGGCTGGTGCGCAGACCGAGTCTGTGGCGAGACGCAAACCGTTACCTAGGTGCTTTTTAGGTTTGTTTTTCTTCTTTTTTTAATTTGGTCTTTCGGGCCTGAGGGCTGAGGCCGGCCTGTCCCCACCTCGCAGCAGGCGGGTCTCTCCCGGCCGGCCGCGGAGCGGGTGGTTTGGCCCCCACCGCGCTCCTTGGGGGGGGGGGGGGCGTGTGTCGTGTCGTGTCGTGTCGTAGCCCCCCGACGCCCCTTTTCGGGGCGCTCCCCACCCCCCCCAGCAGAACCCGAGGGCTGAGGTAAGGCGGCGGCCCCGCCCGCGCATGCGCCGCGGCGGCGGGCGGCCTCCCCGCAGGCACTAGGTAAGGCGCCCCCTGCCGCCGCTGGCTGATGACGTCAGCGGAAGCCGAGCGGGGTCCTTTCTGGCCGCCCGCTCGCCCCAAGGTGCCTGCGGAGCTCGGCGCCGGCCGTGCGGGAGGGGGCGGCGGGAGCTTCCCCTCGGCGCCGGGCACGATGATGGTGGGCAAGACCAGCGCCATCGCGGCGGGCCTTTGCGGGGCCCTTTTCATCGGTTACTGCATCTACTTCGACCGCAAGAGACGGAGCGACCCGAATTTCAAGAACCGGCTGCGGGAGCGTGAGTGTCCGGGCGGCCGCCGCCGCCGCCGGCTCCCGCGCGCGCCCCCGCCTTCCAACGGCCGCCGCCTCCCCTCCCCCTCACCGCGGCGGGGGCGGCACGTGGCGCCTCCGCAGCGCCCTCCTGCTCCGGGGCCGGCCGCCGCCGCCGTCCCCGTGTCCCGTCCCGGTCCCCCGCCCCCAGCCCCGTCGGGGAGCGGCCTTCTGCCTCCGCTTCAGCCCGCCGTGCCGCCGTTACCGGGCGGGGAGGACGGCAGAGGGGAGCGGGAGGCTGCGGCAGGGCCGGGGGCCGGCGGGCGGCCTTCGCCCAGGGGCGGTGGCGGGAGTCGGGCCCCGAGCTCCCCCGGTTGTTGCACACCCCCCCCCCAGCGTCCCGTCACCTGAACCAGGGGACGGGTCTCCTCGTCGCAGCCTGTTTTCTGCCATTTCTGTAGTTATTGGGTAACTTGTGGGTTCCGCGCCAGAAGCTGGGCTTGGAAACAGTTCGCCTCTTTTTTTTTTTTTTTTTTTTTAAATTGAAATCTTCTTATCCCACACGCTCAGCCGTGCTGTTCTCACCACTGCACGTGTGTGGTGACGTTTATTTTTTTGCTCTTGGAAGACGACCGGGTAAAATGATGGGATGATCTCTTACACTGGAGTTGTTGCCGTGGTGAGGCAAGAGCCCCTGTCAGCCCTCGGGTTTTCCATCTGCTGCATTCTTAACCCTCCTGGCAGCTCTGTTATTAGCTTCCAGGATAAGCACGAATGCCAGAGAAAACTGTTGATTAATCCAAAATGTGGAGCTCTTCTCCTGTGGCTCTTCATTATTTCACATCTTCAACATTTATTTAAATAAGTTTTAGTAATTAGTGAAGGTTTCTAAGTGCAGCTGTAAGCGTCAGTACACAAATTTCTCCGAGGTACTCAAACGAATCATGAGAGATCAGCTGATACTTGTTGTGCTGGGTTGTTTCCATCATGGGAATATGTGTAGTATGCCTTTGATAACTAATCCGAAGATAAGAAGTTACCATTAACGTAAACTTTCTGGGCAAGTAAACGTAACGTGATCAGCAGCTTCACGGATGGATGAGTCAATAACTAGATGGGCTAAAAATGAATATTTACCTGATGGCGTTTAAAAGTGACTTAAACGCTTTGATTCTGTTGTAATGGATTGAATTTGTCGAGTGACCAGTGTTGACGCTTGACAGCGTATTGATTCCACTTTCTGTAAGCTCTTCCACAGCAAATTACGTCTTTTGAATACTTCATCTTCAGGGCCTTGCTCACGTGTGTAGGATCTCAGACGCGTACTTCTTGTATGTGTCTTCCAAGTACTTTTTGCGCTGCAGTGCAAGTCATTCATTGGGAATTTTTAATATAGGAAACTGGTATGTGCTTGTCTTGCACAAGCAAACTTGACTTTTGGCAGTATAATCAGCCGTGTTCTTTTTATGACGTTAAATATGTAGTAGAGAAAATAGTGGATTACATAACATTTTTGCAGAAGCACTGAAAATTATTTTTGCATCCCATTGCTTTCATTATCTGAGTTTCTATCCAGTAATATTCTGAATAAACCTTAGACTTGCTCTGATTAAGAACTAAGGCTTTCCTTAAAGTGGAAAAAATCCATTGTGGTTTGATAGATGGCTGTTGTCATTTGGAGGACATCACCGTATGACTTGCAATCCTTGGACGTGACACGCTGGGCTGCTTTTAGTTGCAAGGCTTTAGATAATACTAAGGAATTTGTTTTCATTTTTATTTTTTAGTACTGTAACCGATTCTTTAGTACAGATGCTTCTGTAGTGGTGCCAGTGATCTAATTATTATGGTGTTTCTACTGTTGGATAGTAAGGCTTGGGCTGTAAAATATTTGACCAAAAAAAGGTCCAATGCAGCAGCCAGTTGCAGATCTTTAGGTGAAGATATACTGTTTGTCAGGCAATAGTAGGGATATTTGATGAAAAACTTGTAGAAACCACCTTCACAGCAGATCTTTTCCGCTGATGTTCTTAGGATAAGGTTGTTTTTCAGCCTCTATGTTGCAATGTCACCAAAATTTGGGAAGGACGGGAGATCCAACGTGTCAGTGGATTGCCTGTCATACTTGGTCAAGCACATGCTGGCAAATGAAGAACCCAGTTGGGTTTTTTTGCTGTCCCCATTACATTGTATATCTCTTTGGGCTGTGTTAGGACCAAAGTTTACCTTGCAAAGGCCCATCATAAAAATGAGGTGGCCATATTCAGGTTTCAGGAAAAAAATAATTGTCATTTCCTGGGAGGCTCGAAGAACTGCTGGACTTTGGTATTCCAGATGCCCTAGTCTTATTTATTTAGCAGGTTTTGTGGGTTCTTTTTTAGCTTTTCGTGTTGCTAGTTAGGGGTCATGTCCATATTTAATCTCGGGACCAAAAGGTAGCAAAGCTATAAATATCTGGAGCTGCTTAGCTTCCACAGCTATATTTTAAGATAAGATTTTAGATGTGTTTACTATTCATGTTCTTGAATGTATAAACCAGAACTGTTCCATATGCAAATATAGACACTGATCTCTTCATTCAGAGACAGCCAGAATTTCTTGACCATGCTGAACTTTGCCTCAGAGCACCTTCTGCCTGGACAGCTGAGTGAGAGGAGAGCAGAAGGCAGACCTCACGGAATTGAGCTGAAGATGCAAACGGCTTTTTGGTCATTCTGCTCCTTTGTGGGACTGGTTGTGAAGCTGCTGGGGCAACTTGGGGATTTTTGCAACCCGTGCCAGCATGCCAGGTTATCCTTTGGTTCACGTTTGAAACTTACTCCCCGCGTACAAGAGCTGTGCCTGAAGGACCTGCAAGTCACGTGCGGTTTGAGAGCCGCAGTCCAGCTTTGTTTTGGATGGATGCACATGCATTTCTGTGTTAATTAAGATTCTTTCTATGAAAGATTATTGCCCTTCCCCTTTTTAATACGTGATAAAGTCTTTAGAGAAGAGGGAAGTTTTTCATTTTCTTGGAGGTTCCTGAGGGAAAACAAAACATTTTTGGTTTGTTTTTTAGGTTTTGGTTGGTTCCCCCACCCCACCCCACCCCGCAAAGCCATTGCTTTTTGCTTGTCGTATTACAAATGTAACTTTTGGCTGTGGATAAAAAATTAAGGATACTTTAAAACTAGTGTTGCCAACCAGCATGGGAAGAATTCCTAAATATCCTTTAGAGCTATTTGGGTTTTGTACTAGTTTTAGCTAGTAAACTTTTAAAGAGATCTGTAAAAATGTATGAAGAGGAGAAAGAAAAATTACATGGTAATTGGATTTGAAAGATTCTGTAGATCAGTGTTCAGTTTTAAAATCTTGGTGATTCTTCACATTCCTTTACTATTTTCGGGTTAAAGTACATGATTTCATATGTGTGATCAGTGGTCAGAAGCTTTTATTAAGTAGTTAGAGTTAGCAGCATGTCTTTTTTTCTTTATCTCTGAATGCTTAACCTGGTGAGTGATACCTGGTGTAGTAATTTAAAAGATGTCATAGTCACACCAAGAAAACACAATTTTCTCCTGAAAATGATGTACAAATGTTAAGCTGTTACTCTTTGTACTTTTCATTGATGCTTTCACTGAATGCACTACAGTTGCTACATGGCTTGTTTTGAGTGAAACATTTCAGATACTACTTTTTTTTTTTCCATTTTAATTTAATCTTTAAGGTTTTATGTATTAGCAAAACTGATTTGCATAGTAATGCAGTTTAAAGTTTTGTGCAAATTAATGCCTCAGAAAACTTGGAGTGAGCTAATTGAAGGCACCAACTTTGAAGAGATAAATTTTTCTTTAATATTGAAAACAACCATAATGATAAAATTATAGTATACTACAGTTCTATATGACACATTTTTCTGTATATGATGCTGTAAAATAATGTACACAGGTCAATAAGTTGTAGAAATTCAGGTGCTAAGGGTTATTAAGGTATCGTAGAAAGTAAAAGGGTGAACTGTGTAGTTAGAATGTGAACTCCCTTTGTATAAAGAACACTCGATCTTGTCCATAGATTGCACATGTTACATAATCACTACTAGGAAACAGTGTTTCAGAATGTCTTCATCATGTGGACAACTGCAGATTTTTAACTTGTTGCCATTAAAACTTGTAAAATTGTCTCAGAAGAAAAATCAGGACTGTGTGAGAGTTGATCTTTGTCAACACAGATGTTCACCAAGCAGACGCTGAGGACAAATAGTAAGAGTACAGTTGTTTAACCATAGGTTATATTTGAAAGTTACATTGGTGTACCTATTTCAGTTGATGAACTGATGACTTACAAAAACAATTATTCTAAGGAAATAACTAGGATTACTATAATTATTCTTTCTTTTATGAATAGCTGCTACTATAAAATACCTTTATACCTGCCTAAGTGCATTAAAAGCAAGCTGTATGTCACCTTGATTACACTAGTTTTGCTGGAACAGTGCAACTTTATGCCTTTAGGTTGGGCAATTAAATCTGTAAATGTTTGTTTGCTTTCCTCAGGTTTCAGAAATGTATGCTTTAGTATTGCTCTTGCTGTGGGATGATGAGATACTGCCACCCATTTAACTAGTTCCCAAGCCTTTGCTATAAAGCAGCTGGGAAAGTACACTTACATACTGTGAGCTGCTAAAGTTCCTGTTGGTGGTGCACCATTATAGTTCAAAATTAGATAGCCTTGACTTGTAGGCTGTTCTTCTGTGGCTAACCATTGTTAGAAATCCTGTAGAGAAGTCCTGTATTATTACTCTTAATTCTCTTTCATTCTTCATGCCTCTAGCGCATGAGGTATGCTCTGCTGCAGGCCCTGCACAGTTGGTGTTTACCATAGCCCGCAGGAGAATTGCGATTTTGAGTTGGTATGCTACTGCCAGCCCTCATTAGGCCTCTAAATGATACTCTCTTGCAGAGAGTGGGTTGCAGTCTTGTGTTCAGTTTTCAGTATTTGGAATATATTCCCAGGGTCTTATTTTGAAAATAACTTTGATTTATTCACTATAATCTGAAGGCAAATTAAAAATGTAAGATGTTTTTATCCTTACAGGAAGGAAGAAACAGAAGCTTGCCAAAGAGAGAGCAGGGCTTTCCAAGGTAATACAGTTTTCAATAATGCAGTGCTATTTTGAAAGATGTTTCATTTGTATTATTTCTAAGATTTGTTTAAAGATCTGTTTTGATTCCAGCATTACAAACACTTCTGCAGATATGCAGTCTTTAGTTTTTTTACTGCTCACAAATAACCATATGAAATGGTTGTTCCTTTTTTTGTGTCAGATAGAGGCCTTGTACTAGAAAGTACAACATTTACTGTGTGATTTGATGGTGTTTTCTCTTTACGGTATGTGCAAGGACTTTTCAGACTTAAAAATCATTGATGGGATACAGCTATAACTGAACCTGATGTTTTTTCGCTAGAAGTATTTGATTTCTCTTTCCTTATCACCAATGGATCCTGGAAGAAAAAATAGATTTATCTTCACCAATTTTAAGAAATATAATTGTGATAAACATAACACACCTTAGAATTTATATTTGCTACAAAATTGTGTACTTAAACTGAGTAGAGGTATTTCAGGCTCTGTCTCTACAGGTGTGTGATGCAATGCTATGAGACCTGAGTCTGATTTTCAAAAACATTCCATGTACATTTAACTTAGTGGTGACACTTCTAATTATTTTTTGCCAGTTTCAGTGTAATAGTATGGTTGTGTGTGTGTTTGATTTCAGTTGAGAATGTTTTCTGCTAACTTGTTTATTAACTGATGTTTAAGGGCCAACTTCAGTTTTACTCTGTGTGTTATAGTTGCCTGATCTGAAAGATGCTGAAGCAGTTCAGAAGTTTTTTCTTGAGGAGATTCAGCTTGGCGAGGAACTACTAGCTCAAGGTAATAGCATAATTTTTTTTGAGGGGTAAGTTGTAAAATAGTTTTTCTTTACCTTTGCTAGAAGATAATTTTTATATACTAAGATCTTCTGGGGAGTCAAATTCACCTGGAAAAATCTGTTTACTTGTTTCTAACCTCCTGTGTTCAGAAGATCCAGCAAGGGAGGAGGAAAGAAAAGTGTGGATTGAGTCTCAGGAATTTAATCCACTGTTGATGGATGTTTTATGTAAATAGTTTACAGTGTGGAAGAAGGTTGATTTCAAAATGTTATGATTTGTTATACAGGTGAATATGAGAAAGGTGTTGATCACTTGACCAATGCCATTGCTGTGTGTGGACAGCCGCAGCAGCTACTACAAGTTCTACAGCAGACTCTTCCACCACCAGTGTTTCAAATGCTTCTAACTAAGCTCCCTACAATAAGCCAGGTATGTGACACGTTCCCTGTTGTTTTGGGTTGAAAATAATTTAACTACTTCTCTTATCCACTACATTGGTCTTGAGTATTGTTTTTTGTAATAAGTATTTTGTATGTTTGGTTGGATTAAAAGAAGCTTTTTTTCACATGAAACATTAAGAGGTATATATGAAAAACACCATGAGCATTAATAGCAAACACGGTAAAATAGAAATACAAAACTTCTCTCATGCGTAGGGTATGCTAAGCTCTTCTAAAGTAGAGACGTCTGACCGCGGCTCTGATACTATAACTGGATCCACTGTTTCCCAAATACAAGTTGGGGGATCAGAAAAGCGGTAACTGTCTTGCACTGGGTCTTGAGGGGTTTTTTTTTGGTGTGGTCTTTTTTTTTTTAATTATGTATCTACAAGTGTCTGTAAGTGCTATAAAAGTCCATTAGAATTAATCTGTTGCCTTTGCTAGCCTGTTGCTTCTGGGCCAGCTATAAACACAAATTGTTAACTAGCACCAGAACACATGACAGTTTTGAAAGATTGGGGGTTTCCCTGATGATAAAAGTGTTTGTAGCTCTGTGTATAAAATGCTCTCCCTTTTTAGCCTGAGTACTGTGCAGGTAATGTTGGTAATATGCTAGCAGGTGAGTCTATTGTGAAATAAATGTTTTACGTTCTTGGAAGTGCAAGGGTGCTGCCTAATGGTGTTACCTCGCATAAAGCAGAGACTCAGTGCTGTGCATCAGTCAGCTCTCTTTACAGCTCAGGCCTGGTTACATTTCGGTTTAAGGTCGATATAGTTAGTAAAAACACTGAAAGGTGTCAGGTACACAAGATGTAAACATCTGGGGAAACAATGGAGCAAAAATGTTTCCTTAGAGAACAGTGCCAAAACCACACACAGAGGTAATATCTTGAGGCTGATAGGATATTATTTATCTGACTTCAGCTTTGTTAGGCATTGCACAGTACGTAATTTCTGCAGAACTCGCTTCAAAAACTTATGTCAAATAGATTACTGTTTTTAACAATCAGTTTGCTCAGTAATTACACTGCTTAATGTTCAGTGTAAAATTACATTGCTTGATAATCAGTTGCCTACTGTCAATTTTATGTAATTGTGAATGAGTTTTTCTCCTTCTTACAGAGAATTGTAAGTGCACAGTGCTTGGCTGAAGATGATGTTGAATGAGGTCACACCACAACAGGGGGAAAAAAAAGTTTTCTTACCCCAGAAGATGAGCATCACTAGGGGGATAAAGGGGCAAACATAGTAGTTAATGGACTGTGTACCACATCGGGTTCTACCAGAGTTAAAATTAACTTTGTGTAGGTGGGTTTCGCAGGATTTTATTTATTATCCCAGTGAAAAGTGTATTTTGATAAGAATTCATTTTATAAATACACTGTGTTGAGTTATCAAAGTATCACTAACTTCATTATTATTAAAATATGCAGTTGTAATGTTGTACATATAAAGACATAAAACTACGACCTATTAAAAACCCAATGCTCATTTTTGAAAAAACAAAGTTATGGCAATAAAGATTTATCTGCACTTGTGTGTCCCTATAGTACTACTTTAAATTTCAGAACATTTGGGTGTCAGAGCAAATGATCTAAAAATGACTTAACATTAAAATTTATTTTTAGCGTTACGGTGGGGAATGGTAATAGATGACTGGCTGCGGAAAGAATGACAACTCCATTTCTGTCAGGAACAATAACATCCAAAGTGATGCAAGTCAAAACTGTATCTGGCAAACATGAAAGCTCTGTTAATGCAGGTGTCCGAAATAAAGCTGTTCGGAATAGAACCTGGGGCAGATTGTAAGAGCACAAAGGTTGTTTTTTTGGAAAGCTTGAAGCCTTTTTGCAAGACAGGCGGCTAGCATTTCAGTCTCTGGTCTTGAAGACCATAGAAAATGGCTCTTAACAGTCTTTGGCATTTGCCTTACAAAAAACTGCACTGATAAGGTAAGACAATGATATCCCCAGGCAAAACTAGCTAGTGTAATTAGAAAGATGTTGTAAAATTTCGGTATGGTGTGATACTGTAAACTTGAATTTAGGTAAGTTTTCCTTTGCTAGTGAAAAGGAGGCAAGTAATACACGGACTCAAGTGAGTAGCAGAAGCGTACTTCTGAAAGCAAGTTTTCCATGGATAGGATGCTCTAAATGTCAAAATAGACTGGCTTCTACTGTTCTCTGGTTTTGTGCTATTGCCACTCAGGTGGCAGAAGAACCACTTAAAAATTTAGCTTTATATTTTTGGCTTGGTGACTTGTTTTAACTTGAGGAGGAGAATGCTTTGAGGTGTCTCTTTCAGACCAGCTGATAGTTTGTGCTGATGATGCCAATACATTAATAGTAAGGTACTAGGTGGCATAGTCCAAGTAGAAGTGAGATACTCTGAGAGCAGTTTAGCCAACATTCCTATCTGTCTCTGTCTCATTTCAGCCTGGTGTAAGTTTCTGTAAGGGCAGATTCTTCCAAATGGTGAGTCTCAACCTTTAATAAATTGCCTCACACAGAATTTTTGAGAGGTTAAGCGGATAGTTTATGGTCACCTAGCAGTCAAATACCTGAGTTTGGGAGTAGAAATGGCTCTTACTGAGTCAGTCTGCTTAGACAGTTTGCCATGGAAGAGATATTTCCCCTTAACCCCTTGAAAACACAATTTTCAAAGATTTGAGGTGCTATTGAATCTTTCTGTAACATGACAAATACTGAAGCTAATGGCTGGTACAAACAAAAATTTTTTGATCAGCTGGCTGTAGTTTAGTCTTTTTGTTGTGCTTGAATTGTTCAGGTAGTGTAAGGTAAAAGTAAAACTTAGTAGCCATAATCTTCAGGTGATAGTGGCTGGTCTTCTCTTTTCCTTTTAATTTATTTTAGAGGGACCAAGTTATTCTGCACCTAGAATACTTAACAAAAATACTGTGAAATTGCAGAAGGTTCTATTTTTAATGAGTACAGTGAGGCTTTTTGGAGGAGTTTTTCTTTTCCTTTCTAACCCTTAAAGGTAAAAAGTAAGAATTCATAGGTTATGCTGACAGAACTGTTAGCGTGTTTACCTGCTGTCCTTGCTGGTGGTGGTCGCTTCAGTGTAGTATCTTTCTGGTTCAGCTTTTAATGTCGTCTTAAGGTAAATCAAACTCTTCCCCCTGCCTCAAAAAACCAAACCCAAACAGCGTAAGACCAAAGTGGCACCCTTCCTTCAACCTGAACAATTTTCTACACTCTTTGGTATAATGATGACAATCTGAATTCATAATTTAGCTTACAGCAAAGCTCTCCTGAGCTACGTATGTTTTAGCAAACTTGGGTGTCAAATCTTCTGATTTCAGTGGAAGACTTGGTGGTAGTCTGATTATGTCTACAAATGGTCATTGCTTTAAGAAACATCATAGACACACATACTACTTTAACCCTGTTTAGTTTTCTTGATCTTGCAAAGTTAGATGCAAGCAAAATTTTAGATAGCATAGGTTTAAATGAAGCCTTAAGTACAAATCTGTTCTCATATTTGGTAACCCAGAAGTACCTGGTTAGTATGCTAGAACAAGCTCTGATACCTGTTTTGAGTGCCTTGGCTAATAGGGTGGGAATGAGGAATCCTTTTAACAAGGCTTAAGATTATTTTTTTTTCCCAAAATCTCCTGATGAAGCTAATACCTTACAAACTGTGAAGACTTGAAGATACTGTCTAGAGTGGGAGTTTGCTGTTGCTCCAACAATGGCAGGCTGACACTGCTGTAGCTAGCATGCACAGCCCACACATGTAGGAGGCTGTAATTTAGAACTGGTTTCAGACATAAGCAAAGTGCAGGTCATCGGAAGTGCAGCAGTAATGATGGATGTTAGTGCATCAGTAGTAGTAATGCCATTGCATTAGCTGTGCATAGTACTGTATTTCTTTCCACCTGTGTGAATTAAAAAAAGGTGGAAGTGAGCCATTCCAGTTGTGGATTTGCTGCTGCTGAGCTCACAGTTGCTGGTGAATAAGATCTGTAATCTTATTTTACTGCAGGTAAAACTACTAATCTTTCTCCCAGAAAGAGCCATCTTCCCTTCTGTGTTGCTCCAAGAACAAGGCACTTGTTTTCACCACTAAGAGGATTTCTCATAAAGGAAATCAGATGTCTGTTTGTTTTATGTTGGGCAGTCTCATATCATCAGTTATGAGCTTCTCAGGCAGCTTTCATAGGAGAAAACCCCGGCTAGTTTCATGATCATGCAGGACTACCTTTGATGTCTCACCATTAAGTTTTCTAGATAATGGAATCGAATCCAAAACCAGAGTGATCAGGCACACACTGAATCATCTGGCACTAATTTCCTTACCCTGGGGGATGACAGAATATTATTGTTGCCCTTAACTTGAAAAATGGAGAAGTCCCAGCCCTGCTGTGTAGGAGGCCAGCCAGCCATCATCAAAGTAAGGCTCCAGCTATTTATGCACCCAGAAGAATCTTTCTAAAGTTTCATTTGTACATCTGTTGATGGTGTGTTTAAAGTCCCTTAGGCTGAACAGTGGCCCTATATGACCGTTGTGTTAAAATTAACATGAGTTAAACTTCAAGGGAATCTTTGAAGTGGTCACTAAGTGCTTTTAGTGAGTGTTTTAAAGGCATGTTGTACTATGCACCCATGCTTCTGCATTTTTTAAAATACGGCTATGAAAAGGGCTGACGTGAAAAAAAAAATTTCTTTGAGGCTTCTGTTGTACCCAAGTCTTGGTTTGGTTTTTAATTTGTGTATTTACACTGACCAGTATAGCTTACGGTCTCCCTTATGCAGTGACCAATAAAAGCCTGTCGGCACAGCAGTCAAATCTGACCGAAAGCCTGTTGGAAAGAGCTGAAACTTGTGCTTAATCCACAAGGAGTGGGCTAGCTTTCATCGGAGGCACTCCAGAAACTGAGCTTCTGGTGTTTTCTGCATTTATACCAAAACGGATC
Source organism: Haliaeetus albicilla (assembly GCF_947461875.1). Taxonomy (NCBI): domain Eukaryota; kingdom Metazoa; phylum Chordata; class Aves; order Accipitriformes; family Accipitridae; genus Haliaeetus; species Haliaeetus albicilla. Next base: position 32,100,775 of record NC_091495.1, read on the forward strand.
TTCCTAAAGAAGAAGATGTGGACATCTGATGCTGTTCTTGGAGGGCAGAGTTTGCCATGTCCTGTGTATGAATGTGTGAGTGAAGCCATAGAAAACATCTGGCCCTTCCGTGATGTTTCTGTACCAAACTGTCCAGCATACTGGCGCTAGGTAATGGACAGCTTTTTCAAAGTACAGTGGTTTCTGTATTTTCTTGAAAAGAAAATACAGGTTCTCACTTCTTTCCCTGCAGTAGGAGGTTGAAGGTGCTAGTTTTACAGAATATTTACTGGACAGCTTTTGATAAGGTCACTCCCTTGTTTTCCAATCACTGCTGTAACCTAATAATCATGAACTCTTAAAAGCCTCTCCACTGTAAGCTTTTGACTCCAGACACATAGTTCCAATTCCTGTTTTGTAAAGGCCAGGCCTTGATTTAATGGGTTGTCAGATGCATGTCATCCTGCAGCGCTTGCTCGCAATTGCCATTATTTCCCTTACACCCTGAGGATGTTCTTGACTCATCTTTGGGGTGAGAGGATGGCCATTGGTGCTCGCCCACTGCACGATAGTTGCTGAATGGAGTGTTGTTGCAGCTAGCACAATGTTGCTAGAGCCTGCAAATCTGTCCAGATGGTCCATGCTGCAGGATGGTTATGAGGGGCTTTCGTGTATGAAATTTCTGCTGTGCATGGAGGCGGAAAACAGCTGAAGTCAGATAGTTCTGCCTTTTCACAACTTGGGCTCTTACAATTAAAAACTAGATTTGGTCACACTATCATTTGAGCAGGTCTTAATCTAAACAGCAGAGGGCAGTTTTGCACACGTTCTGTGCAAGCTCATCCTGCAAAATCCTAATTTTTAGAATCTTCCTGACTGGTGAGGTGATGCAATGCAGCATTTTGTCCAGACAAATTTGGCACAGCGTATAAGACAGGATCAGTGGGGCAGCAGTGACGTGTTTCTACTGACACCTAGTTCTGGCTTTTTAAATCCTGTGTTTTTGGTTTGTTGTGATGACATGATTAGAAGGATTTCCCTTTTCTTTCTCTCTATCCCTCAACATAAACCAGGTATATAGATAAGCCAGCTGCATTGTACGACTTAAACTCTGCAACAAAATGAACTGAATCTCATTCCCAGGCATGCAGGAGAGGAGTTTTCCCCTGCCCAGCTGTGATTTTTCTGGATGAGTTTTGCTAGCTGGAGTGAAAGGAGAGCACTTGTTAACTGCAGTAGGGGTGGAAGAGAAATCTGCATCTTGAGACTCTGCCTGGAGTTGGACTCTGGCTGTGCTGGCCCATGTGAGAAGGGTCAACCAAAAAAAAAAACCAAAAACCAAAAAACAAGGCAAGGTCTTATATGTTGGTGACAGGATGCAGTTTCGTTGCTGGTCAAATTTCAGCTTAAGGTGGCAAAATCTACTCACCCTGTAGCTGGATTGTAGTCTACAATCCTGTAGCTGACTTGAAGTGAGCTGGTGGGGTCTCTCTCATGTCTTGGAGGCAGCTATTTGTATTGTAGCGGCATCCTGGCTTGAGACCAAATCTTAACTACTCCTGCACCTCAGGAGGGGTTTTTCTCTGCTTCCTGGGCTCTGTTTGCAGGGGGAAAGTTTATGTTTATGCCATACAAGTAAATGGAAGCTTTCAGCCCTTGTAGCTATTGATCAGCATTTTTCCAAACATTCACCTTGTTAGTAGAAATTTTTCAAAGTCTGCTTAAAACATGGCAAGTATCTAGAGAAAGAGAGCTGTTTAGTAAAAGGTACTGTCTCTGCAAACTATGCTTCTCCTTCCTTAGGTCAAGCTGGATATGTTGCACTCTGTAAGATAGCCTGGAAGATACAGAAATTTACTGTAACAAATCAATCTTTTTGCCTGTTTTGGCATGTATGTAAAAGTGCATTTCCTGGAGCTCTGAAACAACCTGGTTAGCATCTTTTGTTGTATTTAATATTATTTAATGAGAAGGAATGTACATTCAGCTTTGATGATTAAAATGACAATGATTATTGCATGAATTTGTTAATTATAATTCAGTGACTAATTAAATGGAGAAATGGAGAAAAAGGATTCTTGAGCAAGCATGTTCTTTGAGAAACTCTCCTCTGGTGTTTTAAATTGATAGTACATGCCTAATCAATTCATAACAGTATCTCGTTATTGGTGGGAACGGTCTGGTTTTAATGGAAATTCACTTTCACCACACATTGACCTGGTATAATGTAATGGCTTGGTCCTGCAAGTTACTGCAATGAAGACTACCAACTCCTAGAATTATTAATTTATAGTTTTTGCCTATATAAAGAAGAGAAGCCCCATCTGACCCCAGGTTGCAGCCTCCATGTTTATTGAGTTCTAGGTCAGGTGTTTGCTATAATGACACTCAGCTGAATTTGCATGATAATGAGGGGTTGCTATTTGATTTACATTTCATTTGCTTTTATCTCTCCATCTGAAGTTTTGAGCTTTAACATCAGGTCCCTTGGCTTATGTTAGAAGTTGTCTGACAGAACTAAGGGCCCTTTTTTACTTCTCTGTAGGGATGTTATCTACTGGCCATTGGCACTGGCAGAATTCTTAGCATGAAATTATTATTATTACTTCTGTATCAGCAGAGATGTGTGTGGCACTCTGAAGAATCTGTCAAGATGAAGTGTCTGCTTCTGCAAGCTCACAGCCTGCGGTCCTGATCCTGTAATTTACTCTGCATGGTCCTTTCCTCATGGAAACCAAAGCAGTCAAGAGCAGGACATTGGGACAGTGACACAGGAAGGGAGAAGGTAAGGTTTAGGGTAGTATGATTGTTTTGGTAGTTATTGGGTGGGTGTTTTGTTTATCTGAATTATGGATAAAGCCCTAAAGCTTGCTCCTCTTCTACATCGCATTATTTTTAGACTGGCTGGCTAATCAGTGCTAGTTACTAGTATCGTCAGGAAAAACCAGACCTCAACCAACCATAGACCTGCTTATAAATCATGAAACCAACCAAAAGGAAAAAAGCATTAAAGGCACTCTATAATTGAAAAGATTGGAAGCACAACCCACCCCCAACTGAAATCAAATAACATGAACTGTAGAGCACTGGGTTAATTACTCTGCTGGCAGTCCTGCAGTTCATAATTGGCTTCTGCATTGTAAATGTAAGAAGCAATCTTTCAGAAATCTGGCTTGCTGTTTGATAGCAACTTTAAAAGGAACTCTGACTGTTCTGTCAAAACTTAGTAATCAGCCTACACCATAGTGCCTGAAATTTGGTGACACCGTCATGCAAATAGGAAAGCTGGGACATAGGTATTAAGCAGGCATAAATAAGGCAAACAGCAGTGCAGTGAGTCAGCGTCCATCCTAGATGTTGGATTGCAAACTGAATACATGACAACCTGATAAAATGGTTGAAAACTGGAGAGGTACTTTACTGAGAGAAAGTTGTAGCCCAGTTGTGGACAGTTGACCCATCCTTAAAAACAATGCAGCTTTCTAAAACTTGCTTCTGATGCTCAAAGTCCTCGTGGTTAGAGCAGATGTTACCTGTTGGCCAGGATGGCTCCATCCTCCATTTTCTGCCTGGAGCCAGTATCTGGAAAGGAGAGGAGGATATGCCTGGAAAGAGACGGGTTTGTGGTAGCCATATAGCCAGAAGGTCCGGTCAGCAAACCGGTGTGTCCTGCCATCCTCAAGAACCAACAGACTGTCTGGTTCTTAGTGGGAGCTTCAGCTAATCACTCGGGCACCTTGGCTTCTCTGGGCAACCGTGGAAGTAAGTGCTAGTAAGTTAAATTGGTTTTCTAAAGGGCACAGAAACCCTGGGATGGAATCTGTTGATATTGGGGCAGTGCTCTCTCCATGCTTTTTGTCATAAAATGTGAAGCAGGGAAAACAATTGGCTTCTGTGTAGAATCCCTCCCTTCATTTCAGTTGTTTCCAGGATGGTGTTTGTTATGAGACTCTGCCAAGGTCAGGAGCAGTGTTTTCTCTGCTGGGTTGCCCTCAAAATATTGCAGCAGCAGGCCTGATTGATAATATTTGTCATTAGACTGTAGATCTTTTCACAGATGGGTGTCTCCTACCTTGGGCAGCACATTTTCAATGAAACAGTGATCTCACCCTGATTTCAAAGAAAAAAATTAAGAAACAGATTGCAGTCTGACAGAACCAGCAATGGCTCAGACTTGGGATCCTTCATGGCCTTTGCAATTTTTTAATCTTACCATTCAAATTCTGCCTCCCCAACTCCTGGTAATGTTGCAGGTGTTGTGTGCTTGGTCTCAGGGGGTGACAACATAAGCTTTATTGTTGATTGATGCAGCAGGGATTTTGTAAATTCAAAGTATTTGTAAGTCATCATAGTATTCATAGTCACCAAAGTATTTGTAGAGCTTTTGAAGAAATGCTGCTCTAAGACTGATTTCACTGGAGCAGCATAGATTATCTTCATTTTGGGGAACTTAAATGCATTTTCCTTTCTTCTTGGAAGACCACAGTATTTTTGCTGATACCAAAGAGTATCACCGTTGTTGATGTGGCCATTTAGGGCACATGCAGTACAGCTGTGCTCTTGTGAAGCTTCACAGGACTCGGGGACCAAAGATACGGAGCTAATGATTAGCTAGACCATACCGTCCTTTGCACCAGGGCCAAATGTAGTCTGCTGCAAATCACCTTTCATTGCCCATAAGGTGTGAGAGCAGTCATTTATTTCCAGTGGGAAGTGTAAGAACAGAAAGTACTTTGCCACGAGGCAGAGCTTTGTGGGCAGTCTTGGATGCCTGATGCAAGGCTTTTTCCATTGCTTCCCAAAATGATGGTCTTTTCTGGCAGACTTCAGGCACTGGGAGTGCAAAAACACTGGCTAAATAGAAATCTCCTGCAGCCAGGACCTTCCAATTTAACATCTTTCAATGAACGCCAGAATTCACATACACCAAAGCTCTTTCTTCTTTTTAAATCACTGTGTGAAGGTCATACAAAATAGTTCATTTGCTGCCCTTTGCTGGGTGTCTTCCAAAGGTGGAGTGCCTGCCTTTTGCTAAGGGGCTTAGCATTTTGGCTTTTCTTTTTTTCAGTGTTGAAAGGTTAACATTTGTATTCTTTTCAGAATACAAAGGAAACGTGTCATCGCAGAGGCACACAGAGGAGTTAAATTTTCAGGGGTGGCACTGCAAATAGCATCTGGGCACACAGGTACCAAGGCTTGGTCCAACACGATTGGGAACAGGGCATCAGCTCTAGATTCAGGCCTGTCTCCTTGGGACAAGGTAGCGCTCGCGGTTCCTGCCAGCCCATCATGTTGCCGTAGGCGTCCGTCTGACAGTCGCAGAACACGCTGAGTCTGCGGTAGCTTTGTGTGCAGCAGCAATGAAGGATGAGAATCTGCGGGCCTCAGTGTAAACACCAGCTTTCCCCAGCAAAGCCAAGTTTGTCTTAAACTTCCTTCTGGTGGAATTTTATCTTTTCCCCTTGCCTTCCTACACCTATCTTTTATAGACCAAGGGGGTTTGCAGTTGTCAAGCTTCGTTGTAAAGCACTGAAAGGAAACTGTGCCCCATGTTCAGGTAGCGTGCCCAGAGACAGGCACCAGGCGAGGGGAAGGCATGGAGAGCCTGCAGAGCCCCATCTGTTTTGGCTTCCCAGGGCCGGTGCCACTAGATGGCAATGTGGTACTCCTGCAGCTGGGACTCCCCTTTTCTTTCCTGTAAAATTTCTTGCTTTTTCTGTATTTATTTCTGCCAAACTGATGATTGCACCCACCACCCCGGCAAGAGAACAGAACAAAATCATTTCATAGAACATTACAGCTGTTGTGCCTTTTTCTTTTCTTTCTTTCCCCCCCCAGTTCTTTGTCCCACAGCAGGGTGCAGAGGTTTAAAAACCTTCTTTCTTAATCGCTCTCCTTCTAAAAACAGAGAAAACACAGCCTCTTGGGAGCAATTAGCTGTGAGAAAAGCATTTCTCAAACAATTGCCAGGAAATATTGTCTTGACCGATATTCCTGATGTAACACTGTCGTTCTCAGTACTGTTATTCTAAGATACTCAACTGCAAAAACAGCAGGGTACAGATCTGTAATGTACAATCTGCAGCTTACCACCTACCTTACCTTTTTATATCCATTTACTTTCAGTTTGTGTCCTCCCTGCACCCCCTGTAGCTATTCTGTTTAGGAGAGTGAAGAATTATTTGTGACTCTCCTCTTGTGACTAGTGTATCAGGCCAAGGCTGTGACAAGACACGGCAGAAAATTAAGGTTATGCCTCTGCTGCCCTGGTTCCTGATTGAAATTCAGTGGCAGTGTGCTGCAGAGGAGGTCAGGCTGCATGCTTACAGCGATCCCTTCTAGCCTTAAACCTGGCAGCCGGAGAGTACGTGAGGTTGGTGAAGCCTGAATTTCAGTGGGAGCAGCTGGAGAGCAGGTATACGTGAAGCAGGCAGCAGAGGTACACTGAGACCAGGGTCTTGACCCTGAAAGTTCTCTCCCCGTCGTTGTATGCATGGAAGATGGACTGGGATGTAGGGTGGGGAGAGGTTGGAAGAATGGTGGTAAACTTCAAGCGCTAAAAGCCAGCGTTAGCAGTGGCTAGGAACCGCTGCTAGCTAGCCAGCTAGCTAGATGTACGTGCATGCATGCCCATTCGCATGCACAGCCATAACCATTTGTATTGTGTGGTTCAAATTTTGTCCCTCCTTACATAAATTCATGGAGATTTGAGAAACGAGCCTCACTCTGTGGGACAGGGTGTGAACTGAAGCACCTTCTGGAAGACAGACAGCAGTGTAATCCTTTCATTCAACCCTGTCTGCAGCTGCTTTTTATAAACTTGGCACAAATACGTACCCAGTGAGGCCAGGCCTGTGTAGCTGGAAAATATTTTCCACCATCCAAAAAAACAGAAGATTGGAAAAAGAGCCCAGAAATTGTGCATAACATGGAATGGCCTCGCTTGTGGTTTTTTTCCATGACTTCCTCGGCTCATTTTTCTGCTGCCAATTTTAGAAGCCCATAAGTCATACTTGTTAAACTTTCTCAGTTAAAATGTAACTCTAAGAACAAAGTCATATGATATGTTGCAGCCAAATAATCCTTCCAGAGCCTCTGACGGGAGAAAAGCTACCCTGATCTGGCCAGCTTGTGGACCTGCATGGGCTCCTGTCCCGGGAGAGGCAGGGCTGAGGGGGCAGATTCACGGTGTGAGGCCCGGCTGCGCCGCCCTCCCGGGTGAAGGCTTCCCCGTGGACTTCAGCAGGCGATTTTCCCTGCTTTTGCTAGGGTAGCCAGGCCCGTGGTGGGTCATGCTGCGGGACGGTCGTTGCAGAAATTTCAGGTCCTCCTCTAGAATGACTTTAAGCAGGAGGCGAAGCAGCGGAGGGAGCGCAGAGGCTGGCGGGGTCTGGCAATGGAGGGCTGAGACGCCGCTGTAGGAAGGTGCTGCTGCCGTCAGGGTGAAGGAACTGAGGGGTGAGGAGACAGCAGGTTGCCAAGAACGAAAGTGAATTTGCTGGAGGGTTTGAAGAAAGGGCATCCTCACTTCAGTGCGTTGTTAAGCATTGAATCAATATGGAAGTACTCGCATGCCAGGAGCAATATTTTTGTTTGCCAGTTTTGCTCTCTTTTATAAGGTGATTGTGCTTACGCCGGGCCCCAGATGGTTGCCTTGAAGTGCCATCCCTTGTCCAGGGTCTGCTCTCTCCCCTCCCACAGAACAAATCCCCGGTCACTGCTAAATTTACACTGGGGCCGTAGCCGAGAGCGGGACGTGGCTGTCGGCCCTGCCAGCCGTGGTGCTCCAGCCTGTCTCCTGCCAGGCGCAGCCTGTACCCCCGGGGCTGGCAGTCCTGGCCTGGGCCCCTGCGACCTGGTGGCCTGGGCCCCTGCGACCTGGTGGCCTGGGAAGAAAACTGGGGAGTACTGGTCTACCCCCAGGGCTGCCTTGGGCAGCCTCTGTGCCGAGGGTGCGCGAGTCTGGCCGGGCGTGAGGGAGCAGAGCAGGCAGAGGAGAAGCGGGTGGGAGGGGGCAGTGGAGCCGTGAGGGGCTTCTGGCTCTGCTCACCCTTCCAGCCCTGCCTCCCCCTTGGAAAAAAAATACAAAAAAAAGAAATTAGCTATCTTATTTTCCCCTAAATATCAGCTTTTGAGTTTGGTTCTGGCCCTCGGTGTAAACTGGGAGAGCGTCTGGAGGAAGTTGGGGAATCACGCTGCTGCCGAGCGGCCGCCGGGAGCGGCGGGCCCCAGAGACCGCCTTTCTGCAGCAGGGCGAAACGCCCTCGCGAAGCCTGTGTGGTCTTCACGGGAAGGGAGGAACTAAGCAAACCCACTGGAAACCGGCGAGGGTGTTGTAATGTTTTTTGGACAGCGGGTTTCAAAAACCAGCGACTGCCTCTCTCTCTCTCTCTCTCCCCTGGCGGCCGCTTCCCCTGCCATGACATTGAGGGAGGTGGTGGTGACTGATGTAACCGCGGCCAGGGAGAGTCACTTGCCCGACGCACGGAGGCTGGCCGACGGCCAGAGAAATTTGCTAAGGCCGGGTTTTCTCACAGCGGGCTCCCTGTCCCTGTGTGCATACCTGTAACTGGGCCAGGTGCTTGGCACGGCCGCCTCCCCAGCCAAGTACGCGAGGCGGCGGAGCTGCACAAGGCAGGAGGAAGAGAAGAAGGAGAAGAAGAAAAGGAAGAAAATGTGTTCTTGTCCCGCGTGAATGCAGACCCGATAACGTCCCTAAGCGTGCGTTGTTTGTGTCACCATATTGTAATTAATAACGATGCCTGTTCGCTGAAGCCAGCTGTTCTTTGTGCTAATGGCAGGAGGTGTGGGGGAGAGGGTGAGGAGAGGCCTAGCAGTTTTTTTGCTGGATCACCACCTTTAAGTTATTGTGATAGACCTCTAAAAGGATCTCTTTGTATGAACTGGAATATAATGCTCAGCTGGGCTCTTAAATTCTGGCTCTGTTGAGAAGAGAGATCCTTTCATATCGATTGTCATTTCGTATGCAGTTCAGGCACTGACTTGTGGAAAATCTGGGCCAAGAGAGATATCATTAGGTATTTATGGGGGTTTGGTTGGCTCAGCAGTCAGTTTTTCCATTGTCATGCCATGACAGTAGTGCATTACATACACCCTCAGGAGACATCCTTCTGCTTCCACAACAATAAAGGACTTTTTTCTTTTTCTGACTCATCTTCAGCTTGAAAAAAAAAAACAACCACCACCAGTAAATATAATTAGCAACAGGCAGATATACTGTACGTAGCTCAGAGCCCATTGGGATAGTTCCTGTTAAAATATATGCTCGTGGCTGCTCACCCCATGCTTAGACCTCCAGCTGCATTCCTGATTATACTTAGATGTTTTAACATAGCCTGGTGATATTGTAGGCTGAGGAGCCATTTCTAGTTTGGATGAAGAGGGGGAATATATTTAATGCTGGGATTGTCTTTTATGCACATACAGGAGCTTTGGCCAGACTCGCAGCTCACAAGGCAGGGGAGTACAAATGGCTGCGCTGCGCCGGATGCGAGGTCCACTTAGCTCTTTATCCTGCCTCTGACAGGGGCCAGCAGCAGATGCTGTGGGAAGGAGGACAAGAAACAGAGCAAGTCTAGACTGATCCTGCCCCAGTGTGCCCTCTTGGCTCCCAGCACAGCTATTCTCGCTCACCAAAGGATGGGGGAAGAGGCAACTAGTGCCTTAGTCCTACTGTTCCCCAGGCTCCTTGAGCCCCCGCTTGCACAGTGGCCCCCGTTTGCTTTGCTTCCCAGATGTGGCTCCACGTGGGATGGAAAGCAGACCCAGGTCTTCCCTGCTTCGCTTTGGATCCACGTGGTCACGTGAGGATTTCTGGGTTAAATGCGTCCTGGCCCACTCAGTATTTCCCTTATGTAAGCATGATGGAGCCGGGAGCAGGTGGCGTGCAGCTGGGCTCTGCTCTCTGCCAGGTGGGTGTTCCCTTACACCGCAAGCCAAAGTCCCCGCCATCCCAGTTAGGGGCTGCTGCCTGTCCCGTGTGTGCCATTGGAGCACCACAAAGACGGGACTCAGCCTTTGGGTCCATATTTCACCTTGGGGTGAAGGCTGACACCAGTCACATGGCTGCGAGCAGGCCAACTGGGAGATTAGTACAGCTTTGTTTATTTATTTATTTTAACCTGTGACTAAGATGGGGGAGTATTTGGATGGGAGCTGCTCCTCCCAGAAAAGTGCTGTTTATATTTGAGTCTCCTGAGCAGAGTCAGTCAGGTCTGAAGTGCTCATAACCCAGCAGTGGTATGTGGGCTCTGCTGGCATGTCCTCACGTAACCTGGTGTTCACGCTGCCGGACAGTGTGTGGGCTGGTTGTTTGCTCATCCCGAGCGCAAATGGCCAGAAGTTTTCCTCTGTATTCCTGATTGCTGAGCTCAGAGGGGTGGAGGAGAGGAAGAGCAAGCTTTCATCTGAAAGTGGCCAGGCGTTGCGTAGGGCTGTACCTGGGGTTATGCTGAGAAAAACGTGACAGTGTGGGTGGGGTGATGGCTCTACAGCCACAGACAATATTGCAGGGCTCACCTGTGCAACATGTGTTTCGCACAGTCACTAGTAACACTGGTGTGTGTGCAAGCAAGTCAGTACCTGCTGCCATGTGATCAAAAGGAGAGATGTTTTTAGAAACATGCGAGGGTGGCATGAAAAAACAAGTCAGCTGAAGTATCCTTAGCTCGTAGGGCACCTGTGGGCTAGCAGACACAAGTGAAAAAGCACACAGAAACTCCTCAAATATCGAGCTGGTGTTTATTTCCATTATCTCTGCCTAACTCCACCTGCATAAGCTACTTATTTCTTTGAGATCTTGTCAATTCAAGACCCTGGAGGTAGACACACCTAATCTCTGGGACAGAGCCAGCTCAGCCAACTGAAAATGATTTCCCAAAGTGAGGGTCTTGTTCCCTATGGCAGGGCAGAGGGCAATGCAGAGAACTAGCCAAGAAGCATTTAAAGCCCAGGGCTTTAAATAGTACCTGACTAGGTGGCTAGTGAACTAATGATTTATGGGGAAATAGGATTTTGTGTTCTTGAGCTAAGGGGAGTTTGGAGAATCCTGTCCCCATATGTCATCAGTTGCTAAAACAAGTCTCCTGGAAATGTAAAAAGTCTGTCTCTCTCCCCTCCTTGCCCTATAGCAATATAAGTAGCACAATTTCATCTGAGTTTCGTGATAAATAAATGAGTAATCCTGCCTCCAAGGCTGTCTGGGACTTTGCACCACATCCTTGCTCCAGCTTGTACCACAGTACAGTGTTTTACAATGTCTGGGATGGAGAAGATCTATTCTGTGTAGCGAGCTGTAGTATATTCACTGGTCACAGTGTTGTCTGTGGGGTGAGAAATGGGGCAAGACTCCTCTCAAGCCATCGCTCTTGGGCATTTTCTGTTTTAGTACTCTCTAATTCTTCAGTGAATTGCCTGGACAGCTAATGACTGGGGTCAGGCCTGTTGGCCTTTGGTCAGCAAACTAAAACCTGGTTTTTCTTCTGAGCTGTTTGTGAACAAGGCATAGGCCAAAACTTCTTTTAAGCTATCATGGCAAGGGCTAGAAAACAGGAAGAAACCAATGCCAGCTCAAGTGCGGTGTATGCTGAGAGTGGTGCTCTTGTTTCCAGCAGGGAGGGCTTTGACTTCCTAAACCAGCAGCTCAGCCATGGCAGTGCAGCAGAAACCCTCCTGAGAAAGGGGACTGTGGAAATTTCCCTTGTGTTGATGGTACCTCCTGGTCAGGTCCCAGCAGCTGTGGGACTGCAGGGAAAGTTTGTGTGGTGCTCGCTCGTGTTTAGCGAAGGCTCTGCAGGCTCCAAGCTGCCTGTGCCCTCGTGTTCGTGAGCTTCTTAAACTATATCTTCAATGGAAAGTAACTGAGGGAGAGGAAAAGCAGCTTTCTAACTATGTTGAAGTTGGCCTTTTGTCAGTGAAGAAAGACCTAGACGTTGGTGCTCAGAGGCGCTGGCTGGGCCAGGTTTGATCTTGGGAACACCTATGTAAGGACAGGGTATTTCCCAAGGAGGCAACTGTGTAAAACTGGTGTGAATGAGGCCAGGCTCGTGGGCTTCTGTTCTCCAAATATGAGTTTTATCTTGAGGTCAGTGAGAGGCAAAGGTGTGTCAGTCCTTGGGTGGATGTTTTTTTGCCGCTGCTTGAGCACAATGGCGAACCTCGGGGAAGCCTTCCTGAACGAGCTGACTACCTGCACCTTGTCTGATTTACGTCCCCCTGGCTTGTGCTGACGCACAGCCTGGCGTCGGCAAGCTTTCTTGGTGCCTAGATCGCAGCTTCCATTTGGTTAAAACATGCAAAGTGTCTTTCAGAGAGGAGTGGGGTTGGGAAAAGGAAGCTGTGCGAGGCTTAGTTTGCATTACTGAATCATGCTGGGCTTGGTTTGGCAATTCCCTCTCTCTAGGCCCAGAGTTTCAGCAGTTTCAGGTTTCAGCCCAGTGCAGCATCAATAAGTCCATTCTTCCAGGAAGGTCAGACCCACTTTCATTCCATCCCTCCCCTTCTCCCTAGAAGAGAAGGCTGTTTAATGGCAACAAGGGTTCAGGGTACAGTCTGAGCAGGAGGAAGCACCTTGGCTGTTTCTTGTCCTTCTGCAAGCAGGCAGGGAGAGCTGTCTCCTTTCCCCACATAACCACTCAAGTCTCCAGCTGCCCCTACGAGGGTTCGGCTGCCTGTACCTCGAACGGAGGCCAGGGCCAGTTGCAAGTGCTTGGGACCTCCCAGGACCGGCCCTCAGCTTAGTTTTCCCTCTGGGCCCACCAGCTCAGGAGGAGCTCTGTGCAGTTGGGATAGATTTTGGAGGAAGTGCTTTTACTGACAGTGCCTAAGGAAAATTTGAGGTGTTGGAAGACAGCGTATTTGTGTCTTAAAGCTGCTCTGTGTTACTGAAGGACAATTTTGGTAATGAATAAATAAATGGACCAAAATAAAATTCAGGAAAGAAAACAGCTCAACGGGAAAGTTATGAATGTAGCCGTCAGCCTGGTTTTGTTCGCTTTGGGCTGGGTGACAGGTGCAGGCGCAGAATTCAGTGACGTTCAAACCTTTCTCTACAGGTGAAGGGACACAAAATGGGATCTAATTTGTTCTTCATGGGGCATCACTTGTTGGGATTCTTTTTTTTTTTTTTTTTTTTTGCAAGAAACTACAGGTAATTTATGTCAATGTCATCAAAGATACATTCTTGTTACTCTCACAACTGTGACCTTGTATCCAGCTAAAAGAGTTATAGCGGGTAACCAGTGAGATGCTCAGCTTACATCCACAGGGCAGATTTTCCAAGCAGCAGCTACGCTGGCAGGGCTACTTGCCATGCTGTCCGGCCACATCAGTGCCAAGTGATTCTGGGAAAATGCAGGCAGTGATGCCACAGACCAGTAACGATGGAGGTGAATTCCTGGAAGACACCTGCCAAGAGCAGCAGCCCATGGTGTGGCATACCGTGGGATGCACTACTGTAGGGAGAACTGAAATGTGGGAGGAGGGGTCAGACCAGTCATGCTGGCACATTGCAGTGTCCTGTCCGCACAGCAGACAGCAAACTTACTGAACCAGTCACAGAAAATTGGCTGCCTTGGCCAGGAGGAAACAGCTTAGCTGTCACAGCTTTCACTCGGAATTAGCTATGAGCTGGCCAGGCATAAATTGCTTTTAGAGTTTGTCCTGCCAGCTGCATTACCAACAAAGCAAAAATTGTCTGAGGAACAAGGCTCGGGTTCACACACTTAAACCCTACCTGTTGTAAGGTTGCTAAACTTTTCCCTAGGGCTGATACTACAATATTTACTGTATTGGCATGCTGTCTTTTCTGTTCGACTGCTGCATGATCGTATTATAACATGTCCTGTTGTCAAGGACTAAACTCGGATCAAACTGCCTAAAGAGATAACTGTGGCCTTGATTGCTCCATGGTGAAACCAGAGTAAATTACTGGATGTCAAATGAGCTATTCCCTGTTTATTTCGGATTAAACAAGCTTAGAATCTGGCCTTCAGATCATGTTATTTCTTTAATTCAACTGGGTCATATTTATAAATTCATGTAGTGGTCAAAATGATCCAATAAATGCCAGCACACAATCCCAGCACTTGCAAAACATTGAATGTATATATTGGCACTTTTCCTATTTGCTGACTGCAGGACAAATAGGTTTCGTATTGGGACATCAAAGTCTGTTTCAGCAACTGGATGCATGACAAAGCCATGTTATAATCTGGGTACTGATTACGGCATTGAAACGTGTTGGCTCAGCATGTGGTAGATTTGGATGCGTGGATAGATCAACTTTTTAGTGGCCTGTGGCTTGATTTCAGCATGGAGAAGGTTGTCAGCATATTTGTGCTAATGAAGGAAACGGCATGGGAAACTCCTTTCCACTGCAGATAGAGCCAGAGCTCAGGAAATGTCTTTGCGCCTCAGTGTTTTTTGTAACAGCCAGTTTGTCTTGAAGCAGAGAAGCAGCTTTGTGTCTTAACCGTATTTCTAAACTGCGCTGAAGCTTGTTTGGGTCTTGTCCAAGCCTTGTGTTTTTACCTCTTTCTGGAGGATGGATTGAATGGTTAGGTCACAAACACATTAGGAGAGCGTTTTAGCTGTATTTGGGGCTGGCAATGCAGGGTTAGAGTCTCTGCCTTGATTTGGTTTATTTGTAATGTTGACAGTAGCAGAACACCAAGAAATAAACACAAGTTTGCGCTCATGCTTTGCTCAGAGAACTTCCTTGCTGCTGAAAGTAACGCTTTTGCCCAACAGTAACTTTTTTTTTCATTCAGGCAGTGTTTTCGATATGTTACGCTACTCTTAACATATTCCCATGTTCAAGTTCCCGAGAAGGCAGGCTGAAACGTTGCCAAGTCCTTTCTGTTACACTGAGTCAGCTGCTGTGATTTTACCTTTGCTCTTGGTCAAAGTATCACACTCTATTATCTTTTTGTTGTTTTTTTAAACATAAGAAATTGCAATACAAGTGTTTGTTCCATGTGCCTACATTTCCTCCTACTTCAATGACAAAACCAGCACATTACTTTTATTATTAATAAGACAGGTACACCTAGAAGCCCTTGATGTTTTCCCAAGGGATTCACAGCCCAAACATAAAGGACAAACAAAAGTGGGAGAAATTAAGTGTCTTTATTTGCATTTATGAACAGGGAACTGAGGTAACCACAATTAAAGGGGCACTTAATTGCTTCTTATTGAAAGACCAAACAAAGAATTCTTCAGCGAGGCTAAAAATAGACCCAGGACCAGCAGACCTCTGTTCTGCAGACAGCTCTGAACACGGTTCTGCTCACCGGCCCCAGCAATGCCCAGTCCAGCACGGCCATACGTCCACGTGCCCCTCCGCCTGAGCTCAGGCCAGCAGCCCGGGTCTTTGCCAGCACCTTCACTAGGTCAGCACGGTTCTCCTGTTCCTGGTGCAAGGTGCTCCCAGAGCTGCTGGCATTCTGCCCCCTCCGCTCTTGTAAGAATTCTTACTGAATTGACGTCTGCAGTCAGGGCTTGTGGTGGCTGCTTGTATTGACCGTTGAAGGCCTCCAGAATGGCAGCGGCTGAAAAACAACTGCTGTGTGTAGGAGGTCATGGCAGACCTTCCCCAAGTGCCAGTCCATGGGAAGAGTTTTGCAGCTCTTACAAGTTGAAGGTGGAGTCAGCTATAACCTGACTTACCTTCCCTGGCATTTTGAAGTCTGGTGAAACATGACGCATAATGACACTTACTCTGCCTTTGCAAGTAGCAGGCTGCCTTTATGCCAAAGTGTCTCATCGGTGAACCTCACCTCAATGAGGAGTGCTTATTCAGATGTAACCACGAGAATGAGGGCTGGCTAAATAATGCCTCCGACTGAAAGGATCCACTGAAGCTCATTATAATGATATTAATGACTTCCAATTCAGCTGTGTCTGTGATACCAGAGTGCAAAGGTAATTATGGAAGTGCTAAATACTATTATTATTTGATATTAGTGACAGGGTGGGGGTGAGACCTGGTGAGTCCTTCCCCCATCTGGCCTGGAGAGGAATGAGGGTTGCCCCCTTCCCTCCACCCCTCTCAAGGCCTGGGAAGGAAGGACTGTGCAGGCAGGGTGGAGCCAGGACTCTGCTCCGTCTTCCAGCTGTGGCAACCTTGGCTTTTACTTTGCCTCCGTGGTGTCAGGAGGTGGCTCCTTTGCACAGCAGGAGCTTTGGTGCACGTGCAGCAAAATGGGAGAAAGGTGAAATGCCTCCGCACCAGCCTTCCTGCCTCCCTCTTGGCAGCAGAGGAAGCGAACACGGTGCCTCTCTCTGTCCCCCGCTGGTTTTGCAGATCTCTCCCTCAGTTTACTCTCTCTCCCGTGCCCCTCTGGTACTACCTGACGTTGCTGGATTTTCCCTTCGTGCTCTCTCCTTACCCGTTAGATCTCAGCTGGGCCCCACCAGCACAAGCGCTCCTTGGCTCGCATGGGATTTCTGTTTCCTCTGTGTTGGCAGCTCAGACTCTGAGGACGAGGAGGGGGGCATTCAAACCTGGCTTTTTAGGCATCTCGGACCAGATGACCTCCTGAGGTGCCTTCCAGCCTCCATTATTCTGTGATTTGGAGGCCCTGGCTCACTACCGACATTGTTCTAGCCCGGGAAAGTGCTAACCCTTTGACCCATGAGGAGTTTTTAAGGAAACAGTGATAACTTACATGGTTAACAGTTTGCTGCCTGACTTGTCTAGGGCCCAACAGTCTACATGATGTGTGGGAACCCTCCGTGCTGCCGGAGTCTGTACGGCAAAGCTGCAGGCACCAGCCTTGCAGGCCCTCCCGGATCACGGGTGAAATGGTGAGAGCACATTCAATTCGCTCTGCTCACTGACTGTGCCAGCCTGCACTAGGAGAAACCTGTGCAGTGATGACTCAGACTCAGATGATTACTTGACCCAAAGGAAGGCTTGATGGTACACTGAGGCTGGGACACACCAGCAGTGATTATAAGATGATTCACTGCCTGTGCTCTGCCATTCAAAACATCCTCTGTATTGCACAGGCAGGGCCATTCACGGAGGCTGCAAGGAGGAAGTGATATTTGCACCTTTAGCTGCCACCTTCTCACCGAACCTTTCAGCCGCTGCCCCTGGCAGGGTGCCTGTCTCCCTCTGCTCATGCTGACACTAGAGAGGTTTGCTGGCAGGGGGGCAGCTCCCTGACGCTGCCATGCGACTACGGCCAGGCACCCCTTGCTGATAATGTCCATCCTCACCCTAAGAGGGTTTGGCCAGAAGTGTAGTGCCGCCAGGCATCCCAGCGTCCCCCCAATGCCATCCTGTGCAGTGTGGAAGCATGTTGTTGGACTTCAATGCTAAACTGAGGGGCAGGTGGGAACTCAAGGTCCTTTAATTCTCTGTGCTCCAGCCCGTAATTTGCACATCATTCTTCAAAACTCTCATAAATTCTTTGTGCTGTCAGAAATGTGGAGCTCACACAGCCCAGACTGCTTCTGTGTTTCTTTTAGAGGGGCACATAGCCTGCTGTCTCTTTTCATTTCTCATGCTGCTGTCTATACTTTCCTTCTTCCTGTTCCGCCCACCTTTTTGTCTTCCTCTCCTCTCCTCCAGATTTTCTCCAGCCAGATACGTGCACTCACATGGTTTCACCAAGATGGTCTGAATGCACTGACTACACTTTCCAAAGCTCTGATATTACTGCATGCAAAGCAGGGAAGTCCTCAGCACCTGGGAAGTACCATTTTTCCTGACCCAGGAACTGATACTGCTTGTGGCAGTTTGCTGGAGGCACTGGTAAGATCTGAGGCACGGAAAGTTTACTCATGTTGGCTGGGACTCACAAACGTGTTGGGGCTAATAACGCACATGGCTTGTATTGTGCTTTCCCTGAAGCTAAGTTGAGCAACATGTTCGTTAACAAGTTAGGCATTACTCAGAGCTCCCAAACCTCGTGTTTTGCCAGTGACAAAGTTGCAAACTTGTAGTACAATGCTCCCAACGTTTTCTGTGTAGTGTAATGGCCAAGCTCCAGCAGAGTTGTGCTCCATCCTTTTCGTCTTACAGTTCTGCCTGGACTTTTTTCAAATTTAAGTCTTCAGCTGTCATGCACTCTTGCCAGCTAGCCTATATTTCTGAATAACTAGGTGAATTATCTCTGGAAAATAATATATCCAATGAATTTAGCCCTTTCTTCCTACGAGTGAACTGTCTTCAAACTGTCTTTCAAATGTATTTTATGTGCAGTAGTATTATTTGTGCTTTGTCTAAGCGTGTGCTAGCTATGGATTCTCTGTGTGCTCTTGGATATAACTGTGGTTTTAAGTACCCACCGCTGGTTATTCATAGCGCACATTTAGTCATTTAACAAACATGGTATTAGTTCTGCTCTCTAAGTGGATGACTAATACTCTTATAAATAGGAGGAATGTGATCTGAAAGGTCACGTGAATGTTCCCAGTGTGAACATATCCCCAAACTATGAGACTTCTCATTCCAGGAGCATGCTTGCAAAAAAGAAAATGCTCATTATTAGGAAGAAGAAAAAGGGTTCAAAACCCATTCAGGCAATTTCTCTGCTATAACTCAAACAATTTGCAATTGTTTGTTGAGTTTTGCATTGCAAAAGGTTTTTGCAATGTTTGCTTTTCTCTGCAATCTCTCCTGACCTGCTTGGGAACATAGGAACTGCCCTGTTGGAACAGTCCTGATCTCTCTCCTGTGCCAGTGCCCTCCCTTGGAACATAACAGGACCTGAACATTTCTTAAGTAGATATAACTTTCTTCCTAACCTCTTTCACATCCCATTGGAAAGCAAGACAACGCCTAACACTGCATTCCAAAGGAAATGAGAAGGGTGCACAGTACAGGTTTCTGCACAGTCTGTAAACCAACAGCTTTCCTCAGCTCAATACCATGGAAAGAAGATGCTGTGCTGCCCAGGCGGTGGAGGAGGAACGGGTGGTGCTGCCTCTGAGGTGGGGTCCTTGCTAATGCAGCCTCCCAAGAGGTCGGGTTTCTCTGTTGGGGAACGCTGGAGGTAAAATGCAGCAGATCAGCTGTGCAGGCACCCTCATCTTTTCATTTTTATCAAATGAAAGCAAAATAACTGAATGCTGCCGCTTTCCTGCCATTGCAAGGTTTGGTTTATATTCACAGGAATACAAGGCTAAGGAAGGGAGGACTGGTGGCCTCAGGACATCCAGCTTCATTTCATGACTGTGCCACATAGTTGCTGAGGGTATGTCTGTAGCATACGCTTAGCCCGGGTTTGAGCTGTCTATCTTCACGCACTGCCGGTTTGGGCAATTAAAGTCCTTGGCTGGCCTGCGGCACCCCCTTGGTCACGTCTGAGGCCTTCGTTGGCTGGACCAGTGAGGGCAGGGCCATCATGCTGGGGCTGGGGCAGGAAGGTCCCACGGAGGCCACGTGCCAGGGGTTGGGCTGCTGCCACTGCCACAGTGATGCCAGCCCGGTGAGGCACCTCTTCTGCTTGCTGTGGTGTGAAGTCAAGATGAAGCCCTTCCAGTGCAGAAACAGGCAACCATGGCACCATCTTCCCCTCTGTCTACAATTCAGGTATGCCCAGGTGCTCACCTGCTGGGCTTTGGGCTGGTGGAGCAGAGCAGGGGGAGATGCTCCTGGGGGCAGGTTCAACTCCCAGCTGGGAGGTGGCACTGGCTGCATCAACACTTCTCCACTCAGCCCCTTCAGTGTCAGATGTGATGGTTTAAGCCACCTGTAGCTGAAGTTAGTTTGACTTTGCACTGGAATGAAGTGGAGGAGAGGACTTGCACGGCTGGCTCGGAGATGTGTCCTGATCAAAATAGAGGCAGGTACGTTGGGTCGCTGGCCAAAGCCTGAGGTACAAGCCTGGGTGGCAAGTAGCTATGTCTGTGCTAATAAACCAGGCAGGGGCAGGAGCTGTGGCTCTGCTTTGTGGCTGAGTAATGCTGTCTGGCCATGGTGTGACAGATAAACCCTCTAGCCCTCCAAATCCATGTGGCCACATACAGACTACCTATTGGGAACAGTCCCAGCCCATGCTAACTCCTGGACTGTGCTTGGGAACGGTTTGGGAGAGCACTGGTTGTCCTGGGCCAAAACTGTACTTGGGACCACACTAAGAGCTGGAGGGATGGATGGTTGAGCTCCCCCACTGGTGCCCTGATTCACTGGCTTGATTTTGTGCTCCAGATGCTGCCAGTCTGGCAGGTGTCGGGCAAGTTACCTAATGTGTGATATAAGAAAGAGAGGACTCTTCCAGCTTTATTTCTAGCCTTTGTCCCTTTGTGCCCTCTCTCACATGGGGGTAAGAGTGCATGCTTACCTACAGAGTAGTGAGACTTCAGAATTGGATACATTGGGAAACTGGGGTGTGGTATAGGTGAAAGTCCAAATTCACTGCAGCAGTTTACAGAAATTCGATTCAGTGAAGAGTTGGGCCTATGGTATACACATGCCATAAAGATGGTATTCCCAGTTCACAGACCTATCGTAATTTGGTCCATCCTTATTATACAGTTACAGAAATGCATTAGCATTAAAATATGTGGGCTAAAAGCAGTCAGTTGTGTCCTATGTTTTCCTCCTGCCAGCCTTTGTCTTGACTTTAGGTTGCAGATTAGAAAGGACAGCTGAGGATCTGGGTCCCCCCAAGCAGTCTATACACAGTCAAGAAGTCCCAGAGAATTGATAGACTATATATGATGTTTCTTTCTGAGCACAAGACATGTTTCCTAACTTCAGCAGTCTCAGAGGTTTGATTTCAGTGGAAGATAGTATATATAAATGATACTTGATTGGGAAGTGCGTATGCAGGGCTTATGAAACAGTGTGCGTGTCTGCATGTGCGTGCATTAAAATAACAGGGCAAAGGTGACTGCAATATATTATTTACCTGCTGGCTCAGATTTATCTGCCTGCCTTAGTGACTCCTGGCGCTTGTCTCTCTGATTTTGTTCCTAGAGAAAATTTCAGTGCGAAGAACTGTGTTTGAGGGTGCTCTCCTACAGCTTGCATTGTGGGGCTGAGTGGTACATTTAAACTGAAATCAAATGTTCCACTTGGGTTATTTTGGGTGTGCCGACATTTGCTTGCTTGTGGGTGCATCTAGATTTCTCCTCTCCCTTGGTCAGTAGCAGAAGCATTTTTCTTATTGATGGCAAGTAGCTGGTAGTGGTGGGGGCAGGTCTTGTTTGTGGCTACTGGCCAGCTGACAGTGGACAGTGATAAAAACACAGAAAAAGATGGGAAAAAAGGAACAGATAGTGTAATTACACCTGATAAGGATCAGCATGACACTACATGTGCTATATACCTATTTGAAACCTACACACATAAACACATAAAAGAAAACATTCAAGACGTGCAATCAGGTTCTTCCACAGAACAGCCACAATTACCTAAAGAAACAAAAAAGGATTTTTTTATACTGTGGTGCTGGCAGTCAGAGCCTCCCCTCTGACTGCGCCTGAGAGAAGAATGTGTTAAGTGTGAGCAGAATAAATGATCCGTTCGTAACCAGCATGGCAGACACCTGTGTAGCACCTCACTGCAGCACCTTCCTATGCCGGTTGGGTGTCAGGGGCAGGCATCACGACTAGTCAAAAGCAAACCTAGCTGCAGTAGATCTTGAGCAAGATCCTCAGAGATGACTGTTGGAAAAATGCACCTACGTGTTCCACATAGATCTTTTTTTCAGTGCTGTTCAAATCTTGCTGTCTACACTTGGACAAATGCAGATGTGGTTTTACACGTTGCGGGGCAGTTGCAATTCTGAACAGAAGCCATTTTGCAAAGGAGGAAGGAGCAGCACCTACCCTACTCCCAAGCTGCCATCTCTCTCCTGGGGTTCAAAAAAACCAGAAAGCAAGCCCCCAAAGCTTTCTCCTTTTCCACAGTGACACAACAGAACAAAACAGGATTTCCTTCGAAGTGGTAACAGGACAGGCTTTGCAGCATTCTTACAAGGATGAATTTAGATGCCAGAGAGTGGAATTTCCAAATGCATTTTCCTTCCTACACCTTTTCTTTTTCATCTCCATAAATCTGTGTCAGTTTTTAAAGAACCTGTTTTGGGGGGAGGGAAAGGGGACAGAACAAGTGGTGAGCTATTCAGAGCTAAAAGAAGAGATCCACGCTGCCAGAGGTAAGACTGTAGAAAAATGTGTCAGTGTAGCAGATGAGAGTTCTCCTCTCTTAATGCCTCTCCTGAAGCATCAAGGTGTACGTGTTTCTCAAAGGGGCTGTACATCTCAGAGGTAGTCTATGAACTGCATGTTGAAATGGTTGCCATGGCAGTAACTAAGTTAGAAAACGTGATTAGCCAGAGTTGGCCTAAATAGCTGAAGGGAAGCAAAAAAGAAAGAAAGGAAAAAAAAGGCCAAGGGCCTTCTGTTATTTCTAGTACAGATCCATCAGCATTAGACCGTGCCAGGAAGGGGAAGTGGCACTGATGGAGAGGAGCCTGCTCCGCACCCCAGCCCCAGCTGGGGTACCACCAGCAGCCCGCGCTGCGAGGGCACCTTCGCCCCCTTACAACGTGCCAGCACGGCAGCTGCGCTCCAGGGAGGGCCCGTTAGTACAGACCAGTCCTGTTCGTGTTGATCTGGTGAAACGGCACTTCTCCGGAGTGGGAGGCGAGGCCAGGGCACTGCTTGGCCTTCAGCAACCCAGAGAGCACAGTCACAGCGTGCTCCTGGCTGATGCGGGGCACAGCCACGTTAGAAAGCGGGGGATTGGTCTGCAGAGAGGTTGCAAGGCTTGCCCCAAGTGACAGAGAGGGCTGCTAGCCTGAGTGGGGTGTTAATTGGCAAACTCCCTGTCCCTAGAACCGTTCTGATTCTTCTAGCCCACTAACCTACTTGAAGCATGCCTCTGAAAGGTATCCCATCTTCATCTGGAGCCTGAGAACTGGAGAATGCAGCCCTTTTTGTTAATTCATTGCAGTGGTTTATCACACTTGCTTGTTAAAAAAAATAATTGCACCTCATATCTAATTTAAATGTGTATGGTATTAGCGTTCAGCCTCTGGTGCATGCTCTCTGCTATATTTAAAAAACATTATCACTTCTTGAGACTGTGGGTTTTTATTGTGAAGGTTTCTTATGCACTAGAGTCACTTTTGAGCTTGTTTTTGAAGAACTGAAGCAGCAGAATTCTTTCTCTCAAAGGGTTTTCTTTTAGCTCTTCTCAGGGAAAAGTGGAAGACTGGGAGACTAAGGTGAAGATGTCTCGATACCAGGTCTGGATGGAAAAACATCCTCTCTAGGAGCTGTGGAGTGCCACATTAGGGACCAGATGCCCAGTGTAAAATCAACAGAAGAGATTTATGCAAGCTGTGAGTGTACAGGTAGGTGCTCACAGGAGCAGAATCTGTTAGCCCAATTCTCTTCTCTCATAGCTTTCTAAAATAGAGAAGTTTAATTTACATTAGCCTGGAGTGCTTCTGCTTCTTAGTCTGTTGATTGAGATAAGATGAATCTACCCAGGCCAATCCATAACATTTGACCACTTACCAAGGATATCGTTCTCCCCTCCTGTCCTAAGGGATCTGTAGATTCCCCTTTTAAGAGGAGTACAAACCAGCAGTACTTACTGTGGTTAATGGGCATCTGTTTTGGCTGGCAGAGCTGGGGTGAGAGAGATCATATAGCCTGCACTTCAGGAGGAAGAAAAGAAAAACCCACAAGACACCTATTTGCCCTGCATAGCAGGTTGGCTTTTGCCATTATTTGCAAGAATCTCTTCCACTTCTTGCACCTCCTAAATCCTTGTCATCCAGGTTTGAGAGCTGGGACTATCTTCTTTGGCACCAAGTTAACGATATGTTTTTTAGCATGAGCAGCCATTCATATTTTACATTAGTGTTCCTCTCTGTTCCTTTCAAGCAATAATCATAAATATCAGCTTTCATTCCTAGAGCGCCTTTCATCCCAGGGGCTCCCAAAGCACTTTCCAAGCTTAACAAGCTTATTGTAGAGTACTTCTTTAGAAGGGGTGAAACTTGCTTCCCATTAAAGCCTGATTTTTGGGAAGAAAACCCCCAAATTATAACGTCTTCAATACACGAGGGAGCCTTTGCAGCTGTTATTTACTGTACATGTTCCCTTACCAAAAAAGACTGCTTCTTGCTCCTCCATCCCCCCCATCTCCCCCAGCTTAATCCAGCAGCGCTCAGTTACCTGGGGGGAGAAGAGTGCAAGTAATGAGAGATGATCGTCCCCTGTCATCTGAGGAAGTGATTTTTTCTGGAATCCTATTGTTGCCCTCAACAGTTTCTTCTGGCAACTCCATTTCTATCCAGTCTATTTTCTCTTTATCGGGGCAAACGTCCTAGGGCAGAGTTGAATGTCCTGTGGCTTTAGCCAGAGAGGTCACCATCCGTGGTTGGGCTGTGCTAAGGATCATGTGAGACACTGTAGTCCTCTTCAGGACAAAGTCAGCTGGCCTCATTTAAGTCACATTCCCCTGCAATCAAAGCAAAGCCAGTTGCTTTGCACTGAAATGAATCACAGCCTTTCAGATGGTCCTTTATTTGGCTCATCTGTGGGAGCAGTAAGCCCAGAAGAGAAGATTGTTGCTGGTAATTTCTGAACTGAAGAATTTGTTTCCTAATGAATCATATGATTAATTTTAGGGCAGCTTGAATCTGACCAGTGTCAATTTGTTTTCACTGATTTCAGGAGGACTCAGTATGGTGGGACCTGTCCATCTCATGATGCACAGAGCTTTCTTCCATGCCAGCTGTGTGGGAAAGTGGTCTCTCCTCTGCTTGGCTGAGAGAGGCCCAGGTGAGGCACACAAACTCCCATTGCTTCTCCAAGGACACACTGAGAGCCTCTGGTAGAAGGGGGAACAAAAGCCCTATCTCTGGTTCAGTGCTTCAACCGCAGAAATGTAATTTATCAATATAGATAGCTTTAGATGAAAGATACATCAAAGCATATTTTTGGCTGCTGCCTTCAGAGGTAGTACTAAATCTCCTGGGGGAATGCAAGCAGTGAGATATGGTCCAAGTATCAAAATCCCCATCTTCTTACTGTCTCTCCTCCTCTCTCACACTGGTGGGGTTCACAGGGAAGCCCTTTCTTGGGGTTGTAATGTCATCTATTCCCATCAGTAGATTTTGGTTCAGAAATGCACTTTCGTTCTTTTCCAGCAAAACGCTGCCTATTTCAACACTAACTCTGAAGATCTGTAAATTGGCAAAGGATCCAAAAAGAATAATGAACCAGCAGTTACTGTTTACATTGGCCACCTTGTATAAGTGCTGATATTAGTATTTCTGAAAGGATTCATTCATCACTGAACAAAGGTTTGTACCTGTGAATAAGAGCTTGCTTGGGAGGGCCTGTGTGCCTCCTTTCCTCTATCAACAAAGCTTACAAATGTCAAGAGATGGTTTTGCAATGGATGTTAATGCATACCTATTACTTCAGGATGAGAATAAGCCACCGAAAATATTCCATGCCTATTTCTGATGCTGTAATGAAAGCGGCAGTAAATGTAAAGAAACATATTATTTATTTTCATGTGTCGCATTTATTTATTTATTTATAGACCCCAATATATATATTGAAAGTGGCTCTCTTGGGCTTTTTTTAAAACTAAAATCCTGCAATACAACCTCAAGCCCAGTGATTAGTTCTCATGTCATGGAAAATCAAGTAGACCTGCACTAGAAAGAACAATGGCTGTTGAAAACATTTTGCCCTTTCCAGACTATGACCTCTTCTGGGGATGTCAGCAAAGTAAACATACTTTTATGAAGTACCCCTAAGTCTTCCTTATCTCCTGCTGTTTGTCACACTTGTTGCAATTTGCCTTAAATTAGTTGCCTTCACACCGAGGCATATGATGCTGTTTTGCTTAAAAAAAGAGGTTTGTATGTTCTGCACTGGCCCAGCTGGCATGCCATGAGCCATGGCTCAGAGGTGGAACAGGTCCTCTGCACGGCCAGCAGCCAGCGTTTGTTCCATCCTCATACTGCAGGTCAGGAGTCCCTCAGCAATGGAGGACGCATAGCAACAGCATTTGTGTGGGGGGCAAAAACGTTCAGTCTCTGGGGGATGCCCACATTTTGACTAGGATTCCTTGGGATTCTGTAGGATGAAGATCAAACTCTTTTTCAGGCACGTTTTTATGTTATAACCTCTAATATACCATTTTTCTTTTAAACTTTTGAGTGCTACACTTTTAGGCTGGAAGCAGCTAAGGGCTAGGGCTCTTCCTGGGCACTCACACAGCTCCTGGCACGGTATGGCTTCAGTTCTGGCAGGGGACTTAGGCCATTGCTGCAATCCAAATGCACATTTAAAAACCCAAAACAACTGAAATGTCTGGAACCTGCTTGCAAGTGCCCCTTTCATGCGAAAGATGATGCTTTGCGAGCACTGTGTTTATGAAGCAGAGGAAGAAAGCAAGTGTGAATGAAATGAGAGACCAAGGACCAGCCCGCTGCCTTCTGTGGGAAGTCCTCTCAGAGGGGCGCGAGCCTCTAAGACTTCCCTGGTGGAGTTTCTTCTCAACTCTTTAAATTGTTGGGCAGGGGAAGCTGGGCCGATGGCTGATGAGGAACCATGAAGGTCATCCCCCCACCCAGAGAGATAACACTCCCTGCCTCTCGAGGCCATGATTTCAGCATGCAGCTCTTTTGCACAGAGGGAGCAGAAATAATGCTAGGTATCTCTAAAGGGGTGAGTGGGTACATAAAAGGCCAGCAATGCACGTAAGGGATTTCATTGTAAGCGGTTGGAGAAGAGATGCCTGCTCTGCAAGAGGCAAAGACTTCTCTGCACAGAACCAGGATAATTTCCCTTCAGTCCAGGGCGGATTGCCAGCAGTCTCAAACGTAATCCTCACGGTATTACTTCCAAAGATGAAACAAGGGTATTATGGGCACTGCCACTGAGGCAGGTAATCTTTAAATATAGCTGCAAATTGCCTGGTTTAATGCTAACAAACCCTAATGGCGAGGAAGACAAGACAGGTAGCAGCACTGATACAGCATAATATAATGCGATTGCTGATACAAATGTGACTCATTCTAGCCAGAGGCTTAAGTATAGGAAGTCGGATAAAAGATATAAAAACAAATCTGAATTTTTTTTTTCCTTCCCAGTGAAGGTCACCGCCAGGAATAGCATGGGAAATAATTAATAGAGGAAGAAATGTTCCCCTTCAAGTTAGAAGTATTGTCTTGCTTCACAGTTTTGTTCTCCTCTTTGGGCTCCTGTGACAAACACCGGCGAACACGCAGGGCCTTTCTCCCCGAAGCCACTGACGGATATCCCACCTGGTGGGTAGTGAATGCGAGGGACTGGCTGTGCAACGCTCACCGTGTTTGTTAATGGGTGTCCGCCTCGCTGGCAGTCCACCCACCGGCAGTGTGCTCAATGGGCCTGGGAGATGGAATCTGGCTCTACGCAACGGCGGCCAATTTTCCTGGTCAACACGGAGGCGCGGTGCCAAGGCTGTGTGTGAGAGCCCATGCAGCCTGCTGCTGCGGGGGGGGTTTCACCCCTTTCCCTCTGCTCCGGAGCCCTGGGGAGGTGGGTCCTCTTTCCAGCCCCGACACAGGTCCTGCTCCCCCAGTCCCTACGCTTTGCGTGGAAGGACATGGATGACACAGAGACCGTTGCGCTTGCAGTGGCACGGGCTGTTCTCTGCTCATCCCGTGGAGACCTGGGAGGCTTGGGCTGCTCCTTTGCTCCCCGTGACTGGCACTGCACTTACACATCTGCAAAGGCAAGGGGAAGCCATGCAACTGTGCCTGCGGTGCAGTGGGCATGCAACGCTACCCGTGGCAGGAGCGGTCCGTGATGCAGCCCGACTGCTGCGCTGGAATGTGATGCTGCAATTTAATTCCCTTTCCTCAGAGTGCTCTTTGAGTGGAGATGGGTGAGGAGAGGAGCGAGTGCCTCTGCTTCGTGTCATCACCCTGCAGACTGGAAACCGGGCAGCTGCGGGGAGTTGGGGGCAAGGGGCTGCTGCTCCCCAGGGCACTGGTTTGTTTTCTTCCACCTGGCCGTAGCAGGGAGGAGTGCTGGTGGGAAGCTCTGAGCTTCACACTCCTGACTATAATCTGCACGTGGCTCTGTCTCTTCTGCCATGAAGGACTGGTCACATTTTCCATTCCTGACTCTGTGTGGCTGTGCTCTGAACATCCCAGGTTACCTGTGTGCAAACCAGCTGCCTTTCCCACTGTTCGGCTCTTGACAGCTCACCAGGCCTTCATCGCTGCTCAGGGCCTGCATGCCAGGGTCATTAAGGCAGCTAGCACAGTGTTAAGATACATTCATTTTCGGAGGGCTTTTCTTTTGGGAGCTCAGGAGGTGACAGTTCAGATCCTCCCTCCCTCAGCAGGCTCCTGACCCTGCAGTGGACTTTCAGAGGTAGGAGCGCTGCAGAAGTCCTGAGTGCCCTGGAGCTCCCATATAGCACAGGAAAAACCTATTACGGGAAAGCTGCTAATAGCAGAGGTAAGCTCTTACCCGCATTTTCCACTGGTCTTACAGACTCTGGAGAATTAGCTTGTTTCGGCCAGGTTCCCAAACTGCTTTCTGGTGTTTATCCAAAACAAGCCTGTGCATTGAGGTTTCCTACCCCAAAATTGTCTAACCAAATGAAAGGAATGACCTCAGTTACACAGATGCTCCTCCATCTGGTCCTACAACTAGAGTGGGGCCAGGGCACAACCCCAGCTCAACTCCCCTCTTCTCCCCAAAAAGGAGCTATTTGAGGACGTTGGAGCTCAGTCCAGATCTGACTTTCACAGCTGACCCCTCTCTATGTAGTGAGTAAAATCCTAGTGCAGAAAGCTTTAAAGCAGTTCAGAAATGTGGCAGTGCATAAATGCTGGGTGTTTGGCTGGTAGTGCTCATAATGCTGTTCAGTCTGGAGTATTTGGGGAACAAAGATCAATCCCACAAGGACAATCTGTCACTTGCATGCCTTCATGTTGACTTGAATTTTGGCACTTTCATTCTGCTAGCTTTCTCACTTTCCAAGGCATGTGTGTTGCTCTTCTAGCCATATCCTTATGGTCATGAGATTTGGGGTCATGCATTCTCTTATCTGGGGTTTTCACAGCTGCTGCTCCTTGAAATGGTTGCAAGGGATGCTGAGTTGGGTGGGATGACCTGCTGCTCTCAGGTTTATTTCTTTATAGCATCTCTATCAAGAAAGATGGTAAGACATATAATTCAAATACTTCTAGACTACCATAGTGTTATCAAACTCAACTGTTATGACTCCTTGTGAATGTGGGCTTTGTGAGCTGTTTTACCACAGCTTTTATTCTCTTTTTGGTGAAAAAGGAAGTTACATAATTCAAGCTTTTCCTTCTTCCTTCACTTTTTTGCTCTCAAAATTACCGTATTTGCAGAGACACGGTGCCTGTGTTAGCAGCTGGTGTGGTGCAGCGGGAGCAGATCCACAGAGGTGGCTGTTTGGTGCTGAAGACTTGATATGTCAGGGGATTTACATCAGACTGCCTCCGTTCTGGTTCCCAGGGACCGGACTCTCATTACAGGTTGGAACGCAGGAGGTGCACTCCTGGAGGCCATCGCCTGGTTTCCTTTTACTCAAAGGGAATCCAGTTAAAAAAATTGCTGCCTGATGTAAACTGAAAGATGGCAAGTGGTACAAATGGGAGATTTGCCTCATAAACTCACTCCTGATGCAAACAAAACCAGGCACATAGAAGACCGGTCAAGAGACCAAGGTCAAGAGACCAATCCCCAAGACATCGCTTTACCCTAAGGTCCCACATGGTTCTAATGTGTGGCAGACAGGTCAGTTCTTTGCCTAGTGAAACAGCTGTTTAGCTTGGCTGAGCAGCTCTCTTATTCTTTCTTGGATATAGCTGCTAATCTATTCTTCCCTCCTCGTACACTTCCCCAACCTTCCCCTTTTCCAAACCCTCACTAAGCATATACATATATATATATATATATATATAAAATATATGTGTGTGCATAGGCAGTTGTGTCTGCTGCTGGGATTTCCTCCCAAACAATACCTGTTGTGCTGGCCACAGTGGTTCTCTTGGTTCCCATGCTCAGAGCAGTTTGAGTTTCCTGCTGGCTCAGCAGCAAGACTTTCAGGGCTTTTTATACTTATTCTTCTTCGGGAGCCAAGCGGAGGAGCGCAGTTTGCCTGTGAATAGTGAGCTGGCTGGGCAGGCGGCAGGAAGCTTGCATACTAAACCGTGTGAACTTTGAGGAGGGGAGGAAGGGGGCCAGGGGCCGCTGGCTGGGCTTCGCGAGGCATTTGCTGCAGCCCTCTGCCTTACAAACTCATCATCTCAGCATAGGGATGCTCCCCGCCTAAGGACTGAGAATTTCTGTAAAATGGGAAAGAAGCGAGAGAGCTGAAAATGGAATTACAGGAGAAACACAGGGAGGGCCTGGAGAGCGGAGAAGAACGAGGAGGCTTGGGTTTTAATTACTCACATGAAAATTTGTGCATCAGTTCCCTGCATGGAGCGATGCCACAGCACCTTATGCTGCACGGCTGGGCTCACGGGCCTGCTTGCTCACCCCCTTGCTGCCCCAGCAGTGGCCCTCCTGCCTTCTCTGGGTAGGGGCAGCTTTTCTGTATTGGCCAGGCAAAATCAAAAGCACAGAAATGAAAACACACTTCTCTCTTCCTGCCTGCGCTCCCCCCCTCTACTGCTTTCTGTTGCTGTCAGCTAAAATTAATAAATAAGCGGGTTCCCATTCTCAAGGACCAGATATCATGGTGTGGCTACGAAAGAGGGGTTTGATGAGCAGCACTGTGAGACGCAGGTGCCTGCTTGTCGGTCACAGGCGAAGCTGTCCCTGGAGCAGGGAGAGAGGTGTTCCGGCAGGTGCCATGGGTCTGCTGCAAGTGCAAGCGTGCTGGGAGCATCCCTGGAAAAAAGGCAGGAGGTGAGAGGAAGGGAGGACGGGCTGAGCCCGTCTGCCTGCAGACCGGCTACCTGCCTCCTGCTCGCGTCTGCACAAACAAACAAGGAAGAGGCTTTGCCTGTGCTTTGAAAATGAGGTGGCAGAGGATCGTGCATGCTGCGCAGATGCTTCCTGAGCAAGAGTGGTGCCGTGATGGGTGTTGGTGGGATGGCCCTGTGCAGGGAGAGCTGCTGCTCTGGCCTGGTGGGCTCTGCCGGAGGGGTGGGGGGAGCTACGGGGCAGGCATGAGCACCGTGCATGTGTGTAGAATATATTTTTAGGATGATGGGATGACAGAGAGAGCCAGCGGGGAGTTGGAATGCTCAGCAGTGGGACAGAGTGGGAAATGGGGTAACGCTCGGCTCGGTTAGTCATGCCATAGCATCATTCCGAAGTGATGCAACCTTCCTGGCCTGATCTGAAATAACAACAACCCACAGCTTTCCCTCTGTTTGGCAGCACCCTTTTCTGAGAGTTTTCTGAGGTGCCCATTACTCCAGGCTCTAAATCATCCACACATACATGGTAAATCCAAGAAGCCAGGGCCCTTGCTGCCCTGCCTAGCTCAGCGGCACTCTGCGTCTAGCTCCCAACCGAGCACTGAGCAAGGTGACATGTCTGCTTGGCACCTGCATCCCACTGGTGTCCCCCCAGGACGAGTAGCTTTGCCTGGAGGTCCCCGAGTGCTGGGGAGATGGGGAGATATGGCTCCAGGTCCCAGAGTGGGCTCGTGGGGAGCCAGTGGAGGTCCCGGGGAGAGTGACCCACCAAGCTCATCTAGATCCCAAACAGTCTGTGCCTAGGCAGCTTGTGGCAGAGCACAGGCACCTCCAAAAGTAACCAGTGCCTTCACCATGGTCTTCTTAGAAAGTGCAAAAGCAGTCCCAAATTTGGGGAATTTACCATCAAATTCACGCAATTCTGTTCATCTCCACTCCTGGCTCAGCAGAAGCTCAGTTTAAATTACAAGTAATTGATGACTTTGGTGCCTCTGTCTGTTTTTAAGGCTATCCAACATTTCCTATAAGACCAAATGTTTAGTTGCCTGTAAACCCCTGAAAACTTTAACTGTTTACCGCTTAGCTGTTTTTTTCTGCGCTGGGTATCTGTCTTAGGCTGAATGCATCTGGGAAGCTTCAGCAAAAAATGTTTTTGCTTGCTTACAAGAAAGAGACGAGAAACAATTTTTTTTTCTTCGTATTCAAACAAGTTCTTATGTTCTTAAAGTGATCTGTTGAGAAACTCTAGCACTTTCTGCCTTTGGAGGAGAGGCTTGAAATTTGGCAGATATCAGGAATGTGCCTTTGGTTGTTCTTCATGGGGGAAAAAAAATTGAACTACGAAACCTTAGGAAAAAAAAAAGCCTCAGATCTCAGACACTCAACAGAAACTTCTTAAGAGTTAGAAGCTGAATTCTCTGAAGGCACTTGCTCAGTGGAGACTTGTTGAAGTCTGGCAGCTAAATCACAGATGAGAGTGCAGCAGGCACACTGCAGCCTCCTGCTGCAGGTGCAGAGCAGCAGCTCTTTGAAATTGTTTTTCCGTACTGACAGGGTCGCTGTGGTACTGGGGACCAGAGCCCGGAGATGCTCTCGGATGTGCTCCTTTGCCGATACTCAGGCGAACAGGCGGGAGGGCTGATGTTGACCAGGGCTAGGACCTGCCCGAGGGAGGGAGGCAGGGAGAGAGGGAGCCCTACTGCAGTGCAAAGGCTGAGGACCACCCCCCCAGAGAGGGGGACTGGTGTCAGATGTGGAGCTGGACGTGGGAGCAGGACCAAGGCAGAAGATAGGTTGGAAGGACCAGGAGGAGCAGGAGGAGTCAGGTTTGGGAGTATCTCTCCCCACCAGATCATACCTCCTGCAGAACCTGGGATGCAGCGGACCCAGAGACTTCTGCTGTGCAGTAGTTGTCTGTTGTCAGCAAATATTTGGGGAAGCCATTGGCACAGGCTGTGACTCATTCCTGCCTGCTCCCTCAGCAGAGGTTGATGGGCTATCAGAATTCCCAGTTATTCTGCTTTTCAAGCACAATGGAATTAACATCAGAGAATAAAAGCCAGTCCTGCCAGTGAGTCATGTGGTGGCTGGGTGATGCCGCATGATGGGATTCCTGCATTTTTGTTTCAGTTTGCTGTCTGCAAATCAAGGAAATGACACAAACCCAACGTAGATTGAGAGTATGGGAAGTCTGTAGGGTCGAGCACTCGGCAGTTAACACTGCCCTTGCCATTTGAGTGTGGCTCCCATCTGCACAGGCAGCATGATAGTGTTGCTTTTAGCTGCAGGATCAAATGCATGTGTAAATATTTTTTTTCCCCACAAAAACTCTACCTCGTAATGCCTCGGGTGGACGGTTCTCAGCGGGTGAGTGGAGGGTGTGTGGGGAAGGGTCCTCGCCCTGCCTGTGCAGGACAAGAGGATCCCTGCTCTGCCTTCATGCCAGAGCAGACTCCAGCCCTCGGCGGTGGAGACGGCAGCCAGCGTCTGCGTCCCTGGCCTGCAGCAAGACCAAAACAGATGGAGTACTCAGATAAATTATCTGCCAAACTCAAACAAGCCCCCATCGGGCACGTGTAGAGTGAAGTTTTGTATAACTTGTAACTTGACCACAGGTGGGAAAACTTAAGACCCTTGTGAAGGCACATTCCCCTTCCCTGGCTGAGTATCAGTGCCAGCCTCTGAAGACAGAGGCGCTTAATCTCTCTATTTGAACAGAGCAAGCTAACATATATCTTGCTAATCTTATTCTAGGAGACAGTTGAATTATTTTAGCTAAAAATTACCAGAAGAGTCTGCCCGAGGCAGACATCCAGCACGGAGTATTTGAGCTTGAGCAGCTGAGCTTTGGCAAAGCTGTGCGTAGCGGAAAGCAGTCATTAATGGGAAGTGTTAAGTGACTTCAACATCAGACAGCGCTCACAGGGGAACATGAAAAACTTTGGCTCTGTGGACGGCCCCACGAGAAAAGTCGTACGTGTACACGTGAAATCCTGCTGCAATGCATTCGGTTAGCCGATCCCTACAGATGAATACTGACCTGCGTTTGTAGTACAGCATTTGCAGGCTCCAGGGATGGACTCGCTGTTTTGCAGACTTACCAGTTACTTTGTGGTTTGCTGTTGAACCAAATGCTGAGGAGAAATGGTATTCTAGGAATGGTAAACATGAAGAGAAACACGTCGGATTTCTCTTTCCCTGTGGGAGGAGGGGGTGCAGGGGGCCGGGGATGCTGGCCCCGACCCTGCTGGTGCGTGGCACGCATGGCGTGTGTGGCAGGTTGCTTTGCGGGAAGGTCTTGTCATTGCAGCTGTGAGCGGTCCTGGGGACTCCTCCCTGCTCGCTTGACAACCTCTACGCTGACAGAAGTTTTGGTAGGGGGTTGAGAGGGCTGCGAAGATTAGTGGTGGGAGCCTAGCAGCTCTTACTGCCAGTCTGCATTTTCCTTTTCTGCAGGAAGAGGTATTTTCCTTTCTTGTTATGCTTCATCTAGAGCTGTGTAAACAGCACTCCCTCCTTGATGTTGACACCTTCAAATGATTTTATCTCCCTCTTAGAGATTTTTTTACCTAAACTGTACTATTTAGTTATTTAATCTTCCCTTTAGTTATTTGATTGTTGTTCATTACTGAATTCTTTCCAATATGCCAATGGCTCAGTCCCAGCAGCACGCTGCAGAGAGAAGCCATCTTCCTTCTGCTCTATTATACGATGCTCTTCACCTCTCTGCAGGTCAAAATCAGGCCCTCTTATTTTTTATAAATCAGCATCTAGTTTGCTACTCACTCCTATCCCTATGTTAAGCCCTTTTCAGCAGCTGCTACAGATTGTTTTTCCAAGTATGTTTCCTTGAATTGCCCAAGTCCCAGGCAGGAGCTGTTAGATGCTGTTTTCCTTCCCACTCCCCCATCTCAGAGACATTTTCTGTGAGCTTGAAATCATAAAGAGAAACCAAAGCTCGTGCACTCTTCTCTTCCTCATTACTAAATCCAAACTGATCCTTTCAAAAAGAAGAAATGCTTTACAGATTCGTCATTCTCCAGCCCAGGAAACAATTCCTTCCCATTCACATCCACACTGTGCACTCCTGGGGACTGGGCAGGCTGACAGGGGCAGTTTGGTTGCATGGAAAGGAAGGGGCATTAAAATGGTGAGCAAGGCTGTTCTGGAGAAGGATGGGACAGAGCTGTCTCAGTCCAGCCCTTGGTTATTCTGGGCACTAATGCATTCTGCGGAAACTCGGGCAGAGGTTTTAAGAGCTGATTGTTTGGACAGGTAAAAGCTTTGGAATGATATATGCACTTTGTATGTGCAGGCGATGCTTCATTTTTATATTCAAAGTGCATCAGGACATGAAAGGAGCCAATTTCAACCTAGTCTGCAAATGACACCTAAGCCCAGCCTGTGAAACATGCGTTGCCTGAAGGGCATTTACTAGGATGTCTATGCAGATTTCATTTTTCTTAAGAAACCTTTTTCTTCCCTGCAGGATTAGAGGTGGAAATAGGATAGGTTTTGGACCTAACCTTACAATCAGGGAAAGGAGAGAGGCAAAGGGCTTTGTCCGGGTAGCTCCCCAGTACCATTACGTTAAACCAGCATTGAACTGGAAGCTTCTCCAAAGCTGTGGGAGCCAAATGTCCCACCCTGTTTGCCTGTGGCTGCCAGGTTAATTTTTCTCCTTTTGAGGTCTGAACCCTTCAAAGCTTTGTTTTGTATGGGTAAAAAAAACCTAGCTACAGCCTATGGAGAGACCTGGAAACCATTTGGTGCAGAAAGATCACAGGACTCTGGGAATGAATGCAGACTTCTTTTTAACTGAAAAGAATACATACATTTAAAGAGCAGAACATGCAAATACATTCATAATGGCTGCTATCAGGAGCTGCTGGCAGTTTCTCTGAGCAGAAAAGTCCTTGTCTTGGAGATTTCTGCTATCCCTCAGGCTTCTGTCCATTTCTATGTTGTTACTTGCAGTGTTTAAGCCCCATTAAGTTTAAGTGCATAAATTTTCTTTGGCTATTCAACCCCAGCCACTTTTGGGAAGGATTTGGCCAGAATCCCTGAACCTAAAATAATCAAACGTCTGTCTTTCTGTTAAAAAGGCTGCCATTTATCTGACAAGCAGTGCAAAACAGAATAGGTAGCTCAGTACAAGCATCCTCTGAGAAACCTGTTGTTGCAAAACCAGGCAAGTGGCTTGCACACAAGCAGATAAGGTACCTTTACCAATACCCAGGTTGCTGCACGGCATGTCAGTATCTTTAGTTTCATAACACATATTACTTTTATTATCAGCCTCTTGGCTTCTACCGCTCTCTTTAGAAATATTACAGCCACAACTTCTAACCTTTACAGGCTCATCCAAGGAGCATGGCCTTTCAGACACTCCTTTCGTGAGTATTTGTTGTGCTCCAGGTGAGGATGTCTTTGTTTCAGGATTGTTCCGGGCATGAGAAATAAAAATCAAAATGGAGATGGTGGCCAGCACAAAGAATCAACCGAAGTAATTTTAATGAATTTCTTTCCATACCTGCCAATCCACCCTCCCCTGCAGGAAAAACAGCTCTCAGACGAATAAAGCATATGGCACAGAAGATGGAGCGCCGATGCCAAGTTTGTCTTTGCCTTAGCAGAACTCGCTGCAAAATGCTGAATCTGCAGATCTTCTCCTGGAATACGCTCTTCAAGAGAAAGGGGAAAGCATATTCCCACCACCTTTTTAGCTGGGCTTGTGCGCTCTCACTGTTTAAATCCTCAGTGGGTAGGACATTATTGTGGCTGCAGTGCTGGGCAGACACATGGTACTACGTTCAAACTAGTTGCTGTGGATAGCAGTGCATGTGGCAGCAGCAAAGAAAACCCATCAGTGAGGTGGACTAAATATTTGAGAAGGATCTGAAGCCCACACTAACCTGCCTTCTGTGTACATGTGTGCTAACTAGCTGTGATGACTGCTGTTTTGGCAAGCAGGCATGCCTGCTGCCGAGTGGTTAGACACCCTGTTCCTGGCCATGGTTTGTTATCCAGTTGGTGTTTATGTTGCTGGGAATATATGAGGCGATGGTTGTATTTGGGCTGTCCAGAAGTGAGGCGTTCAGTCTAAGCCCCTCCATCATGACTTGCTCTACAGTGAGCGGACAGACAGCCACCCCCACTGGTTATAGTTTTAGGTTATTTATCCTAAAATAGGTGTGGAGCACTGTGAGAAGGTGCCTCTCTCTCTCTCCATAAGCTCAGAGAAAACCCTCAGTGCCAGCTCAGCCTGTGGCCAGCCATTACAGGTCTCTCTGCTCCCAACTCAGCCCCATCAAGTGAGGCTCTGGGAGGACACGTTGCTGGTGGGTCCTGATGTGGCACAAGTAAATAGGACCTCGCCACCAACCTGCTCAGCTCTCTTCTGAAGGGCGTAGGATGCCCGAGGAACTGTAATTTAAGTGCCTCTTAGCAGTACGCCTCTCCACGGTTGGGTGACAGCTGAAGAGGAGGTTTGAGTGTCTAAATTAAGAAGTTAGGCATCTAAGGCCTTTATTGGACCTATCTCTGCAGCGACTGAAGCTGTGCAGACTTATATAAAAGGAAAAAATCCCCTGCTGAGTTACTTTCATCTTCCAGACAGCTATGGAAATGTTTGCGTTGTGTACTCTCACAGACATGTTTCTTCTATAGGCACTCTCAGACCCGAGAGATGAGGCCATCATTTTACCTGGACACGTGCCATGGAGATAGACCATGGCTTGGGCGAGGGGTGCTGCTCTCCCAGGACCTCTTGCAGCACTTTGGCTTGGAGATGTTTTCGTAAGGTGGGAGGTGAAGTCCCCACCTTTGGACCCATGTGTCAGGAAAGCCTCCCGCTGTGGGTAAGCGATGCCTCTCTTTCCAGAAAGTAGAAGATACCTGACAGGGTGATGAAATTAATGGGCTGGGGAGCTCCTTTGTTTAAACGAATGCTGGGAGAGGCGGGAGGAGGCTTGATTTTTCACATGGTTAATGTTCACAATCCTCTTTTTAGTCCTCTCATGGCAACCTGTGTACTTTGCAGTTCAAAGGCACATGAATCTCTGCTCAGCAGAAATGTAAATGTTTTGATAAAACTGTTCTTAACAAATTTGATTCATTTAATAAACTTGATTAACTGCAGAGCTTTATGGTCTTTAATTGGGAAGGATTTACTCTAAATTACCATTTTTTGTAATTTTGTAAAAAACGTGGCGGTACGCAGGATCTTGCTGCCTTGGCGGTGGCGTGGTGGCCCACGAGGCCAGGCAGATGCCGGGCAAACGGCAGGATGGACATGCAGCTGGAAGCGTCTCAATAGGCTCCATTTCTTTTCTCTTGTGTTTGCATCTCCTAGATGATTAATCTCCCCTTCCAGTAAGAATTCAGCATGCCTCTTCTTCTGACAAGTCCCACAAGAAAGGAAGCACGGTCATCCACAACAGCCCTCTCCTTGTTTTGGTTCATAACCAGCCTCGGCCTGCACTGGGTTTTCAAAGCCTGGCTGAACAAAGTCCCCAGGTTTACCAGTAGAAAGAGAAAAAAAGGGTTGAGCAGAAAATCTCACCTTGGTTACACGTCACAACTGGTCTTTCCTCTCTTCCATTTAATGTGGCAGACTGACAGGCTGTAAAATACATCCAGCTGGAAAGAAGATCATTTTGTCTTACTCTGCCCAGCCTCATTTTTCAGAGCTGAATGTCCAGTCGTATACCTGTGCGAAACCTCCAAGACCCTGGAGGCTTAATGCAGCAATGTTGTTTTTTTTAATAGGCAGCTTATTGTCCACATTACATTTTTCTGTGCCTTTTGGTCAATATCCCAGACTAGAGAAACCAAGGAGAGATTGAAAACACATGAACTCTCCCCTTAAATTTAGAGTCTGCCCAAAGCACCGGAGCAACTGGAGCATCGACACAGTCTCTGCACCAGCGGGTTTGCTCTTTGCTCGGCGAGCACCGTTCTCCCATTGCACCGCCGTGCTGCAGAGCCGCTGCTCGGCAGGTCTCGGGGGTCTTGTCATCAAAATGCATGGGCTGAGCAACATGGTTTTGCAGCTTTCTTCAGACAGCTTTGCACTTTTCCTCCCGCCTGACTCTGAAGTGGAATGGCCCCTGAGAAAACGGTGTATTTCATAAGAAAGGAATGTTTTTCATCCTCTCCTAGCACCTCCAATGGTCCTTCTGCGTGTACGGCTCTCACAGGCTGGCGTGGTGCAGGAGGAGACATTTCTAACAGCAAACAACCCGGTTCCTCTTTCTCCTTTGACATTTCTACATGATACGAAACGCTCTCAGTCATTCCCCAAAAGTTAGTATTTGATACTTTTTTTGCTTTTTTCTTTTTTTTTGCACAGACTAAACATTCATATGTCATATCCTGTACGAGCAGTTGTTTTTAATGGATGCGCTGCCAACAAAGACACTTGGGTTTAAGTGGCTGATCCTTTGCGACCATAAGGGCTTTTATTGAAGGGTTTTGTCTTCATAAGGCCAAAATCTTCTTTATCCAGCTTTGGCTTTTGAAAGAAACACTGCAAATATTTTTGGATTGGATGTGAAATGTTGTGTAAATTCTGTTATAACAAGGTAGAAAATCTGTCCTTTCCTTATTAATAGACTATATATCAAAACAGGGAGGGTTAAAGCCTAAATGGTTTTATACACTATGAATTCATCAGACTTTTACATCCCCGGCAAGGGGAGTATTTAAAAACAGAAGAAATGTGTAAAAATAAATTAAATATGAAACTAAAGAAACATTTGTGTGTGTTTGGTGGTTGTTGTTGGGTTTTTTTAAACTAGATTTAGCTTTTCTTTTCAACTCCTCATCTCTGAAGTTGCTTGCACTTCAGGGCTGTGCATCCTGACGCCCGGAGGGCTCTGGCAGGAGCAGGCAGGGACACGGGAGCCCTGAATGACTCTTCACAAAGGCAGAGATTCAGAGCTGTCCTTCAAAATGATTTCAGTTCATGCTGCAGCCGCTGTGGCGTGTGGTTGAGGCTGAGGAGGCCACAGCTTATTGGTGCAGTCAGAGGAAACAGTGAAAAGCTTCTTCAGTGTTCAGGATGCAGCATGGTTTGGGTGGCTTGGAAAAAGAAAGTCTTATTGCCGGTTACTGGATCAAAGGAGAAAGCAGCTATGTGTTGCTGATTACCTCCTGGGAGAAGTAGCAGATGACTGACGACTTTTAAATTGCTCTTTCATTGTGCCATGTGAACTGCACATGGAGACTGGAGCTGCACCAAAGGCTGTTGCATCACAGATCATGCTCTCAGCAGAGCTTTGCAGAAAAAAAAATGAAAGTAAATGGTGTTATTTTCAGCCTGAACAGTGAGCAAGTTCTCAGTATCTAAATGAGAGCCCTTGAAGTAAGCTCCAGGTGTTGCAGGAAGTGGTGGAGGTGACTCAGTAAATGTCACACTTCCCTCCAAGTCAGTTCTGAAGTGGTGTCCAAAAATAACATTTCATGGGCATCTGGCTGTTTGAGATGGCTCTGCTTTTTCATGAAACACAAAACTAGTGCTACCTGGCACCTTCCTGATTTTACACCACCTTTCTTGTCATAAGCGTTTGCCTTTATCTTCCTGTCTTTGTTCTTCCCTATAAAGCCAAAGATATGACAAGTTAAGTCCTGTAGGTCCCTAAAAACAAGCATTGACCCCTTTCATTCTCATTCCATTGCTTTGATGCATTTTCTTAAATATTTACGCCCCTTGACTGACTGATATTTCCTCCACTGTTTTAGTCCAAGATATTTTTCTTTGCAACTTGCCCTGTTCAAGCATTGATGGGGGCGACTAAACAGCTGCTGGGTTCAAGCAGGCAGAGAGCTGTGCAATGGAAAAGAAAAACCTTTCGTGTCTAACAGTGCAGACTTTCACATGCTGGTGTGTGTTATATGCAGGCAGTGGGAGAGGGCAACCGAACGCCACAGCCTCTGAGATGGGGTTGAGGGCAGCCAGCTCACCCCACCCCACCTCTTCAGTGGTAAGCAAGTGGCTGGTTACTGTCATGCTGGAGCGTGGTCTTTACGGCTCTCCATGTGCCCGTAGGTGTGCTGGTGGGGAGATGCTTCACGCTCAGCCTGTGGCTTGGTGATGTGGGAACTTCAGCAGCAATGCCAATGTGGGATCTTGTTAATCCATGGCCCAAGAGTTGACCCCTTCCCTGGGGGAAGGGGAAACATTCCTACCCCACAGCAGAGGGGATCAGCAAGGGTAGAAAAGTCCAGCTTCTTACTGATTGCACTGGATACTGAGAAGTCCCAGGAAGAAAGGGGAAGGGAGTGTGGAGTACAAAGAAGTCCTAAAGGCTGTGTTAGGTAGAAGAAAAAGCGTGGGCATCATCCCAAATCCTCTCTTCCTGAATGCAGACTTAGGAAACCAGGTGACGTGGACGGGGCCACAGTCAGAGAAGCATCATCTACTTTTGCGTGGGCACTGCAGGCTGTGGGTGCCAGGCAGGCAAAGGCATCAGGATCCTTGCTATTCTTCATGGACAAGTCTGATAAACTTCTGTAACCACCGTCTAGTTTAGATTTTTGTAAACTAGCACTTCTGTTTTTATCTGAGCCTCATCTGAGAGTGATTTTAAGGCAGTTGTCTAACCACAGGGTGTCCGCTCTTGCAGCTACAGCAATGCTTTACACCAGGTACTGGTACCTCCTTAAAGTTAACCCTAACACACTACTACAAGGAGAGATCTCAACCCCAAACCACCCCAGCCCGGAGGGACTTTTCTCGCAGCGGTGGGTTAGGTGCTGGGTCCTGGAGACAGCCTTGGCCACGCTGTTAGCTGCTCTGGCTGGTGATGGACAACACTCCCAGAGCCTTGCCGTGGCCGCTGTGCCGGGGAGAGCTCTGTGGAGGTGCAGCGGGGTCCACAGCCCAGCCCTCCCGGGTGGCACGCAGCAAACTGCATCTCACGCCAGCAGTGAAATCACCCCAGAGCCCCTTGCCTTAGCATGAACCGTCACCTCCTGCTTTCGCAATGACGAGATTTCGTATCCTTCTTACAGCAGCTCTTTTCTGGAGCTGCCTGCGCTGCAGGCCAGCCCATCCAACCGCCTTCCCGCGGTGGAGGCTGGGGCTGAGCTGGATGCTCCTGCCGCTCCGTGTCCACCCCCATGGCCAGGCCTTCGCACACCTGTGGGGCGAGTGCTCGTGTTTGAGGAGCAACTCCCTCCCCCGTCGCCGCAGCCTGCGGGAGCACGATGTGGGCTGGGAATGGAGACGGGGACGGGATGGAAGGGAAAGCCCTGTGCTGTCCTGCAGGATCCCAGTGTGCACAGGCAGGGACCGTGCCTCTGTGTCCATCCTCCTCTGCAGCACTGGCAGACACGTTGTCCTAAACACGTGCTCCCTCTCCTTCCCCTTCTCAGCCAGTGCCCTCTGTGCTTGTGCCTCGTGTCAGGGTGCCTGGATCCACCTGGGCTACTTGTACAAGTCAGTTAGTATCTGGTGAGCAGTGGTGCTGGGGCTCTTCCAATTCCATGCCCAGGGCAGATGGGTGAGCTGGAAGTGCCTGCGTTACCAGCTCAGTTCAGGCTGGGGATGTTCTTTGGAGCAAACCTGGCTGCTCCCATGCACTCTGTTACTGTCCACCTTGTGGGGTGGCCTTGGAGTGCATAGGCTGGGTTCCTTGTGGAGGAGACTAGACTGGAAGATGCTCTCCAGGAGCACCCCATCCGCTTCCCACACCAGTCCCTAGGGCCAGACTGCAGCTCATCTAAAATGTGTGTTACATGGATGCCATATCCTC
The DNA here is from genome assembly GCF_947461875.1 of Haliaeetus albicilla. NCBI lineage: Eukaryota > Metazoa > Chordata > Aves > Accipitriformes > Accipitridae > Haliaeetus > Haliaeetus albicilla. The sequence goes on from NC_091495.1 coordinate 32,143,433, forward strand.
AGGCCCGAGTGCTTTGCCTTACCGATCTGGTCCTATTTGGTGGCATGACTTGCTCTTGTAGCCACAGCCCTTGTGACTGCTACTGGGATAAGTGAGCAAACCTGAGCTCTCTCAGCGGTGGCCACGGTCCAGCATTCTGGGACGTTATGGTGCACTGAAATTGGTACCAGGCAACTTAGACACACCAAAGTGTGAACTGTAGCAGTTCAGCAGTGCTGGCAGAAACCCACGGTGCCTGGGCAAGGCAGATGACAGGTGTGATGGGAACCACCGCAGTTGTCCCAAAGCGAGACCCTGAGGTCTTTGTCTTCAGTTCTCTGCTGCAAATGGGGAGTCGCAACATTTCTGTACCTGACAGGGGTGTGATGGGGGTCAGAGGGATCTTGCAGTCCTTGAAAGACCATGGGGCACTACACTGAGGGGCACTGCAGAAGGACTTGGCTGGCAGCACCCCCTCAGCCGTGTCCCCGTGCCGTGCCTGTGGTCCCCAGATGGGATGCAGAGGTGCGAGAGGGCAGGCGAAAGGCACAGAGGCCAAGGGATAGATTTTGTTTCTGAGCACTCGTACATCAGAGGTGGTGGAGTTTTTGTCTGCAGGTCATTTAAACCCCGTAAGTACAGAAAATGTGGGCTGTTTTGCTTGTCATTTATACTGAGGGGATTATGTGTGCGTGTCCCCATTATGCATCGCATTTCCCGGCACACAGAGCAAGCTTTCAGGGCTTCTGTTGTTCTGCTTCAAAAATTCCTACCTTTTTGTTGACTTAGATGAAGGAACCCTTTGGAGAATGATGTCACCTGCGCCTCAAATACTTAGAAGTTTTTGATCATGAGTTTTGGATGGCTTCAGGGTCAGGCTTGCTGATTTACAAAGCATATGCACCTGCTCTTCAAAACTTGTCAAATAGGGAAGCAATTTGTGTATGGTTGGGAGAGGTGCTCACATGCTTGAAGTTTTGGGTTTTTTGCTGTGTCTTTACAATTTCTGAGTCCCTGGGGCTTTTTACTGTTTCTTTCAAGCAGACCCAAATGGCTTATGAGGAGCACAAGGCTTTGGCCCTTTGAGTGCAGGAGTAGGTAGCTCCGAGACGCGGTCAGCCCTAAAAGCAGCTTCTTGTGTGGACCCTTCTCAGTTTTCTCTGGGAAGGAGTGGGCACAAAGCACCCTGCCTGTCCTCGCGAGCCCATCCGAGACCACAGAAAAAGACCCTCTGTTGTATTAACGGGATCGCATTTGTACCCTTTCCAAGCAGCCGTTGTCATAGGAAGAGGACAGCTGAGTTTGCAGGTCCGGCAGCCCCCAGAGCGGCAGGGGCAGGCTGTGCCTCTCTGACCTTTACAGTGGGCTCAGCCCTGATGAGCCGGTCAGCCCAGCTCCCTCTGCTGAGGCTGCGAAGCTGGCAGAGCCGAAATGTCCAGGCAGATTTCTCTGAAAAGGTCAAAGTAGCGCAGCTTGGTGGTGCTGGCAAGGGAATGGCGGAGAGCGGATTTCGGGCTCGTTCCTGGGACAACAGCTGTGGGGTGGGAGCTCACCCTGGCCCCCCGGCGCTGGTTGTGGGGGGACCCCGGCTGCTGCCCGCCCCGGCGGTGGCATCTGTGGGTCTGGAGGGACACCCTGGCACGCCAAGCGGCTCGCTTGGGGTCTGGCAACTGCGGTTCCTGCCAGGGCAGGCAGCCATTGCAGGGGATGATTCAGAGCCGCTCAGCAGGGCAGCAGCTTTCTCGTGGGGAAGTGCAAATAGCCCCTCCGCAGGCAGGCGCGGGTGGGTGGGAGCAGGGGTGGGCAACACGCCGGGACGCGGGCTGGCACAGCAGCACGGGTGGAAAGGCGCACCGGATCACCAGTTATGCCGGTGCTCAACGCGACGCTCGGGAGGTGCCGTGGGAAGCGGTGTGGGGCCGGTTGTCCTTGCGCTGGCTCAGGGTTTACATCAATCCCCCCAAAACCCATGAGCCCTTGGACGTGCCGGCCCCCATCGGGTGGGTGCGAACCATCCCCAAGTGTTTCTACTGGGTGTGAGCAGAGCTGTAGGCTGCGGGCAATACGGCTGCGCCTGCTGCCCTCCTTACAGGTACGATGCTACTTAGCAGGACTTTGCATAGTTTCTCAAAGGGAAGGATTTGGCAAGATGGAAAAGAGGAAATGCAAATTTTTTCCTTTTTTTTTTTTGCTAGGGAAGCCACAGCCTTACGAAGTCACCATTCATTTTAGCAGCCAAGGCAGCTGCACACATCAGATTCGGTGACCGGATGCTGCGGTCCAGTTATGTGTGTAGTTGATGCAAAGCTTGGAAAATAATAAACACAAGCTTCCCTGAGCAGGGCATGTCCGTTATTGCATGCACGCTGTAATTCAGGAACTAGCAGATGTCTGAGCTTCGTGCCCAGCCTGACAGAGACACAAGAAGGGAACTGGTTCAGGGTTTGTGCACAGCTGCGCCGGTCAGATGACTCTCTCGGGTGAACCTGCCCCCAAACCAGCCCTGTTTTATCATAGCAGGGACTCTGACCTTTGTTTGGTCACAAAAATACCATCTTGGAAAGCTCTCTGAAGGCTTTGTAAAGAAGGAGCGTGGTAGTAATAATAGCCCAGGGGCGTCCCCGTAAAGGACCCTTTGCCTGCTGGCCAAGATGCGCAGCCCTCTCCCTCCGCATGCCTGTCACCAGGGTTGGTCAGAGGCAATCACAAAAGACGTTTTCAAGGGGCCTGGCTCATGGAATGGTTAACATTTTTGGTTGCGTTTGTCTGGAGGTGACAGGGCGCTGCTCTGCCTGGTGGTCTTGTTCCCACTTTCAGGCAAGTGGTGCAGCCTTGCCCACAGCGTGGGTGGCTCAGACTCATGACCAGCCCGTGGCTGTTCGGTGGCCAGGGTGACAGGACTTGGCAACTGCTGTCGGATCCTGTGCCACGAAACCAGTGTACGTTGGCAACCTTAGCCCAAGCTGAGCAAGCCAGGCTAGGTTTCTCACCGTCAGGACCTCCTTGCCTAGAACTTAAAACCTGGGCTCAGGATCTGCTCTCAGGTGGTGGCATGGCCAAAGGCTGTCTGAAGATAGCTCTGCAGATCGATGTAGCCAGGACTCGACCACATCTCCAAACATAGCTGAAAAAGAGAACAGGAGAAGCCTGTGGATTTCCTTTCAACCTCATCTGCCACGGCTGGGCACATCATGCTGCAGACTGTTGCGGCCACAGCTGAGCTGTTAAAATGCTCAGAGAGCCTGAAGCTGTGTAGGCAAGGCTCTGGGGTGCCTTTCCTATGCTTTGGTGAGACCATGGAAGAAAGTAGGCTACCGCCTGGGCTGTGCCTCTTGGGCATGAAAATGGGAGAGGGTTTTCTTTTAAATGAAAGTGCTGCTTAGCAGAGTTACGTATTCACCAACGCTCCTTTTCTTTCAAAGTCCAGAGGGTAATTGTCTTTGTCTACTGTGTAAAGCGATAGGGACTTCCCATTTGCAGGAATAAGGAAGCATAGGTTGGTGCCTAAAACTCAGGAGTGGCAACTTGGAGATATGAGCTCCATTAACCTGTGGGCACTGCCACGCTGAGTCGTAATTATGGATCGCTATTAATTCCTTCCACTATTTTTCTCCAAAACACACTGGTGAAGGTTGCAAATGAATCCTGAAAGACACGGTTGTCAAAGGGACCTCAGCAGGCAACTCTGCAGCAAAGGCTAACATTGTGCAACACTTATCTGTAAAAATCTGTGACTCGTTCCCTGAAGGCGAGCACACGAGGAGGTGTGAGGTGCGGTGTTTGCAGCAAAACCCAGTCCGTAGCTATGGCCCCGAGGGAATCATAGCTCCTCCTGCCAAATACGACTTGGTTCAAGACCTTTCCCTCAACCTTTACAGCAGCATGTTAAGTTTCATAGCTTAGGTTTAAACAAGAAGCACAAAATGCCCCTCAGAACAGCAGGCAGAATGCTGCCAAATTGCATGGGTGACCAGAAGGAAATCAGGAGATCAGGGTATGGAAGGACAAGAGGAATGTGCCAAAGTTGGTGATCACATAATTTGTTTGCAGTGAGTCACAGTCTTCCACTTTCACACATTCCCCCGAGCCTCCTGCACAACGATGTACTGTCTGTCTTTGTGGTGTTTTGTGAAACGACCATGTCTTTCGGCTCTCCTGGACAGTCCTCTTTTCCCTTGTCTGCCCTGGTGATCCTGCAACATGACAATGCCTGCAGTATCGTTTCATTAACACATCTGATTTTTAAAGCTTCAGTGATATTTATTTAAGTCCTGTGTCCACACTGGGGAAAAAATTGCTCCTTTTACCAAGAAGAGCCTAATGGAAAGGGCATTTCATGAAAGGAACAGAAGTTTGGGAAGAGGGGAAAAGTCAAATGAGTGCAAACACGGATCAAAGCAGTTCTCTTGCTCAAAACGAATACTAAGAAAACTTGCTCAGTGGGTCATGATGAGCTCATTCAGTCCACTTATTACTGGAAAAATTTTCCACTTTGAGAAGTATGCATGTGTCTGTGTTGAGTCAGAACCTGGCACAGTGGCTTCAGTACACATTTTTATTATAAAAAAGTCCCCTTTGTCTTTTGCAACCCCCCCCAAAATCCTGGCCCAAACACTTTCTATGTTTCATGTTTTTTACATAGAAAGTGTGGGCACTGTAGTGTTACGTTTCGCCTGGAAGGTGGTATCTTCGGGTCTCGGGTGGGTCCATTTTCCTGCCTGCAACATTTCAGCCTTGTGCATCCTTTTATTTGCTGTCCAACCGCCTTTTATTTAGTATACAAATAACGGTGTATGAAAAGGTTGCAAGTGTACGCCTGCTTATGCTCATATGCAGAAACTGCATTTTGAAGAGTTTGCTGAAAGCATAGCAAAATTTTTCTGCTGAACTTCTTGGCATATTTTCAATGCAAAGCTGGCAGCTATTGTATAATGCCTCCAGCCTACAGTACGGGGGCCTCAGAGAAAATGATGTGTTCGGTGAGACTGAGAAAACACAGTCACAGACACCACAGAGCTGTGCTGGGATGGGCACAGCAGTTGTGGGGAGGGTGATGGTCAAATACACTATTTCAAGTCAAATCTGAGATGAGGATGTGTTCTTAGCCACAGGAAAAGTGTTGTCTTAGTCAGAACAGTTAATCGTGCAACACGAAGACAAATACGTACTGTAAGTCCTCATGATTTCTGTTTCCAACAGCTTTTTTCCTCCTCTGAAATGACTTGCATATATTTTGGTGCTGCTCATTCGCAATATGGTAGCATCTGCGCTCTGGCTTTGTTGATGGAAAGCTGGAGGTTCTCCGGGTGGTATGAGCCATGCTTCTGTCACAGAGTTAACCTCCATGTGCCTCTTTTCGGGAGGCAGGCAGACAGAGAGAAAGAGAGGAAAAAAAAATATCCTGCTGACGTCAATGAAGACCACACTGTACTGGATAATATTACTGTGTACCTCAACCGCCCACTCCCTTTAATTTACTAGAAACTAAGCAAGCTGTTTTGAAACCCATCGCTTCCAGCGTGTTTGCACTGTTCTCCCTCGACCAAAGGCTATTAATTGTCAGGAGCTTGAAAGCTACCTGATTCCTTGTTCAAAGCACTGAGACAGAGGGGATTTCCATGAGTAATAATTTCAGTCTGTGCCTGTGCAGCGCACCGTAGGCTAGAGTAAATTGATCCAGCTGCTTGCAAGACTAGATGGAAAAGTGCCCGGGGGGGCCGGGAGCACATCACCAGATGGAGCTGGATGCTGTTGTCATCACATGGGGCTCCCCAGCTGCTGGGCATGCTCGGGCTCGACTTCCACCATGAGCAGGGAGCGCTCAGCCTTCCTGTCTGTGCTGACTTGCAATGCGAGGCAAATTCGCCAGCACATGTTGCAACGTCTTCTCTTGTAATAAAAAGGATAATTTTAGATTAGCCAGAACTGTCATCTTTTTTTTTTTTTTCCTTCTTCTCTCTTTTCCTCCCTGCTTACTGTCCTCACCATGCTGACCCCAGTATTTTGTGCCTGTGTTTTGCTCGGCAGCAACCTTCTCTGTGACTGAGACTATAAAAGCTTCCAAGAGGCCAGCTACCTCTACAAATAATAAAAATTGGCAGGATTAACCTGTAACCCGAGGCGACGAAAATACAGATTCCACTAGCCAGATGGCAGAGTTCAAAGATCCACTCACTTCCTGGCGGAGGTTGCACAAGTTAGTTTTTATCCTTGTTAAAAAGAAATAAGAAGTGAAAACATAGCAATAAAATGTGTGCTGCTTGCTATCTCTGGTTTTAATCACATTTATTTTATTTCTTTGTGTTTTGTTATTAGAGATGTTAGGAAAATACATTCTTTCTCTCTTCTGGAGATGTTTAAATCCTGCTTGGGTTTTTTTTGTTACTTTGCTGGGGTGTTTGTACAATCAATTCCGTTTAGTCTATTGGAAGAAGAACATTATATAGGAAGAACTAATTAACATAGCAGGAATGCAATTCACTTTTTTTATGAAAAGAGCAATTCAGTTTGGGTTGCAGGGAAAAGAGACGGCACCCTGGATTCGGTGGCCGCTTCCTTGCGGGAAAGCCCGACGGTGGCAGCGCGACGGCGGCTGCCCAGTGCAAGCTGGGCGAGAGCCAGGTGTGCTCAGAGGGTCTGGGGGCTGCCTGAGCTCTCCAGCGAGTTCGCGGAGGGAGAGATCCCCGTCGCAAACGAGGTGCAAAGCCATTAACGAGGTTGCCCGAGCACGGGCTGCGCAGTGGTGGGGCAGGGGCGGCGGGGGAAAGGCATCCCCCGAGTGCTGGCACTGCGTGCTGGGGATAAGAAATAGGGCACGGAGGCTTTCCCTCCCAGCTGCACAGCAGCTTGCTTGGCAGGAGAAAGTCATTTTACAGAGGGGGACACTGGAGCAGGGAGGCGGGATGTGGTTTCCGCAGGGAGTGGCAGGAACGGGACTAGCGCAGGGATGTCCCACTCCGTGCACCCACCCCGCTCCCCAGGCAGGGCCGGCCAGCCAGCGCTTTCCACAAACAACAAAGCCACTCCATCTCTTTACCTTCCCTCTTAATCCCCTCTGACAAAACCAACGTATGTGGAGAGCGTTGCAGCACGGGGACCTTACCGCACCCCTCCCGAATCAGCGGTAGGCAGTAAATTTACTGGAGGGAGAGGATCGGGGCATGCTAATCCGAGAGCAGCTCTCGGTTCTTCTTTCTCTGGTCCTGACCATATGACTTTCTTCACAAGCGAAGTGTTAACTGTGGGAAGAAGGGCTGCAAAGTGTGAGGTTTAGATAAGTGCCTGTGTGCCTTGCTATCATGTGGCTGTCATGAAGTGTACACAAAGGTAAACAGCTCAGCCAGCAGATTGCAGAATCAGGAGTGGAAGAATAAAGTTCATAGGTTGTTTTTGTGACTGTTTGTCCTCCCTCGCCGGCTGGGCCATTAATGAGAACAGAAGTTATGCTGCTGGCAGGGTATCGGAGCAGGCTGCAGGTACCCTTCAGGAGAGCAGCACTGGGAGTTCCAGGCAGGGAGTTTATGATTAATTTTGCAGGCATTTATTGTGCAATGCGAGATGGCCACCGGCCAGCTCAGAAGTTAAGCCAGAAGATGACTGTCAAATGAAACTGTTACGTTTGGCAGATCTTTCCAAAGCTGCTGTGCAAAACAGGCATACTGAAGCTGATCTCTGGATTTTCCAGACCCTCTGTACAGCATATTCTTGTACGGCAGTCTTCTTCGTTTTCCCCTTTTCGGCAGAAGAATTAGGTTTGACTTGCAGGCCACATGGATTTTGGGTCAGGATTTATACTACAGGCAGCCCTCTCCATGCCTTACATTTACCAGCAAACCTCTCCTTCTGGTAATTCCTCCTTTAATGATCTTACAAGGAACCAGCTCTGCATCACTTGGCTTTCTGAAAACAAAACCGTGTTTTCTTTGAAAAGCCTATTTAGCCCAGATGAAGGTGAGGAGGAGATGAAAAGGCTGGTGGTGCGAAGTGAGCCTTGCCCGTGCAAGCAGATTGCAATAGAAATTTCCCTCTTGTGTGGCTTACCCCAAGCTAAGGTCAGTGAGTTAACTCTGTTTGGACACCGTCTGGCATGAATACTTCAACGATAAAGCTTAATGTGTAACCGAGGGCTTTTTTTCCTTCTCTGTCAGCAGTTGGCAAGAAGATACTGTAAATAAGGCTCCCTGTGAGTAAATAGATATGTGTAGAGAGGGGAGGGGAGCACCGCAGTAAGCAGTTTTGAAATTCATGCCAGCGTTGCTTCAAGTGATAAGGTTATTTGAGTAACCTGCAAACCATACGGATGCACAGGTTTCAAAAACAGGAAAGCGTCTTGTTTAAAAACCTTCTGAGGCAACCCGAGGGCTTAGAAAAGAAACTGGCTTTGCGGTTAAGTGATTGTACTTCCTTATTGATATCAGGATTGAGGTGGTGCAAGGCCTGACGGGACGGCGGTGCTGCGGGTGGCGAGTGGGGCGGCTGCGATGACCACGTTTGCACCCGGCCAAGGGGCTTTCTGGAGGGATGAGAAATCTCAAAGTTTCCCTTTTCATTTCCTCTTTGGAAGTGGCAGGAGGGGTTTTTTTCTCACTCTCTTTTTCAGTAACGTAGTAAGAAATAAGTAAATAATCCAAGGGGGCTGAGACCCTCAGAGGATGCTCTGTTTCTGAGCTCGTCCCGTCCCCGGCTCCCATCGGCCATGGCCCTGCCATGCGCCCCGCTGGGATGGCTGGTGCTGTGCCGGCTGCCTGGGTCCTGGCGCTGCCAGCCCAGCACCCAAACGGGTCCCTTTGGGAGGGCAGGGCGCAGTGCTTTTCTGAGGGGTGTAAACGTGGACATGCAGAATTTGCTGATGCTTTTGGAAAGCCTGATGGCTACATTTCTCCGTAGATCAACCAAAGCCACGTACTTTCTGTTTGACCTTTGTTTTGGATTAAGAAAAATCAGCCCACGAGATCTGAAGTTAAGTTTCCACAGGAGAGAGAAATGCATATGCCTGGGCGCACGTGACTGTCGACGCGCACGTGCCTTGCTGAACACAGTGTGACCCCTGCTTGCGTTGGCAGCACGCTCCTTGGGGATTTACAGAGCTGATACCTAGAAAACACAAGTCTTTCTTACCCGAAATGACATAGCTGACACAGTTCCAACACACTCTGTTATTATTTATTAAACAGAAGTCAAAGCGCAAAGCTGGGATACAGGCTTTCTCTTTCCCAGTGTGCGTGGTTTCCAGCGGAGGTTGTGCTCGTTCCCGTTGGGTTTGGGTACGTCCGTTCTTCGAGCACTAGGGGTTGGGCAGGGACCTGAGCGGGTCCCTTCCCAAAGGGACGGCTCTTCTCCTCATGGAAGCAGATGGGATATTGCAGTCCCACCCTGGCTTCTCCTCCCTACCCGCCTTACCTTCCAGGGTGTCCACCTCAGCTGGTTTCCTTACTGGTGGCAGCTGGGGTGCCGGCCACATCGGAGTTACAGCAGACATGGCTTTGGCCCATCAGGTCTTGTATTTTGATTGCTCTTCAACTGAAATGTCAATGGCTTCTCAGACAGCTTACAGCAAAGAAAATGTTTGAAAAACTTCAGGAAATTAATTTAACTAGACTTGGAGCAAAGTTTTTTGGCTAGAATTTCAGGCTCCAGCCAACACAGCAGACTTTTGCCAACTCATTGCCTTGGTCCTAGCAGCCAGCAATGAAAAGAGAGAAAAAAAGAAAGAAAAAAATCCCCTCCATTGCCCCTTAGATTTAATTGTGCTTTTTTGTAAGCCTCATAAATCCTGCCGAAATCACGTCATCAAGCCACAGGGAAACTGAAACCTTGCCCAAGGCAGGAGCCAGCAGGGCTGTTCAAGCTGGAAGGGTTACATTCAGGGACGAGTTCAATGCACTGCAGTCTTGTTTTGAATGGGAATGTGCTTGTCTGTGTGTGTGTGTGAGAGTCACCTGGGTGCAGGAGACGGTCCTGCCTTTTTCCTCTTTGGATGTCAGAAAACCTACAAGAGGAAGAGCGGCACGAGTGGAGGTAAAGCAGACATCCTCACTGCCGCCCCCTGAGAGCCTTTCAAGTGCTTTTCCTCTTGCGATGTGGCGAGGGGGAGCAGGAAGGGAGGGACGGGGACTTGCACCGAACGGGCCTGTCCAAGCACTTTATTTTTCCTTTGGGCATCAGACAGATGGAGGGAGGAGGATTAAAAAATAAAGACGTCTAAACTGAACTCCTGAGGGTTTTCTTCCCCTTCTTTCTTGTGGTGCTTTGTTACAATTTTTTTGCATGTAACTCCCAGCCAGGAAGAGAAAGGAGAGTTTCAGCTTGGAGGCAGAGCCTCCTTGCTGCCTCCGGTGCGGTCCCTCAGTCACAGCTCTCCCAGACACGGGGTGGGTGATGCCCCGCTGGGAGACCAGCTGCATCTCCCCAGGGGAAACCAGGGTCTCCCCAGCTCCAGCCCGGCCAGCCCAAACATCACCATCCATATTTCATGGGAGGGGGTGTGCACGCGAAAAGGCCGGCAAGGTTTCGGCAAGCACGTTTTTTAGCTTTTCACCAGTGGGCCTGAGAGCAAGGTTTGGCCCAAAGCAGTGGCTGGCACTGCGCAGGGGCACGGTTGCTTGTCCATGAAAGCGGGGTGTCACGTCGTGCCCCGCTGTGCATCTCCCTTCACCTCCGTGGCAGACAGCCCTGAAATGCTCCCGCAGACCCTCGTCTCTCTGGAAGGGATAAAGCTAACGGCAGCAGGCTTTGATGGGGGCTGAGCTATCTCCAGCAGTGTTTAGTCACCCATCTACGGGCTGCAGCAGAAGCCGAAAATATTTGCTTATTTTTATTTGGCTTTTTTCCCCCCACCTCGCACAGTAAAATATGTGTAAAAGCACAAGGGGATAAGGGTCCCTCCTGCCAAGCGTCAAGCCGAGCCCCCTCAGCTCCACAAAGGCCCGGCACCCTGACCTTTGCCTTCGGTCGGGCTTTTTTCAGACTCATCATTATTTTGGCTGCATTTGTGCTGCGGAGGAATGCAGGTGTTTCCTCTGTTCCCACCAGCGTGCCCATGCTCTGATTTCTGAAAGGCCGGGGAGGCTGCTCATGCGTGTCCTGTCGTGCTCAAGGAGGCATTTGAGGAAAATGTGGATGCAGTTCAGGCAAATGACGAGGGAAACGACGCATTTGCATGCACTTGCATGTAAGTGTAATTCAGGCAGGCAACGTGCCGAGCTTGCTTGAAAATCTGGCCCATGTTTTCCCATTTGTGGGTTGCTTTTTTAAGTTAATAAAAGGCAAACAACTTATTCCTCCATTTGATCTGTAATAACCTGAGCTGGTTCCCCTGGAAAGCTTATTTGTTCTCCTTGGCTGCTGAAGTGGGTGCCGAATTTTGAGCATCCTGAGAAGAGACGGTGTGCATATGGGGTTTTTTGTTGCCGAAGCTTTTGTTGGATGATTATGAGACTCATTTATATAGCTGTTTATGTATTAAAATTGTTGGGTTGCCGGGAGCTACGGATAAGCGCTCCTTGTTTGACATATCTCTAAATAAATATAGAGGCACATTATTAATGGATACAGCTTTAAAAGCAAACACCAAGAGATGCACTTACAATAAGGGGAGGAAAAACCAAGGTTACATCATGTTGCTAGAAGCCAATTGCTTTGTTTTCTAAAATGTTTCTCTGTAGGACACAGATGATTTTTTGACTCATTCAGTGTTTGAGCATCCAGAAAGTCTCACGGTTGTTCCAAAATTCTTTCAACAGCATCCCAAATGGCATTAACAGACGGTTACATTATTTTACTGTCCAGCGTATCCTTTTTCCCCAATGGACTCATGTTTGATAGGGAGGTTTTGGAAGGAATATTTTTGTATTTCTGGAAAACTGCGTTCCTGCTGAGGGAGGAATCAGCATTCTGGGGCTTTTCAAACCACATCATTTTGCAGTCTTGAGAGGAGTGGCTGTCCCTGGGCTTGTCCACGTGTGTGAGTGCAAGCGTACCTATGGGTGAAAGCTGTGGGTCACCAGGAGAAGACGGAAGCCTACTGCTCCCACTGTCACGCTGCTAATCCTTTAGGTTCCTAGCTATGGCCGCCACAAGGAAACATCTCCTAAATGTGTAGCCAGTTCCCTAACTGGCAGTTACAAACTGGCTTGTGCACTCTCTGCTCCCCTTCTCTGTATAGCTGTGTTCCCGTCACCGTGCTGCCTCCTCCTCCTCCTCCCCAGCCTGCTCAGACTTGGAGCCAGAAGCTCCTACCCGGCTCTTGCTCAAGGCCCTGCTGTTTGCTCCTCAGCCCCACCAGGAACTGGTTGTTATTTGTTTTGGACCTGAAGGGCACAGATTCAAGCAGGGCTGTGATTGAGGACAGGTTGTCCTGCCTCCACATGGGGAGCGAACCAGGGGTTCAGGACTGCAGGTCAGGCCGAGAGCTGACAGCTGGTGTCCCTCTGCTCTCGCTGCAGAAAGATTGATGCTTTTGCTGCCATTCACGCCCCGAGCCAACAACCTGCAGTCTTGGATGGAGGAACCGCTGCCAGCCGCCTCTTCCAGGGGCTCAGACCTCCACGCTCAGCAAAACCCATGTGATGACATTTGAGACATGGGACTGAAAACTGCCTGCCCGTCTTCCTCACGGAGCTGCAGCAGCGCTCCCAGGGCTGCGGGAGTATCCTGCCTTGGCAAGTTCATCAGCTGCATCCCTGCGCACACCTCAGCGACGCTGTTGTGCCAGCAAAAGCTTGCAGCGCAAACCTGGCTGCAGGCTGTAGTTTTTGTGGGCACGGACTAGCTTTCCACTGCACGCCTGCTGTGCCCTGGGGGCGGCCCGGGACCCCCAGCCCTCCCTCAGCACAGCTGAGTGCAGGGATGCTAACGCTGGCCCAAGGGAGACGGATGGCTGGATGAGACCCCTCCTGCTCCTCACCAGCTTTCGTCTCGGTCATTACTGCTCATCCGATTAACAAATAAATACACTGTGCTTGGAAAACCATTGAAGGAGCAGCTTGGCCGGATGAAGCAGTGAGACCCCTCAGCGTGGGCACGCAAGAGGCGTGTTAGCTATTTGAGCTATTTGAGCCCTCAGAGGGGGCGGAGAGGCTCCTTGCGGCTCCTCTGGCTCGGTCCTGGGACACACAAGCCCCCAGGCTGAGGGCTGGTGGCTCTCCCGAGGGTGGAAGTGGGGCAGGCCTCATTATTGCCTGCTTAACTGGCCCCTTCAAGTGGCTCGCCTCTTCCCTATGCGGTTGTTTTCATAGCGATCTCATCTGTAGGTGGGTGAATTGTTCTCTTCCTCGCCTGGCGCTGCTCCTGCAGGCTAGGAGGGTTTTGGCTGGGGTGCTCCTGTTTGTTTGCTCTAGGAAAGTGGTGTGCATTCACCTACTGTGGGGAGGGTGCAGGCACGGCAGCCGGCGTGCCTCTGATCCCTGCAGCGGCCACTTTCGGAGCCAGGTGTTTGCAAGGGCTCCTCAGATCGCTGCCGTTTTCTGGAAGCACGTCCCTCGGCATCGCCCGGGCTGCTGCCACGAGCAGGGATGGTTCCCCAGCCCGACCCTTTGCTCCGCGAAGAGCGTCCCCGAGAGGGGCAGCCTTGCAGCTGGGCGGCTGCAGGAGCGTCACCGACCCAGCTGGACGTGGGTGTCCCCCTGCGAGCAGCCCTGGCTGTGGTGTCTCTGCTTGGCTGGGTGAAAGTCACCGTCCCCGCTCCTGCCACCCTCCAAGCAGTGATGTGGTGTCTGAGCAGCGGCTTCTCCCTGCGGGGGCCGGGGTCCCACGGGCTGGGGACCATGCACAGAGGTGCAACACATGGCAGAAGGGAAAGGAGGGAAGAGCAAAAGAAGACAAAAGGTTTAACAAAAAGTGCAGCCCAGTTACAGTGTTGGACGTGGCCAGCATTGCCCCAAACCCTTACTCCAGTTCATGCGCCTGTGTTGCAGGGGCGCGGCAAGATGGCAAAGGGCGCTCATGGGCTGGACGGGAGGTGTGTGTGTGCGAGTTGGATTCCGAAAAACTGTGAGACTGGCAGGAGGGAACAACACCTCTGGCAGCAGTCTACCATCAGAACGAGAACTGCCGTGGCACCTCTAACCCAGCTCAAGGAGGCATTATCGCCAGCATCTTGGCCAGGCTCTGGGGGTTTTTGCAATCCACCATCTCCAACCAGCTAGAATTCGGTTGTCCTAAATGACTCCTTGCCCCGCTCCTGTGAGCAGCCCTCTGTCAAACCGCGGGATGACCCTCCCGAGGAAAGGGAACAGAGCTGGCTTTCATCCGCGTGCTTTTAAACATCAGCTGCGTCCCTCTTGGCAGGCAGCCACTTGCCACCTTTGTCGCTGTGCACTTCGCCGCGTGCGCCGGGGTGCTCGCGGTACGAGGCGCTCACTCCTTGCGCTCCTCAAAGGGGCAAGCGAAATCGCATGGTATCAAGCTGAATATATTTAACTTTTGGTTAACTTGCAGACTTCCACTACATGGAGGAGCTTTTGGAAGTGACGAAGGAGACAGAAGTGTTGGAAAATATGGAGAGAGAGAATAAAAGGGCAGGCTGGGCTGATCAAACTCCAGCCAAAAAAAATCTCCAAAGCAGCAAACCAGAGATGGATGAAGAACTGCCAGTGAGTCAGGGGGAAGGAATGGCAGCATTGTCTCTTGTTTAAGCAAAGAATCTCTGATGGAAGAAGATGAAGTGCCAGGGAACTAATATCCCTCTGCAGCAATTGTTTGATCCCTCCCTTCCCCTCCAAAAAAGCAAGTTGCTGCTGGCTAGCTAACAAGTAAAAAAACCCAGTCCAAAACCTAATCTAGTCTCTTGTGCCAATACGCGCATCTGTCGGTGTGTCAGTGTTGATCCTCCTTCAGTACATGCCACATGCTCGTTTCTTTACACAAGATGGGCTGGAAGGGCCATTAACTAGATTAGAAATTCTAAGGCACAATTAAAAAACATGCTGCTTCTTTGCTTTAATCTTCTCTCCTTTAGCTTCCAGGCTTGTTTTCTCCCTGGCCTGACATAGTCCTAAGTTGTTTGGCGGTGGTAGGGTATCATTACACAACCGGGGCTGGTTTCTAAACTGTGTAACATCATGCATTACCTTGGCAGCAACACGCAGGTCCATGAGGCTCTCCAAAAAAGGAGTAACCCCACCAACTGGCAAAACAATAGCTGCATTTACGACCTGTGGGGGAGAGGATTTGAGCATTGAAGCTGTGCAACCAAGAAGCAACATGGGTGACTCGTGAAATCCTTTTCTGTGCAGTTTACTGTCCAGAGTTACCCAGAAAAAGAAGCGGAAAAAAAAAAAAAAGGAAAGGAAATGTTTGGTATATTTGTTCATAATGCAGCTATACGTCTGCAGACCTATGGCAGCTGGAGGTACGTGGGAAGGAGGGTGACTGAAAGGTTACTGACTATCAGCAGTGCTCAGCGAGGCAGGACTCATGCCCAGCAGCCTAGATGAGGGGCCCCATGCCAGCAGCCGGGGTGGCTGCATCTCCCCCATTCCCACGCAGACCGTTTCTCCGGGGAAAGCAGCGATGCTGCAGATAACACCGTGGTGCGCACTCCTGCAAGAGGGGTCATGCTTTTGCTCCTCCCGCTCTCCTCACACAGCCGGGGCAGGGATGTGGACTCTCCCCATCCCACTGGGAGCAAGGGATGTCCTGGCAGACCCTGCCCTGCGGGCTCTTGCCTGCCCGGCTGGTACCTGCACCCCAAGGGCAAGGAGCAGCCTGGGAGGAGCAGCCCCATTTGGAGCATTCCTGATGTCCTAAGCAACATCTGATAACACAAGGTGGATCGCAGCCTGTTTTCTGAGACGGGGAATTGCTGCTTAATTGCTACTGCATTGTACAAATGCAGTGGGAATTTTACAGAGGATATAACATGTTCTAAAATTACTTTTTTTATTCCTTGGGTGTTTCCCTCATGCAGAACTGTGTTTATTACTATTATTAATGGCCTCACCGGTCCTTGTGCTAGTTCCGAATGTTTATAGTTACTGTCATCATACAATTTTGAAGGTACAGACCGGATCCTGGCCTACCTGCATTAAAAAGAGTAGAGTTTAGAGATTCAATTTTTCACAGGTTTGGGCATCAGGATATTGTTGCATTCTCGCCTGTGCTTATTGCGCAGAAAAGCTCTCATCATCACTGTGTGTAGAATATGGCAGGAGAACACTTCCCTGCTGTAGAAAATTAAAGACATTATAATTGCCCTGTTAATCCCTATGGGATTTTAGAAATGAATGCTATAGTGTATTTCTATGGGACCCTATTTGCTTATCCTTTTTAAATGCTGCAAGAGTTTTCCATATGGTTATGTTTAGGATGCATTATGGAGGCCTTTCATCTTCCTCTGAAGCACAAGATGAAATATGGGTCACTGCTAGAATAAAGCAGTAAGGCTTTGTGATCCGGTAGTCTGCTGCATCTGATATGGCAAACCCTGTGCTGCTAGGAAAGCCATCGTCCTTTTGGGAACTAAATGGCTTGGCGGGGTTGCTTTAAAATTGGAGCTACACCTATTTGATACTTTTTTGGATGAAAGAACAAGATCTTTCACTCTCCTTTCTGTGGAGTGCCAGCCAGGTTTAAAATTAATATCAACCGACATTGAAGAGGGAAGGAAATGAAAGAAACATTTCTTCCCCAGAAACAGCCCTGCTTTCCTGCCTTTTCCATAAGTGCATAGACGTCTGTCAATTTTGGCACCAGAAAACATTAAAAATAAGAAGTTTTTTAAATACCGGGAATTCTGCATCTTTAAATGTCGCCCAACAGGAATGCAGAGGCTGTAAAATGGACAAAAGAGAATTGAGCCAGTCAAACAGTTAATGTGCTTCTGCAGAGAGCGCTTATTCACCCTTAACAAAACATCTGAAATATCCTGTGTGTTTTTGGAGAACAAGGTGAAAGGCATTGCTTCTTGCGTCCTGGAGCCTGGAAACTGAGGAGAAGCCCGGAGCTGAGGAACAGGGGTTGAGTTTCCCACTGTCCCAAATTCACTCCAGCTCCCCAACAGATTCCTGAAGTCTGGGATAGCTGTTGTGGGATGCCTGTGGTCTTTTTTGCTAGAAATACTGAGTACCTATCCTAGTCACTGATTCGGAGCACAATAAACTGTGGTAAATCAGGCTCTTGGCACTCGGAATACAGATGTTTGAAATGAGCAGAGGCTCTCTCAAGAGATATTTTTCCCAGCTATAAAAAGGGGGAATAGCTACATTACAGGAGGGAAGGTTAAATCATGGAGGTTTTTTGTAAACTGCTTTGGAGAGGAAGCCATTATAGGAGTACAAATTGCTCTTTATTTTTTATTTTATTTATTGCCTCATTTTCAAATAATGAAATTCTGAGCGTACCTCCTCTCTAGCTGCTGAAAAATAAGGGAATGCGGGAGGTTTCTTAATGACACTAATAAACCCAGCTGAACACTCTGCCAACGAATATTTTTTTTATTGCAAAAATACCATTTTATTAATACAAATGGTCTTTATAGGATTGCATTGGTTGCCACACAGTTTTGTTTAGAAAAATATGCAGACTAAATTATTTTGTTCAAAACATTCTCTTTTTATCTGGTTGGAATGGAGAAGTTCATTCCAGAATTTCATTTTGTAATGACTTTTTTGGTTTGGACAGTCTAATTTATATTCCATAATAAAAATATAAAGAATTAAAGTGACGTGATTTTAATGAAAGTGCAGTGTATTAATGTAGGACATAGTTTTATGTGAGTGGAAACTTCAATTAGTGGGAAAAATGCAAATATACTGGTGGTCCACTCTGCAGCCTTGCTGTCCTTCTCTACTAGGGAAGAGATGGAAAGCTTGCTGGAGGGTCCAGAACAGCCCTCTTTGCTTCTTCCACTCAACCCTCCTTGTTCTTCACACATTTCTGGGCTAAAAGGTAGCACGATTTCAACTGCAGGTTATTTTCTTCAGGCTGCAGTACATAGATTTTTCCCTCCTCTCTCCTGCGTGGAGGTGAGGGCCATGTGTGACGGCGGGATCATTCTCCCATTCAGCCGGCAGTGCCATGGGGGTGAAAAATCCATCCCTTTCGCTCCTCCCTGCCACTGGCCCCCCTCCGCCCTGCCGTGCTGAGCCCGATGGTACTCTGTATTTTGATCCCTACACGCTGTTTAGTCTGGTGGGTGCTGTGGGTGCCCACCGGTCATTTTCTTCCTGCCATCCCCTTTGGTAGTAGGATGCTGGCCAGACGAATTAATTGCTGTGCTTCTTGAGGGGTTTTGCCTGCTGATGCGATGTTGCCATTGGGGTTTGTCTGGTCTCTGTCCCACTGACGCAAGATGCTAATCGTGATGTGCAGTGAGTCCCACGAAGCACAAGGAATGCTCCTGCCTTATTTTGGAGATGGATGTGGAAACATCCACCCTTGGCAGCTATCATGAACAGAGCATGAAAAGGGATGAGAGAGGTGGGACCTAAATTCTGTTAATTGACAAGTGTTGGAGGGGTTGCGATGCTCTGAACGGTCAGAGCCCAGGCAAAGCCCAATGCAATGTGCACAATATGTGGCGTGCTCACTGCTGAAACCACCACTACTCTGTGCTTTTCCAGGAAAAATGGAATATGTGAGTCTCCGCAAAATGTGCACTTTGTCAGGCATTGTCTGGAGTGGCTTTTTGGGGAGCTCTCTGTGCATTAGCTGGAACAACTCCTCTGCTGAATGTACGCTCGGCTTCCTCGCTCCTCCGGACCACTCCCTCCTGTCTGGCTCTTAGTACTTCCAGCCTTCAAAATGTTCAAATAACTCAGTTTATCCTTACAGGACCTCTGTGGGAGGGATGGAGGGATGGGTAAATCCTTAGTTTAGCAATTGGGAAACTGAAAAATAATCCCTCATCCCTAATCTGCAGTGAGACTTTGGTGTGCCAGGCAGTGGTCAGACCACTCCGCAAGCACGTGTCTGCACATACGGGAGCAAATGCATGCTTCTGGGCGTCCGTATACTGAGAGATCTGTACATTTTTGCCTTGGTCAAGCTATGTGGATACTGCAGGTTCAGACATAACTTGCTTTTGGTTTCCCTCACATAATGCTCACCTGGTATGACAGTGTGGTGCGAGCTGTTTGGAAGAGATTTATATCCCTGTTGGGATCGGTCAGCGAGGAGGAGGGACGTACAACATGCAGTGACGTCTCTAGCAGTGCGTACATGGCCACAGCAAAACGTAACCCACCGGCGGTACTCGGCAGACGCACCGACACGTGCCGTAACCGCTTGCACGTACCACAGGGCGCAAGGAGCCAATGACGCCGCTGCCTCGGCGCGCTCCGGGGTGCATCTGCTTCATCTGAGCTGCTGATTTGCTTTTCCTGGAATCGAACTAGAACCCCCAAAGGATGTTGCATGAAACTTGTAAACCAAAGTCAGGCCTCTCTGTCTTGTGATGCTTGTTTTAATTTTACTGTGGGCTGTCAGGAAAATAATTTTGTGATTAAAACTGAAAGCTGCCTTGAAGCAGCTGCCAGGCTGGGGGGTGTCGGTGGGGGCTCCGAGGGGGTTAGTTAACTCCAAGTCCTCGGTGCATTGTTTTTCTCTGCTCAGATCCACGTGGAGGATCTATTCCCAGACCTAATCAGGATTTGCGCTTGCAAACGGGTGAATACTGGAGCCGTGATCTGAGTTGGGGAGGAGAAGGCAGCCCTTGTGTGATTTACCTTCACGCTGCTGTGAGCTGCTGAAACCCTTTATAAGAAAGGGGTGAGTCTGATTTAACAAATTTACCAAAGCTCATAGGTTTGTGGTGAAAAGTCAGTACAACAGGTCTTTGTGAGCTGTGGATTTACGACATGTAAATAAGTTGTTAGTGTGCTAATTGTGGCCGGTGTTACAGGTAGCAGGCTGTTAACAAAAGCCTCGCAGGGTGATTTATGTGGGTTATTTCGCACACGCTTGTGTGAAATACGTTTATAGATCCTCTGCCTCCCTTCCCCGCAGCTGCAAGGGTAGGAGCGAGGAGCAGCGTTCAGCGTAGGCTGGCCCATGCTTCCTTCCCTGGGGTGCCGAGCTCCAGCAACAAGGAATCATTAAACCGGGGGAGGAAAAATGGCTTTTGGCTGCGCCCAAGCCCTCCCGTCAGTGTTGCCCTGCAATCTCTGTGCTGAATGGAAACGGTTTCCTCTCCCCCAGCCCTGAGCTTACAGACTGGGTTTCCTGCCTTCCTCTTAGTGCCTCCACCTACCCAGACAGCTCTGACACTTCAGGCTTACTGATTAGCTATTTTCTACCACAGCTCTTTTAGCAAAGGTTTTACACGGCGGCGTAACAGCTGACTAAGCAGCGAGCCTGCGAGCGAGAGAAATGAATGTAGGGCTTTTTTTTTTTTTTTTGTATTCGGCAACCTGACAAGGCTCCATCTCAAAATGTTGAGGCATTTCTCCGTGCAAGCAGCCTGTTCAGTGGCTGGGCTGGTGTTCAGCCGTGCTCTGGGAGCTGGGAGGCAAGCCCTGCCGGGGCCCCCGACCAGGTAAAAAGGAAGGGGGATGTTTCAAATACAGTACCTAGAAGAGAAAGACATAGGCAATTTGCACAGTAAAATGACGACGGGAAGATGTGCTGAATATGCGACTCAGCTTTGAAAACAGTTATCATATGCAAAAGCAGTTAACACGTAGGAGAAATGTTATAGAGACAGACTTTGTGGACCAGAAATATGAAAGTACAAAGCAATTTTCGTATCAGAGAGCCTGTCATTTCAGAATGTCCCAGAATGTGGCATTTTGGGGCACCACAGCTGAGCCAGAAACAGCCAGTCAGCCAGCTCTGAACTGAATTTTTCTTTATTTATATATATGTGTGTGTGTATATATATATATTCCCTCCCCTGTCCTAAATTCCCTCCATAGCAAGGGTAGTACAGCCATTCAGAGCACATTTCCATGGTGCTTTCAGTTTTCATGCTCACTTTTGCAAATCACTTCCAATGTATCTCAAGAAATGAACCAACTCTGTCTTCAGGTACTGATGGATGTACCTTAAAACATTCAAAGCACCTGAAAAGTTCTGATATCTTTGGTCTGATCCTTAGCCAAACTATGTCTAGCCTTGTTGGAGTCTCTGTTTTATTCAGACACTAGTGGCAAAAACATCTGTTAACTTCCATTTCAGCACTGTTAATCTACTGTCATCTATCCTGAATGGTTCTTCAGCCTTATCGCCCAGGGCAGGTGGGGAAAAAAACTGGGGCACAGTCCTTTGCAGATTTTAGGAACTGGGAAAATTTATGGGACCTGGTTTCCACTGTGAGGTTGTCTTATTAAGTGCCCCCTTACCCAGTGGCTGGTATGTGAGGGCGGAGGGGTCAGGGCACCAGCAGGACGTTAACACTTGCCCACTGACGAGACACGCTCCTGGACAGGGGCTGCTAATGCTGGGAGGGCATATTCTCTCCTCCTGCCTGGAGAGAAGTGAGTAAGAGGAGAGGAATGGACAATTATTAACAAGGCTGGTTCAATGGCAGGATGGAGCAAGATTAAAAAGAAAGTCCAGGGCTGGCCTGCTTGCCTGAAGATGAAAGGACCTGGAGGGAAAGGTGACATCATCTGAGGGTGCTCATTCAGGGAGCTGGTCATTTCTTGTGCTTTGCCTTTTAAGAACAGCAGTGGCACATTTCTACGTGTATCTGCTCCTGTCTGCCTGCTTACCGGTACCCCATTGGTGCTGAACAGCTAGCCTGCAGAGCAAAAAGTCTGAAATATCCCTTGATATTGGGAAGAGGTGGCACTGCTGTCATTCAGGACGGAACTCAGGGGTGATTTTGTTGCCTATGAAAAGTGTTGGGAAGGCAACTCTGCAAAACTGAAACCTTTATTCTTTATACTCGGTATCACACACATGGCAGGGGAAGGTTTGCCTTCAGACCGTGGGGAACTGAGAAGGATGCTCAGTACCAGAGTTGCTACCGAATGGGTCAATAAGCCCACTGATGTGATGGTGCCTTTCACGGCATGCCTGGAAACTACTGCTGAATGTAATGCAGCATTGACACTTCAGTGAATCGATTTCTCTGAATGCCATGCCAAGCAGATGAGAAGCCTTTGTCAGCCAGTTTGGGTCAAGTCCGTCATCCGATCCCCGACCTATAGCTTGTGGGAGTGGAGTACGATGGATGAAGTCATCAGAAAAGTGCAAAGGTCTTGTGTACTCGGAGGGGAGAGGTGGATGTGCAAGAAGAACAATGTATTCAAAATAAATCAATAAATCAAAGATGCCAGCCCTGGGCAGATGTGTTTCTGTGCTGATTCTGGTGCCCATGCAGGAGACCAGCAGAGCAAGGTTTGGCTGGGGGACTGGGGGGGGCGGCTTTTGTGCTGTAGGTTTGAAATGTACAGTCACCGCTGGAGCATTGGAGGAGAATTAGCATGTAGTGCTGTGTGCCTTTGCTCCCCTGACCCGGAGGACAAAAGCCTGCAGAGTGAGAAGGATTTTTCAAAGTGGTGTGGCAAGCAAGCAGAAAAAAAGAAGAGGATTGCGGTATTACAGCTATTTGTTGTATGTAAATGTCTCTTTTTGCTGTGTTCAGATTCTGTTTTCCCCAGGCCTTCCTCTGATTTCTTCATCTCAGCAGATGTGGGTCAGGCTCATCAGTACGTTCAAGAGGGAGATCTCAAGTACTGCATCTGGATAAGATGCCTTCAGTCAAATGTCACAGCCTGCCCACTCCAGTAAGGGGCATCACTGCTTCGACAAGCATGGGAAAGTCCCAGATCCTAATGCCAGCATTGCTGGGCAGTGTGGTGGATTTTCAGCTTTTCCCTTTCCCTCTCTGTATCTCCACGTTGATCCCAGGATTTGTGAGACGTCGGAGAGGCTGGATGTTCTTGTCTGCGGTTTGGACAAGAGAAGGAACAGGACTCATCTGGCTCAGAAACTCAGGATATTATTACAGATTGGTAGGCTCTCCAGCAGGGCATGCTGACCACTGCATGTACCAAAACAACCTTGGTTGCTTTTTCTGGCATGGCATTTCAGCTCCATGCCTTAACATGTTTGCATGGTGAGACAGGGGCAGCATTTTGAAAAGTGAGAAGGCAGAGATACACAGAGACCATTAGTTGCAGAGTTCGCTTGAAGAGCTGGAAAATTAAATGAGGAGAATCTAAGAGAGTGATTTAGGAGTGTAGGGGCAGCAAGATGCCAAGGCTATGGATAGATAAATGGGGCGTCAATTTGGAGTAAAATGCAGTGTAACAGCTCTGTGCACACGCGTATTACAGGATTTTAAAAGCCAGGCAAGTTTAACCCTTACGCCTGAGGGCTAGACCTGTCACTGTTGTGGCTGGACTGGGTAGCTCTCACAGGTTGCAGTATGTTTGTGGTTTTTTAAAGATGGGACAGTTTTAGGTCTTGCCACAGGTTGATCCACTTATAGCTCCTGGATCCTTTTGTGGGAGCAGAATAAATGAAGAGAGGAGCCAAGAAGAGTCTGGAGAGTGAAAGCCCAGAGATGGGTGAGCGGGAGCAGGAGGTGAGAGGTGCCTGTGGGTCTTCATGGTGGTGGAGAGCAATTCAGGGCAGTGGGAGAGAAACCACAAGGCTGTGGCAAGATGTCATTGTCAAATTGATGAGACGCGTCCAGGCCATGAATAGAAAAGCCATGACTGAGCCCAGTGCCTGCCCAGCATTGGCACGCTGTGCCAGGCCCAAGCTGCTTAGTGGAGGTAGCTTCGGCCTGTGTTGTACCAGCAGTTCTGTGGTGTGGTGTGCCTGTGGCCTGGCTGACCAGCCCTCCCGCCGCTATCTCCTGGGGGTTTATTTGGCCTGTGCCAGCTCTCCTTGGGTCAATATCCTTTAGGTTGGGGCCACAACCTGCTCTGCCAATGGAGATGCTTGCCATATTTCATAGAACCATAGAATCATAGAATTGTTTGGGTTGGAAGGGACCTTAAAGGTCATCTAGTCCAACCCCCCTGCAATGAACAGGGACACCTTCAACAAGATCAGGGTGCTCCAAGCCACGTCCAACCTGACCTTGAATGTTTCCAGTGATGGGGCATTTACCACCTCTCTGGGCAACCTGTGCCAGTGTCTCACCACCCTCATGGTAAAAAATTTCTTCCTTATATCTAGTCTAAATCTACCCTCTTTTAGTTTAAAACCATTACTCCTTGTCCTATCACAACAGGCCCCACTAAGAAGTTTGTCCCCATCTTTCATGTAGGCCCCCTTTAGGTACTGGAAGGCTGCTATAAATTCTCCCAGGAGCCTTCTCTTCTCCAGGCTGAACAACTCCAACTCTCTCAGCTTATCGTCATAGGGGAGGTGCTCCAGCCCTCTGATCATCTTTGTGGCCCTCCTCTGGACTCGCTCCAACAGGTCCATGTCTTTCTTGTGCTGAGGACCCCAGAGCTGGATGCAGTACTGCAGGTGGGGTCTCACCAGAGCAGAGTAGAGGGACAGAATCACCTCCCTCGACCTGCTGGTCACCCTGCTTTTGATGCAGCCCAGGATACAGCTGGCTTTCTGGGCTGCGAGCGCGCATTGCTGGCTCATCTCCAGCTTTTCATCCACCAGTACCCCCAAGTCCTTCTCCGCAGGGCTGCTCTCAATCCCTTCATCCCCCAGCCTGTATTGATACTGGGGGTTGCCCGACCCAGGTGCAGGACCTTGCACTTGACCTTGTTGAACCTCATGAGGCATACACGGGCCCACTTCTTGAGCTTGTCCTGGTGTTTCTGGATGGCATCCTGTCCCTCAGGCACGTCAGCTGCACCACTTGGCTTGGTGTCATCTGCAAACTTGCTGAGGGTGCACTTGATCCCACTCTCTATGTCACTGATGAAGATATTAAACAGTACTGGTCCCAGTATGGACCCCTGAGGGACACCACTTGTCACCAATCTCCATCTGGACATTGAGCCGTTGACCACCACCCTCTGAATGTGACCATCCAACCAATTCCTCATCGACCAAATAGTCCACCCATCAAATCCATGTTGCTCCAGTTTAGAGAGAAGGATGTTGTGGGGGACAGCGTCAAAGGCCTTACAGAAAGACAGATAGATGACATCCATAGCTCTTCCCTTGTCCACTGAAGTAGTCACTCCATCATAGAAGGCCACTATGTTGGTCAGGCAGGACTTGCCCTTGGTGAAGCCACGCTGGCTGACTTGAATCACCCCCCTGTCCTTCACTTGCTTTAGCATAGCTTCTAGGAGGATCTGTTTCATGATCTTCGCAGGCACAGAGGTGAGGCTGGCAGGTCAGTAGTTCCCAGGGTCCTCCTTTTTACCCTTTTAAAAAATGGGTGCAATGTTTCCCTTTTTCCAGTCACCAGGGACTTCACCTGACTGCCATGACTTTTCAAATATCACGGAGAGTGGCTTGGCAATGCCATTAGCCAATTCCCTCAGGACTCTGGGCTGCATCTTATCAGTTCCCATAGACTTATGTATGTTCAGGTTCCTCAAGTGGTCATGAACCTGATCTTCTCTTACAGTGGGAGGGACATTGCTCCCCCAGTCCCCATCTAGTGGTCCACCCACTCGAGAGGTGTGGGAAAAGAGGTTGCCAGTGAAGACCGAAACAAAAAAGTTGTTGAGTACCTCAGCCTTCTCCTCGTCCATTGTTACCAGTTTGCCAGAATATGCAGGTGGAATATTGTGTCTATGAGCTTCTGTTGGGCCAAATTTATGTTGTCAAATGACTTGGCAGTCATCAGATCTGATCCACCCAGAGGCCTCCCCTGCACGGAGGGGGAGCTACTGGTCTGGGACTCAGTCCCCCACAGCCACCAGCAGCCCGGGGGTTCGTCACATCTCTGCTCATGCCCTACGGCCCAGCTTCCCTCCGGGGAGGTTGCCTGAGGCATTGGCTGGGGAGGGAGCGTCTCAATTTAATCTGAAGTTTCAGTTGTTGTTCGGAGCACTGCGGGAACAAGGGAATTGTAGTGGGATGAGCCGTTGCTGTTTCTTGCTGTTAATACCAGTGACATTGTAATTTTCGTGGCTGTAAAGATGCCCGGAGCAGAGGGCAGGCCCCCTTGGAATTAGCGGCAATTTATTTTTTTTTTCACACTGAAAGGAACAAATGGTCTTTCCAGCAAGCAAACTTCGTTTCTGTTGCCATGGTCTGTCCTCCTCCCAGGAAAGCACTCGCTTCGGAAAGACTCGGCAGCCCTGCGGAGTGTGAAGGGCTGCTCACAAAAAAGACACACACACACACACAAAAAACCCCAAACCAAAACACCCTGAAGTGAAAAGCAGCTGCTGGAAGTAAGAGCTAGGCTAATGTGGAGATGAAAGCATTTATGCAGAGCAGAGGTGGAGAATATTGGCTCCGCCGAGTGGGTGGAAGTGTCCTCATGAATGAGCAGCACGGTGCGGGGCTGCCTCGAATAACAAAGAGGGAAGGAGGGCGTTAGGATTTGATAGTACAGACTTCGGAAAAAATGAGATGCTGAGAAGAGAAGGAAATCATGGCTAATTTAAAACTGCCTTGGAGAAGCAGGTGGGAGGAAGACCTTGAACATTTGCTACACTGTGACTTGAAAGTAAGGAAATGGAAAAACAAGGGTTGGAAGGCAGAGCAAGGGAGGGCTCTTCTCCTGCTCACTCTTTCAGATGAACAATACTGACTCTTGTAGAGAACATTAGGGATTTTCTGAGAAAATGCAGAGCTCCTGGAGTGAACTGTCCTAAGGGAAGGGCTGAAGAAAAAGGATGAAGCCAGCGGCTCCCAGAGAAATGATGATGATATGATGAGTCAGAGACACTTTCGGTTGCACTGAAATATTTACTTTTTGTCTGCCTGTATCCTCAAAGCCCACATCAAGAAACGAGGGCAACCCTTCTTTGACAGGTTAGAGTTACGCTATCAGGTGGTGTGCTAAGGGGATGAATAACAGCAGCCAGAGGAGCTTTATCAGCTCTTCCCCCTGTTACTTGCTTTGGACCAAATTCTTATTGACTTGGTTGGGCGTGCGCTGGGGTGACCTAGCGCAGAGCCTGGACACCTCTCCCCAGTGTGCCCGCATTTCCTTTTTTTGCATGCTTAACTTGACAGAGGTGACAACTCCATTATGCAAGGCGCATGTGACAGTGGCACTGTGCCCCTCTTGAAAAGTTGCCCAGGTCTGTATCTCACATTTTATACAAAGAGATCGAGGGCCATCCAGAAAAAACAGGCGCAAGCAGCCAATACAATCAGTTTCAATATATTCTCCTCTTCTCAAAAAACCCCTGAACCTCTCTCCAAAATAATCAGAGCTGTTAAATAACACTTACTCTGTGCGGAGGAAGTACGGCACGATCGGACCGCCAGCTCATGCCAAGGAAAACACTTGGACTTGCTTGGCCTCTAACAATGGACCAAACCAAAGGAAACTGGAGGCTGTGGTGCCTATGGGCTGTGCTGGGGGGAGCGGGGGGAAGCGGGACCGGTGGCGGTCCCAGTGGAGGACGGGCGTGCAGCAGTCGTGCCGTGCATCTGGAGC
The DNA here is from genome assembly GCF_947461875.1 of Haliaeetus albicilla. Classification (NCBI taxonomy): domain Eukaryota; kingdom Metazoa; phylum Chordata; class Aves; order Accipitriformes; family Accipitridae; genus Haliaeetus; species Haliaeetus albicilla. Next base: position 32,170,851 of record NC_091495.1, read on the forward strand.
GTTTGCCAGCTCGCTCTCCCCCAGATGGTGTCTCCCAGCGGCCAAGCGCAATTCAGGTCATGCAAGCAGAGCACCGTCACCGTGCAGCAGGTTGGTGGTGATCAATCAAATCACAGTGATTTCACTGAGGGAAGAATTTAGATTTTATTTGCAAGAGTAAATACGACTCTTTTTTTTTTTCTTTCCCCTCTGCTATACCAAATATTGCCAGCTTGTATTTGACAAATAGTATTTCTGAAACACTGTTCATGATCCCAACACCAAATAAAGATGTAGCACTATGTATGTAAAGCTTTAAAGCTTGGAGTACAAGGATGAACTGAAGAAATCCTTTAACGATGGTATCTGATCAATCCCATATTCTGCCTCCACCTCTCCCATGTGGTATTAATAACCCTGTTTCTAACCAGAGTGTCTCCGTCCCACTTGGCCACATCCCACTCTCACAGGTATGTAGATCTTTAGACATCTATCCTCAGATGTCTGCTCAATAGTATTAGTATTTAGCAGCCCAGACTAGATGCTGACTTGGCCCAGGGTGGGAAGGCAGGGAGGCAAGCAGCCTCCTTACCACAGGCTGCTGCATGGAGACTGCTGGTCCTGTAGGGCCAGATTATATATTCTTTGCTGCAGCAATGCAGCATCATGGCACTCATGCAGAGACCTGTCACAAATATGTCATGCATCATGCAGAGAGCCATCACATGGCAAATACAGCACTTGCATGCATAGGTATGAGTTTAAAAAAGAGTAGTATTTGGCCTATACACATTGTGTTAGCTGTGCATGCCTGGTGATGGGAGGGGAGGGCTTCAACTGTATCAGAGATTTTATATGTGAAAAGAGATTTAATGAAGCTCTCTAAGCTCACAGTTACTTTCTTGTCCTTTTTGTGGAGCGGGAGGTAAAAAAACATAGATTTGATTAGTGTTGCTGGATCTGTTCTGATAAAAGCCGTCTTTGCTATGTCTTCCCATCCTCACATGAGGAGACATTTTAGCTCCTATGTTTCTTTACCTCTGCACATGAAATGGATCTTTCCCTCCTATAGGTCTGTCTGTAAAGGTATTTATCCTTGACCTTCAGGTGCCCGTCAGTCATCCCCAGTCTCCAACACTGCTGTTCCTGTCTATGGCTGTGCATGGGGCAGCCCCACTCCCCCATAGCCAGCCCCCCCGTGCAGTGTGGGGCAGCTGGACTGCGTGAGATCCCCATGTGATGGCCTCCATGCAAAAGGGACATCTCCCGGTGCTTAGTTGGAAAGCCTATAGGAACTGGTAAGGAATGAGGTGGTGTCCCCCTGGTTGCCCCTGCTTGCAGGGAGCAGGGCGAGGATGTGGTGCTGAGAGGATCAGCATCATGCCAGGACAGGGCTTCTTGTGTCCCAGACCTGCTGCACGGCGCGAGTCCCTGACGCCCTGGAGGAAGGAGCAGGACAGGAGGAATGGCTGAAACACCAACTGCTGACAGCCTTATTTTGGTCAACGTCCTGCTGAAGTCAATGGGATATTGCTCCAGGAAAAACTGGATAAGGATCTGGGGATTTGGCAGTGGGAGAGGTTCTGTCTTCTCGCTGTTTATTCTCCAAGTGGAGCCCTAACCCGCTGTTTGTGACTTCATGATCATTTCCAGAGCCTGTGCTAATGATGTCATACCCGGGGGACTCTGGCTTCAGGTGGGAAATTAACAGCAGGAGCAGATGAACTCTTTAATAAACAAAGTTCCTGTTTTCATGCAAATGTCTTTAGAAATAAGGAATTGGGGGAGTGAGAAATACAGAAATTTATGGTATAGAAGCGACGCTGTTTGGAAACAGACTTTTTATGAGTTTTCCAAGAGGCGCCAGCTGCTCTTTAATGTTTTCATTTAAGAGTTTTATGTATGAAAGCTCTAGCTTGTGTAAACAGCAAGGCTGAGAAAGTTGCAGGGGTTGTTGTTAATGGTGAACCTAACAGGCTGGGGATTTCGCTCGGAAAAGATGGTGAGTGTTGATGTTTATTCAGAGTGGAGGTCTTTAATGTGGCCAGACGATGCCTCTGATGTCCCTGATGTTCCCTGGGTTCTCCTGCCCGTGCGCCTCCCTCTCGTGACCACCCCCAAAGCCTCCCGTGTCCCTCCTTCCTCCCGAAACCTGGGAAAAGGTGGCACAAGCGCATGGGAAACCCTCCAGCCGGGGCAGCCCCTTCTCTGCTGTGCCGCAGCTTGGCGTCTCTCGGGGAGGCTGGACCTCTTGCTCTCCCGAGGAGCAAGCCCAGCACGGCAGAAACGCCCGCCAGCCCTCCCGTTGCCCTCTCCGCCACGTGCCCTGGTACTCCCTGCCCTCACCAAGAGCCATCGCTGATCCACATCTATTAATCTGCTATTTTGGGGAATGCCTATTGTGCACTCCAATTAATGTAATTGCTTTATTTTGCTGCAGAGAGTGCCGGAGCCCATGCCACAAATAGCTTTGTGCGCGTTCTTCTGGTGGGCTCCCTTTGTTTGGCAATTAGCTCTCCAGGGGTGAAATGCGTGGCACCATATTAGAAAAAATAAATGAAGTCCCTTCGGCAAGGCCAGCAGGCATGAAGCAGGCAGCTGCACGCCCGGCACTTCTCAAGGAGGAGCCAAGCAACGATCCTTGGTGCTTGCTGCTCTCCGTCTTGCTCTCATGTTTTTCTGCAGCAGCTTTCTGTTTGCTCATCTACAGGAATACTCTGCATCTAGCCTGCCTGTTTTTGAAAAGGTGACTGCTGATGACAGCTAAGATAACAAGAGGGTTTTTTTTTTTTTTGTCTTCATGAGAACGCCTCCAGTTCTATTAATAAAATCCTGAATCTGACTCGTCCTTCTGAGAACTCCCAGCCCCTCTTCACCCATTCAAATCTGTATTTTTAAGCTGCTGTAGGTGGATTGTCGACAATGGTTGTTATGCAAACTCCGAATGCTGCCTTCAGGAGCTTCTTGGAAACCTGCAATGAGTAATCTTTATGTTTCTGACAGGTCTACAAGGAGGGAGGGGGTGCAGTTTTGCTGAGATAGGTTGACAAAATAAGTGTCAATTCATGACAAACTAACTGCCAAAAATACTCACATCAAACACTGGAAACAATTAGCGAACGGTATGACAGAACATCTCTCAGGCTGGAGAGCACACCGAGGACAGAACCCCTCACTAGTAAACTGATGTTTTAACCCTTTTTTTATTTGTGTCAGGAGAAATGATCAGGTCCTTTGTTCTCTGGCGTTACTTGTAGATTTGGTGGGTTTTTTTTAACTCATAGGCAGTGGCTGTACTTGAAAGATGAGATAGGTGTGTTTATTTCTCCAGCTTGTTGTGTGAAGCGAGCACCGATCACATGAGACCTGATTAATACCACGAGGTCGTAGAGGTGTGAGATGGCCATCAAAATTTGAGCAACTGTGGTCAGTACTAATCTGGCCTGCAGAGGCTTCTGAACTCAAAGCTGAAGAAGCAGTCCTGTGGTCTGGTGGTCTAGTGGTCTGTCAGTAGGCTGATACTTTTGGAAAAGATTTCCCTGAAGAAAAATTTCCCTGAATAGATAGCTCCTTTTGTACATGGTCCACGTCGGAAGTCCAGCTTGCAAGCCTTCAGCTGCCGAGCTGAGCAAAACGGGGAGAGAAGGGCTTCTCGGGGAAGAGGACTTGCAGCAACCTGAGTACCCGCCCCGGGCTGCAGTGCCTTTGGGTGCCATGTGGTGCAGTTTGCTGTTTGACCCAAAGCCGTCACATCCTATGCTGGCTGGAATTAGGAAGTTTGGCTTCTCGGTACCTGTTTCCTGACTGTGATGAGCAGCTCCTGCGGCTGCAGAGCACGCCGGCAGCAGATGGGGTAGAGGAGCCAGCACAGCCCTGTGATGGCCCTCGGGCTTGGGGCTGCTCCCGCCTCTGACACCCAGGACAAGTTACCCAGGATTTTGTAACACCAACAACCAAAGGCACAGGCTCATCTCATTTGACTTTTCAAGGTGCCAAGTTCCTCTTAACCACAGCTCGTGCTGCTATCACACTCTCAGCTCTCCCCAAAGCAGACTTGCATTTGGTAGAGGTCTTGAGGTGTCTGTCTGTAGCACAGCTGCACAGATGTGACCCTGGGGTCAGCACTCTCTGAAGGGCACAGTGCCATATATTGCCTTATATTGCTGTTCTCTGTAAAGCACCCTGTGTTATTGTCAGCTGTCACACCCAAGTACCCATAACAAGCCGCATGTTTGCATCACGCTGGTAGTCACAAGGAGGTAATACCCACGAGTCCACCAGCTGGAAAGCCCCATCTCTGTGCACAAGTATTGCTTATTACTACACTGTAGCTCACAGATCTTCAGAAGGCAATCCACTCCGTGAATCAGTGTTTTCTAATGCTGAGCGTCCCCACAGTCCTGCCAGTCTGCTAGTTCCATCGCTCCCCTCTCAAGTGAGTCAACAGCCATCTGTGCATGCTGAAAATCAAGTAACTTCTGCTTTAAGAAAGCTTTTTGTCATTTATAATGAATCCCTCTGCATCACACTATGTGGTACCTAGTGATGTCCAAGAAGAAATCAGGAAGAAAGAGTATCATCTGAAGCCACCCACAGCAGCCTGGTATCACCTTTCCATCTCAGCTGCACTTCAGCAAGCCAGCTGAAACGAGGCAGTTTTCTCTGTGCTTGGTGCCAAACACTATTCTCACTGAAGCAGAGGGAAGTTTTGTTTTTCCCTAAATAGGAATGATTTGGCCTTTGGTGGTGCTCAGCTGGAAAGAATCCAGCACTTTTCTGATCTTGTCAGAGCGGCTGAGATGGTCATAAATCAGAAGGGCTGCTCCAGAAATATTTTCCCTGAGTTTGATTCTCTATCCCACCATGCTGGTATAATGAAAAGAAAAATTGAGCCCACCACTGGTTTAATTTTACAGATAGCCGCTCTCTTTCCAGGCAATCTTTGTGATTAATTTTTCTCAGAGTCTGTCTTTTTTTTTTTTTTGGGGGGGGGGGGGGATTGTTTCATAGGGCTGTTCAGTTTTTTTACCCTCCTCTCCCCTTCCATATGAGGAAGAATAAAGTGAAGAAACAACATTTTCAGAGAAGAAAGACTTGGAAAGAGTTGCTGTTTTCTGGGAGTCTGCTACAGCTGTTAATTTGTGGAAAACCTCAGTGGAAAGTAAGCAATATGGCAGCATCTCTTTACACGAGAATTCAGCAATGGCCTTGCTCCAAACCATGGCTGATTTAGGTTCTTGGCTTGCACAGCCAAAGCTTCATGTAGTGTCATGCTTTTTTTTTTTGTAGATAATGTTGATGCAGCTGTGGAAGGCTCTGATGTTCATTTTTTTTTTAACATGGAATTGTCGTCATTCAATCAAGCTTAAGCATTGTGGAGCTGTGATGTTGTTTGTCTTTGCTTGTTAGATGTTGGCGGGTGAGCCTGAGACGGGCTGAGATGTTGTTTGGGAAAGAAGAAAAGGCTCCCTCCCTTCTTCCTTGCCTTCTTCACAGAAATGCGCACAGGCCCGAACTCCCATCCAAAAAGGCAATAACGCTGAGAAAGTTTGGAGCTGGGCTTAAACTTTGTGGGCTGGGCCCCTTCTGCCTCTCCAGAGCACGCACGCTCTTCTCTTCCTGTAGACTTTGTTCCTCTCCAGCATTTGTCATGCATAGTTGGTGGCATATCAAGATTTTGAGTACTGCACTGAGTTCAGTAACCTCTTTTTCTTGGATGGACATTTTGTTTGTGGAGAATGCAGCATGGTGCTCAGTTGTCTGGGCAGAAATGAACGTTGAAGAAAATCTCAGCTATGTGACATCTATTAGATCAGAGATTAATTTTCCACTAAAAATGTCCAATTATTCAAACCTCTCCAGTAGACGAAAGAGCTTTTGACAATCTGTTTTGCTCAAAACCCCTGCAATTCATTTGACATGGATTAGATGACCTATTAGAGATTAGAAAAGGGGGAAAGGGTTTCTAATTAATGTCAGCCCAGCTGTTAACTTGGGGAGTATCAGTGAGTGGTAGCACAAGGCAAGTCCTTCAGATATTTCCGTGATTAGAGTTCACATGTATATTGCAACCTGGACCTGTAGCCTTCTGCACAGAGCGTTGCACAAGTTCCTTGTTCCCAGGTAAAGCATTCCTGTGCACTGGACCGCCTGCTGGTTCTTGGCTCTGCCTCCTTTTCCAAGGCAGGCTTTTATGAATGGGTAAGCCCCATTTTTTTTTCCAGTGCTACCTTGTCACCTAATGACTGATTCACTCACCTCCTTATCTCTGGGCCATATGACTTACTTTGATTGCATGTTCCTCACCAACTTGGCTATGTATCTTGTTTCTTTCCCCGAGGGTGAATTAGGGCAGAATCCTTGAATCCTTAGAGTTTCCCGCAGCATCTGGAAAGAAGAGGAAAACCAGAGATGTGCCAGAAAAAGGCAGGCAGAGAAAGATGAAAGAATTTGGGGGCGGGAAGTATTCGCTCTTGGAATGAAGCTTCCTCCTGGCTGGCCTAAGGCAGAGCAATTTACTCTTTTCTGCAACATGCAGAATCGCCCAGCCCCTAATCTTCGGAGTAAACATTTCAAAGGTGCCTGAGGGGCCCCCTATTTATATTTTTATAAGCTACTTGGTCTCCTTGGAGTCTCAGGCTATATCCCCATTGCCAATATCGCAGCTAGCTTGAAGTGAGGTAGTGACTTGTGGAGATACCTGGGCTAGGCTGAAGAAGTTTAGCTGCTAGAAGTAGTTTACCCACAGCAGTGCATTTGTCAGCGCATTATACCTGCCTACTGCCATACCTTATCCTGTGCCAAGTCCTGTTTAAAGCTGTCTCTAGCTCACACTCGGGACCATCTGTGCAGCAAAGGCTTTTGCTGCAATCCTGGCTTCTCTGCAGCCGCCTGCTGAGGCTCAAGGACCTAAATGCCAGAGTCAGGGTAGAGCATGAGGTTTGGGAGCTGGAGCCATGTCAGTGCTTTGAAAACTTTTTGTAGGGCTGAACCCACATTCGCTATTAGCACTGTTAAATGCTTTCCTGTTTTTCTCTGTCCCCTTGAACTCACACTGCAGCCCTAACCGACTATCGTGTTTTGTTTTTAATGACAGAGCAAAGGTGCCAAAATATTTCAGTAGCTCCCCTAGGAACATCTGCAACTTCTTTAGCTAGTATTTTCACAGCTGGTCATAACTTTATTTTTGAATGCTAATAGTAGCGAATCTGGGATCCTGAAGGAGAACAATGGCTAATTTCCCTTGTATCAGGATTTAGAAGTTACAAAAAGCTACTTCAGCGCCTTTGAATAAATGCCGAGGAACAGCGCTAAGGGGGAGTTTGTCGTTTGAAAGACAAAGTTGCTGAGCTCCAGACAGAGCTTAGACCAGCCTTCAGACTTAGGATAAAGTTTGTGTTTGGAGCCACCAGGATCAAAACATACAGACAACTCAAATGACAGAGCTGCTGCTGCTGCTGCTGCTGCTGCTGAGGCTCATGCTGCCGTGTGGCAGGAGAGCCATTTGATCACTGCCTCCAGTGTGGTTTCTGTCATCGCTGATGAGAACAGCAAGAGTAAAATCTCTCACCTCTAAAGTGATACCGAGGTCTAGGCATAGGAATTAGGTCTGGGAATTTGAACTTCCACCCAGCAAAAATGCTGCAGACCTTTAATTGCAGCTCAGATTTATTACCTGCTAGCTATGCTTAGTTGGTCTAACAATGAAAATAAGCTGAAGGCATTTAATCATTGTATCGACCTACCCCTCATAATCTTTATGCTGCACCTCTTCACTCCCTATATAGACTGAGCCAGCAAAGTACGGAAAAACCCAAAAGCATGCTGCAAAGCTTCCAATTTTACTTAACCACTAACAAATCTGTTAAAGCCAAAGACGTTTTAGACTGAGCTCTTTACCCAAATGTTTTTTCTCCTACAGTGGCATAGGCTTCGACTCTTGCCGGCATGGAGCCTGTACCTTAGGTCACACTCAGAGCTGCAGCACCAGGTACCACTTCTGAGCACGGCCCCCACCACCCCTGGCAGCTGCCCCAGACCCAGGCAGCAGCTAACAGGGTGCACACTCCTTCTCGAGGGCAAAATGCTGGGGGGGAGGCAGGTCTGCAGCCACGATTTGAACAAATGTACGAGCGGCACTTGCAGGTTGAGAAGCAAAGAATTACGTCAGTCTGCATGTCCCGTCTTATCAGTGGTGTCTTCTGCTGGTGACACAGGCAGGCTGCAAAGCAGCACTGGCTGTATCTGCTCTTGGAGAATTCCTTGATGGTCTGCCTTTGGGGGAGCTGGAGCTGCCAGGTGAAGGATGCGGGCGGTGGAGGACGGTGTGATGTGCTGCTTCCTGAAGGCGGAAGACGCAGTTTCCCGAAGATGTTGCTTCCCAAATGCTGTATCTGTAGGTGGACCCATGCCAGCACGCTCAAGTACCGATTAGGTCTGACTGAGATTTCCCACAGCTCAGGGGAAATGGCAAGGTGGGGTGGGATTTGGGGTTCCTGTTGGGGCTCATTCCCGACACAGGCAGGTATCTCTGGTGGGCTGTTACGGTGCTCCCCTGGGGGCAGAATGTCCTGGGCTCCCCTCTCGCTTGCACCAGGACCATGAGCTTGTAATTCCCTCAGATGCAGTGGGGTTTCTTTTGATGTATCTCTAAGTGGGAGGGGAATATGGCTTGTCACTTTTTTCACATTCCCATGGACCTGCCCTGTCAGACTCAGCGGGAGTTTGCAACTCAAGCAGACACGTTGCTGAGTGTGATAAAATCCAACAGAAATCTTTAAAACTCCCCAGATTACCTCCATTGCTGCAGTTAATTTTTTGTCCATGACTTCTCTGCGAAACCAGATACAACTAAAACATGCAATTCAAGAAGGCTTAGTGCCTTGACCTAAGTGCTAAGGTATTGCATGAGCTGCCTGCCAGATACCACAGCCCCCACTGTTAGAGACAGGTAATTAGGTCACCACTTGTGAACTTTTGACACACGCAGACTTATGGCCTGATAACACAGATGCCCTCAAGCAAGTAAAGGCAATTCACCTATCATCATGAATCTAACAAGCACTGAACTCCAAACAGTCATTTAGAATAAGATGGCTTTAGCCCTCTGTATTTCCATCCTACCTGAAGGCACAGAGCTTGTCTATGTGGGTGTCTTGCTGGAGATGCCCAAGGGAGCTGAAGGAGCTGCGGTGCTGGTGCGGTACCATGCAGGGACGCTCGCTTGGGTGCTGTGCAGACATGTGTGCAGTGTCCGCTTTGGGACCCTCCACAGGGGAGAAGGGTGTGCTTTAGCACTTTAACACCATAGCAGGAGGTATCTCTGTGCCACAGCAAGCCCTCAGAAGCAATGCCAGACCATGATGGAGGAGCGTGGCTAAGGACTGAGCTTGGCGGTGCCGTGGTTCCAGGTGTGTGGGAGACAGGAGTTGTCCTAAAAATGTCTCCTATGGTCTTTCATAAGTGGCAAATGCAGGGGCTAGTCATCTCACCTCACTCTCTCCTTGCTGTATTTGTGTATTCTGCATGTTTTTTCCTCATGCTCCATCTCAATACACTTTCCCATCGGCTCATGCTGTTATGTCACTCTCCAGTGGGTGAACTCAGTACGACCAGGAAACGCTGAAGGAAAATGAGATGCAGATGTGGTAACTGCACTGATATTCCCCTTCAATGCAGTTGCTGTTGGAGAGCTCGGACTGTTACTTTGACTTTGCTCCTCCACGGAGCACGCTTAAATCAAAGCGTCAATCTTATCTGCCTTTCGGTTCAGCCTGCCTGCCCCTATGGAACAGCTCGTTCAATGTGCTTGCACGCTCCCTGGTCACCCTCCACGGGGATGACTGAGTCCGTAATGCAGCACATCTGGTGGGGACCACAGGGGACACTGGAACCTAAGAGGGGCCTGGATCTGCTGTTCAGTTATGTCATGTCTGAGTGGTGCTTGTTTGTGTATTTTCAGAAAACCCAGATAAAAGAATATGAGAAAAGAAGAGTAAAAAAGGTTTTTCTCCATAAATTAATAGCGACCTCAAAGCTCCCATGGTGGAAAATCTGCTATGTGATGCAATGCCAGTAAAATAGAAGCAACTGTAACTTCACAGAAAAAGCAGTGATATTCTGATTAATTGCTGTGTTTTCTGAGGTTTCAGTAAAAATGGCTGCTGATTATTTCTGAAACTTATGATGACTGTCTTAGTGCATAACCCCTTCTTAACATCAATTTGGCAAACAGAAAGGGAAATATATCATACAATATTCCGCTTGTAGGGCCAAGTTCTGTCATCTATCTGCTTGCAAAGCCTCTGTTGACTGCCTTGGGATTTCTCCTTGCAGAATGATGGCAGGACGCGATCCAGACCCAATATAAATGTAACACATGAACCAGTATATCTTCAGATGGAGAAAACATGTGTGGAATTTCCCTGTGCTATCATGTGCATACTTTATAGGCAACTGCATCCACAGTTATTGAAAAGAAGCACAGACGTCTGTGGTTAGACATCAATGACTATTGTGGGAGGGAAAAGAGGGATACTGAAAGGCTTAGAATTTGTGCTTGATTGGTTTACTGAGAAATACTAGGCAAGAGAAATGAAAACAGCTTAGGATAGAACCATAAGGAAGGGAAATTGGCATTGCTGGCAACACTGATGAAATATAATGTTCTTGCCAGAAAAGTATAAATAATGGGTTTCCTGATAGAAAATGTTGATGAGGCCAATAATGGGGAGAGTCTGAGGAAAATGTATGCATGTGGAAACTGAGTTTTATTTTGGCGGTGACTGAAAATAACCATGAAGCCTGGAGCTTGTAAACCTGGGAATCCTGAAATTAATAATTTTCAGAGTTAACTGTTGGAGAGTGACAGCCCCATGAGGACCATTTACTTTTCAGGTCTTGCATATCCTTGCCTATTTTAAGTCCTCAGACTCACTGCTGGCTGTATAACATCTTGTCAAGCAGTAGTTAGCCGAGATAGCAGCCATCATTTAAACTGCAGTCATGGAGGCTGCAGAAAGTGCTGGTGGCAACGGGATGTTTGGTCACTGGCTCTGCTTTGGGTAGGTTTTACATTGCACACATCTCTGTGCTACCTGATTGATGCTTTCCTTAGGTGACTTACATACCACCACTATCTGTCCTGTGCTATTTTTTTCTAGTTCTCTCTCCACAGGGAGGAATGTGTACCATATAGTACTGTGTTTCAGTAGAGTTTCTTGCTTAAGTCTACACCATGGGACACACTGAAGCTCTGGAGGTCTTTTGTCTAAACCCCTGCTCAGAGCAAGGCTAGCTGCACAGGGAGATCAGGTTTTTCAGGGCCTTGCTCAGGCATATTCTGCACATCTCCAAGGATGGAGATTTCCCAACTTCCCTGGGCTGTAGGCCTGCTTCATCAAGTAGGATGATCCTTCTTTATGACTTTATATGATTGGTGCTGATCCAGGTTTTAGGCCTTTACAACAGAGGATGCTATTCATCGCCTTTGGGGCAGGTTTGGGCTGTGTGAGTAGAAGCAGGTGAAGGAAGATTTTCTTGGCCTGACAGCAAACCTCAGTATGAGCCCCAAGAAACTCGATCTAAAGAGGTTTCCACAAAGGTGAGCCTTAGGCTACCTGGCAGAGGGAAAGACGCTCCTGCGGGGAACGGTTCAGAGCACCTCTCTGAAGCTTTTCTTTTGAAATGCCCTTAGGAAGCGCTGGTCTATCTTTACTGATAACGACAGGCATGTAGGAAGATTAGTTTCCCCTCTGCTTCCTAGGTGCATCCTCTGAGCATGAGCCTTTCTACCACCAAGCCTGAAATTTGCATCCTTTTTTCTTCATCTGGACAGAAAACTAAAGAGGTCTGGAAAGGCAATGGGGAGAAAGGTGCCGCTGAAGGGCAGTGATTCAACAGCTTGGATTTGTATACAGTAATGATAATGCCGATGATCCACCAGCCCTTCAGCTCCTCGTCCTGTGCATAGGTTGTGACTGTCCTTCAACAGACTTGGGAATTTATTAAGATAGAGCAGCATTTGCAATCAACCACTGTTTTTCATCGCCTGGGAGCTCGAAAGTCTCAGTCTTATAAGGGATCTCCTGGCAAAAATCCCAAATCAAATCTACTGCCTTTACAGCTGGTGGCTCTCCTCTACAAATACAAATGTATTGGTAGTTAAAATCTCAAAACAGTCCATCAAATGCATCCACACATGTCAAAGGAAAAGCAGACTGGTGATCAGTTAAAAGACTTGCTACACTGTGCCCCCGATCCCCACATAGTCAGACCTTGGTGGGTAGCAGAGGAGAAGGGTTCTAGGTGGGAAGGCTCCTAAACCCCCTTCCTCAGCACCAGAAGCTGTAGTCTGAACAGTCAAGCAGCAATGACAGTAGATAGAGAAAGGCAAAAAATTGGTGCATGTCCAGACCAAGCACAACTCCATCACTTCTTCACCACACCATGAGAACAAAAATACCAGAAGCTTCCCCAGCATTGTCCTTTCACATGCAAGCATGACACTCTGCTTGGGGACGGTCGTCGGCCGAGGAGCCGCGTGGTGCAGGGATCCCGGTGGCGTGCTGCCCAGCTGTGGTTCAGGCCGCTCCATCCTGGGCAAGCTCCTGGCTGCGAGGATGTTGCAGAAGTGTTTGCTACACCCTCTTTCAACTTCACCTGTGCTTGGTTTTTCTGGCAGATAGGGCCGAGCCTCCTAACTACTCATTTTGGAGGAAAAAAATAATTTGCATGCAGTGGCAAGACACTGCCACAGGATGTTTTGTTTTGTGTGTGACTTTGCTCCATGTTGGGATTCGATGTTGTAATGAAAAATCCCAAGGTTTCCCTTGGCATTCCCACTTTACTGGAAAACGTTGCAGGTCACACAAAGCTAGTGGGGTACAGGTCATTCCTAAAAATCCACGCATGCCTACAGGTTGCAGGGTGGCCGGTGAGCCCCTCTCAGACTGCCAACGCAGCAGTGTCCCCCTCGTACAGTGCTTCCCTTCTGCTGCTCTTGTAGCTTAGCTTCCCAAGAGAGGAAGGCTTGTGGGGTCTTGCTTCGCATGCGTGTGAAAGAAAGTCACTGACAAACATCTTTCAACATTTGGTGGATTTCAATCAAATTTGTCAGTAGGGTGGAGATCTCAGAAACTTTATGTTCTTACAAGTTTTGTGAAAATAAACAGCCAGGTAAAGAGGAGACAAGTCCTCATTGATACTCCTACTGTGGGAAAGGCTAAAGTAGGAGCTTGTATCTGATTACAGCATCTGGATGGGAGACACAAAGCTCCAGGGTTTTCCCTGGCTATGGAGCTATTTGTTTATTTCCCCATCCCAAGTAAAGGCGAAGCACTGCGTGATGGGAGGTGGAGCTGGGGCTGGTTTCCCATCTGCAGTAAAGATGGCAGCGCTGTAAGTGCCACACTAAGAGCTCAGTCAACAGGCAGCCTCTTTCCAGGCCCCTCTGGACCTCTTCTCTGTCCGCTGTGACAAAAGCTGGTTCGTGAAGTGTGCGCATGTCTCCCTTCTGGCTGCTGGCAAACAAGGGCTTTTTTTTTTTTTCTTTAAAACGGTGCACAAAATGCTTACCCAGAGTCAACTGTCTCTGGCCTCCTGTCTGCAGAATCTCTTTTATGAAGTAAATGTTTATGCTTTCAGACTCCCTCTAGGCCTGTATAATCATTCAGCACATGGCTGCAGGATAAATCTGTTCTTGCAGTTAGCAAAGGAGTAAATGCATTCTCCAAAATCCTCAGCGAAACCACGAGAATTGGAGGGACACCAAACCAAAACATTCTTCTCATTTAGGCTGTTAGAGCTGCTGGGAAACTGGATATTTTGCAAAGGAACTGGCTTTTTTTCCCCCTTCACTGTTTCTTTTTTTTTTCCTTGAAGTCTGCAGCAATGGAATGAGTGAATTGTTTCCTGGGGCAGCTGCTGTGTAACATCCAGTACTTTATTCTTTGAGCTCATAAAAATAAGCGCATCGAGAAGAAGAAAGTGGCAAGTTGCTCAGCGTTCCAGAGGATTGGGCGGCTCCAGAGATTTCATGTTTGTTTTCTTGGCATGTGCTAGATATGTCCATCTTTTTTCTTTCAGCTTCTGCAGGCACCACCTGCCCCTTGTTCTTCTTCAAAAATAGATGAAGTAAATCTGAGACACGGGGCCTCAAGGGAGTGCCTGGGGAAGGAGCGGAATAGAAAACAGTAGGAAGAGAGAGAGAGGCTTGTATCTCTCTTCAAGGGATGGAGATGATAGATTTTTTAAAAAGTCTTAAATGTCTGAACAGTTGGTGAAAACTGTCAGCCATTGCGCCCTACTTGTGACACATACCTCTACAGGCAGATTTCCATCCACGAGTTAAAGGAGCAGGCACTATATAAATTTATGGCCTCAGTCCCCCTTCCAGCTCCATTCCTCCCCAAGCTGTGCAAAGCGCCATGGTCCCGCCGCAACGGCCAAAGCTCAGGGCAACCGACCGGCTGTGCAAAATTGCTTTGCTCATCTTACAGGATCCCTGATGCAAGCTGCTGGGGTGGAAAATGCAGTTTCTTCCCCCTGGAAACAGACGTCGAGCAGGCACTAGCTGAGGGTCTTTGCCATGGGACCTGCAACATTCAGGCTCACCACGAAGGGGAAATCTCACTCTTGCTTCTGCCAGTGAGGCAGGCTGGAGGGAAGGGAAAGGTGTCACCAGCAGACTGGGGAGATCGGTTAAGATGCATAGAAAAGGAAACCAAGGGCTGTGTGAATTGTGTTTCCCTGGCTCCACAGCACATCAAATCAGCATGGCGTAAGCTTCCTTTTGTCCAAGGCATGCTTCACCACAGGTTTCCTATCATAAATGGCGTGGCAACATCCCCATCCTAACAAATAGCAGAGGAAAGAGCAAAGCGGCGCTTTGGGTTTGAGGGTCGCTTTTAAGGGGCTTACACCTATCAGGCACCCACCTGGAGGGGGCTGCCTGGGAGCCAGGGCCAGCGGGGCCCCACGCCACGGTGCTGCAGCCGTGGGCAGGGGACCGGCATGCAGCACCCACCCAGGGCAGCATCCTTCACCTCCTCCCCTCCCTCTGTGCAAGCAGCCACAGCATCAGCTGAGGCAAAGCCGTGCAACTTGTGAAAGTTCACGTGGCTACGCTGATTCACACTCTCCAAAGATGCAGCCTGTCCTCGCTGCCTTTCTAGCTGGTCTCCAGATCAAGGTTATCTGAGGGACTTTGGACACCCACGCAGAGGAAGCAGCTATGTGCTGCGGCCGATTGCACTTCAGAGGAGCACTTGCAGTCCATATTTCCCTGCTCCTTGAAATATTGGAGTGGTCTCCACTATTTCATACATTTAATGCAAAAAAATCGTTCCCACCTGCTTCATCTTAAAGGTAGGTGTGGCAGAACACATGCTTGGGACCTTCTTTCAGCAGTTGAGGAGGGAGCAATATATCCATGGATCTCTTTCACCCATCCTGTGCTGGTTTAAAGGCCCCTGATATCACTGGAACCTTCTTGGGTATAGAGAAAGATGAGTGTGAGATCCCATTAGCGTGTGGGGCAGCAGCAGGGTGCGCATTACACTGTGATTCCCGCAGCGTATGATTTGCGACCCCCCCCCGGCCCCGTAATCTCTCTGCTCCTTATCTTCCCATCTGTGAAATGAGACATCTCTTTGCCTTTGGAGAAGGCTCTGAGATACGTGGAAGAGCAGTGCTTTCTTCATCGGCAAGTATTTCTGTTTCTGGCTGACTTCTGAGTTTACTGGTGTCAAATGGTATTTAGTATTGTCGTGGTTATCTGTGGAGGTTGGCAAGAGTGAGAAGGATATTATTTGAGGCAAAAGCAATCTTCTCTATGGCCTTCTAAGGTCATGTGTCAGAGCACATTAAGAAAATGTACAGACAGAAACTTCCTGGCCAGTATATTTGCTTCCTTGTAACAATGTACGTGAAGTGTTTTGAAGAAGGAAAATACGGAAATGACAAAAGTGATGAAATCAATAAATTAGTATCATATTAATAAAAAATCACTTCATCTGCAGCATGAAGGTTTAGACAAACATTAAATAGGAAAGAGAGCTGCCTGGGAGGAAACCAGTGCTGAAATTAACTGTAACCAGATGAAAAGTACCATTATCTTTCTGAACAATGTGCATATATCTCCAGCAACAGTCAAAAGTGCTGCCACTTACTGTAATGCTAGCACAACTGTTGGGGACTCTGCTTTGGCTTTTTTAATTATAAAAGGGCAAATTCTTATATTACGGGAGGGGTATGCAATGAGACATACACATTTTTTAAATTAAGAAAGTCCTTTCTTCTCCTCATGTGGGAGGAACTCAAAAAGACAAACATGGAAACTTTCTGTTTCTGTGCAAAGTCCTGACAAGCCATGTAGAGGAATCCAAAACATCCCAGTGCCTCACCATAGGTCTGCCACTGCTTCACAGCACAACCTGGGACAAGTCACTTACCGTCACTGTCCATTTACCTTCTCTGCAAAAGGGATAAACTGTCCTGAAGCAGGTGTTAGATAGTATGTGAAAAGCAAGATCCAGAATTGACTACAACAAGGAAAGTACCATATTATTACAAGCAGGTGACCTCCTCCAGGACAGAAACATTACAGTGATGGTCCTTGTAATGAAGAGGAGGTGAAATAACAAAAAGAGGGAGACCAAACCCTTACTAAGAACACTGTCAGTGAATTGGCATGGGCGGCTGTCAATGGGGGCTGGTTTGGGGATAAAGTCCGCTCCTTTAGCATCCTGGTGGGCTTCGTAACCACAGTTTGAGTCTCCCTGTGCTATTCAGTCATCCTCCACAAGCAGTCCCATGGACACTGCTACTGCTCCTGGAGCACAGCACCGCTCCAGATGTGCTGGGTGGTAACTGTCTCATCCTAAATCAATCTTCAAAACAGGGATAATATGCCAGAGACCTTTAGTGCATTCGCTAAAAGTAATAGTTTTCAAATGCTTCCATAAAGTGGCACAGCTGGAGTTCAAAAAGGCGTTTTATGGCTTTGTGTTTTGCTTTATAAGTAAAGAGCAGAAAGAAATACATGCTATGTATGGCTGTGTTTATAAGAGTGGAGAGATCTGGGTGTGTAGATTGAAATTCTGCGTGGAAGTGTGTGAAGCAAACCAAGTATGTCCTTGGGAATTAAAATAAAAATAACCCGTGACCTTTCCCTAATGAGCTGTGTGAAAGGTTGGTAGTGATGGCCAATAGACTGCACTTGTCATAACAGCATCTCATATGCTGTTTCACAGCGGGATTCACAGCAAGAGCTCACTAGTCCTGATTTCTCCATCCATTTCCAGCAGAGCATCCATTCTGTGCCGAGTCCTTTAACCACACCCATCGTCGCAGCTACAAATTGCTTTATGTGATACCCGAGTGCTCATAGTATCCCCAGACCCGTTTTCTTTCAGTACGTAGTGTATCCCATCTGGTTTCCTTTCCCACTGCTGCATTTCACATGGTTACCTTGAGATTTACAGTCCCAGGGCCATGTACAGAGCTGCACGTGCCATCATGAGCCTTCTATGCATGCAGCAGTTTGCTCTGCGCTGCCAGAGGGACTGGGGGCTGGAGCCCAAGGAAATGTTGTGTGGTTGTTCACTAGCCAACAACAGCAAGGCAACGCCACAGAGCCTCTCCTCGTGCAACTAATAGAGGTTAGAGATGAGTATTTGACCCACTTCTACATGTCAAGCAAATGACCTCCAATATTTCAGGCCAGTGTAAGTGGAGGAAATCCATGCAGTCCTTATGAGGCTAACATGATGGCACAGCATCATTAATAACAGACTTTTTACCTAAATTGCCAATGTGTACTTGATTTTCATTCTTAGTAATCATCTTTTCTCTCTTCTCTCCTGTCCTCTCCCCAGCATTTCATAACTATGTAAATGGTAATAACTGTGGGGCCTCTGGCTTTAAAGTAAATGCTTTCCTCAGCGGGGAAATGCCCTCTGGTTCCACGAAGAGCATGCATACCATACTGAAAAGCAAAACAAACACTCATCAGAGCTTCCTGCAGAAATTTGGGAACTTGGGTTCTCTTTTTTTTTTTTTGTGGGCGTGTGTTTCTTTTTAAAGACTGATGAGATTTAGTAGGGAGAAAAATGTCCAGCGCGAGGGGTTTTTGCTGTTTGCTCAGCATGCCTGCAGGAGGGTGCGAGAAGAGGAAAGCACAAGTCCTGAGCATGAGCGTGAACTCAACCCATGCCATTGCAGGTGGATCGTACGCTTGTGGCGGGAGGAGAGCGGGATGGCTGCGCCGGCATCACCAGTGACAGCAGCAGCTCTGCTGGCAGCAGTGGTAATCAGCTGGCTTTAAGTAAGCTGAGCAAAGCAGCGTGTTGGAGGAAAAGCATCTGTTTTGCTACGTAACAGGCTGTGGTCCATCCTTGTGCCTCTGCGTTGTGCTTCTGAACGCTTAAGTATATTTGCAGTGGTGGCACCTAAAAATCCCCAATTCAGAAGGCAGTTTCATCTTCTGTCAGGCTCTGTCAGGTGAGCCAGAGGCACTGGGCTGCCCCATGCAAGCTGTATGTTCACCCTTGCACTTGCCCAGATCCCCTTGACATCCAAATCCAGAGTGTCTTGTCCTTCATGGGGTCCTGGGGCTGGTAAGGAAGGAGCTGGGGCTGGCTCCTGCTGGCTTCCTTGGATGCTCGAGGCCACCTGCATCTCTGCTGGTGAGGCCACAGTACGCTGTGGCAAACACGAGAAGATATCTAATAAAGCAGAGCTTATTGGAGAATCAAAACGAATCAATACAGAAAATGTAGCTTGCCCTAAGCTGTCTGAATCCCAGCCGTTGATGTGGGAGCTTCCCTGGTGCCCTTGGAAGAGTCTTGGACCTTGGACTTTCAGCCTGGTGTCCACAGTTCAGTCCCTGGTGCCACCAAGACCCACCTCCTTTGTGGCTCTGCATCCCCCCTGCTGTCCTCTTGGAGCTTCCTCCATGAACTAGCCGTGTTTAGCCAACATGACCCAGTTGTTCCTGCTCACTCAAATCATAGGATTTCAGTGTTTGAGCAGGGGCTGTGTCTAGACAGTCAATTACTCTCCGCTCTCCTGTCTCTTAAGAAACTTCAGTGTGAATGTCTTCTTCGACCTTGCATGTATAATTATTTGTCTTCCCTATAAATAATGGATTTCTTTGTTGCTGGTTGGTGCTGATTCATTAATATTTTGTTACCTCCTTGAGTTTCAAACACACTTAGCATCTTTCCAATCTACTCTTGCACCAAAGCCTTGCTCCTCTGCATGCTTCCTAGCTCTTCTCTCAGCTGATATTTCCAAGTTTTCCATAATCTATTCACTTTAACAGTAGATCCTCCGCTGACAATATCTGTGCTATCACATGATTCCAGCTTAGCTTTTCTTCATGAAAAATGGGATGATTTGCAGAGTTTCCCCCTGCTCATGTACTCAGACCCCAAAAATCTCTTCTTCACATTCATTACCTTCACATCAAACCCAGGAATCTCAGTTTTGCCAGTTAAGGGAGAAGGAAAAACTGCAGAGAGTTGCAAAGTGGGACCAGACCTTGAGGATGTACACTTCACATAATGCAGAATATTTTCCGAAGGCGTTTAGTAGCAAAGCCCCATGGAGGGCAAACCAAAAATGAATCTGATGAGCATGTGGAGGGCAAATTCCTGGAAGTGTTGCAGTAACACCGGCTCTACTTCCCAGGTGACAGCTGGCGGTCATGGTTCTTCAATTTTCCCTGTTGAAAACCAACCCAAGTCAGGTTAGCACCACAGGTCTCAGGTAACCCCTTGCAGCACACATACGCTTCTGGGGGCAGGAGCAGCATCCCATGAAGCTTGGTGCAACAGAACTCCAGCTTTGGTTAAGGCCCCCTTGGGCACTCCTCTAATTGAGATGCTTAGTACAGGTAATTAGTGAGGGCGCTAATTGTCCGTTTTTAACATCTCATCTTTCTCACACTGCGGATTGGCTGGTAGAGAGAAGAAAAGGCACAGGAACTGTCAATACCTCTCTGCAGACAGCTTGCTGCACTTAAGGAAATAGTCTTTGAGAAGTGCAGTAAATTTACTGTAATCTGCCCAAAGGCACAGTAGCGAAGTCAGTGCGTTGTGAAAATGATAGCAACCAGTACCTTTTTCTCAGGCAGGACAGGAATTCATAGTGTGCTTGTTGAGAGGAACTACAAACCTGGCAAGGGCTATATCTCTCAGATGGGATCACAAGGGCATGGGAAGGGCTGCCTGGGAACAGGGAGGGCAAGCAGGGCATCGCGCTCTCAGATCAATGTTTTAGGAGCTTAGAAAGGCTCCCAAAGGCTCCCAAAATGTTACAGTGCACCTCACTAGTGTGGGGAGGGATGTCCTAGCCCCACATTTGCTTTGAGCCCCCTGCTCCACCCCTCTCCCTGCATCTGGAAGAGCTAGGTGGCCCTTTGGGAGATGGCAATAAAGGCACTCGGGTGCTGGGGTTGCCTTTCCAGGGTGAAGGACCCAAGCGTTGGGCGTGCCAAGACCCACAGTCTGTGTGCCCAGCAGACATCATTTGGGATAGCCCAGGCTCCCCATCCTCTCTGTCCCGGTCCCTCACCTTTGGTGATGGGCAATCCCTCCCTGCCTGCCCTGGGGGCACAGGGGCAGCACCGCAGCACTGAGCAAAGAAGCCAGAATTGGGTTAAAGCAGTTGAGGCAGAGATCTCATTGGCCCTGCACACTGCATAGCTGCTTACCACAGCCTCTGCGATGCACCCCAATGCCTGTGGCGGTTCACACCTGCTCACACCCTGCTCGCACTGAAGAAACCAGGAAATTGGCTCTTTGTGGCTCTTTGTGGCAGTGCCGGGGTGTTCCTCCCATTGATGGAGTATTGCAAAACCACACAGCACTCTGCTGCTCCCCTGGGAGTTAAAAGGAGCTGATTTTTTTTCTTGGCTTCACTGGGATCAGCAGGAGAGCAATACACAGAGCATCAATCCCGCACAGAGCCTGCCTCTGCTGTTGGCAGCTGCCTGTCCCAACAGCTCACGTCTTGACTGGGGAACCGGGCACGCTGAATGAGCTACTCAAGTCCACTGAGTCCTTAAGCATAATTGCTAGGACAAAAATGATTTTCAAACATTTAAATTCATTTGAAACCTGCTATATTTTTATCATCATCATTGACCACCCACTGGATACATCCTGAAATCCAGCCTTTTGCAAGCCCTGTCTACCTTTTTTATATGACTAGTAAGATTTCTGCAGCCTCTCCCTCCTTTTGCATCCCCAGTGTTCCTGTGCAGTGAGAGAAAGACAAGGCAGAGGTGGAGTGGAGATGCAGGGAGGCACCTGAGGCCGTGTCCTGGCACAGGTCTGCCCTGGTAGGGGTTACTCTGGCTGGACACCCTCATGCCTCAGGTAGCTGTGCTACAGCAGCAAGGAGAGCCGGGTCTGGTTGCCAGTGGCAACTGCTAATCAGATGTATCCCCATCAAGACACCGGATTTCCTCCCTCCTGGGTCTTGCTGCTTACTTGGGGTCTCCAAGGCTGTTGCTGTCTCCCACAGTGTGTGCAGCCCCAATCCCCTAAACTGTCCAGCTTGGAAATCCCCCAACTAGCAACTGTGGAAGCGATGCACACTTGGTACTGAATTTTGCTCACTGGGCCCACACCCCTGCTCAGGCTGCTGGAGGCCAACTGGTGGCTGGTTCCCACCATCTCCAGGGATGGTGGGAACAGATCCTTTATTCCTGCTTCTCCTTATGCTGAGGTGTTGGTGGGCTGATCTGGGGTGCAACACTCTTGGTTCAACATAAGCTGTGTGAGAGTGGGACTGTGTATGTGTAGCCTGCTGCCAGATGAGTAGCCTGGTGTCTTGGGAAATAGTCTTTATTCGGTGTCCGCAGCTGGCTGCCTAGTCTGAAATGCTGATGTTTACATTGTTTACAAGAGGCCCCAGCTGCAGATTTCAATTTCCCCAGATTTAGGGTATTTTGGACCTGTGGCTTTGGTTTGGCCTCTTGTTCAGAGGCGGGGACCAGTTGTTTTAAGTGGAGAGCTGAGTTCACATGATAAATCTGCTTCCCACAGTATTGGGCAGTAGCTGGATTCATCCGGTGCATTTGTGTACGAAATGCCTAGATTTCAAAAGCTGTCTGTTCCATGAGCTATGGAATTTTAAAAGCTCTATTTCTTACAATTTGTGCCCTTTATCTTCTGCAGACCCACTGAAACAACGCCAGTTCCTCCACCATATCCCCTATGGCTTCCTCCACCACTTAGTATCTTCAGCTCCTTTCCAAGTCCCCATCTCCCTCAAACTTTCAGTTGTCATCCACCTTATTACTGCTGTAACCTCAGCTCTTTTCCATTCTCCCATCTCCTCAATCCCAACGTCCCCTGGCACCTCCCATGACCTGTTCCCTTGGGAAGTCTGGCTGAAAAGTAAAATCAAGGCTAAGCACTTTAACTGGATCAAAATTGTATTTTTACAATTTCTGCAAATGCAGCAGAGTGGATTTTACTGCAAACTAAGCACACCTCAGAAGTCTTTGCAAGGCCAAGCACTGCCCAGATCCAGTGCTGCACCGCTGCAGCAGGGGCAGAGCACCCTCTGCCATGTCCAGACCTCAGGCTGCAGTGTCGGGCTAGCGTCAAGCTCACCCAAATCCATGCTGCCATCACCAGAGGGTGTTCCTGCATTTTCCCTGGTTCATGTGCCCCAGAGTGCTGTGTGAACAGTCCTGTGGCCATGCTGTATGTTGGAGCGGCTCGCTGGTCCAGAGGAAAACGAATGACTTAGTGTGGCAGGGCTCGGTCTCCGGAGGGTTGATGAGCAGAGGCAATTCACCCCACAGGTTCATGAGCCTTTGGTCTGACACCAGGCAGGTGGCAGGAGGGTATGAGCAGAGATGAGAGGCAGGATAGGACCATAGCTTTCAGCAGTGATGCCGTCTTTGGTCAGTGTTGGGCTGACCGTGACGTTGTGTCCCAACACACCCTTCATCCCAGCAAATGTTGGAATGACAAGGACTGAGTGCAGCAGGCTAATATGAGCTTAATTTTGGGGGTGAGGAGGAGGAGGAAGGGAGGTCCACCCCTCTTGGGCCCAGTGCAGGGGTGATGTTCAAGTAGCATAAACTCCCTCCTCAGAGCACGGCAGGCCACTGCACTGTAAATAAGCTACGGCATCGTTATCAGACCCATGCAGTGCCAGGAGACATCAGCCCTTCTCTGTTAATACTCTCTGTTTGTTCCAGAGCATATTTCATCAGTACCACTGGATACCTCTTTCCTCTTCCAACAGAAGACATCCAAGTTAACCCAAACCCCCACAACTTCCATTAAGCAATGCTATCATATTAAAAGAAAATAAACTAGGGGAAAAAAAAGCCCAGTTTTTGCAGTTTGCATCAAGATACAAAGACAGATTTCCAGACAGTTGTGTGCACAGGGGCTGCAGAGCAATTTGGTGTGCAAGCCAATGCTGTCAAAGTGGGAGGCAATGGTGTCAAAACTATTGATGATGGGAGCTGTGCTCACACAAGGGAGCAAATCCTTCCTGGTGCACGTCCAGGTTCCTCAGAAATGTTCTCAGTTTATATCTCTTTCCCTTGACTTTGGACCAACTTGTTTTTTCCTTTCCGCTTCTACGAACCATGGCAGGTTCATCCAAAAACCTGTCATCCTTTTTAACAAAAGGGTGAAATAAACATCCCAGCATCATCCTCGGCAACCTGCCACAGAGAAACTGCTGCAAGATATGACAAGACGAATACTGCCTTTAAATGCGATATGGAGAGGAAACGAATGATGCCCACTTGGAAGAAGCAGCGTCGGGGCCCTGCAGAGCTGATCTGCTGGTGGCAGGATGGGGTGCCAGCATGGCAGCAGGCAGGGAAGGGCTGGGGGGGTCACCTCCCGGCTCAGCCCTGGCAGATGTCCCTGGAAAAAAGCATGTGCTCCTTGTGACCCAAAGGGTCTGTTGGTCACACCGAAGGCCCCGTCTTGGCTGTCTACATCAAGCCAGGATGAACTTCTGTTGGTGTGGGCAGATAGCACTGGCAGGGTTCTCCCAGATGGTGTGGAGACAGCATCAGGGCAGCTGCGCCTTGTTTTGTTAAATTGCCTATAAAAAGGGCAGTGCTCAAAGCAAGCTGGTTTCTTTGTTGTTTTTTTTTTTTTTAAAAAGGTAATGCTAGTGGATCTAGACTGAGGCAACAGGAAAAGGCTAACTTTAAACTTGCTAAAGAAAACTGGTAAGAGAAAGAGGGCCTGTGGGGAAATAAATGCACTAGCAGGGGATGAGAAGAAACCATGGTGTGCAAGGCTCTTGCTCTGGAGGCCTCTGAGTCTTCTAAGGGCTGTGCAGGTGCCCTGTGCCCACCACATGGCCTGCAGGAGTTTGGTGCAGAGCTGTATCTAGGCATCAGCAGTGGGTGACTCTGGCTCCCGGGGATGTGGTTTGGGGGGGGGGGTCTGACTGCAGAGTTCTCCACCACGTTACCCTGCTTGGGTCTGCTCTGTGCTGTGTGGCTCCTTCTAAGGCAACAGCACGGCATGTGAAATGCACTGAAATGTTGCCATTTAAAGGTGATCTATGGTTTGTCCTTCTAGTTCTTTGCTTTTAAAGCTTCTCGCTGCCAGGCACCCACCATAAAACACAAAAATGTAGCATGCTCTTCTTGGAGAGACTTGAGTTATTTTGACTTGGTGTGTCTAATCTCAAAAGCACATCAGAGAAATGTATAAAGGATGTAGTTTTTGCCCCAGAGATGTGATCTAAACGTAGATAAAGCATAACTAAAAAGATGACATAACAGGAGACTAGAGGGAAAGGCACTGAGGTGTTATATTGATGGGGTACTGCAGCCTTTGCTAAGTTTATGAAGACTAGCAATGGCAATTCTGTGTGTGCCTATGCACATATGCACACACGTGCATATGCGTATATGCAACCATTACTTTAGCTCTAGTTGCTAAAAAATCATCCCATAAATAATTTGAAGTGAAGTCCTTAGTGATGCTTGATGGTCAAAGGGGATGAAGAGGAAAAGAGGATGAAACAGTAAGAGTTTTCCATAGCCACCTTGTTTCCCCTCTGAGTCCTCCAAATGCTGCTCAGCTCTGTGTACGAAAATGGCAGCTCACACATACTCTTGCACGTCTTCCATGAGCTTGAGACCCTGTCTCTACCAGGTCATTAGAGACCATTAGCTGCATTGATGGTGAAAATGCTGCCTGGGACATGCAAATCTTTGGCTTTCACTGTACCTGTGCTTAGGATCACTAGCTCACAGCAAACCTTGGGTAGCTCTTTTAACTATGACTCTTTAAAAAATATTCTTGTTGTCTGGAGAATGGAGATAATGCTTGGTTATCTTTCTGCCAGGAGTTCTGATAATTAATTATTTAATCTTTGTAGAGCACTTAGGTATTTGGATAGAATCACATATCCCCTTAGCTGTCAAACCACAATAGCACCTTCTCAGCCCTACTGGCGATGCAGCGAGAGATAGTAAAACATCCCTACTGCCTGAACACAGAGTGACTGGCTCTACCTTTATCAAAGTAAACCACAACAGGTTTCACTACTTGAATGAAATAAAGCCTGAAAGGAGATATGAAAAAGAGTCAGTGAGGAGATTAATGCTAGGCTTGATGGAAGACTTCCTGGCTGGCTGCTCTTGCCCAGAAAGTCCCTTAGAGAATAGAATTAGTGGGTTTTATGCACATGTTGGCAGCATTTCTTCACCCAATGCCATCCATGTTCTGTGTGCTCTCTTCCCCTCCCATCGGTTTGAACGCTTCGTGTTCTTGGTTATGTAGCCTGGGTCGCCCTTTCTTTTGTGGCTGTGTGGATGGGCTCATCTGCAGTGCACTGCAGAGGTAGAGCAAGGTGGGGAGAAGCGGACAATACTAAAATGTCACCACCTGTCTGGAAGGGCGTATGGCCGTGGGAAGGTTTAGAGCCTGGATGTGAATCCGCAGTGCTCGGAAATGCAGTTTAGTGGCACCAAGGGACATCCCCACAGGCACTGCTGCTGCACGTGCCTGGGCAGCCCGTTTCAGGCAGGAGGTCAGGCCGGGTGCTGAAGCAGCCAACCTGGGTCACTTGCTCAATAATCTCTAGTCCCTTTTAGCAAATGGTGATGATGCAATGTTCCTCGCTCCTGGCCATAAGCCGTGGCAGTACAGGGCCACCACAGGAGACCTCCACTTTGTGCTGCCATGCAGTACTTGGAGCAAGGCAGGCTGTTTTCTCTCTTAGAACAGGCACGAAATGGCAGATCAGTATTTTGAAGCAAAGTTGGATTTCAGTGCAAGTCAGACTTTGTGAACTTCAGCAGACCAGAGTTTGATTTAGTATCTTAAATTCAGGGATGGGTCTGTTCTGGACCTTACGATAGTTTTTGTTCCCTGTTTACTCTTTGGGTGGACTGGATAAACTGAGATCATCCTGATTTTACCACTACAAAGAGGCACAAAATCTGAAGCTTTTCATCCAGACCATGCAGAACAGACTTTGATGCCTTCAGATATATTGAAACCCAGCTTTAATCTGTTTCTGGTTTTGCAGAATTATAGGCTAACTGATCTTGCATAAATCCGATACCCAAACTCTTCATCTCCTCTTGGTTTCCATTACCTGTCTTAAAAGTGGGATTTTTTTAAAAGTCACATTAAACTACAGCTTCAGTTACATCCTGTTAATAACTAATCATTTAATTATGACTTAGTGCAAGACCCCACCCCACCAAAGATTGGCACTTAAAGGATTATGCCTGCAGGGGTGAGGACAGTTTGGTTTCAGAGCTGTATCTCCTTGGTGTGACTGCTCCTGACGGATTGTGAACAAAATTATATTGTGAAATACATGTCCTTATTGGAATTGCTGTTAACTTCATAATTGCTCTGTAATTACTAAAGAGAGAGTATCTTACACTTCTGACAGCCAGGTGCATGTATTGCTTAATCTGTCTCCATTATTGACTTGGCTCGGTTCCTGCGGGTGCTTTCCTATTCTCTTTCAGTTGTGCAATACCAAAACTGACTAAATGGCGCATCTGCTGTTTTGTTCCTGCTTCGGAGCTAGCAACAGGAGCAAACAGAGGTTAACTTCGGAGAAGCTGAAGAGGCTGGTTGGCCCCAAGCTGGGAGCAGGGCATGCCGCTCCTGCCGTGAGCTCCTTCCCCGGCTGGAGGCCGTGCTGCCTGCCCCGTGGCAGAGTCCACGCAGGACAGTGGGGAACAGAGCCTGGCTCAGACCGACCGCTCCTGCTGCCCTGCGAGCAAGAAACAATACTGCAGCATCCCTACAGGCAGCATCGCCAGGAGCTGAGGTGGCTACCAGGAGAGAGGTCAAGGGTCTTTCTTCTGGACATCTTCAGCCTGGAATTGGGGTTAAAAAAAGTTTCATCTCAAACTGTGATTAAGAATGGGCCAGCAATGAGATAAACAGTGAGTTGTCAGCAGCTTCAGAAGTGATTCTTGCCCTGGGGGAAGTGCCATTCGTCTGTTTTGCTGTATACTGGGTCAGAGCTTATGCTAAAATATTGCAGATTGTCAGCTTTGTCTGTGGCTTTGGGAATATTGCAGTGGCCCTCGCTGCATGCACTGGCATTCTAATAGAGCTTTATGAAAGGGCTTTTTTTGGTGTAATCTGTCAACAGATAAGCCCGGGGAGAAGGAGAATCCAGCGCCTCTCCCAAGAGAGGCAGCAATGAAGATGCATGCATTAAGCATCCTCCTCTGCCTTTGGTATACCCAACACAGCAGGGCCTTTAAGGATCTCATCAGGCACAGTGCTAGCTGAATGGGTGTCCTGCCTGACAAAAGCTTTTCTTAATAATGTTTTCACTTACATGTAGAGACTCAAGTTCTTGTCTTGTCCCTTCCTATATCTTTTTGTCCAGACGAACAAATGTTTCTGGAATACGTGACCAAGGAACGACAATCTCATGGGGGTATTGTCAATTTTCATTGACTTCCCAGTAGAGCAGAAATCGGTGGAACAGGTTACTACAGATACAACTTGCTTATTATGCATGTGACAGCCATCCAAAGCTCTGACCAGGCAATAATTTCTCCCAGGACCGATGTTATGCCTCCAAGGCCACCAGCGGTGTTCGGTTCCCATGCAACAGGAGTCCACGGTGGGCTGCAGAGCACGCCGGTCCATCCACAGCTCTCCCTCCTCTCTTCTAACCAGCCCACGTGCCTGCAGGGCTCGGAGGGTGCTTTTATTAGCATCCAGCTCCGAGCGGCTGCCGCTCAGGGGGCCACGCGTGCCCAACACCTTTGTTCCTCGCAGCCCAGCGCTCTCCGTGGCCTGTTTTCTGGGCTCCTTAGTGGAAACTCTTGCATCTTGGGCTGACAAACTGGCTTTGTGCTCTCCTCCGCCAAGGAGATGGAGTCCCTTTTGGGCTGTGGAGACAAAGATTGCCTCTTTTTGAAGATGTTTCAGTGTCATCTTTCTCTTCAGTCACTGTTTCAAGGTCAGATGGTGCCAGCGTTGCTCCCTTGTCCTCAGTGGACTGAAAGCATATGAAGCATCTGGCTTCCCCTGCCTTTTTCTCAGTTGTCTGCTTAACCACGTGGAGTAGAAGTTGTCTCTCCAAGAGCAAAGAGTGTACTTTGTATTATAATAGGTGAACTTTTCAGTTGCTGCAGCTCCCCTTTTCCCATTTCCTCTCTTGTCAGTACCCGTTTTCTGCTGAGAAGCTTTTTAGACACGAGACAGACAGCAAAAAAATACCGACGTCTTTCAGGAGGCACTGCAAAGGACCAGAAGGGGGAATTTTTAATTTCAGAAAACAGTTGTGTCTTCAAGGTCTCGCAGTCGGTGCAGTTCTAGGAAATGCTTTGAACTGGAGAAGGATATGAGATTTTTTTGAGTGACTCATGCTTTTTATAGATTACCAGTTTCGCAGCCTTGGAGGCTGATAAGTCTGTCCACAGAGCAGGTGCAGCAAGCGGCCTGTGGAGGCCTTACTGTGCACGCAGGTAGTTTGCTTCAGCCTTGCTGCAGGGAGACATAGCCATGCAGATGCCCTTGACTTCTCAACCCCACTGTTCTGCTAGCTATAGGGGCTCCCAGGGCTTTAGGCTGGACATCCGTCTATATGGCCACAGGGGGAGACCGGAGAGGATGGTTGCATGCCTCTTGATGTAAAATTGCACTCTTAGAGGGAGCGGGGAAGAGAAAGCCGATGTGGGGAGGCTGGAGGCTGTAGGAAAGACCGGCGCAAAAGCAGCTGCGTGACGTGGCATGGGAAAATGAATTCCACGTGCCCACAGGTACATTGTGTCGGGGACTTGAGTGTGCCCGTGGGGGCGCTGAGTTCTGCCCCCCAACGCGCCAGGGTCTGAAGGGAAGCCTGAACAGGTCTTACATACAGCCCACTTTGTGCACAGTGTGTTGTTATTGCTGCTGTACATTCCTTTCCAGCAAATTTACGGCTTCTCGTAAGACTTTTACCAGTAAATGGAAGCGGAAGGGGTGGGAAATTGAGGAGAGATATATAAATGCAGCATGACTGTGCTTTATTAGATACAGTTACTAGATAGTTACTGGTTCAGTTTGGGGTTAATGCCCGAATCTAAGTGTGACTTAGCAGTAATTCACAACACACTAGTTTTTGGAGCTTCATGTCATATTTCCCTCTGGTTGTGGCATGCTCCTGAATATCCTCCCTTCAAATACCATGTCCAGGTACTTTCTACACATATGCAGAGCAAATGTAAGGCCTGTTTTTTCTCCAGGAAAGCATCTTGGACCTTTGGTTCTGTCATCCGCCAGATGAGAGTTGGCTCCTCTATGCCTGCTCCTATTCCCAGTCTCCTCTGGAGCGCATTTTCTCCCAGATGCTTGGTTCTGGCTGGAAACAAATTTCACGTAGGACCTTTTTTTTATAGGTTCCTGACAAAATTTGGTCCCACAGCTGGGCTAAGTGATGGCACGAGGCCTCCCTCTCCCTAGGTGCTGTGCCCCATGCTTTGTGGGTCTGTGGGGCATTGCTGGCTCAGCATCACCCAGTGGTGACGCACCTCCTGGTATCGGGATGCACCTTGGCCTCGGAAAATATAAAAGGCCTCATCCTGCAGATCTTCGCAGGCAACTCTTTCTTTACAACTTTCTTTATAATGTTTGGAGACAGGGGCTTGTGTGGAGGTGGGAGGATGGCACCCATTTGCCGCTGCCTCTCGACTGCCTTGAGGCAACTTAGCCAGGTTGTAGATTAACTGTGCACTAAAGCCCAGCAATCACAGAGCCATTATAGATATGCTATTATGTATATTCTTATGTTTATGACTTCATCCTTTCTTAACCCATTTCTCAAAGGCAAATCCACTGAACATGGAGCGCTCTCGCACCCTGGGCTGACGTAGGCTTTGTGTGACCTGCCTTCCTCCTGAACGGGATATGCCCTCCTGCCTGCCCTGCCCGCTATCTGCCCATCCACCCTGGGTCTCGAGAGGATGCCTGGGACTGAGAGACCTTGAGAAGATGCCTGTTGGTGCTGCTGGGCATGGGCTGCGGTAGCAGAGGGCCTCGCTCGTGCTGCCTGCAAGCACCATGCGCTTCTGCGCTCCCCGCAAGCTCAGCCAGGAGCTGCCTGCACTGCTGTGGTCACTGGGGCTCAGCTCTGCCGGGGCTTGCCAAAACCAAAGCAGGGCTTGGTGTCGGGAAGGAGGGTATGAGAGCAGACACTGATGGGGGAAGAGGAAAGTAAACACCTCTTCTCCCTGCTCTCTCGCCGGCATGCCCACCATCGTGAGGCCAGGCTTGCTGCAGGCTGTGGGGAGCAGGGGCAGACCCCAGCCTTGCAAGGGGGCTGGGGGTGTGCTGGTGCGTGGGGTCATGCCGCTTTGCTGTTGGGTGAACCAGTGCACGCCAGCCTGAGGAGCTGCTTCCAGTGTTTTCTTATCAGCTGGCCCTTTTCTCTCTTAATCAACACATTATATCGGCATGGCTGTCGAAGGCAGAAAGCGTTGGGAAATGCATGTTGACTTACAGACAGCTGGAGATTAAGCATGGTTCACTGAAACACCCATAGCTGAGAAAGTATTCATAAAAACAACCAGTCACTTGCCCTAGCTTAACACTTCCACTTCTGGCTGGGACAAGGAAGTGCCAGATCCTCAGGAAAACAAGTAGGCAGGCTCACTCAGGTGTATCTGAACTGTAGGGGGAATTTGGCTTCAAAACATTTCTGATTCAGCCTGAAGAACCCATTCCCTCAGCCTTTGTGCTGGCTGTGAGCGGCCCAAGTCAAAACCCCCAGTGACATCAGGCCAGGGACTTTTGACAGGCTTGGGGTAGTGGGAAGGAGAAAAGGGGGAGGATAAATCCAGACCCAGATTTTGCAACCCTTTTCAAAACCCCCATCAAAACCCCCAGCCAAACATTGCTGAGCTGGGGGATACCATGAGTACAAAGTTTGCCTCTCAGGCCTGTCTCCCATGCTCTTCTTTTTCTCCGAAGGTTTGCCACTGAGCTTGGAAGGAGAAAATAAACTCAATGGCATCGACCTCAGCAAGCCTCTGTGTATGTGGCAATGGACCCGTGTGTACCAGCAAGACTGCAGTGCTTGGGAAAAGCAGCAGTGGCACGGGCTGAGGCTGGGAGGCACTGGTGAGTGTTTAGTGCTAAGCTAAAACCACGGCTGTGGCTAGAGAGGTAGCCAGGGCAAGGTGAGGGGGGCTTCCGAGAGGCATAGCTCTTTGGGGAATCCTCCATCCTTCTCCCTGGAGCTGTGCACTGCAGCGGGTGTGGGCTAGCAGATGTCTCACTGATGGTAGCCTTCTTCCACAGTTTCAAATTGCAAAGATCCATCCTTCTTTCTCCTTTCTTCCCTTAGCAATTAAAAAAAAAATAGAAAAATCCAGCCACTCTCTAATGTTTAGAGATTTTTGGGAGGTGCAGAGTTAACAAGGTGGGTATTGAAACAGAGAGAGTGTGGTTTGAGCTTGAAAAAAGCAGAAAATACAGGACTGAACGCTGAGTGCAGCCTTCCTGTGGCACATCCTCACCTGCATCAGGGCACCCGCTGTCAGAAGGAAACACTCCCGCCCAAAGCATACACTGACACCCTCTCCCTTTGCAAGCAGAATTAATCATACTTATGTGCCATATTCCATTTTAATTTTTATTGCACAGTCCAAGATTAATGGTTAATGTAGTACGTCTCCCCATCTCCACTCCCATTACAATGGAGTGCTTTGAATAACTATTAACTTCGTGGTTAACTGAAAGAAAATTGTTAATCATCTACAAGCTTATGTTGCATAAAAATCATTCTCTCTAACCTTCTCCTGACTGCGGGAGAGCCCTTTTCTCAACGCTGACCTTCAACGACACCTGGTACCTGCAGCCTGCAAAACACAGAATATCATACTACATGGGCTTATCTGCTAGCCAAGGTCATAAACTATGCGAACTGGTGGAGCGCAACTTATGTTTCTTGGTGTTGACGTTGATCCAACATCCAGTTTTCCTACTAGCAAAGATACGGTTCTGTGGGTCCTCAGAAAGCAGCTAATGAGTCGATTTGTTTTTAATTTAGCGAGTTAAGGCTAATCTGTAGAGCGCGGGGCGTTGCTGGGACGCGCGCTGTGGCAGGACAGCTTGTCCTCCCCCCCGCAGCAGACGTGCGCAGAGCGGCGCGTGTGCGCACGCTGCGGTTCAGCGGCAGGGTTAGGGCTGCCGCCCTAGGGACCAGCTCTCCTCCAGGCATCGGGGATGCGGGGCGGGAGCCCCTGGCGAATTAGGCATCCCCCCGCGCGGAGGAGCCTGCTGGCACCGCGGGTGCAGGGTGGTGGCTTCTGCTGCTTTCTGCCGCCCCGTGCAGCCGCTGCGGAGTTTGGCTGCAGAGGTGCAGCCTCCCTGTCGAACGCTTACATACAGGAGGCTCGCATCCAGCCGTTCAGGAAATAAATCACCCTCTGTTTGTGAAGTAGGAGGGAAGCACTCGGGACGGTGAAAGATTAGACTGTAAGCCTCACAAAACTCCCCTTCTGGCTGTAAAGATGGGCTGCGGATGTTGTGTTTTTTAGCTCTTTAAATGATTATTTCTGTGCCAGACTTATTAGGCAAGGTATTGTTGGGATCTTGGCAAGGAGATAAATACGGCTGCAGGCTTCGCAGTCGTTCCTCTCCGCATCTGGTCACTGTCAGGCCTTCAGCTAATAGGCCGAGGACTGTGCGCTACAGTAAACAGCCTCTGCAGCTGCTAGGGGCTAAATGTAACTATATATTGCTCCAAATACAAACAGTTCCACATTAGGCATTGCGTGTCCTCCCCCGGCACGGAGCTGCAGCCATTGACCTCAGGAGCCTGCACTGCATCAGCTCGCCCTGGCTTCTCCCTGGCCAGCAAATCCCGTCTCTTTTTATGGCCGTGGCTCTCCAAAGTGAGAGCAACAACCAACCCCAGCTCAGGTCAAGTTGAACGTGGCCAAGCGTTGTGCAACCTCCAGCAGACTGAGGGTCTCGGCGCCCAACGGCCAGGAGCCTCGGGGTAGCTGAGGCAGGAGTCTGGCGAGGAGGGGCTCGCTGGAGATGGGGGGTGGTAAGCAAGGTGGGGAGAAATGGGTGGTCTTGGCCAGCGGGGAGCTGTGGAGGAAAGGGGTTTGGGGCAAGGCACGCAGAGCTCCAAAGTTTCCTGGGACTTGCTAGACGTCTCTGCCTGGGGCCCCCCCAAGACCTGCAGAGAGGCGGGCGAGGGCCGGGAGCTGCTCTTGGCTCTTGCTTGGGCTTCAGGCGAGTTTCTTTGCATGTAAACATGAAGCCCCATGCAGGTGTCCAAGTAACAGTGCCAGGCTTCCCCAAGCAGTGTTCTTCCTCCCCTCTTCTTCCTCCTCCCCTGCTTTGTGCTTCTGTCCAGGGCCGGGAGCAATTTGGTCAAGACTGCTGTCAACAAGGTGTTTGCTAAACTTGTCTCATGAGAAAGACAAACACGTCTCATCAGCTGGAGCCTTTGTCCACCCCTATGATAAAAATAAAATCAACTTCTATCCACCATCTGCAGGAATGCTCACTTTTGCCCAAGGGGAGTCCATGAGTGCAGGGGGTTTGGTGTAGCTGTTTTCTGGTCTGGCCTGTTCCCAAATCGCTGCAGAGGTCCGTTCTTCAGTGCCTGCTCAGGTTAACTGGGTAGATGACAGGGCTCGGGGGGGCTTTGCCCCAATGCAGCAGCTGGGTGTCTAAAAGCAATCTCTCCAGAAAGGGGCTTTTCCAAGACCCAGCATCCAATGTGGCAGGTGCGTCCTGGGCACCAGCCCCCAGTTTGGAAATTCAGCAGGCCGTGCTGACCGGGCCCTGCTTAAATACATTCTGATTAATTAAGTGTTAGCCCACTTACATCAGCCCTCCAGCCTGCTTGTCTACCATGCAGCACCGCTCGGTGCTGCGGGAAAGAAAGATGCCTTTTGGTGTTTGGCTGACTCCAGGCTGGATCAGCTGGCCAGGTGCACAGCCAATTTCCATTGCTACTTTGAAGCTGAGAAGTATTTTGAAAAGAATAGAGCCTTTAGCCCTGTAAGTAAAAGCCATTTATCTTGGGATGAAAAAGTGCTGGCATGGAAAAATTCCAATGCTATGAAAGTCTCTTTTCCTGAAGGTCTTGGATACTTGCTGGATTAGGTTCACTGGTAAGGACCTTGGAGTTATGAATGTCTCTTTTACAGAAGAGAGCTACAGAAGGAAAAGGCAAGCACTGGCATGCTTGTAAGTGGGACGTAGCGAGATTCCCCATGGACTAGACATTTCTGAGATTGCTTTTAGAGGTACGGTCAGTATTGCTGCAGCGAGCCGAGGTGGTTGTAAATACCCTATCGTAACCATAGCTGTTACCATTTCCCACGGGTATAATATCAGCAGAATACCTTATATAAACAAAAGCGAAGCACTATTGGCTTTGCTCTGCACGGCTGTTTAATAACGCTTTGTGCTCCATACGGAGAGCGTCAGAGTGTTTTATAGATGCTAATGAAATTAGTCTCACGATGCTCTTGTGAGGTGAGGATGTGTTATCAGCCCTTTCCCTGGGCTGAGCCTGCGTGTGGTGTAGGACTCTCAGCTGCGTGGGGTGTGCATGCCTGCCCTTTCCAGCAGGAGAGACCCCCGTGGGATGGGACCTTCTGGAGACCCTGGTCTGCTCCACCACCATCTCCCCAGCTGGTTTCTGCCGCCTGGCACCAAGGGTGGGTGTGGGAAGAGGTGGTGGCGGGCATGCTGCTGTGTCACCCCCCTGCAAGGCACAGGCTTTCTCCTGGGTCAGAGCAATCTTCCACCACCCAAGGTCTGATAAGCAGAGGCAGAAAACTCAGATCCCCCTCTTGGGTCGCTTGGGGCATCTCTACTGCGTTTCAGGACCTTATGTCAGCTTGCAGTGGTTGAGCTCCAGGACTTTTCCTACATGGCCAGTGACCCAAAATAGCAGCCTGGATATTGGGGATGCTGGAGCAGAGCTCTCTCGCTTGCACTGTGCGTTGGCTATGACCTCTTTGGGTGAAAGACGGGATGTTCGCTGCAGTTTTGCAATGATCCTGCCCTTCTCACGCACAGTAGCCCCAGTTTTGTCACAAACATCAGTGCTGGCCCCGGGGTTGTTATTGGAGCTACCACTGATGCTTTGCTTTAAATAGATCCTAAGCAAACTTCTCTGTTTGTTTTTCTTGACATGGTACTGACTGGTGCTTTCCAAGAAACAAGGAAAAAAAAGCTGGATTCACAGTAGTGACTTTGACTCCATCTGGCAAAAGCAAACTGATCTCTTAAATGAGAAAGGCACAGCCACGAAGAAGAGAAGTAAACGGGTCACTGCGAGAAGCAGCCTGTTCTTGCTGACCCAGTGGCTGCAAGTGACAAAATCTCACTGGTGCTTGGTTAGAAGGTCCCTCCATTTTAGGATTTGCTCTCTCACAAGAATACCAAAGAGCTTTCCAGGTACATGAGATCTGCCTATGGAGTTTCATAATGGATTTCATACAGTTTGCTGCACTTTACCCCACTCTGCTAGGTAAATATTTTGCTTCCAAATCATCATTTGCCTTTCTGGGTGGCATGGCCGTGAAGCTGGTAGGCTCATGCCTATCGCAGGGGTGAATTCCTGACAGAGTGGACTGGGGAGCAGGGGTGCTGGGGAACAGGAGTAATGCTGGGTGTCCCCGTCCCCCCCTGCCTCCAGAGCATGCTGCGTTCCCCTTGTGGAGTATGCAGGGTCATGGTGGCCTGGGAGCTCAGAGGAAGGGCTGAGACCGTCCTCCAAGTTGGGCACTGGCAAAGGCACTTGTTTTGGACCTCTCTGGTGGGAGGTCTGGACTTAAGGAGTGGCTCAGAGTGGTACCCTGGAGGTCCGTACCTCTTAGACTGGACAGGGGAGCTACCCTGCATCCTGGGCGAAGAAACTCCTGGAAGCCCCTCAGAGCCTTTTCTATCCTCTCCTTTGTTGTGTTACTGTCTTCTGGCTGGAGGTTCAGCCAGCAGGAGCCAAGAAACTGCCCTGCCTGTGCAGTACTAACACATGGGCCATTGAAAATGGTCCCAGTGATTCAGAGTGGAGGAAAAATGCCACGCTCAGGCTTAAGCCCCGGTTATGAAACGAAGGGATGAAAATAGCACTTTTTAGCATCATCTCCGTAATCTGATTCCTCTGTGTCCTCCTAAAAGTTTGTTGGCTGGCGTCTGCCTGCAGCGCTGCCGGTGCTCTGTGGGTCCACAGGGCTCTCTGCCTGGGTGCCCTTGGCCGGCCCTCGGCTGCCGGGGTACAGCTGCCAGAGCAAGAGGCAAATCCCAGCGCTCAGGGCTTCAACCCTGCTGAGTCACCAGTGTTTGGCCAGCGGTGAGCTCAGGCTGCGGCATTTGGGTAGACCTTTCTGAGCCTCTCCCTCTGACCGCTCACGGGTGCCTGGAGGTGCAGTCTGGTTTGTCTGGGAATGGTTGCTCAAACTGGGAAGGCTTCGTGCAAACAGCTGTGATCCGCTCAGGTTTAGATCTGAGGCGGGGGGAGTCCTTGGTGGGCTTTACCGCTGCTGGTTGCAGCCAAGCTGGAAGAGGCAACAGCACATGAAGGTGTAGTGAGGGCTCCAGGTGATGCTTCCCTCTTCCTCAGCCAGAGGTCTGAACTGGCCTCTCCATCCCTTCATGAGGTGGCCACTCTGACTGGTCCACATCTGAATGAACGCACTGTGCTTAAGGAAGAGGTGAAGATCTAGTCTTGGGGAGAACGCTGTGCTTTGGAGGTAATTATTTTCATGACAGGCAGAGCCAAACCCCATATTGCAACACAGGCTGAAACATGGATGTACTTGAAGGCTTCATCAGGTCTGGATCTAAATTTTGTGACTGGCTCTGTCTTAATGACTGTCTGGACCGCACGCTCCTGAAATCCAAACTGCCCACCTCCTAAAGCTCCACTTCTGGAGAGAAGTTGCCAACAGCATTACCTATACACAGCGCATAGGCTGGGCTTCTCTTTGTGGTGGTGGTGGTGGTGAAAAATGCAGCTGAGTTTTGCTTTAGGGCTATGTTCACACACCTTATTAGGGATACAAGAATTGCCAGGGAGAGCTCAGGCCAGGTTTCATCGTCCGTGCCAGCCAGTAAGCTGTGGAGGGAGTGTGAGCCTCCCAGACGGGCTCTGCCCTGCTGCCCTCACCTTCCCTGCCTGCT
This sequence comes from Haliaeetus albicilla, assembly GCF_947461875.1. Classification (NCBI taxonomy): domain Eukaryota; kingdom Metazoa; phylum Chordata; class Aves; order Accipitriformes; family Accipitridae; genus Haliaeetus; species Haliaeetus albicilla. The sequence continues at coordinate 32,208,470 of NC_091495.1, forward strand.
GCTAATTAGAGCTCGGCTTAAGGGCGAGACTTGAGCTTGAGGGCCATTTCTGCAAACTCTCTGTTATCATGACATATAACATTGGCAACAGTAGGCAGTCTTGATGTGTAGGTAGAAATCCCATCCTCGTCTGAGCTGACCGCTGGCCTTTGTAACACTGCTTAGAATTTGGGCTTTTTATCATCAGAATGATAAGGCTCTGGTAATTCCCGCTTGTTTTTTTCTTCTGCCTGTAGTGCCCGGAATATGTGTTAACAGTCTATTGATGGAAATGATAATTAGGTGATTTGTCATGAGAAATGTGCATGAACTTTTCAAGCTGTCATTCAAGAAAACATTTTTTTACAGTCAACTCTCGATTATCCGTGGGTGCGTTATCTGAGCTGCAGATTAGATGTGCCATGTTTAAAAAAAACCAGAACTCTTTCAGAGCCATTATAAAGTATAATGCACAATGTTTTTTTCTTTTTATTTATAACCTCATACTGCATCTTAAACTTGTTTTTGCAAAGGTAAAGGTATTAAAGCACTACATTCCTGGGGCCTTATTTATGCATACTTTGTATTATTTGTTTTTCTTTTCTTTCTTTGCCCTTATTACCCCGGATACTGAGAGCTGAGCATATCAGATTATAGCATCTGTAGAGGAGGGCATGTGACACAGTAACCTTTCCCCAGCTGTTTTCTTTTCTTCTGGTGCTGCATAAGAATTTCTGCAGTGTGATGCTGCACAGCCAGATGGGCTGGAGAGGAAGAAGGAGTGCTCTGCTGTGAAAAAAAAATGTCTCTACCTGAAGGAGCATGAGTGAATGACAAACAGCTGAAAGAGAAGGGATGTCTTAGAAACCATTTGTCAGTCTGGAGAAGCAGTGGCTTGTTAAAAACATGCCTGTTCAGTTAAAAGGATGAATTGACAGACGAAGGCTCAGTGCAAATTCAGCTGCCATCACTTCAAAAGCCCTCACACCTGAATCAGCAAATTTCTGTTTCCATACATCATGGATGCAGCCAGCATGCCATTACGATGCCCACAACAAGACTTGCATTAAACTCCTTAAATTAGCTGTTTATGATAGTCACACTCCATAGCTGTAGCTTGTTTTTTCCTCGGCCTCCTTCTCTTCTCACACCTTTTGTTTTTGCAGCCCTGGGAACAGCTGCCTAAGCAAGGATTTTGGGGAGGGAGTGGTACTGCCTCGGTGCTACCCATGCAGAGATTTTCAGCCGTGCCTTCCACGCTTTCTTTGGCCTGTGCATTGCCTGCAAGTCTCACTGACCCGTGCTGGAGGTGCCTGTCCCCACCGTTAGCCAGGAGCTGGGGTCTGGCAGCGCCGGTGGACCGACCCACACCGTGCCGGCGTGCAGGAGCGGAAAGCCAGGGCACCGGGCGCTTTCTCCCCACGCTTATCCCTGCTCCTTCCTCGTTGTCTCCTCACCGCCTCTGCTGCCAGAAACACCTTTCCTCTGCCACCGCCTCTTCTCAAGGGTCCCCGCGTCTCCCCAGCCCGGAGCTGCTGCCCTGCTCTCCTCCAGGCATGCTGTGGCTTGGGGCATGGAGCCCTCCTGCCTGACTTAGCTCTGACTCCATCGGCTGTACATCTAGTGCTAGAGAAGGACCCAAATCAACCCCACCCTCTGGCAACATTTGGGTCCAGATCCCTGGTTTGATTATAAAGCTCTCTAAGAAGTGACAACTGGTTTTTTTTTAGTGTTGCTTGAAGAGTTTGAAAGTAGCTCAGGATTTTCACAAAAACAAGTCATGCTGAGTAAAGTATTATTGAATGGTTGTCAACACTAATCCAAAACCTACTGCCCTGTAATAGTTTTACTCTCTTTTTTTTTGAGCTGAAGGAATGGAGAAGGAATAAGAAACAGTAAAAAAAAAAAAAAAGGACTTTTTCTGTGAAAATAGAAAAAAATGATAAAGTTGGCACCTTTTTTTCCAACCAGAAGGTTTTCTGAAAGCAACTTTTGGCTGAATTTTTTTTTTTAAAAGTGTTGGCTGAGAAACGTCAACCAGCTCTAATATCTTATGAAAGATGCTGCACTTAATAAAACTGCAGGCAGGCAAGCAGAAACAATATACCTATTCATCTCCGCTTAGCCCCGCACTCCCTTTCCCTGCTGCCCCGCTCGCTTCCAGAAGCACGAGCCCTATCTGGTGACATGAGCCCTTCCACTGGCTTTGGTGGGATTTCTGGGCTAAGAAGTCACGTTGTGAGCCACGGCTGCAGGGCAGCAGGCTGCAGCAGCTAAGGGAAGCACGCATCCCTGCGCATGGGGGACGCACGGCGTCTCTGCCGTGGGGTGGTGGGAGCTGTGACACCTCTGGTGGATGTGCTACGTGGAAGCCAGGAAAATACAGCTGAGTAAGCAGTGGTGCCGGCTAACCCCCGTTTCCTCAAACAGGCTTTTTCCCTCCCTTTCTTGACCCCGGGGATATGTAATAGCTGTCTGTGCTGCCGGCAAAATGCGGCCCCAGAGAGCTGGAGGAGGAAGGAGGGAGCAGCCGGCGCTTCGCTAGGATATAGTGCCAGCACAGCCCCTTTTTGCAGGGGCGGCAGTGGGGCAGAGCTGCCCCCGGGGGCTTCCCCCAGCGCCCTGCTCCAGAGGTGGGACCGTGGGGACAGAGAAGTACTTATGGGTCCCGGAGGCAGAAGCAACGTTTCTGTTTGCTGCGCTACTTCGGGAAGTTTTCATAAGGTAAACAAGGGCCCCCTCTTGATTCATGGAGGTCATTAGTAAACCGTAGGATGGTATTTACGTTGCTAAGGGATTCGCACAAGCTCTCTCCCAGACGGCAAGTTCACGGGGGTGGAGGTGACCTTCAGCGATTCTTGTTTTGCCCTGTATCTGGCATGTGGGGGGCCGGCCTGTTCGACTGGAGTGCCTGGGTACTGTAATCAAAATAAATCATCCTTATCGTCGCTGGTGGTGATACTGCAATGGGAACAGAAACAGGCGCCTACTTTGCACTTTGCGCAAATGACATCATTGCGAGGAGTGGGATGGGAGGTCGGAGGATGAACTCCAGGCGGCTGCTGCTGCCGCTGCCTTTCCTGCGCAGGGCTCTCCTGCCTGGGGCCAGCCTCCCGGCGCGGCGGGGGCATCAACGAACCACTGCGCGCGGCTGGGGAGCTGGTCTGCAGTCCAAACTAAAGCAGATAACAACTAGGAATTATTCCAATGAGAGAAAAGGAGACGGTGATGTTCTGGTTCAGCTTATCACATTTTCTGTAGCAAAATTGACAAAGGAACCCTCTTCCCCAAAACCTCTGTCTCTTCCCTCCCTGGGCAAACCACAAAACACAACTTTTCATTTTGGTTGCCTGGTCTGTTTTGGAGGAAAAAAGTGTTCAAAGAGTACTGGAACTATTTAAGACTGCTTTTTTTCCTGTGGATTTATAAGGTTCTCGCAGTGCTGAGGGCTGACTTTGACTGAATTCTCATAGTACTGAAGAAAATGAGCACTCAGAGAATCTACTCATACTAGCACTGCTATGGATACCATAATCATAGGAAAAAACTTGACAGTTTGCATGTATTAAAACCCAGCAACTCCAGATAAGAGCGGGCCATGGGCTGAAGACTGTATTCTCTGATGCTCAATAAGGTGTAATAATTCTTTCCTTTCGAAGGAGGCTTTGTAGAGACCCTGTCCAGCCGCATATTTTCATGAACCTCGTAGCAGCAACTTCCCATCTCAGATGCTGAAATGTTTCAGAGGGTTTTCCGGTTGGTGTCAAGGAAAACAAATGTGGGAAAGGTGGGGAGATGTGCAGGGAAGAAAGGGCTTGGGCTTGAAGCAAAGCCAGGTGAAGCAGGTCCTGCCTCTGACCGTGAGAAAGGCACACACGCTGCCCTTGCCTCCGCTGCCTGGCCATGAGGCAGGGATGAGCACGAGTGACATTTGCACTCAGGCTGTTGAGCACTTTGGTCTACTTGGGTAGGAGATGTCACTCCCTTGCTGCAGGCCCTTCAAACCTCAGACCAAGGTGCTGGCTCCGCCACCGGCTTCCTTGGTCCCGTCCCTTCCCTCCCTGGAAGAAGGTAGTCACGGGCATCCCGGCTGCAGGGTTGGCCAGGGAAGGCTCAGCCCTGGTGAGCCACCCCGTGCTCCCCCGGGATGGTCTGCACCCTGGCAGGACTAGGCAAAGGGTTTTAGGATAAATTGCTTTAACGCTCTTGCACTCCTCCTTTTCTTCCCACCTCAAAGAGACAAACCTTAGCTTTGAAGCCTTTGAAACGACATCAAAGGATGAGATTTCCAGAGGAGCTTAAGGGACTTGGGTGAGCTCGTCCCATTGATGGTCAACAGGAGATGGGTGCTTAATCCTTGGAGGTGCTTTGAAAATCTTGTCCTACGTGTGCGTCCTTGCTGGGGAGGAAGTGAGAAGCAGTTGGCAGCTCCTTGGCTTTGTAAAAGGCAGATCCTGCCTTTTTTCTGAAGATAAAACATGATGAATTTGAAGATGAGGTCCAAACCTCAGGTTTGCTGTGAAAACCGCCAACTGCTTTTTAAAGGAGAAGCACTTAAAAACAGTCTGTGATTTTGCCCCATCCAAAAGATGGTAACTCATCTGATGATAACTCGGGTGCTGCCACTTGCTCTCCCCTCAGCGTCACTGCGGGCATAGCGTAACCTTGCTGGAAACCTGAAAGCCTCTCAACATGGAGGCTGTTACCCGTGGAGGCAGCACCACTTCTCCACCTCTTTTTGTGTCCTCTTTCGGCAGTACTTTAGTACAGCCTGTGTTACTTTTTGACAGGGGTATCACCACCCATTTGCTTCTGCTGGTGAATATTAAACCCAGGTGGTTTAACTCTAACACCCTGGAGGGCGGACGGTGGGTGCAGCACGCAACCGTCGGGATCTTCTCACTGCTGCCAGCAGCGATGCCGGCCGGCTGCTGCCGGCTCTATTGGGACCTTGAGGTGCAGATAGGACTTGCTGGGAGCTGTAAGTGCTGTTTTGGCCAAGCCTGCTCAGGGTGCGTGTCCTCGGGGCTGCCCCGGGCTGAGCCGGTGCTGGCTGTGGGGAGAGGCGGTGGGAGGGGGCTGCGGCCGCGGGCTGACGTCGATGGGCTCCCACAGAAAGGCAAAGGAAACTTGGCTGCAGCCTTGCTGTTTGTGCTATTTTTGTTCAAGGTAATAACAGGAACTCCACTGTAAATAAAAATAGACAAGTGAAGAATTTCCCGAGTCTGTCTCTGCTCATTTTTTTCCTGGTGAGGAATTATCCCACTCCGGAAGAGTAAATCCTTCTTGTGTGCTCCTTGGAAACTGGGACAATAACACTGGAAGGGAAAGAAGAGATTACGGAGTTGTCACGAGGGTGACAGCAACATATTGTACGGTGGGTGCCAAAAATGCATCCTCTAAAGCAAATAATAGCCGTGCTCTGCAGGGCTCATCCTGACAACGTGAGGGCAGGCAGAGCCAGTCTCCGCCGCTTTTCGTTCCAGCCACCCTGCCAAAGTTGTGCTGGGTGGGTGCCCTTATCTCTCGGCTGCCCGGCAGGTCCCTGCCGCTGGCTTTTGGGTTGGCTCCACCACATCCCTCCCCTCCTGCCTGTCACCCCTGCTTCGGCAGCACCTCGCCTTCAGCAGCATAGAGCACTCCTGCCTCAGCCGATAATCAAACCAGGTGGTGGTGAGCTTCTTTCCCTGATGATATCTTGCGTCTTTTTACGAAAGATGTCCTTTTGCTGCAAAGTCTGAATTTCTGGGGGTACTTTTTTCTTCCCATATGAGCCAGGGAGCTGAGACTCTCCCACCCTTACCCACTGAATGTGTCTTTTGGTTAATAACTACTGCTGTAATCAGAAAAGTGCATTAACCGCACTATTCCCACAGAGCCACGGAACTCTGCCAAGCACTGGATTAACTGACACTAACATCTTGTCACAGTCTGCCTGCCCCTCTGACAGTGCTAAAGGGTGCTTGCTTGCTCCATTTCAAGTGTCCTTAGCGTTCGAGGAAATCCCAAGCCACCAGGAAATGCAAAGACATTTTAGCAGGAGCCCCAGCAGATGCTTTGAGGAACCTGCAGATGTGCTGCAGACCGCAGTGAGGATGGGACGTGGCAGAAGTGGAGGCAGTGCCTCACAAACCCAGCTGAAAACTTCTCCCTGCCGGAGGGCTTTGTCTACAATGCTTGCTCAGGCTTCCCGATCCGGCTGGGGGGTTTGCAGGGAGAGTTGGTGACTCACCAGGGGTGGGAGTCTTGTTAAAGCTGTCATACTGAGGTAGCATCAAAAGCTCACCCAGTTTCAGATGTTGATTTTTGCATTCTCGGCTATTCATGGCTGCAATAACTAGGTGGCTAAGCCCACTATTACTGTCTGTGCAGAAAGTGAAGGACAAGTGATGTCTACTCTCAGAAGCAAATGCAGGAATGTTGGGGGTTTTTTTTCCAAATTGTAAGCAGTTAGACAGTATTTCCAAACCCCTTATTTTTGAGAAGTTTCATTATGCTTTAACTAAAACCAAAATGTCAAAACATAGAAGGCAATGTATCTTCTCTGAAAGTGCGTTACTTGTTTTTTTATAAAAACCAGTCATTGATATTGGGGGATAGATGCTTTGAAGAAAGAAGGGAGGGTAGGTTCTTGTTTCTGTCCCCAAATCCCTGCCACCCTATGATCAAAGTTTACGAAGTTTGAAACTGCAGAGTAAAGAGAAATGCAAAGCAGCTTGTGAATGGAGAGGTGTGAAACTGAGGGTGTGAAACAGCAGATCTGATCTGTCAGGTCAGCTTTCTGTCTACTGAGATGTAACCCACAAAAGATCAGGAAACTCTGCTATACAGCATTTGGACTTGAGAAGATTTTAAAAAGGCCCGTATGAATGTGATCACTGGCACCATGGGAGATGGATACCCAGGGAAAGAGGGATTTGCATGCATGTGAAACCTTGCTAGGAGAGATAACTAGCTCTGAGAAGCTGAATAAGGCCTGAGAAGTCCAAGTTTTGTCCTTACTTATGAATACAGCTTTTGCCGATGGCTGTGGATGTTTGAAGGATGAAGTGCATGCATGGTCTCACCCCCTTTCCACCTCCTGCTGTCTGCATAACTGACAAAGTGGCTCTGGTGTTAAAGTCATCTAAGCAAACGTGAAGCTCCTCCATGTCTCTTACTCAGGTTGCCTTACTGAGGAGCAGAAGACAATTGAGACTGACAGTAAATGCTGCAGGAGAAAAAGTTGGTGGTGGTTCTAATTTAGGGATGCTCTCTAATTTTACCCATGTTCTCTAATTTTACCTGTTTTCTCTCTAATTTAGGGATTCAGTGTACATCGGTTGGCTAAAGCTTAATACAGACAATGCAGAAAGGTGCTGTGTCCATCCACTGCCTTGCTGAATTTTCATAGCAGCCTGCTGCTACCACTGCTCAGGAGCAGGATCTTTAGTGAGTATATTACTTTTATACTTGTCAAGCATTTCCAAAGTAAATTCTTTGTATTTAAAGATTTTTTTCTGAAGTTTACGATCAAAAATATTCTCAGTTCAAAGCTTAGCCCTCTGATGTACTAGCCTTTTTCTCATCATGGCATCAGTCTCACCAAGCACTTACATCCATGCTGAAGTGCATGCCTAATAGAGTTAAAAGCAGCTTCAGGAGTGTCCCTTGCTGCCCTACTGAACAGGCATAGGCAATGTGTAAATGTAGTTGTCTTGCTGAATCAGAGCTAAGTGATAATATGCTCCCACTAGCTGAGACGGAGCAGTGAACTGCATGTGTTAACAAGGTGAGATTTCAGAATGGAGGTGACATTAGAGGACAGGGAAACAAGTTTTTAATAGCATTCGCTGCACCTTGACATAGCTGCAAGACAAGACTCTGAGCTGAAACGGTAGGCTTTTGAGACGTAACTTGGAAGTGGTCTGGGCCTTTTGCATCTCTGTTGGCTTTCTGTTCAGGCATATGGTGGGGAGGGTTTCTTCGGTTCTCATGTGTGCAGTCACACACCTCACTTTCTCATGGTAGGACAAATAGGCCACCAAGAACAGAAAGTAGGACATTTGGCCTTTCTCCTCTATGGGAGGTGCAGTGCAGATTGGCTTCTGAGAACTAGGACAGTACCTCCAAAAGTAGAACAGCTGGTCACCCCATTCGTGTGTGTGGTGCCTTACAAATGTATCCTCTAAAGCTCAAGATTTAAGAGATGTTTTTGGCCTACTTAGGGAATGTTTTCAGAAAATAGGGACAGGTACACTGGAACAGACCAAAACCTCTGCTTTCCTTCTGGAGCACTGAGCAGAGCTAGCAATTGGAGGAGCCATGTGCTGGGCAAATCAACCCAACAGGTGCTCTGCGTCACTTCTTGCATATCGAGCGATACCACAGTGACAAATCTGCCCTCCTCAGCCAGGAGGCACTCGCTTTTCAGCAGCAGAACATGGACGGAAGTTATTGTGCTGCAGCGTGAGATGGTGCTTCACTGCGACAGGGGACTGTTACCAAATCAAACGTGCGTGTGTGCGTGCTATATACATTTCTATAATGACATATATTTGGCCAGAAACAAAAATCTGACTTTCATTCAAGTAAAACGCATAGAAAGCATCCACAGAGGGTTTCATTGCCCTGAATTAAGGTCCTTCTTTAAGTGTAATTAGGTCCATAACATCTACAATCCCATTTGAGTGCTAATGATGCCAGTGGGATGGTAGCATGTTGCCCTGGTCAGTAGAACGTGCTGGGGACCGTGCAGCAGCCTGTGTGGGTGAACAGCAGCACAGAGTACAAATCAGGTCAGCTAGCACGGTTCTTGGAAAGACGTTGCTGTCCTCACTGGTCGAGGAAACCCCCTCCACAGCTCCCTTAATGATGGCCATTAATGTTTCCACCTGGTTGCAGCTTGGACTAATCCCACGTGGGCTTCTCACCTTGAGCCAGAGGTTACTCAGAGTGGCTGTGCTGCTCTGAAGTCTGGGTTCACTCTCTTGGGACTCATCATTAGTCAAGTCAGGTATGAGGCTGAATCTTAATAGTTAGAGAGGGAGGCTAATAGAAAGGGAAGCCTTCCAATTTTTTTTTATCCAGTAAGTGTGCTATGGTAATGAATTTGGAGCCTAGTGGCTCCAGTTGTAGTGGGAAGTTCACTGCCTTGAGAACAGGTCTTTAATCCACATGAAGAGGTGTTTCATAAGCCGTATGTGATTCCCTGCTTTGAATATTAATACACAGAGTGCTTATTCAACTCACAGCCATTTCATGGAAATGCTGTGCCTCTGTGAGGCCGGAACGAGCCCTTGGGTACTCCAATTTTTTTTGCAAAGACAGTTTCAGGTTGTTCTGTACTCTTAATTCAAAATTCTTATTCAGCTTAGAGTCTCTGACACCACTGCATTTATATTACATAATATTAACTGATTTTAGATTTAATGAAAATGTGAAGGAGACTATAGGACAGCGGGCTTGGTCTACTTAGCCAAGTGACCTGTTAGTTACATACTTCATGAAGTTACTTAATCTTCTACAGGGCGGCCCCTTCTAAAATAAAATAACACAAGGAGGCAGCAACTGTTCTGGTGAGCACTCGTGTTTTTAAAGGCCTTCAGCAAAAACTGGGGAATGAATATTCAGTGTGAACTGAGATGCATTCTAGCTGTGTCAGCCGTGCAGCTTTTGGTTTTTGCATTTATATCTGTGGGCAGAGCTGGGGAAATGACAGCGACAGAGCTTCTGTTGTAGCACTTGCTCCCACGAAGTACCATTCATCCAGAGCTGAGGGCACTGCATCTGTGGCAGCGGCAGGCTCACAGCGAGGTGGAGGTCTTGGAAGTGGATGTGGACAACTCTGACTGTTTTCAATCTTGGAGTATGCCTGTGATAACGCCTGGGGAAAATGGTTTGGACTCCTAATGCTGGGCCTTGGTCATACTCCAACCCAAGACATCACGAGCTGAGCCGAGCCAGCTACCTCGTGGGGGGATCCTTCCCACAAAGCCAGATGTACCGAGCAATGAGTGAATTGTCGCTTTTGCATGGCGATCGTTGCAACCGTTTTGCTCTCCCAGTGCTAGAAAGGGATGGAGCAGGTATTGTTTTTCTCTCCGAGTAGTTACTACATTTGCATGTGCTTCCCATTAAAAAGTAGCTTTGTTATTTGCTAGTTATGACTGTGAAGCACTCTTGCTCGCTGGTGACCAGCAGGACATAGCACATATTTGCAATGCGAGAATCCTGCTCCAAGGCAGGGCAGAGGCAAGGCAGGGTTTGATGTGCATGTAGTGGGGGTAGCTAATTTGTGTCACACACGGGTGCCTAGTGTTTGCATTGTAAGTACTTGTCTCTCCGTTTGTTTCTACACTTTTCACTGTCTCAAGGGAGCTGTTTGGAAGAGACAGTTACTCTGGATCTGAGCTTCTGGTGGTATATAAATTCCCGTCTGGTACAAAATTTAGGAGATGGCTCACTCCAGTGACACTTTCTTGATATGAATGTCTCTGGGAGGCACAAGAAATAGAAAGCCAAAGCTAAGAAAGGTGCATTAATATCTTTGAGACATGTCTCTGAGTCCTCCAGTGTGATAAAACAGGCAGGCAGCGAGTTGAAACCGTTGCCTAGTATGCAGCAAGTTTCTGTTTTATTGTTTTGTTCTGCCACTTCCCACCCTTGTCTGCTCAGTCTTATGTTGCACCTTACCCTTAAACTCAGACTGTAACTCCTCTTCAGGGAACATTTAATGCTGCTCGTACCAGGCCTGTAACAGCGAGGTTAACCCTGAACCTAGGGTTAACTTACAAATACCAAAAGACCTTTTGGCCTCTTACTCCCAGTGAAATCAATGGAAGATGGGTGCCTATGGATCTCTCTCACAATTTAAACTTCTCAGACGGTGTGTTCAGAGATATGCTTCACAGTCCTGGTCCCCTGGGTTTCCTCTCCAGGATCCCTCAACTGGGAAACTGGCTGGAGCACAGCAGCTCCCTTTGGCCAGGACAGTAGGAAGTCCCACCATGGGACCAGAGCATGCCCTTGGCTTGCATAAACTAATCCTAGTATTTGGATTGATTAAGAAAGCAGTAAGACATCGTTATAAAAGTGAACATTTGTGTGCAAAGCTTAAGCACACAGACCTTGCAGACTGTGCTCACCAGCAAACCCATCCTCCTTGCTGCATTTATTCCTGCATGAGGCAAGAGGCTCACTTAATGCTTTGGACCAAATTCTTCTGGATTTCAGCTGTGCAGCCTATGATAGAAGCAGTGTTAGCAGGATCAAACAGACCAGGTGCCTTCCAGTGACTCTTCCAGGTGGCTGCGGAGGGCACGGCCACACCACCAGCCCGAAGGACTTCAGTCTGGGTGGATAAGAAGTGCTTGCAGAGACAAGGGGCCTGGAGCTCCTGCGTGGGTGACCACAGCGCTACTCTGCTGAGCCCAATAAGAAGCAGCCCCCCTCCACTGGGGCAAGGCCAGCAACATAAATATGATAACAAGAGACAGGCAAGTAGCCTCCAGGTGTTTCTGGGTACACAACGTGGTGAGGAGCCGTGCTGGGCTGCGCATGTCTCCTAAGCAAGATGAAGGTGTGATATGCAAAGGCCTCTGTGGGGTGAGAAAGCAGAAAATAAATAATGAAACCGTCTCCCCAAACCAGAATTGTCTGCTGATGAAGTCAAGGAGCATCAACAACCATCCTGAGTTTTGATAGCATGTCAGATCACCCAGCCTGAATTTCAACAGGAGGTCAAATCGCTCACAGCAAGGAGAGGGATGAAAATATCAGGTGTGCTGCAGGTGGGGGGAGTTTCAATGCTGTTCCCCCCTCAATCCCCCCCACTAGAGAGGCAGGTGGGAAAGCGGAGTGGGTGCTGTGTGTCATTAGCCTTTGGAAGACCCTCTCCCCTACCTGCCGCTGCCTTGAGCGCAGGTCTGCCCCAGCGAGCCCCTTCCTCTCGCCTTGGGGGTGCGTTTGGTTTCTTCAGTGCTCGAGCTCGTCTGGGAGAGCAGCGGTGCTCTTGGGAGATGGGGAGGCTGTGCAGAGACAAAAAGAGGCAAAGGGGGTGCGAGGGAGAGGGGACGGTGGTCAGAGAGAGCTGAAAGGCTCCCGACCCCCTGAGAGGGGGGCTCTGACCTCCTGGGGCTGAGGACTGCTGGAAGCCAAACAGCTGTGTCCTTTCTCCCTCTTGGTGTGCTATCGGCTTGAGAAGATAGCCAGGGTGGTTTGTCTTATGAGTGTCCTTCATAAGGACAAGTTGTGTTGCCTAAGTTCTGGGCATGCAGGTACTAGAAAGAGATGGCCGAAGAAGCTGCTCCTGACGAGGAAGAAGAGAACGCGAGGTGCTGGAGGGACTGGTGAGCAAGGAGCTTGAGCTGGGTGTAGCAAGCAGATCTAGGATGGGGGAAGGATCCCCTCCTCGGGAAAAGCAGTTCTGGTGGCTTGGGAGATTACTTGGAGGCCGTGGGGCTGGGACAGGATGGTGGCAACCCCGGCCCTGAGACTGGAGAGGAGAATTGAGGTCTTTCTCCCTTTGCTGCTCTGGTGGGCGTGTGCCACAGGTAGGGTAGGACTGGCAGTGGGAGCACTGGGCAGGGGAGAATGTGGCTTTCTCAGCGACTTGCCTCTGCCGTCGTGAACGCAGTGATGGAGCTGCCAGGAAAGCAGAGGCTGTGCTCACGGTGGCTCAGTGGTGAACTGGGAAGTGGCAGGAGCTCATGAGAAACAACAAATCTGAGGCGAGGGATTCATTTTTCAGCCCCAAAGTAGGCACAGAAAGTTGCATGAGGGTGGTTTACATACTTAAGCAGGGTTTTGGCATTTGTGCCCAGCCTTGTGGTTCATTTCCTCATTCACTCAAACGCATAAAGAGTGAACAAATGTTTGGTAAACAGGAACCTAGGGTTTCAGCGATGAAAAGCTTTAACTCTTGCCCGCAGAGCTGCTTGCAGCATTGGCTTGGAAGTGTTTTTCAGAAGATGATGATTAGCTTCCTCCCCGATCTCATGCCTGGGGTAGCTCCAGCCGCCCCCCCCGTGTCACCTCGCTGCTGCACCCCCGTCACTGGGAGCACCCCCCTCCCCGGGGCCGGCAGCCTGGCTGGCAGACCCACCGCACTGCCAAGGGTTTGAATGAGCGAGGAAAGCACGCAGCGAGGTGGGGCCCTTCGGGTCAGCCTCGATCGGCGCTGACGAGGGCCAAGCTGGGAAACTTGCACAGCAGCTGCCCGGGCTCGATTTGGTCTGTGAATAACTGGAGAGCTTTCCATCACCGGGGCTGTCGGTCCAGGTATTTGCGAGCACTTTATTTGGTGGTTTCTTTTTAGTGTGGTTGCTGGACGGGGAGGACAGGATAGAGAGAGGAACCTTTCATGCTTCAGCCTTCTGCAGCATCCGGCGTTTTCATGAAACCACAAAGGATGTTAAAGAAGAAAGAACAAGCGCTCTGTTTATAGGGATTTAGACCATTAAAACAAAGAGGGGGCTGTGTTGTTCAGTGATCGCTTGAAGTCAAGGAGCCCGAAGACATAGGTTCACAAGGAATGGGCTTCCAGGCTGGGAGCCCACCCTGCCTTCCCACCCTCCCTGGGCCACAGTTTGCTTGTGCGGCTACAAGGGTTGGCAGAGCTGGCTGGCACTCCGAATCCAGTGTGCTGCCCAGCACTGCTGTGCATATTAAAAAGTCTCTCAGGAAGGTGACTCTGCAGCTGCCCAGGAATTCGTCTTGTGCAGGGCTTTTCCACTCGGAATCCCTTGCAGGACACGTTGGATGCAAAGGAGAAGCGTGCAGCACCCCAAATGAGATCTGCATGGGGAAGGGACTTGGACAATCTGTAGTCCACATGCTATCAGCTGCTGCCACACTGGTTGAGAGCAAATGTTCCTTTCCACCACCTGTGTTCAGTGCAGATTTTTATGCGAGCATGACAGTGGGAGGTAGCACAGAAACAGGTCTGATGGCAATAGCAGAAAGGCTGCTGCTCCCAAAGGTAGTCCCGATGCTTTTTTAGGAGTGTTGCACCAGAACAATGGCAGTGGGAGGGAAAGGGTGATGACAGCCTGTGATTCTTAATTGCTCGCGCTCATCTCTCCTCAGTGTCCAAGCTGACTGAAATGCAAACCGAAAGCGATTGTGCAGCATAAATCGGATGTTGGAATTCCTTTTCATGATCTAAAACCAGTGTCCCCGACCACAGCTCCTGGGCTCTGTGCTGAGGGGGACAGCAGGGTGCGAAGCTGCCCCAGCCCACCGCTCACTCACCGCACGTCATCCCTCCGGGAAACAAGCTGCAAAACAAGAAACAGCCTGTAAATATCCCAAGCCACCCAGTGCTCCTTGGTAGGTATTTGTGGAGGAAGACATTTTGGAGGGGCACAATACGAACAGCTGCGGTGACACTGCAGACCGAAAGTCTGTCCAGCCGGTGCTGGGCTATGGTGGTGGCTGCGGGAGCCTGCTGTCTCCCTGCACCCATACCCCGGTGTCTGGCACGATTTCCAGAAAGGCGGAGGTAATGCGGGGGGTGAGCTTGGTAGAGGCACAACTCTGCATGGCCGTGTGTGCCCTGCACCGAGGAGCAAGTGATCCGCAACACCCACACTCTGCCTCCAGCTGGGCGCATCGAAACTTTTCCATCTGATTAAAAGCTGCTCTGTTTTTCTAGATAAAGCCGCTCCTGGCCACTGCCAAAATTCCTGGTTTCTCCTCACTGCTGGAGTGCTGGTATCTTTTAGGAGGAAGAGCTGGAGGAGGCAGAATAAATAAATAAGTTCTCACTCGTATTTTTTAGTCACTCAGCAGCCATTGGACACCTCATTTACGTATGTTATCAGCAACCCTGACGTTCCAGACATAAACAGCGAGCAAGACCGTATGTGTGTGCGGCCTCCAGATGCCACCGGTGTACATTTCTCTCTCGTGGGCTCCGTGCGTCCCGAGAGCGGCTCTCCCAAGCCTGCCATCGCCAGTGGGCAGGGATGGCCGGGATGGTGCCGGGCGAGAGCCCTCCTTCACTCGGCAGGGAAAGCAAGCACCCGCTTCTGGACTTCCCCAGGGCTCAGCCCCCTTCCAGGGTTCAGACCCGCCCCGAGTTAAAAGGTTTAGCGACATGTGGTGCTCTGTCTGAACTGAACTATGTCCAAATCATCTATTAACCTGTGAGGAAAATATTGGGCTAAGGATATTTTAAAAGCCTTTGGAAGGGCGAGGGCTGAATCAAGTGCTAATGTTTTATTATCCAACTTTCCTTAACAAGCTCTCCATTCATGGAGCGCCAGTAAAATTTTGAAGTCATATTTTGAGTGCGGAAGAGACCTCATAAATGCTAGTACTTATGGAATCAGTGAAAATGATTTTCTCTTTGGGTTTACATAAAAATGTTCCCAGAAACAAGCTTTTGGGGATTTTAGGGAAAAACTGTGGAGAGAGAGTCTAAGTAGTCTCAACGGTTTTCATCAGCTTGGTGGAGAAAAAGTCACAGGTTTTACAGGGATATTTTTGCCAAAAAAGGCTTGATTAGGGGTCTCCACATTACGTAAGTGACTTAAAGCTTAAGATTCAAGCTAATTATCATTTTTGTGCCATGCTGCCTGTGCAGATGCTTATTAATCTATTCTATAGATTTTGTGGCCCCCATGTAGAGTCAGGTATTCTTGCCGGGTGATTTTAGCCGATTACATGTGAATTGTCTTCAGCACTGATTTTGTGAAAAGTTTAAATTTGCCTCTTGAGGTTTCTGTTGCCTCTTACGGACAGTCACGCTGGTCCACAGTACTGCTGCAGAACTAACAGAGTGTGTGTGCAAGTGAGTTTTGGATGTGTATCCTACACAATTGTATCGCCCAAGTGTGTGACCTGGAAAACACACACACAGAATCCTTACTTGAGGTTCCCTTTTAGTTAAATTCCTGCAGTGAATGGCAGATGTTTGTGTCCACCAGTAGCATGTACCAAATAATTAGCCAAAGGAATTCCTAAAGGGCTGTGGGATTGACCATGAGGTGGCCAGAAGGTCAGTGTGGTTTCCTGGATTAATAGCAGCATGGGAGGGTAACTCTGAGTTCAGTAGCATCATCCCAGACTTACACGCTGGTGAGTGCCATCAAGCTAGCCAATAATTCCGATGTCCTGTCCAGCATGCAGTGAGCTTTGTGTGGGCTTTAGAACTGACCATTTTAGAGCTCCTGCCTGTCTGAAAGCCCTGGTTAGAAAGGACATCAATTTTCCAGATCTCCCAGTCAATATTTTTGATAGCTAAGTTTCTGTGGATCGCATATTTAGTGTTATCTTGAAATATATTTTGGTGTCATGTAAGTGTGTTATCACTCAGAGACAACACCCTGCTCTTCAGACACGAGGCAGAGAGCCAAAACCTGTCCTTGGATTAATATTTGCAGTTCCTCTTGACTCCCTGGTATCTGAAGGTCAAGTCAGGCCCAGAGTGTCCTGCAAAGCTGAAACGTTAAGTGTGCCAGAGAAGTTTTAGGAGGGCAAGGGTAGTTATCAGCAGTTTCCAGTTGCTTTGTTCTGGTGATGGGGAGGTAAAATGTGAGTAAGAGGAGGCAAAAGGACTATACTAAATGCATCTTGTGGGATGGTATGATCCCTTGGTTTTTAGCTGTTTAAGTGTAAGGCATTTTGCTATCTTGCCTTATAAGTTGCTCTGAGCTCTTCTGTAGCCTTTTTTGCTAACGTAGACCCCAACTGTGTCTTTGACTGGGTGCATGTTTTTTGCTTCTTCTACTGGCTTTGTCTATTGGGTCCATCTTGCAAGCTGGCACTTCTGTGCAAGGATAGGGGTGCTTGCAAGAGGCATTCAGCTATGTCCACCTCCTCTCCCCCAGTTTCAGGAAGGCCTCTCCAAATGTAGCCCTATGGGCAGACATCAGCGAGTCAGCAGTACTAAATACTGTCTGCTAAACACTGATGCTGTCTGTGCTCGGCCAACACCTTACGAAACCCAGTCCTGTGCGTGGAGATTACAGAGCACCATGCCGAGCCCTCGGGCGTACTACCAAGGTTTGGCAGAGGACTGGGCTGTCAGAAAGCATTGAAGCTTTTGGGGTTTGGGTACATGCAGTAATGTGGCAGTGTGCTCTGGTGTTGTGTTTCTTGCGTACAGAAAGATGAGGGAATTCCCAGGCATTTACTGAGAGAAACAACCAAGCACACCTGAATGAGCAGCAGGCTCCACCAGAAAGCAGACTTTCCTCCCACCCTGTTTCTGTCCAAGATCTTCCACCGTGAATCCCTTCACAAACCTGTTCCTGCTACTAAGAGCGCTGAGCTTACCCAACCCTCTGCGCCTGGGCTGCCGTGAAACCTCCCACAAACTGGAAATGAGTCTGGTGTTCTCCTCTCTGTTGCTGTGCCTTTGTAATCTCTCGTCTGCAGGTGTGGAGGGGCTCTGCGGTCCTCGTGGTCAGGTCAGAGCAGGCTGTCGGGCAGGAGGAGCAGGCGGTGAGCGTGCACGGGAGTGGAGCAGCTCTCCTGGTGCTGCTGTTCCTGCTCCGTCAGGGTCATCAGCTCCAACAGGACACGGTTACCCTTTATCTCTAAAATAAAAAAAACCCAGAGGATTCACACGTTTATCTGCGGATCCCACCCTCCAAACTGTTGTCCTGCCTTAGACAGCCCCTTCTGCACCAGGCTGAGCTCTCTACCCTGCAGCACCAGGGTGGAAAGGTGCAGCCCAAAGCAACACGCACCGGCCCCAGCCAAAGAGTGGAAAGTAGTTTGGTTTTAGACTGTGATCTGGAGTGAGTGTTGTGGCATCCTGAGGGAAACTTCCCTGAGATTTCAACAGCAGCAGGGCCAATAGCCCTCAAAAGAAACTACTAGGAAGCCTATGTATTTAATAAAAACAAGACCTTTTTTGTAGGATTTTGGGGCTAGCAATCATTTCCTATTAAATTGGATGAAGCGATGTAAAATCCCTGTAGGAGAGGTTATCGTTCTCTGTTGAACTTCAGAAGGCTTCCCCACAAGGACAGAGGCTGAAGTCATTCCAGGGGCATCACAGAGCTACCAAGCGGCTGCGCTGGGGGCTGGGGCTGCCCATGGTTCCCCTCGGTGCAAACCCCGGCGATGTGCCTCTGCCCGGGGCTGTCACGGGGAAGTGACCCCCTGCTTCTGTCCCCACTTGTGGCTGGGCCGGTTCCCACCAACCTGTGGCATGCCAGCTGGGGAGGGCTTTTCTCACCATGAAAATACCTGCCCACTAGGCGCTGGCATGGGGCCACTGGCTTCTTCCACACTGGGCCCAAAATCGCCTCCAAAAGGCAATGACTCCTTCGAAGTCTCTGCTAAACGAATTTGCTCTTTACAGGCAACTGGTTCGCTTTGGGTGCCAGAATATTGCCTTGTGGTTGCTAATAACCTGGGCCAGAACTGAGCTGGTGATTTATAGAGGAAAGGCTTCGTATCTTCCTCCTTAAGTGCCTGCCGTGCTGCTTTGCCTCTGTCCCCTATCTCTCTTCCGATCCCCTTGCCGCTCACATTCTGGGTATTTCCAGCTACCTCTGAATGAGGCATTAATGTAGATAAATATTACTGCAAGGAAGTAATGGCCAAATACTCTCTGCATCATCTATATGCATTGGTTGGGGAGCGATTTTTCATTTCATACATCATTTACTATTTCAGCATGTGGCAATTCTGCAAAATGAGGAAGGAGAATTAGAGAGTTGAAGAGCCCACCCCTTGTTCCTGCCATTCCCAGCACTTGCGAGCATGGGCACAAGGCGATTGCTGTGCAGTTACTGGCCTGAGATGCATTTGGATGAGCTCACGTGAATCTTGTCCCAACCCTGTATTAGCCACTCTGCACACCTTTTTTTCTTCCCATCTTTCTGCCTCTCTCTCTTCTTTGCTTGGCTTTAACACATCCGTGTAGGTTTAATCTCCTTTCCCACCCACCCCCAAACTTCCACCTCGCCGTATTCTGCATTTTTCAGTGTAATTGGTCCCGGCGTATAACACACAACTATCAGCCCTTTCCCCTAACTCCAATAAGATCTTGTATGCCAGTGAAGTAATCTTTCCCACCTGGGCTGCTTCTGTGGTTTCATATCACTTAATCCTCCCCCGTGAGCTGAGGACGAGTTTAAGGTAACATCTGCTCGGCTTTATGTTGGTTGTGTTCGTATTGGTGGTCCCACGGTTCCCATTGTCAAGCAAGCAAGAGGAACAGCTTTGCCAGAATCCCACATTTTCTGGGAGATAACCAACTCTGCCTGGCTCACCCCACTATTAGAGGCCCCATTAAAATCAAGGATGTAGGTTCAGTAAATTTATTCTTCCGGACTGCTGTGCTTATTCCGCCTGCCTATTTTCCCCTCGAGTTTCTTCGTGAATTCATTTCCCCCCTGTTCCCTCCCCATCACTGGTGGCACCAGGCTGCAAGGTAGGAGCAAGGAGCAAGCTGCAGGCTCGGGTGGTCCTGCATCTCCCTGTGGTCCCGCAGCTGGCAGCGTTGGCGTGTCAGCTGCGCTGCTGAGCCTTGTTTGAAGTCTTCTGCTGGAGAGAGCTACCAAATTTGCTTTGCGGTGACTGCTCCTCAAAGGCAAGGTGCACCCTCACACAGCGCCCTGCCAGCAATACCCACACTCCCTGTGAAAGCTGTAAGCAATAGGGATGTCCTGCAAAGCATTTCAGGTGCCTGCTGATCCCGGGGATGTACCTGAAGGTCATCTCCTCCATCATACTGCAGGCGTGGAGGGAACTAAGGGGTGTCTTTCTGAAGATCTCATGGTCTCACATGCCATGCAGAGCTCAGTCATTTCCGCAGTGTGCTGCTGCACTCCTTGAAGTGAGCCATCATTTCATTTTCGGTGACTTCCTAATGTGTTTGTTCCTTTTTTTCCCCCAAGCAACAGCACAGGCGTTGCTGCATTTGGCAAAAGAACAAAGCCTTATTGTTCAAAGCCTGCGCGTTCCAGTATCAGCTGGGACAAACACACCACTGCACTCCTAGACCTCAATCTCAAAAGCCAGCTGGACAAAGAGTGAAAAGGCTCAAAATCACAAGTTAGAAAAAACCTTTACCTTTATCTTGTCTCTAAAGGACTCTGTCAAATACAGTTTTATATCTGTGCTTTCTTTTTGACAGTAATACCTGTTCAGAAACCTGAAAATAGCATCTCTTTCTCTATTGATTTGTTCTCCTGAGAAGCACTGATTTCTCCCCCTCCGATCAACACGGCTTATCGTGTCGATTTGCTTATGCAACTCCATTATCAATGAATGTCAGCGTGGCTCTGGTCACACAAAGCAAACCTGCTATCCATTTCTTTGCAACTGTGTGGCAGCAACAGCACTCCCCAGGAGTCTCCTCGGCAGGTGGTACCTCCCGAGGCAGGTGCTGGGGTGATGCCTCAGCCCTCCTGCAGCTCCATCCTAGCGTGGATCCCAGCAGCCGGCAATGGATGAGGCCCAGGAGGCCAACGTATCAGTTTGAAACTGCTTTGTAGCTAACCGAAACATGCAATGCTAGTATAAAATATCTTATAGCAATGCAATGTCTGATTTTTCTGTCATAATTATGCCTGGAAAAAGGGATGCCTTTTCTGACATGCTTATCTACACTTCAGAAGCGTGGACCTGGTGTTACTTGTCACAGAGTACCTATATAACTCTTTCCCTATAAGCCAGCCTTCTCAGCTTTCAATTATTTTTGTTGGTTCCCCCTGCTCCTCCTCCAGCCTGGCGGCCACGCTGGTCAGGAGACATCCAGAAAGAAAGATTGCACAACAGCGATCAGACAGTTGCTTATGTCTCTGCCCTGGGATATGTCATGCAGCCCAAAACCATCCTGAGACTTTTTCTATTGACATGACAAATTGTAAACTCCTGTCCAGTTTCCTCTATGCTAACCCTGCAAAGTCTTTCACGGCATTTGGGTCTCCTCCTCCCATAGGGTGGCTTAATTTTGGACTGTTTCCTCCCTCGACATATTAGTCTGTGTGTCCTTTGAGCTGGTTCATTTTGTCCCCATGTCCCATATCTTTTTTTGTCTTTTTGTGTTACATTCCACTCCTGGCTGGTGATTGCATCTCCTCCCCAACATAGTATCAATTGCGGTTTTAATAAACACGCTGTCTAATGCTTTTTCTAGATCATTAATGAAGATGGTAAATAAAACTGGAGCTAACACCAGTTTCTAGTAATAACCCTACTGGATGCCTCCCCACAAGCTGACAGTTTTGTCGTTGATCACTATTCATCATCAAGCCTGAACGTCAGTGTCCCCATGTGAGGTAATTTATATTCATTTAACACCATTCATCACAGAATCAGAGAAAACCATGGCTAGAAAGGACCTCAAGAGGCTGATTTCAGAAATATTCCTGAAGTTTCCAGCCCGCTCTTAAGCACTGGCTAGGACAGAGGTTTCACATCTTTGCCAGGCAGGTGGGTTTAGTACTTGTTAGCCTTCCCCTTTGCAAAGCGTCTAACTTTAGCCTGTCTTGCTGCAATTCAAGCCCGTTGTTTCTTGCCACACTTGCAATGGATAGAGAACTGTCTGGAGAACAGCTTGTTTCCTTCTCTGGAGATATCCTTCATGTACTTGAAAATCATTGTGTCTCCTCTAGTCTCCTTCTTGCTGGAGTAAACAACCCTGCTGAGTAAGTGTTTCTTCGCAAGTTCTGTTTCCTAGACCTTTTATCCTGCTTCCTTCCAGACTTTCCTGAGCTGGATAAAGACTGTAGCAGCACTGGGTAAAGCAGAAGAGTCAGCTATGTATTTTACAGGCAGAGCTCCTCTTTGAATGCCCTGGTGTGGTGACTGCCTTGTGTGTGACAAAATGGCACTTTTATTCATTTCAGGTTCCTGAGCTGCTGCACTGCTCCACATCTGCCTAATCGTCTTGTCTCTCATTTTGTCCCTGTGCAGCTGATTATACCTACCTCTGTGCACAGCGTTGCTTCTCTCCTTATTGAAGTACATCCTGTTTTTCAGACCTTTTCTCTAACATATCAGGATGTTTTTTGATTCTAGTCCTCTTCTGTCATGTCCTTGTAGCTCATCTCAGCTTGGCGTCATCTGCATATCTGATAGGGATGCTCGCTGTTCCATCATCCAGTGGCTGGACCTCTGCTGAACCCCACCCAACCCTTCCTTGTATTTTGACAAAGACACCTTTTTTCCGAGTACAGTTTTCCAACCGTTTTTGCACCCCTTCCTTGAGGTAACTGGTCTAGGGCATGTTTCCTTAGTTTACATCTTGTAGCATGAAGCAAAATGCTACCGAAGACCTTACCAAAGTCAAGATAAAAGATGTCTCCTGCTTTGCCTCTATCCACAAGCCCTGTCACAGGATGAAATTAGGTTGATTTGACATGATTTGCTCCTGGCAAATCAGCGCTGGCTGTTCCTTTTCTCATGGTTGTTTCCTAGGTGCCGACAATTAGTTTGTTTAACTACTTGTTCCAGTGCATTTCCAGGAACCGAAGTCGAGCTGGCTGGCCATAGCTGCTTCGCTCCTCTCGTTTCCCCTTTCCGCAGCCAGGCAGGGTGCTGCTGTGTGAGGAGCCCCGCTCCCTGATGCTGCTCCGGAGAGTCCCCAGAGGGTCCCAGCCTGGGCTGGCGCCTGCGGGGTCACCACTGTGATGCTGGTAGACCGATGCTTTCCTCAGCTTTCCTCTGACTACCAGTCTATAGCCAGAATACTTCCCTGCTCGCCTTCCCATCCTGGGCGAGTTACATTTTCTTTTCACGTCCTCCTTGATTTTATCCATGGTAGTATGTCCTGACCTTTGATGCCAACCCTTAGCCATTTGCGTGTATCTCAGTTTTCTGTTTGCTTCCTCCTTCCCTGTGAGGCCCCTGAAGACTGACTGACTTAGCCAGTTGATCTTTCCCTACATTTCTTAACCTTCATTTTTTCATTGGCACAACTCACATTTGTGCCATTGCAATTGTTCCCGTAGACAACGCCAACGTTCCTGAAACTCTTTGTCCTTGGACTTGTTTCCCTGAGTGCTTGCTTACCAGTGCTCTGGGTTGTCTGTGAATATCTGTGGTGCTCAGCAAAGCCTCTCAGTAGGGAAATGCAGAAACTCAGCCTTTCAATGAAATTGTGGACTTCACCCACTTCCAACTGGACTTTCCCAACCTGCACAAGACTTCTTGTTTTTGGCAATCTCTTTGTCTCTTAGCAAAAGTAAGCATGGTGAGCCAAATTCTGACCTCATTTACACCAGTGAAATCTGGATCGGTGCCAGGAAACTGCTGAAGTTGTTTTGGGCTTACAGTGATGAGAATGAGAGCGGCATCTGCCTCATTAATTCACCCAATACACAGAAAGTAAATGATTCCAAGAGGAAATAGCTCCGCAGAAGGGAGCCCTGGAAAGAATTAGAGACTGACTTAATGGGATTAAGGGGAAAAAAATGCTTTAGCGAATCCAAATCAATCCTCTCTTCAAAACATTCAAGGTGCCAAAATAAATACAAACACTGTTTTGGGAAGGAAAAGGTTAAAAAGCTATGAAAACAAAATATCTCGGCCCATAGCAGAATGAGCACAACCCAGAAAGGCTTGCTGAGTCAGCAATACCGTACCTACCACTTGGTGTTTATCCATGGGGGCTCTAAGGATGGAAACTCAAGTTTCCCACTTTATCCACAGGGCTCATTGTGCATTTTCAGGTTTGATAAAAGTCCCCTGGAAACCAGACAGCAATACAAGTAGGGATGGGTGAACAGGTCTGGCAAGTGGAAACCTCTGCTGCAGATGCCTGGCTAACCTGACGCCCAGCCCCTAGAGCCATTCCTCCAGTCGTTGCTTTGGCTTTTTGTTCTGTGGTTAATTACCATCTTTGCACGTTTCTTCACCCACTCCACACTGTGCCACCCACACCACACTTCACCCACTCCACACTAGGATCAGATGTGCCAAAAAGGAATAAATACGTGCAAAGACCCTGCTCCTGAGGTGTCGCGGGATATACTAGGAGCTGCATGCAGACAGCCTGCTTTTGTGCAGCCAGGTGGAAGGGGGAAATACTTTGAGCAACTGGCAAGAGCCAGCACCTTTCAGGCAGGCAGGTGGACCTGTGTGCTGGCAGGGAGGAGAGCAGGAAGGAGCACAAGGCTCACGCTCTGCCTATTAGTAATAGCTGGAGGCAAGCACGAGCTGTGACCCGCACATGCAAACTGCCTTCTTCCATCTCCCACCAGTGAGATGGCTGTCCCCATTCGCCCCGCCACCCTGCTCAACCCACCAGAAGAGCTGGGGCAAAATAAGGAGAGGATGGCCAGACCTTGGAGTGGCATGGACATTTCTCTTTATATACAAAAGCACACCGTTGCTGAGCGTGGTCAAGTACTAAGGACACTGACTGTCTACTCTGACGGTCTGATGACTTTTGAGGAAGAGCAGGGCTTTATGCAAAGACCCCCACGCTTCAAGGTAAGCCTGGCTAAATGAAAGCATTCAGAGGGGAACTGTGAGAATGTACAAGGGCCACAAAGCACTCCCTGTGATGGGACACTACAGGGGACTGATCTATTTCTCATAATTTAGAAATTATAAAGCAGCTTGATAACAGCAGAGAAGTGCTGCAGTAGGAAAGAGATTTCTGACTGGGGACTTCCATTTAGGAAAAAACCCCACCGTTGTGTGATCCAGTGGCTAGAAGCAGAGGCAAGCCAGATGCCGAGGAGAAAAAAAGGGTGCACTTGTTATATGAGGGTAACTAACAAAAGAAAAGGCTTTTCTAACATCCTGGTATACTCTCCAGACCTTGCAGTCTTTAAGCCAAGACTAGGTGACTTTCTAACAGATGCATGGCAGCTCAAAAAGAAATTACGGGCCGGCATCAGAAATGACTGGGGGAGGTACCCTGGATCTCTTATGCAGTAGGTTACACTTGATGATCATAATGGTCTCTTCTGACCTTAAACAACGAATCCCTGACATTCAGCTGTGCTCAAGTGTGGCACTTTATTGTACAGCAGTTTTGGACCAAAAATAGCCATTATCAGTGAATTCAACAGGAAAATTAACAATGTGGTTGCTCCAGCACCCCTTGTGCTCCTTAATTTGATATTTCTTTATTTTATGTTGTCCTTAAATTTTTAGTGTGCTGCAGAACTGTGTATTGGATATGCAGAAGCACATTCTAGGGGTAATTAGGAGGCAGCTGGAGGGTTTTGGCAGCTGGGAAGGGGACAACAAGCACTCTTGGCTCTTTGAGAGGCAGTGTGGATTTGTGGGAGAGGGACATTAGCTGAATGCTAAGATTGTCAGCAGGAAGAGTCAAAGGGGCTGACAATAGTATTTGCATCATCTTGAAGTTAACCACTTCCAGAGGAGAACAACAGTGTGCAGCAAAATAGGAGCTATTGTTCAGCCTGCAGACTGGTGATCTCTTGAATCTTGCAGCAAAGGCATTTTTTTTCAATGCAGCTTGACTGGTTTAAATCCAAAGTATAGCTCCTACTTGTGCTGATGGTGTTTACAGAGGCTTAAGGCCAAATGCTTAAGGAAAGCCCTGCTGCCACAAGACACGGCTCGGTGCTGTGTGTGCTGTAGGAGTTCGCAGTGGTCCAGACCCAGGGTCCACATCCACAGTAGTACATGGCTGAGACGGGCTTTGCTTCACTTTGCCACTATGAGTCTGGCTTGGGGTGTTTGTTCTCCTCGGCAAACCGTAGGAACTGCTACTCTGCTCCCTTGTTGTCCACGAAGGCTTAAACTTTGCAGCCAGGGAAAGGTGGTCCATGTAGGAACTTGGCTTTAGGAGGAATGGAATTGAAGCTGGGGCTGCGGAGGCAGGACCTGGATGCACATAAGATGCCTCTCACTAGCATTTCAGTTTGGGTGAAACAGATCTCCTGGTCGTGCCACATAATTGCGGTTTGATGATTCACACTGTGGAAGAGGATTGGGGCATGCAAGCTGGGCTCCCCTTAGGTAATGTTTTGCTCCAAGAGGAGATGCTGGTGTGCGCCTGAGGTGCTCCAGCCCATGACTGCTCAGGCCACGGCTCCAGGCCATCAAACTGACATAAAACTGACTGACAGCACACCAGCTCTGCGCTTGTGCTGCTCTACTTGCTCAGACAGACATAACCTTTACCCTCTGTGACTGTGTCAGTCAAAACCCTCTAATGTCTCTTGCTTCCCAAGATCAGAAGTGATTAAGTTAATTTATATTTCAGAAGGACCCATCAAAGGAACTGTCTCGGTCATGATGTGATTACCAGGAAGGCCAGAGTATTTAGCCTCTGTCCTGTGACTTAGTGAGGATGTGAGGTTGCCTTTCTGCTGAGAACCAACTTGTTCCTGATCTCTCAAGTTTTCCTGCTTAATATCCCTGCTCTGAGCCAAGGCTGTGCTCATTTTTCGCTAATGTCTGAGGATTAATGTAGGGGAAATATAAAGTGGTGAGGTTACATGACAGTCCTGGGCTTGGTTGTCAGAAGCCACCATAACCCTTCACTCTCCCCAGTTGACATCGCCACAGATGTGATTTCCAAGGTAATCTATGAACTTCCAGGAGATCCAACGCCTCATTATTAATCAAAAAGATCTGCAGTTCCTATGTATTGTGCTGCAGATCCTGTAATTACTTTATTTAGATCCATTTTGTTGAATTGTACTTTGGTTCCTCCTTAGTTTTAATTATCCTTTCCACCTTCCCTTGCCTCTTTCTTGTAGAATGAACTCAGGGAGGGCTTCCAACCAGGAGGGCCAAGGTCTTACTGGCATTGTCCTCACCCCCTCTACTGGCATGTCCTTGGTGGGAACCATGCTGCAGGTCACTTTGGACATCAGATGGAGGGGGGGTGGTCCAGGCTGGGTGAGCACACTGTTCCCCTAGATGGGTACTGATGCTCTCTGCCACTGGAGGTACTTTTTTTACAGGTACACTTGCAGTGATGTCCTAGCTACCCAGCGTAAAGCACTTTTCACATTATTAGGACCATTAGCTCCACTTATTTTAGCAAAATCCTCTCCAGGACGATCATACATTTCCTTCCCCAAACTTAAAATTTTCCTTTGATTTTATGTCAATAAACTGTTGCTTGGGTTGCTGAATATCGTTGGAGACTGACTCTCCCAATCCACGCCAATGATGGGCAAATTGAATCCTATCTCATATGCAATTTCTCAGAGAACAAAGTGCTTTGGCAATCTGGATCAAAGGCACTATGTAAAGTCATGATTATTGTTGTTATAGTGAAATGAGCTCATGGAAAAATCATGTTGACTTCTCCCTTGTAGGTTGCCTGCACTGTGGAGCCTTTGATGTCTAGTGGCCTGGCACCATATCTTGTGTAGGTATAGCCTATAAACAGAAATTTATAATTAATAAGTAAATTATTATTTATTGTTTTTAGGACCTCAGAACACAGTCCTGTATACATGATGCAATGCATATCCAGGGCCAAAAGCTGTTAGAAAGAGACTAATAGGTGGGGCCTTTCGTTTGATCCAGCATGGACATTTTTTACATACTGTCCATCCCATTTTAGATGGACGTCCAATCAGCAAGACGAGGTGTTAGTTCTGACTCTACATCTTCAAATTTTATATTGTTGGCAAATCAAAGTGAACAAAAAGGATGTTCTGTGTGAAGTCCACAAAAGGGCTAGGGATGATAGGGCAGGAAGAGTCAGGGCTTCTTGAAATTCAGCTAGCTCTTGCCATGATTCTTCCAGTCTAGAGGAAATCTCATGTGTGCTGTGAAATTCCTGAATCCTCCTCCATCTCTAAAAGACTTGGGAAAAAAACAATTTAAAAATGGGTTGCCGTTTGCAATCACTTCTCTGTGCAAGGTCCCCACCATGGTGCTTCTGCACCGCAGCAGCTGAGCAATACTGCCGGTTCGGGGGCTGTGGTGACGTGCTGCCAAAAGCCACGCTGTGGCTCCTAGGGGGGCAGAGCCCAAAACCTCCGAAACCTGCTTCACCTCCTGGGTTAGCCAGGCTCCCCACCTTGTGACTGTCACAGCGTGCCACTTCCCCGCGTTTCTCTGCGTTGTTTTGCTGAACCTCTGTGCTCCCCAGACTCCTCCAACAGGGATGAGCATATTCCCATGGCAACCGAAACACAGGAGCCGGGCAGGGTTTGTTCCTCTGGCTGTCCCCAGCCTGTGTCTGTGGGAGCATCTCTGGCACTGGCACAGGTAGCAGCTCCACGCAGGGACCCTTTTAGAGCTGAGTTTCTTAGCAGGGAAGCAGAATGCGCAGTCCTAATGAAGCATCTCTCATTAACTCTCTGTCTTCTCCAGGCTGTAAAATAGATGGGGGAGAGGAGGAGAGGGGAGAAGGCTTCAGCCTCTTCTCCTGTGCATGGGCCAGGGTGGCACAAGTGCTGCGTGTCGACGCAGAGGCTGAGGCCAGCCTCGTGCCTGCCAGCAATGCTGGGGCGCTGGTGGAAAACACAACATGAAGGAGAAAGCCAGCAGCAGCGTGGGGTGCCGGGAGGGGATGCACCTGCTCCTGCGGGCAAGCTCCTTAGCCCGGGGTGGGTTGGATCCTGCATCTCGTTTGTTCGCTCGCAACGTTGGAGGCCGTGGAAGGTGCTCCCAGAAGCCTCTGAAGACCCTCCATCACCAAGGCTTTGCTAGGAGGTTGATATGCCCCCAAGGAACTAAAATCCAGGTTTGGGGTATGGCTGGAACAGCTCCTTCCCCACTCTGGGACCTGCCACCACCGCGTGTACGCCCATCAGGAGAGGGGAAGTTAGCGGGGAGACATTGGGAAACTTCTGAAGGTGCTAATTAAGCAACTTTAAGCTATAAACATTTTTAATTGGACTCGTTTTTGGTGTCACATACTATCTCTTGATGAGACGAGTCCTAAAATTAAAGCTGTTTTAATCTCTCTCTCTCTGCTCCTCCTCTCTACCCTGCTTGTCTTTCTGGTTACAAAGTAGAAAAGAAATCACTGAGGCTTCTTGAGCTTTGCTGAACACTGCTATTTTTAAGGTGTTATATTTGATTTACTTTAAATCTGACCAAAAACTCCACCTTGGGACCAGACCTCCTTTATCAATGTTGCAGCTAACTTTCTGCTTTTGCATGTAGATTTTTAAGGAGGAAAGACAAAAATTGGGCTTGTAAGAGATGCTAGCTCACCACCTTAACGATGATAGCACCATCCTTTAATGTAACCTTTGCCCAGGGATATTGCAGCATATCACTGTCTCCTTGTGATAAATGCTACATCATCATCTCTTTTTCTTTTTTTTTATTAAATGTTTCTTAAATGACAGAAATGGTTTTGTATTGAATTACGAGATCCAAACACCATCAGGTTTTGCTGTGTGCTCCTTTGTCACTGTCACGGGCCAACGAAAACTCTCCAGGTTTTAAGGGAGTGGGGACAGTGGTCCAGGCTGTGCAGGTCACCCCCTGTTCTGCCCTGGGAATAGCTAAAGACATCAGATTTCAGCCTTCCTCTTATGAGCCAGTTACTACTTCACATGTGCCTGCCTTCCTATCTATTGTGTAGGACCAATTTTAAACCCAAGGCCTCAAAATTAATGACTGATGGTACAGCGCTACAAGACCCTTTCTGCAGGGGCTGAGGAGGGGGAGGACAGAGATGGAAGGGGCTGAAGGTTTCGCTCCGTCTCACCTTTTCTTCCCTTGTCCTGCAAGCGCTCCTTAACGTGGCACTCTGCCCGACGGCAGCGCTACGTTGGCCAATGTGCGTGCATATAGATGCCTGTGCATCCGCTAAAGAGTCGCCAGCCACGGACGCACAAGTCAAAGCGGACCTGAGCTGGAAGAGTGCTTGAGCGTGCCTGTCGGTAGCAGCCGGTGCTCTGCGCCGGGCAGCCCAGTCTTTTTGGGAGAGGTGGGAGGAAGGGACGGAGCTGCCCCAGGACTGCCCTGTGCTCAGGCTTCGGTCCCGCAGTGCCGGGGGGGCGGGAGCTGTCTGGTTGGGATTTGCTCCTTTTACCTCCCAGCTGCTGGGGTCTGTACATTAAACTTCAGGGGATTTATAACCTGCCCTGCCAAGAGGAGCTGGAGAGTTTTCGAAGCAGCAAGACGTGGTCCTGGCAGCTTCCTCAATTCAGCGCTAAGGCTGGGTATTTCACAGCTTGCATAACCCTAATTCGCTTTGGGATTTTTGCTGAGGGGGTATGATGCCAAGGGCTCCACTATGGAGGTTTTATTTCGCTTCCAGGAGGCTGCTTGCCATTTTTATATTATATCACATGGTCAGGGAGCACTGCAGGTAATAGAAACCTTTATTTTTCATTGATTATTCATGGCACAGTTTTCTTTGCTAGGCATCCTCACAGGCCACAGAGCCTGCAGCATCTCAATGCGTGTAAGGGGACATATTCCCTCGCCACAGACGATTTGGCTCGAAAATTTCCTTGGTGTTCCAGCTCTGCAGGTAACGAACACTTGGGTGGCTTTGACTTGGGTTAATTCCTCACCAACCTCTTATGCTGCCTCCGGCCCCCTGGATGCCCCCGGCCCAGCTGCTGCCCCTGGGCAGGTTTGGTAGCCCCTTTTTGCCAGGACACTCTCCCAGGATACCCTCCCTCCTTACATCCAGCTGTGAACTCCATGTGCTAACCCTGATCTCTGCCCTGCGGGGAACTGACTTGGGTCCCCACCAGCACGAGCTGGGACCTAGTGAGGCCTGCAAGAAAACGTTGAAACTCAGACAGCTCCATTTCACTTTAAATTTTGGGGGGAAATCCTGAAAAGCTCTTCATGGAGATTATATTTTTGCAGCAGCCTGTTTCCTCTTTCCCTCTCCTTCTTTCCTTTCCCCACCTCTTTGTCTGCTAAATAAAACAACCTACATTTTTGACCTGAATTACTTTACGTGTCCCTGAAGGCATGTGCAGCTCCTAGGACTGTAGGAGGGTTTTTTTCTTTGGTGTGGTTAGATACCATCATTAGAGATGACAGTCAAGCTGGATCCCCCCAGTCTGAACGCTATATTTGTATTTTGCCGTACAAACAATAACCCCATGCAATTCTGTAGCATCAGCCGTCAGGGAGAAGGTTGGGCTGCTTTACAAGCAGGCAGACATCAATCCTGTAGGCAAAATACCTCCCCATTTCTGCAGGTGAGACACGGGGAAGTTAAATAATTGCCAGCATCGCTCAGCGAGGACCTGAATCTGCCTGCATCCGTATTCCCCTAAATCACCAATAACGCCAATGCTGTTAGCACAGGAACTAGCAGCAGACCAAAACCAGGACCCCAACCTGAAGGCGGCTCCCCCCACCCCTGCAACGTCCCCCCCGTCTGCCCCCACTAGCACGTCTCCCTCTCCCTGGGGAGCACCAAGCTCCCCAAGGCTCCCTGGAGGGCATCCAAGAACCGAGCGCCCTTGGAGCGGCAGCAGCAGGACGGGGTGGGATGTCCTCTCCTCTGCCCTCGCCTCTGCTGCCGGAGCTAAACCCCCCCCGGAGAGCCTGTGTGTCAGGCCTTAGCAAAGCCCCGCTCAAATCACATGTTCCAAGTGGTGGGTTTTTTGAAAGGACAATGAAATTGCTCATTCTGGCCCGTTTTAACACTCTCTCCTATAACATGCATGGCAGACCTGGCTGAATTAAACCAGCCGTACTAATTTCTCTTGTTCTAGCAGCCCTGTGTAACACACAAAATGCTTGGCTTTGGAGGATGATATTATAAAGAAGGGCACTGTAATTTAGTGGCTCATTTAATGTGAACCAAGAGAAATATGAGGCATGCCAATGCCGCACTGGGGCTCTATTTATATCCTTTTTGGTGTATGGTATGATTTATAATAAAGGATCATTTTTATATAGTATTAGCACGGTAATGGAGCTTACTGGGTTACCACGTCTGAAGTTAGGAAATATTGTATTAGAAGAAGCTCTGCGAACGCTGTGTAAGAATAGCCCTTTCTTCGGTATTAAATCACGATTCCAAGCTTCCTAAAATAAATATTAATGCACTCTATTTACCTGGGAATCTATGCTTTTATTAATGCAGCAGGAGGATCTCCACCTCTGAGCTCAGAAGCTGTTGTATGCAGCCTCACAGAGTTCATTTGGTGGCTCCCAGCCCCGCTGCTCAGCACCCTCCAGCACTGGGACTGTCCTCCTGTCCCAGTAGCCCGGGAGGAGGGCGAAAGGCAGAGAAAGCAGAAGAACCATGTTTTGCTGGGCAGCACAGTATCACAGCTTATAGGAAGCATTTCCTTCCTCTGTCCCCCAGTGCATGAAGCCCCGTGACCCCCGCACCTCTCCCCATCCTTGGGGCTGCTGGCCAGGAGGAGGAAGGACCAGGATTTACCCCTTCAGATTTTTTCTGAAGGCCACAGCAAGCAAGTGGTGGAGCCAGGATAAAAGCGGAGCTGCTCCTGGCACCTCGCCCTCTGCATGATTCAGAGCTTGTTTCTGAAGTGAGAGGACTGGGTAAAGTTTCATTTGTCTATCTAGAAAGCAGCGCGTTCTGCTTCTCATTTAAAGCTCGGGAGCCTCATGATGATTCAGAGCGCATGCAGGAATGTGCCTGTATGCTGATTTTTAGTGCCAGGCAGCGTAATGCCTGCCAATGATTAGTTCTGCCGTGCAGGTGGGTAAAGGAATTAAATCGGGTTTGGAAACGGGGGGGACGAAATAATCAGCTGGAGGATGCCAGGGAGAAGGAGAGCTCGCACAGGCGTGGCAACGCCTTTGCAAATGTCACTTCCACTGAAGCTGAAATGTGAGGTGGCGAGATGCGGAGGGTTTTCTTTAAAGAAAGCTGCTAAAATGCTAAAAATGCAGCTGCTGCGCAGGGCACGGCAAGTCCGCTGCAGGGAGCTGGTGTTGCTCACCCCTTGAGGAAAGATGCTCGGCCTCGACCCCTGCTGCCATGCCCCAGTACCCCTGCTGCCAAGTCCCAGTGCCAGAACACCTCCAACTGCCTTCCCCAGCTGGGGCTTGGCTTTTGGGGCACAAGGTGACAGATTGATGCTTTTCAATGCTGATGGGGCTGATGGCTACCCAGGACATCCTGGACCACCCTGCAGGAATGGCAGCCGCGAGGAGACCACCTTTGGTGCCATCCATAGCACCACACGCAGCCGGCAGCCTGCGCGAGCACGTGCCCCCAGCCCAAGCTCCCTCCTGGTCCATGCTGAGACGTACGTCACCCTGCAGCCCCCAGCACGTGCTGCCTTGCTGGAGGCGAGTCCCCCTGCTCCCCGCTCTCCCGGCCCCGTGGGGACACAGCCACCGTCACCAGCTGGGAAGGTGACATGCAGGAGCGGACAAAGCCAGAGCTGACTCTGCCTCCCACTGAGGCAACCTCAGGGAAATTACCCAGCCACTTTGAATAAAAATGAATTAAGTAGCCTGGCAGTAACTCAGACCATATTTTATTAACTTGGCCAGAACCAAGTAACGTTAATCCCCCTCCCTGAAATTTCTTTTTTACAGCCAGGCTCTAATATATGAAAATGTGCTGGCAAAGTTTTCGGTAGGTTACAACCCTCCGGTTAGTAACAACCAGGCAGCAGGGGGTTATTGCTTGGATAGGGGCTGAGCCACAGCATGGAGACCTGCACAGCCCACCCGAGCACCGAGGCAGTCGGCGATGGCTTCCCTCGCCGCTTGCCGTGTCACCTTGGGAAAATCACCTTGGGGTGAGGGATGCCTCAGTGTCTGAGGGGCTTAGGTCATCACTTGGTAAGGGTAGGGACTGCCTCCAGCCTACGGGGGTGAATTGCTCTGCAGAGGTGCCTCTCTCCTTACCTCCCTCCCCCCGCAGTAGGAAAACAGCTTTTCTTGGCTCAGCAAACGCTGTGTCTCAGTTTCTCCACAAAATTGGGGGGCATGCACTCAGACCGCTAGGTATGATGCCTCGATGCCCGCCCTTGCTTTAGACGTTGCGATGCCCCCCAGGAGTACCAGGGAGTACCAGGGAGTCTGGCATCTAAAGGGAGTACCAGGGAGTCTGGCATCTAAAGAAAGGCAAAAATCACCTTCTGCACAGGTTCCCCCTCTGGGCCACCCACTAAACATGGTGGAGGCCAGGAAGGTGCTGCAGAGTGGGACTCTGCCCGCTGGTGGCCCAGAGCTCCTGCTGCTGGCCCCTTGGGGGTTGCTGGGGCGGGCTAGAGCTCCTGGGGAGGTCTCCAGTGGGCTGGTGACCCACCGGGATGCTGGGGGGCTTCCGCACGTGTTTCATGGATGCTGACTTTGAGCTTAGCGCTGGTGAGGGTGTCACCTTTGCGAGTCCTCAGAGAGGTCTGTGGGGCAAACTAGCATCTTCCCCACCCTCTGCGTTCTTGTGCCTCACGTAAGCCCTAGCAAGAAATAAAGCTGCCTTACCTTCCTTGTTTATTAGCAATAATAATCCTAATAATACTTCACACATCAGTAAGAGCTTCCATCTGAGGAAATGAAAGCACTTTACAGACATTAATGATTTAAGACCCTTAGCCCATCTCTGAGATACGTAAGGAAAACCATCCTGTTTTTTACAAATGGGAAGGAAGCTGAAGCAAACTGTGGGTAAGTGACTTGTGGGCAAGCAGGAAGGCAGCAGTGAGGCAGGGTGAGAGTCCAGTCTCCTTCACTACCGCCTGCGACTGCGGCTCCCCTTTGCTGTTTTTCAGCCAATTTCTTCTCCGTGCCCACGATGCTCCAGTGGAGCCATCAGAGGAGCTGCCGCAGGCTCCCGGGGACCAAACCCAACTTCCCCACTGTGCTATTTGGGGGCTGTTTGCCTTCCCAGCACCCACTTGCTCGAGGCGGGCCGGTCCTTGGGAGACTGCAGCTGCTCGCTGCTGCTGGTGGGGTGAGGGACCAGGTTTGCTCCAGCAGTTCCCGTGTTCTGGGGATGCCCTCAGGGTGCGGTGATGCCCTGCGCTCCCTAAATGACCCCGGTCCTCAGGGCAGGCGGGGAAGCCCGCCGGGGGTTTGATGAGGAGGGCACCCCGGGGATGAGTTGGGTGTTGCATCCCATCCCGGGCAGCCTTATCTGTCCTTTTGCTGCAACCTCACTTGCAAACACGCCGCGGCCATATCGGCTGCGGGGCTGGCTGCGAACACGGCTGCCATCGCCCAGTGGCTGTCCCATTGCCTGCAGGGTGGACATGGGGAGAAGAAACCCGATTATAGTCGGATGAACTCCAGCTCACTGGGCAGTGAACTTTTTGTATACAGCTGCTTTGTAAAATGAAACTAGCCTGTGCCTCTCTGGGTGGAAAAAGAAAGCGAGCAGGGACCACACCTCTTCTATTATGTGCATAGATCTGCCCATCGGGGTCTGGCAGCGCTTGCCTAGTTAAATGAAATACTTGTTATAAACATGGGACTACCGGGTGGTTGCTTGTTAACTGTTTAAGGCACAACTTGAAATAATACCATTTGGCCTGGACCACAGGCTGAAACGGGATTTTCCGCCTTGAGACGTGACCATATCTGGGTTGCCTGCTTCCCTCTGCTATGCAGAGCTTATAAATAACCCCCTTCTCATCCTCAGAACAGCGTCTTCTTTTTTTTTTTAACACGAGAAGGAAAAAAAAAAAAAAAAAAAAGACAGGCAGGCAAGCAATAGTGAAAGTGCCACCATGTTGTTCTATTTTAAATCCCGCTTGCCTGCAATTTAACATGCAGGCAGGGGAGGAGACCACTGGGTCAGCCCACCGCCGCCTGCCCGGTCGCTGCGGTGTGCGTGTGCCTGTATGCACTTATTGTTTTATCCTCATGTCACCTTTCAGCCTGTGCCACTCGCCCTCCCTCCGTCCCCAAAATCTTTGATTAATAGGTTTGCTTGCTTTTTATATCCACACATGTGGCACATCTGGAGCAAGGCGTGCCTCTGCTTTCTTGTTGTTGTTTTTTTAATCTCCCTCTCTATCTATATGTACGTGGTTGTTGTGTTGTGTTGTTTTTTTTTTTTTTTTACTCTACTTGCGACTGCCATGGCAACTGTTACATGTTTGGCAAAAAGCTTACGGAGAAGAAAAGGGGCTCAGAGCACTCAGCTGGCAGATGTCCAGTGTAATCATGCCGCAGCGCCGAAATGAGGCCTTTGGCCGGCTGCCGAGCTAGGGAGAACAAAGATGTCAGTTCCCCGTGTTGGCGGCGGCGCTTGTTTGGCACCCTTATATGGTTTCCCAGAACTCCTCGCCTTGGCGGCTTTCCATTCCCTTTAGGGCAGCAAACAGGATTAGCACACACAGACTTGTTTTTCTCTTTTCTCCTCCAACTGTTCCAATGACATCATCCCTGCTGCATTCAGCTGCCAGCAGGGTGACTTTGGGGGTGGGTTTTTTTTTTTTTTCTCTTTAAAAAACCACCACCGTGCACACACCAGCAAGCACGATGGTTTAGGTAACACTTGCACACCTTTCTTGTTAAATCAAAGCCCCCGAAGTGCAGCGAGCTCGGGCAAACCAAGCCAGACGTGCTGCATTTTTTTTTTTTTTTTTTTGGCTTCTCATAATTGAATTCCTGCAAGATAAAAATCTCCTTTTCCTCAGTAGGCTGTAATCAGCACTCGCAGAGCTGTGGTTTCCAACTGCCCTCGTCATGTGCTTCCTTATGAAACTCCACGGAGAAATCGCCTTGGCGCGGGTGCCGATTTAAAGGGCCTGGGAGCGGGGAGCAGCCCCCGTCAGCCCCCCGAAATGGTGGGGCTGGGACCACCCAGCCCGGGGTGCAGGGGTGCGTGGGGGCCCACAGGCGCTGCTGCGGGGTGGCACGGGAGGGAAGCCCCCTGTCTTAAGGAAGGACTTTGTTCAGGGGAGTTTTTAGTTGCTGCTGGCCGTGGAGGGCGGGGAGAAAGACGTGCAGGAGAAACCGCTGAATTTTCTGCCTTTCCCCTCAAAGCCCAGAGCAGTTTTCTGCTTCTGGACATCTATCTCCCCTGGGCATTTTCCTCTCTCCACCTCGTCTCTTTGCCAGCCAAGTAACAGAGCCATGCCCCCCTTCCCACGGGAGCCCCCGGGGGTACCAGCAGCCAAGGCTTGCCCCCTGCCAGGAGGTGGGCAGCCCTTGGCGGGGGGCAGCAGGACTGCTTCCCCTCTCCCCGTGCCCATTTTCCTGGTGGCAGCATTCCTGTTTTCCTTGGCGCGGGCCACAGGATGTGACGCTCGCTTCCTCCTGTCGCTGCAGACCCGGGGAAGGGGCCCGAAGGGGATGGTGGGCTTTGCATGAAGAGTTGCTCACTGGTGGAAAAGCTCGCCCAGCTCGGGGCTGGCCGCAGACCACTGGATGTTTGTCAGCATGGGAAGAGCTGGCCGGTCCAGTTCCTCATTGGGTCGCTCAGTTTTTCCACCACACAGGCGGACGGACGGGCGGACAGATGTAGATGACAAAGCGGGGTTGCAAAGAAAGCTTTATGTAAGCGGCACTCGGCCGGCGGCTGACAGTGCAGCAAGTGTTCAGCTCCCAGAGCTCCACATCAAACCTGGCAGCACATCAAAACCTCTGTTTCATAACCCGCTAGAAATAGGATTTTCTAACAGCGCTGGGAGGACTCGCCTTGTTGTGCAGGGACCGGGGATTTTACCAGTTGTTAATGGTTAACTAGGCAATGGCCTAAAAAATTCGGTAGTGCCCTTACCCATGACGAGGTACGTGATTTTACCAGGCGCTGTGCCTGGCGGCAGCCATGCCGCTCTAGTCCACCTGCTAATAACATAACTCGGGAATTAATTAGCAATTACCAGCAACCAAATAATTACAGAATCAGCCATCAGGAGAGAGGCTGTGATGCCGTGAGCGAGCGGCTTTCCCAGGACGGGGACTGCCCTCCGCCGGGAAGGGGATGTGTGAGCATGCCCTGGGGAGGGAGCAGGGCCGGAGGGGGGGCTTCCCCGGGGAAGCACGGGTTTCCAGAGGCACTGAGATTTCACGGGAAGAAGAGGGCACCAGGAAACAAAATTGGTGTACCCCGACAGCTTCACCCTCCTGCAGCGGCACCCCTCACCTGCTCACCCCAGTTGACGTGCCACGAGGCTGGGCTGGTGCCTGGGCTCCTCCGGCTGTGCCCAGGGAGCAAGGCAAGCGTCAGCCATGCCCTGAGCCTTATAATGCGTGGAAAGCACAGCTTGGGGAGCCCTTTGCAGACCAGAGCCACGGCTTTGGTCAAGCCTAGCTGCGGGCGAGGGGCTTGCTGTGGTGCCGAAGGGCAGAGAAACCAAGGTGCTGCTCCCACACCCTGCTTGCTTGCAGGGCTGCCCCTCTGCAAGAGAGAGGCAAGAGCCGCTCACCTCCTCTGCTCCTGGGCACCCAAGGGGATGGCAGCATGCTCCCACCCGCGCCTCTGCCCACCCCGGCTCCGTGCTGAGATGTGCTGATGGCAGAGGAAAGGCACTTATATTTTTTTTCAGACATTGAAAAAAGAGCGAGTGCATTAGATATAGATAGATTCGTGGAGATGGAAAAGGCCCAGGTATTCATCTTATTCATCGCTCTCTCCTCGCTGATGAAGAGTTATCCCCTCTTGGACATGATCCAGTATTTTGTCCAGCCTCATTTCTAGCGATTCAAGTGATGGGGCTTCCTTTGGGAAACTCCGTCACTGCCTAATGCACTGCGCTGTTAGGGAGCGCATCTCACCCTGCATTTGACTTCAACAGTTCATCTCCAGGTTCTAGACTTGTTTCCCAATGTACCAGCTGCCTGTGGGCTCCTGTTTCCTCCAGGTGAACTAGATGTCTTGAGCTCTTTTCACTTTCTTCATCGGTCAGTCTTAATCCTTTACTGCTTTCCTCCTCTCTGCTGCCGTCTGCCCCGTGTTGGCCTGGGTCTGCCAGACATGGCCAAAGTATCGCTGAGCAGAGAGAGCCTCCCTGGTGTGGGGCTGAGGCTCCATGGGCCGCAGCAGCGGTGGCTTCCCAACAGCTCTGTGCTTCTTCAGCTCTGGGCCAGTGAGTGTGAGCTCAGCGGCTGGCATGGGAGAGCGCAGCTGGAGGGATGCTCTATTTTACACTGACTCCTAACAGCCCGGAGGGGCTGTTCTGGCCAAGTAGGACGTCTGAAGCGTAGAAACACCCCAGCCACATAGAGCCTTTCCCTTGGCCATGCTCCCTGCAGAGGAGCAGGCAAGAGGTTTGGGTGGAGGAACTTCTCGGTGCAACTCCGAAAGGGCGAACTGCCAGGCCAGTGTGAGCGGGGCGGTCGTGGTCCTGTCCCCTCGAGCAGCATCACCAGTGCTGTTGCAGGGTGGCTTGTACTCAGGTGCCTGAGCTGGAGGGAGCAAATACTTCCTGCGCAGTCAAAATAACTGAATCGGCCCAATTTACATCCCTGAGGGCACCTCATGTAGACCAGGCTCCTTCCCTCCATCACCTTCACAAAAATGGCGTGAGCACCCCTTGACCTGCGTGGAAGTTCCCATCTGCAGCTGACTCTCACGCGCGTGTCCTCCTCCTTCTGGAGGTGCAGGGGTGTCCCTGCTCCTCACCCGACAGCTCGACTTGTCCCCAGAGGAATATATTTCTGTGGTGATACTCCCGGTCCCCTTTTTGTCCCCTCACCCCATTTCCATTCTTCCGTGTCCCTGGACTTGCAGCTCCCTGGTATGGAGCCAGTGGGGCTGTGAGCACCTCTGCCCCATGCTCCCACCCACGGCAGGGGGGGTCCCCAGCCCCTGGTCCCCCACCAGCTTGTCCCCTCACACGCCACGTCCCCTCTGCCTCCGGGCATTCATCACAGCGCTCAGCACAGCTCAGCCTGGGTCAGATTCAGATGCCTCCGTTCCTCCTCGCCGTGGGACTCGGCGCTCTCCCTCTCTTTTTGTTTCCTTTTGTTTATGGCACTCGATCCAGCTTTCAGGCCATGCGCAAATGCTCTGCTCCCGGCCAACTTGACTTCGTTTCAAGGAAGGTTGCACAAGAGTTCAGGGCTGGTGCTGGGAGCCAGGCCTGCTGGGCTGGCTGTTTTGTCCTCTCGGCCCCGGTCCTGCCGGAGGACCTGCTGGCACGAACCCCCGCCAAAGCGGAGTCAGCAGGATGCTGCACGGGCTGCCCGGCTGGGAGGAGCCAGAGCAGCAAAGTCCAACGGAGGTCAGGGACAGGCTTTGCAAATTCAGATTAAAAAAAAAAAAAAAAAAAGAAAAAAGAAAAGAGAGAGAGCAATAGAAGTTTGTCTGGGATGCTTTGTTCTCTGTTAAAGCCATGCGGATTGATGCTAACCCCAGCTGCTTCCAGGTATAAATAGCTTTTCTTCCAGTCTCACACTGGGGCTAGGCAGTAAAAGCTCCACTGCTGCCGGCCGTGGTAGAGAAGCCAGGCTCTGAGCGGCGAGAGAGGGACTGACAAACCTACATAGCTCCCCTGAAGTCAAAAGGGAAGAGGTGGAGGGTCCTGAAGGCTTACACAGCTGCGGATGTGTCCAGGAGCCCAAACCACCCCCCCTCGGTGTCAGGGCTGAGACACCCTGCAGAAGCAGCTCGCCAGGTTGCTGTTTGCAGTCTGCCTGGCCTTTGGCAAGAAAAAGCACTTACTACCCCTTGTCTCTCAGGCACAGTTTGTATTTCAAGTGACGTGAAAACCTTGCTTCCCATCCATGGGTTTAAAAATGCTGCAGGCGAGTAAAAAAAAAAAACAATTTTTTTTTTTAATGGTTCCTAACTTTTTTTCGAAGGCAGGTTTGTTATGTTTGTTTGTTTGGTTTATCCTTTTGGTGACCTTGTCAACAAAGATATTGGCAAAGAGCTGATAGGGGAATACTTGGAAAAATCAAACATATCTGCATGAGCAAGCTGCAGTAGGGTGAACCCTGGGAGAGTTAGCTGACCTGCTGAGCCTCTGTCAATTATTTTTGAAAAATCACGGGGAACACGAAGCTTCGGGGCACAGGTTCCTCAGCAGCCTGCGGCTGAGATGTTGAAGTGTCTCGTGACACCCATTGCCATCACAACTAAGAAATTTTGTTTACTTTTCTGACATGGGAGCCTCCCCGCTTTGAAGGAATTCGGAGTGACTTAAAATCCCTTGGGAAAGCTCTGTCTTTCTCAGAGGTGGGATTCATCTCAGCTGGCTGTAGAAGTTTGGAAGTCACACAGTGATCCAAGCTAATCATCCTTGCTCTTCTCATAGGGCATAAGGAGGAACAGGCATCTCACAAAGCATGGCTTGTTTATATGTTCAGAGGGACAAATCTCTTGTTGGAAGTGCCCACCTCTTCCACAGAGCATAGTGGGAGGCTGGGAAGTTTGGTTAGCCATAGCTGCCTACCTTAGAGAAGACAAGCACTAAATGGTACAACCCGTCCTGGAGAACGGACTCACTTTTGGTCCTTTGGAGCCGCAGAGGAGGTGCCCGATGACCTATGGTGGACATGCAATGACATACAGATTCTTCCTCCGGCTCCCAGGTTCTAGTGCGGCTTCTTGGCTGTTGGCGATCTCATTAAAAACCCTGATGAATGCAATGATGCGGCCCCTGAATTATTCTCACTTCCACCAATTTCATTTGAGTACATGGTAATATTCTCCCCATACTTTCCAGTTTAACATAATGCTGATAAATGATATGACAACGATAAATTTTCATTTTATTTAAAGCTGTTTATCATCTGTATCTATTATGGAAAGTCATCAATTATGCAAAAAGCGTGAATGTTTAAAGAGCCTCTGAAGTGTCTCTATTTATGGATTGCATGTTGTGTCTTCTTTACTCCTTGCTTGTGCACACACTGGAGAGGCTTCTCCATTAAGTATCATTTTTG
The DNA here is from genome assembly GCF_947461875.1 of Haliaeetus albicilla. Classification (NCBI taxonomy): domain Eukaryota; kingdom Metazoa; phylum Chordata; class Aves; order Accipitriformes; family Accipitridae; genus Haliaeetus; species Haliaeetus albicilla. Next base: position 32,250,050 of record NC_091495.1, read on the forward strand.
CACAAAGAGCCTGAAAAATGGAACTTGACAGGGGGACCTTAGACAAACTGGAGGCTTGTCGCAAAATGTGGCTGAGCCATAAAAATTTCATTTCATGGTAGAATCCCTCAACCCTTGAAGCTGGGTCTAAATCAGAGGACCAGTAAACTAAATGAACGCAGTGTGCCTGGGGTCAAAATTCCACGCTCTATCGCTCACCTGAAGTCACCTTCCATAGCTTAGCCAGGGCTTCTCAGTGAAGGGGAAATAAATGGGTCCTTCATGAGCGCTCGTTAGCAGAGGGGTCCACACTGCTCACAGCCCGGTGATTTCTGCAGTCTGTGGTCCCTCATAAAAGCCACAGGAGCTGCATCCCAACAACTGGCGTGGGTGTGGACCACGCTGCAGAGACTCGCGGCTTGCAGGACGCTGTTCCTGCTCTGGAGCGAAGGAACAAGATGCTTGAAATGGCTGAGATGTTGTAAGTCAGGCAGCTATTGCTGGTCTCTGAGCTTGTGCAGCAACCTCTTTGCTATGGACGGCCAGATTCTGCTCGCAGAGCAGTGTCTTTGGAGCCACCTTGCATTAACACCAGTGTAATTGGCAGCTTGTTTTAGCATGTGCATTAAATCACAGTAATGGGGAGATTTTACAGCAAGGAATGCAGGTCAGGGAGCGAACACCAAACAGAGTCCCTTTAAAGGAGTTGGAGACGTTGGCATCTTGGATTGCTTCTTTCTTTCCTTTCAAGATGCTGGGGAGACAAAAAGAGTTAAAGTAAGGAAATTAGATCACAAAAAGCAAATGAACTAAACAGCACCATCCTGGCCCGAAGCTGATCTCGCGCATGGTGTGCCAGTAAATCCCAAGTAACCCGGCGTACATCTGGGTGTTTCTGGGGCAGCTCTGTCTATTCAGGCCTGCCGGGGTGTCGGAGGGGGCCCGCAGCTGCCACGGCTCTCCGGCAGCGTGCGACAGGAAAGGGAGAGCTTTCTCACACGTCCAACACAAGAGGTCGATTGTGGGGATTGCTGACGGGTGACCTCCGTGTGCCACCGGTGCTGGGGCTGCTGGCTCCTCCGGCACAGGCACCCACCGGGAGACCTTCTGCTCTTGCGTTACAACGCCTGTAGGGTTGGTAAGTGTCCTGTAGCTGCTGAAGACCTAGGTACTTAAACATCTGTCTGAAGTAATTAGTTGTGTTTTTAAATTACTTACGATTTATGTAGTGCTGTACGGGATGTGTCGGGTTGTGACAAAGAAGGGAGTGTGAAGCCCGCAGGGTGGGAGCACGGTGGCATCTGCTATTTTTAAATATGCCACACAAGGTCACCTCCATGCTCTCCCCGCACCCAGAGCTGGTGTCTCCCGCCCACCTGCCCTTCACGGCGCTCGGTGGTCTTTGCCATGAAATCTTTCATTTTCTTTCACTCTTCCTTTCCCCTTGTAGCCATCAGGAGATGTCCTTGACAGCGCCACGCGCCTTTAAGCCAAGTAAGCAATAACACTAGAGAGGATTTGCAGCCATTGTGCCTTTTATTGAGTGCATGAAAGGCCTGGGATCAAAGGCTGGCTACTTCCAGCACTAGAAGAGTTGCAGCAGCACATTAGTAGGAGGGGTTTTTTTTTTCCCTACCAGTTCAAACAGCTACGCAAATTTTCCATTCAGCTTCTATTTTTTCCCCAGGCTCACGGGATGAGGAAGAATGTCCTCTGAATCTTGGCTTCTCCCATGGCAGACACTGCCTCTCACTGCTCTTGTCCTGATCCGACCTGGCTGTCACGGAGCTCGCTGTGGATCTTGTACCCAGTGCTCTGGCTGTTGGGCTGGTCCAGAACATCGCTGCTCTGCCAGAGGGAAACCTTCTGCTTTACAGCCATGAGCAAATTCAGTTTCTCTCATGACGTACAGAGAAATGTTATTCTGTTTTGGTAGCTCTCTCTCGTACACAGTGATGAAGAGAGAGAGACCCCTTGGGAGACTCCCTATGGCCCTCAGCATCCCGGTACCTATCTGTGCACGTCAGCATCTCTGTATTTCGCCTCCTCTGCTGGACGCACTCTCCAGTGCATCCTGGGATCACGCTTGTCTTTCCATAACTGCATCCTGTTGTTGCCCAAAATCATTAACTACCAGTGCGCCCTTTTCCCCTTCAGCCAGTTCCAGATGAGTTCCCAGTTCACAGCGTCAGTTCTTACTGTTAATCCATAAACTATAACCTTTACATTGGGTACTGTTCAACATAATTAGATTTCTATTACATGATGTTCTTTCCTGCAGTTAAACAAGACTTGCTTTACTTAAACAGCCAGACCCAGGTGAGGTTTAATTGTAACCTTGGCGTTAAAGGTCTGTGCTTGCATGCTGTTCTTTCAAAGCCTCTGGTCTACCAAACCATCGCCTGTACTTATCTTGACATGACACGTTAGCAATCATCTGTGGCTCTCTGGCAGCGAGACCCAGCCTTGTCCTGCAGGACATCAGCTCTCTCCCAAGGACCCACTCTTTCCATGAAGAGAAGAATAAAACCAGGATGGCTCCAAGTCAGGTCACCCCGACTGCAGTGTAAACATGCTACCTGCTCTGGTGCAAGCTGGAGTGGAAAACAAAGGCACAATAGACCAAACAAGGTCATTACACACAATTTGATCCAATTATACATCTAAAACCAGGGCTCTTTGTGTGATGATTTTTATTTTGTGCTGAGAGGGAGGGAAAGCTGCCTTACACATAATGGAGCGGTGCTGGGTACCGAAATGTGCCTCCTTTCACATAAAGCAGCAGTAATGCCTCCTAAATCCACCTGTACCTCGGCTGAGCGTTCATTTGCCCTCACTCTCGCCGCTGCCATTCCCTGCAGTTAAAAAATGTTGGTATGCAGGAAAAGTTTCCTCCGGCAGCGCGCAGGCTGCGGCCGCCCCCCTCCCTGAGCCCAGGGGCTGCTTTGATGCCACAAGAGCATGACAGTAAGAGAAATGCCTGGGGAAGTGAATCAATAGCGGCAGGCCGGCCAGCTGCAGGGTGAGGACGGGGTAAATCGCTGGAAGAAACTTTCCCAGCCACCGGAGGAGTTGGGAGAACAATGCGGAGAAGAGGATGTGAGGCACTTCCCGCCACTGGCCAGCCCCGCGCCAAGGAGTGCCACAGCCTCCAGCGCTATCTTTGTACCCCGTCATCGTCTGGAGGTGGCTTTTGCCGTTTACTGTGGGTTTCTATACTTGTCGTTTCTTTTAGCTCTCTCTCAGAGATCTAATTGTCACTGTAAAAAAAAGGGGACTGTGTCCCGCAGCACTTCTGGCTGACATCTACCCAGCCCGTCCGAGGCAATTCTCCGGGCCAGACTGGGAGTATGCTGGTTCCTCTCTAAGATCTAGCTGGTAGAGCAGTGCTGATGCTTCTTTTCTTTTCCCATCCCTTTTTCACTCCTCCTATCCCTGAGAGATGGAGACAGTGGATTTCTTGTTGTTCTGCTTTCCCATAACCTCTGCCTATTACCAGCCACTCAAATCTCTCTGTCTGGATCCTGCAGAGCTCCTTCTCTCTATAATATTCAAGTGCCTTTTGCAAGCGAAAAAAAATCCTGAACAACTCAGCCCTGTGATTTTCCTCCCTGCTATCAGGAAACAGGTTTGTTTGTTTTTTAATGAATGCAAAAGAATGCAGATAGCGGTGAGGAAAAGCTTGGGCAATGAGTTCGGCACTTCTTTATTTAGGCTCCTCCATGTATATCAGCTAAGCCCAGGAGGCGGCAAAGCAAGAGCTGGATGTTATTTCAGGAAAAGCCTGGTCTTTCATGCTTGAGACAGAGTAGCGTCCCTGGAGGGGAACTCACAGCTCCTGTCGTGCATGGGTGATTTGGGCGGAAAAAGGACAAAGAATTCCAGCAATGCTGCTTTTCTTCTCTGTCTTCCAGGCTTTGCATAGCAGGTGTCCCCAGGGCTGCCCACTGCCACCGAGACAAGTCAGAGGGGGTTCACGCCTGCAGCTCTGCCTGGCCTGATATTTCCCACCGCTCCAGGGGACTTAGGGCTGCACAGGGCCGGAGACAGAACAGGCACGTCCCCGGCGTGATGTGGGAGACGGACAGTGCATGGCAGTGCTGGGGACTTTGCCATTCACGCCATGTGGGCACAGCAGCCGTGCTAGGTGGCACAGGCTGAACACTAATAACAGGTTCATTCCAGCTGCGTGCTTGCTGGAAACAACGGACTGAAATTACAGTCATGCTGACGTCAACACCAAAAAGGAAAAAAAAAATCACCCCAAAATAATGTGGCAGATTAAGCACAACATTTCTCTTGACTTACTGCTTGGCACTTCATGCTAGTTTTGGGTCTTTCTGCCTTACTGAAAGTCAAATTTCAGTCTTGAAGCATCACTTCAGCATGAAAAGTATGAGTGCATCCCATAGAGCAAGCTGCTTAGACTTATAATGTTATTCAAACAACATATATATTTTGGCCATGGCTCTTTGCTGAATTCAGCACAGATTCAGGCTTGGTCAGCCTGAAACTGCATTTTTCAGTGCATAAAATATTCATTGCACTTTTTTACCTGGGTCTAGCCGTGATAATGCGTGAACCACATCTTTGCGATACCTTGGTAGTTAAAGGCACATCGGTTCTTTGGGATCCAAGCAGCTCTGAGATAGGTGACCTCTCATTCCAAACCCAATTTTCATTTGCCCATGGTGAATGTGTTTCTTCCTCTGTCACACAGGATTTTTCCTTCTTTCAAAGTATGTCTTTTGTAGCAGATTTTTATGCAGATTTTTATGCAAGAACTTATTACTAGGTTGTTTTCTATTGATGCAGAGAAATCTTTCATGCAATTTGCATCCCATTAACAGCTTCATAAGAGACGATCCTGATTCTAATGGCTCTGCACAATAAGCCAATAAAGCCAAATATGGAAGGGATTATAGAGTGTGTTGCTGTTAAACCCACAAAATGGCTCGTACATTCAAAAGAGAGGCATCAACTCCTCTGACACCTAAGGTTAGTCCTAAGAGTTACTACTACTGATATTTTGCAGCAGTGCTTTGACTGTCTTTTATCTCCTGTTCGTTGCCCTCTCCATTTTCTTGCGCTAGCAGCAGAAACCGAAGAGGAGCCCCAGCCTGCAGGGACCGCTGCCTCACATGTGGGCGTCCTACGCAGCCTGCCGGGTGGAAAATGCTGCCAGATTCCAGCATTGCAACAAAACCAGTGCTGTTCTATCATTTCTGTAGCAGTGGAATAACAACAGAGGCTGCCTTGGGGCAGGTACAGGTGCTAGCCAGTGTCCCTACCACCCACACCTTCTTGGAGGCATATTTCCACCCTGTGCTTTCCCTGTAGGAAAGGCCAGGTGTCTGCGCCGAGCCTTTCAGATCTGCTGCCCATCTTTGATGCTGCTGGCACGACGTAGGTTGGTGGGCAGACTCACCAGCTGTGGAGGATGAATAACTCTCTCCCCCGGTGTCAGAATTTCAATCCTTAGCCTTGGGGGGGTTTATCACATATATATGATTATACAGGGGACTGGGAGCGAAGGGCAGATGTTAGAAGCTGGCCTCCCACTGCCAGAGACCCTCCAGTTCTGCAGAGGGATGCGAGGGGGTGCCTGCGCGGGGGAACAGCACTGAGAAGTGGGGAGGTTTCTGCTCCCATCCCTCAGGGAGCATGTTTGTACGCCGTTTCTTACCAAGGTTAGAAAACTACTGCTGTGATGGATGAGGTGGCAGAGGAACGAGGCTGGCAGGAAGACGGCTCGGAGGAGAGAGGGAGCGTGGTGGGAGAGAGAAAAAAAGCGGCAGTCGAGAGCATGGTGGGACCTGCCTGCAGCTGACTTTTCCCTCCGTCCACCAGATCCTTCCTTGTCTGTTCCTGCTTCATCTGGGAACAGCAGTCACAGGTCAGCTCAGCCATCTGGCTCCCTTGTGCCCTCTCTTTTCCTGCAGGACGCAGCCTAAAGTTCTCATATAAATTCAAGTAATTGTCCAGGCTCCTGGGAAATACATGATAGGGCACTCTCTTGAACTGTGGCAATGCCCAGACCGCATTCCCTCCCAGCGCACATGTAATGTTCTGGATGTTGTTAACTAGCTCAAGGTTTTCACATGCTTGGTTGCCTAATAGAGAAAGTTTCTTCCGTCTGCAACAAACAGCACTCAAAAAAGTTTTTTACCTTCTTTGGTCACGTTCGTACATGCTCTTCTTCTGTTTCAATTGCTCAGCCATTATGGGGCTTCAGCATATTTTGTTTGCATATCGTGGCCTGCATTTTCAGCTTCACGGTTATCAATGTTGTCTTTATGCCTCCATTTTTTTGATTTAGAGATGGCTCGTAAATGCAACACACCAGTGGAGCCAACCACACGAACAGCTGCTGAGCACGCAGCGGGAGGCGTTCAGAAACGCAGCGATGATGAGCTGGACATCGTCCCAGACCTTCCCTCAGCGTAACCTTCCCCAGTACAGGGGTCCCTTGTCCACTGCCCCCCAGCTGGCTCGTGACGCCGCCAGCTACCCCCCGCCCCTCGGCGCGGCGGGTGGGGGTGCTCGGGCACACGTGTACGGTGAGCTCGTCCTCTTGGTCTGCTGTGGATGGAGCAAATCTGGTGTTGGCAGGCCATGGCCGGCTCTGGCACTGCAAGCAAGATTCACGGGGCGCACGTGTTTTGGTGTGCTGGAGCTGGAGGTGACGTCTGGGTGGCTCATACAGACCCGCATGGTATGAGTGACCCGCTCGGTCTTCTGCATGCCTGTGCTGCACAGGGCTGAGTTGGCCCAGCCGCGATGTCTTCTGATTCATGGTCTGATGTCTTCTGGCCTCCTGTCTCCACATGGCATGTCTTTGAGCTGAACGCATGCCCCTTGCGGGTGCACCGCTGGCTGCCTTGGGGCAGGCCTGGGCTCGGGATGGTGCTCAGCTGTGAACCAGCCTGAGGAGATGGTCTCAGTCACCTCCCAGGGTGCAGGATGTCTGGGAACCACGTCTGCTCCCCTCAAAATGCAATTTTCATTGCCACAGGATTTTGCACTAACCCAAGCTTTTGTGCTTCTTAAATTTCTAGCATCTGTAGGGTGTAACTTTATCAAACGCTTAAAAAGACAGTTCAGCCAGCTTCTATATGTCCCTCCCTGGTTTTCTTTTCCCTTTCTCTCAGACTTTGAATTTTCCTTTCCTCTGGACTGTATATCTGGTTTACCCTTTACCTTTTTTTCTACAACTCTATTATGGTGATGCCTAGCAAACACCAGGACCCTATTAGGCACAGCTAACAAAAAAGGTCTCCAAAGAGTCTGACCATAAAGTGCTTTTTTTATTAAGTTTCTGCTTTCAGTTACTTCTTTCACCACTTTTTCCTCCATCCTTTTTCTGGGTATCTCTTTCCTTCCTTCCTTCCTTCTTTACTTCCTTCCTTCTTTCCTTTCTTCCTTCCTTCCTTCCTTCCCCTGTCTTCTTTTATTCCCCTGTCTTTTCTCCTGTTCTCTGGAGCTTTTTGCTCCTTGTCTTCCCCCCCATCCCTCATTCCTGGCTTCCATTTCCTTAATTTTCCACTTTCTATCTGCGCAGTAGCCTCTAAACCCACCTCTTTCTTACCTATTGGCTTCTGCGTCAGGCATTTGCAGCCCCTTGCTGGCTCTGCTGGAATCTTGGTGCCCCAGTAGCATGCAGAAAGGAGGGCGAAGCTTAGTGGTCCCTTCTCTTTCAGTCTCAGAGCAGAGGTAAGGCACATTTTCCTCCCCACAAGCAGAGGTACAAAAGCCCACTGGGGTCTCCTGCCTCTATGCACTGGGGCAGATGCCTGCAGGAATTGCTCCCCACTTCCCTCACAGACTCGTCAGCAACATGTCGAGATTTCCTCCATCCCAGGAGTGTGGGACTAAGGAGCTGGGAGGAGCAGCATCACTGAAACATTTCTGTTTTTCCCCATCTGCCCCTCTGTTAGCAACCAGAGAGGAATACAAAAGCCTGTCGTGGAAAGATTTTGGTGGAGCAGCCAGTGAGTTGAAGGGCTGGCTGATCTTGCTCTCCGACGGGAGACAGAGATGCCCGAGCCAGGTTGCAATGCAGCAAGCGACCCATATGGGGGACATTACATTTCTCACAGCCCAGATCTCCTCCACCAAATCTGGCCCAGCTGTGCCCCCTGCAAGGTCGGGGTGGAGAGCAGGCACCCACGCAGCTGTGTGGTGGCCCCGCATTGCTCGGCAGGGTTAGCCACCTCGAATGCCAAGTTAGTGGGCACAGAGCCAGCATTCATCCTTAGAAGTTCTTCAGTGCTGGGCCAGCATCCATGGATTTTGCCCTAATCAACACATGTCTTTGAGGGCTGCCCTTGGTAAAGAATACTTCAGCAAAGTTATTATTTTCATTACAGTTAGCATACAGTTTTCTGAACACTCGGTACTGTTTGGGTTTATGCTTCAGACCACAACACTTATAAGTCAAATGCTGTGCTCCTCGGTATGACTTCCTTTAGCTATGCTTTTATTTCTTTGGGGGCTTCTGCTAATCCTCTCTAACGTTTTCCATCGTGGCATCGCAATGCCTGCGCTGGCGCTGAAGGCTTTTATATTTGCTGGCTGCAGTTAGGGCTGACACGCACACATAGACAGGGTCAGAGCTTTTGGGGTGGCCTTCTTGGGGGTTTTCAGGCAGGTTACGCAGCTGTTATCATTTAGGACATTGGTTGCGTGCAGATGCCTTCAGACTTTGGGGAGAGAGCTGCGGGGCTGCTCTTGGTTAAAAGACAAGCTGATGGGCCCAAGCATATAGCTGTAGCCTTGACAGGTTACGTTTCTGTTTGCAGTGTCACTTCCTATCACACTTGCAACGGAGGTAACTGTTTGCACTGTCATAACATTTCTTCTGCTGGAGCTTCCTGGCCGGGGACGCTGCAGCAGTTACGGCAGGGCACGTCGCCCCGCTCCCCGCGCACTTGGCCGACGCGCCGACGCTCCCCTTCCGCTCGCCGAGCCCCGGCAGCACACAGGCAACGCTGCCCATGGAGGCTGTGAGCCTGCCGTGCTCTCGGAGCTGGGTTTCTGTTGCCTGCCCTGGCTTTCCTGCCTGAGCTCTTCACCGCGCACGGCATGGTCCCCGAGGGACTGCTGGCTCTGGAGGTGGCCATCACCGCGGACCCTCCCGAAATCGCCCGGGACGGGCCGATGAACAGGTCCCTCTAGCGCAGGTCCAAACCCAGCTCTTTCTGTGAAGCCCTGCAAATGTATGAGTGCTAATAGGAATGATAGTTGTCAATAAAATCACAAGCCATGCCCTATTTTAGATTTCAAATGAAGCTGTGAGGAACGAGTACGGAGATCTGGCTGGATGGTGCCCCTGACGATGGTGGAAATTTTGTCCCTGCTTGCAGGAAGAGTAAGGCTCCTTGATGCTGGTGAGCCACGTGCTGCACTCTGATATATTGCCCAAAATTCACAGAGGGTATCATTGATACTACTGATTTCTTTTATTAATACTGAAAAGAAAAACTGAGCGTTTCCTGTGTACGATATGTGATGTTCTGCTCACCTGTGTGATCTGTAGCTAGTGTCCACCTGTGATGTCTCTGCAGCTGTTTCCCTGCTTTGCCATTTCCATCATAATACTTACAGAATTTGGTGTTGTGTGTTTTGCTTGCAAGATCATCTCAGGCAAGTCCGGTTTGAAATATTTGTTCTGTGGTCTCACATTTGCCTGTGCGATTTCCCCAGACATGATAGTTTCTAGTGGCTGCTCTTCTTGGGGATTTAAGTCTTTTTTGGGCGAGGAAGTGGGAGAGCTGGCAGGAAAGGTGAAAGATTCTTTGTGTGTGGTTAGAGACAAGTGCCACTTGCACCATGCAGTGACCAGCCCTCACCTTTGCATGCATCTGCCCTGAGCTGCAGCTCGCACCCACCTCTGCCTCCACGAACACAGAGGTGCAGAGGGGATTCCAGTTGCCACATAATAAATTGGGTCCTAATTTCCTTAGGACCAGCCTTAAGAGAGGCACACGCTTCTCATCCATCTCCTTACACACCTGCTGATCCAGCCCCCCCCAGCTGCTCCCCACCAGCCTGGTCCCCCACTGACACAAGCAAACGCAGCCCCGGGGAGGGATGAGCCCGCCTGTGTCAGCACAGGAATATACCTCCTGCACCTAATTTGCACTTACCCCTAGCCACGCCAACGAGGGGGGGGGCGGGTGCGAAATCTCATCTAACAAAAATATGGCTAGGCAATGTTTTGTATATCTGACATATATAACAACGCGTATTGCATTGACAAACTTAGTGTCAAATCAGTACGTACAGTTAACAAGAACCCAACAAATGGTAAAACAATTGAACATACCAGAGTCTGTGAGTTTTACACAGTGCATGATCGCATCCAAGGCATAAGTTCAAGGGATCTAGCCTGCAGCATTTATTTTAAAATGTGGTGTGCTTTTACCTGTGCCACAAGCCCTCATTCTTAGATAACCTTTGGGTGTTTAAGGTCAGGAGGCACTATTTTGGCCACCTTTTCTGCCGTACCCATAGGATGCTGGGTCATGAGAAAAGAAAAATTAATTAATCTGGTGAAGGGAGAAAGGAAATGTCTCTGGATGAGGGGTAGGATTGAAGTGGGATCACTGAAGACTACCAGAGCTGCTGCTTTGCATCTAACTTCAGCTGAGAGGGAGTTTCCCTTCCCTGTGTTGAGTGCTAGGCTTTGCAGGCAGCCAGGCGAATGTCCGACACAGATTTTGTGTGATGAAGTGTGGAAGTCTAAGGTGCCAAATAGAGAGTCCTGGGAAGAGACCAAGGCTAGAGGGGAAGAGGTTAATAAGCAGAGAGGGCTACAAAACTGCATGATATAAAACTCTGGAGGACTTTAAGGGGAGGGCTAACATGAACTGAAAGACGACAGAGCTTCATTTCTAGACACCTAAGGGGAGGCAGGGAACTGTGGGTGTTGGGGATATTACCACCAAAAGAGGTATTTGAGGCAAGGATTTCTACCAAAGGCAGCAAACAGGCAGCATTTGCCACACCAGGACAGTCCCTACAGGAAACTAGAGAGGAGGTTACCATCAAGGTAAAAGAGGAGAAAGCATGAGTGTGAGGATATTTATTCATGGTGTTGCTCAGTAAGCTGCAAGTGGAAACCCATAGCAGCAAATTCTCAAAGGCTTGCAACGAGATGCCACTTTTGTTGGTGGGCCAACACCAAGTAGGCTGCAAGAAAATTCTAACATCACCCCATTGTATTAAGCTGACTCGACCCATGCTAGTTTTATATCTTCCTGTTGCCCTTTTTTCTAACCAAAGATATTTCATTAGCCAAAGATACAATTATTCTCCTTGGTTCAGTTGTCCTCCCTGAGAAATGGCCTCCAGTGTTTGAGATGTTCAGATGCAGGCTGTGAGTTGAATCCCAAAGCTTATCCAGCCCTGGAAATTGTTAGAGGTGGGGCTGGCAAGATCACTTGTTGGCCGGGCTACTTCTCCCTGAGCCCTAGGTGGGATCAACTGACTAATGCTTTTTGCATTAGGGCTAAAAAACTTCTAACGCTGGGTGTTCTTCAACTCTCTGGGCAACCTACTCTGGCACTTACCTGTCCTTGCTCTTGGAAGGGTTTTTAGCATAGCTCCTTTGCTCTAATTTGAGACTGTTACTCCAGTATGCCAAATGGACTTAGAAATAAGATTTTTCCCTTCCTGATTTGTATATTAGATGACCGCTACCATGTCTTCCTCACCCCGCACTTTTGTCCAGATGATCTGATCAATACATTTTTTCAGGTTTAGATTATTCATCCTTTCCCACTCGACACCTTTTCTGGACTATTGCCATCGCTATCCTTTGTACTTGCTGCAGTCAGCTGTGTCCCTGAACTGCAGCGGCCAAAACTGCACAGATGACACTTCAAATGAAGCATTGACAGCATAGACAACAGGGGAAGAATGGTTTCCTGTTTGTCACAGGCTGCACTTCTGCTTGTACACCTCATTAGGGCACTTTCATTTTTTACTGCAGCATGACCATGCTCACTCGCGTTGCGCTGTCATCCCTAGATCTTCTTCTGCAGAACTGCTGCTGTGCTGGTTGTTCCCCAGTTGGTCTTGTAGTCCTCGATGACGTCTACACAAATGCAGGGCTCTACTTAGTCCCCACTGAATGGCGCTTCTCTTTCCGTCCCTCTCCTCCATTTGTCAAGATTGTTTTGCATTCTCCTCCTGTTCTCCAAAGTGCTTGTTCTTCATGGTGTCCTGTGCTAATTTAATAAGTGTTCCCTACTCTTGGGGTTTTTTTTCAAAGATATTAATGAAAATACTGTATGCTGCCAGACATAAAACAGATGGCTCCAGACTTCATTTGATACGTACTGCCAGTTTGACAGTGAAGCATTCATAACTGCTCTTAGTCTGGTTTTCCAACCAGCTGTACAGTCCCCTAATAGCAGTTTCTTCTAAGCCGTGTTTCTTTACTTGGTTTATGAAAGTGTCAGGTGAAACGATGGCAAAAGCCTTATTAAAATCAAGATCTAAGACCTACTGTAGAAGGAAATTAGATTGATTTGATGTGATTTGTTCTTGTCAAATCAGTGCTTGCTGTTCCTCATCTGCTTGTTGTCTTCTAGACGCTGGAAAATAGCTTATCCAATTACCACTTCCAGTATTTTTCCAGGAATTGAAATTAATCTGCCTGGTCTCTGATTCCTGGCTCCTCCTGTCCCCCCCACTTCCTGGTAGGTGCTAGGTTTGCCTTCCCCCGTGTGCAGAAACAAATCCCCCCCACCCCTGACTTCTGGGCTGATGGCACCGAGTAGCCTTCAGCTGGTTTCCTCGGTACGGCAGAAGACTTTTAGGGTTTGTCAGGTGGAATATATCTGACTTATTCAGACACAGTCTGTCCTCCTTGTTCTTTCTTGCAGCCGGTATTCTTAGCCTCACACTGTTCGTGCTGGTTGTGTTAAATGGGGCACCTTTTAGTAAAGACTGAAGGAAAAAAGTATCAAACGCTTTTGCATGTTTGGCATCATCACTCAGTATCTCCTTCTCCTCGTGAAACCCAGCTCTTTCTTTGGCCCTCCTGTTGCTACTAGTGCATACACCTCACGCCCACTGCTTCTTGCATCACTTACATCTTTTTCATGTTGTTCCTCCATGCTTATGCTGTCCTTTTATACTTAGTAACGTGACCTAGTTCCACTTTCTGTGTGCTTCCTCTGCACTTCTGAAACGAATGAAGAGCTTGTGATTTAGCCAGTTGATACCTTACTAGCTTCCCTTAGCACTTGTGCTAAGCTGGCCCAGCACTGAGCATCTCACAAGTAGTTCTGTATCTTTTGTGACTGCGCCTTTCGTACAACTTCCTTAGAGCACTGCCAACTCTCCAAAGGTCTTTTCTGCCTTGGATTGGTTCCTCTGGGCTTGTGTGTACTAACACCGTGAGTTAGCTAGTCTGTCTCCTCGAAGTCCACTGTTTTGTCTTTGGTTTTATTTCCCCTGCCTCCTTTTCTAGAAATCGTGACTGCTACCACTTCAAGGTCACGCTCACCCCAGTTGCTTTTCACCTTCACCTGCAAAACCAGTTTCCCTGTATTAGTTAGAATAAAATTTTGCAGAGTAGCTAGCCAGGAAGAAGCTAGAGAGATGGCAGCTGCAGTCAGTTCAGGGAAGGGCACAGACAGAGTACCTGAACAGAGCTAGACAGAGAAGCCCCTGCATATTTAGCACTTAGTTGTGTCAGGAAAAATGAGTATTACCTTTCACAATTATCTGCCCCTGCCTATGAACTTGTCATTAGTTTCCAGGAGATGTGGCTAATAGTGGTAGAAATATTTGTGTAAAACATGAACAGTACAAGCATGTTATTAAAATACTTGTCAGTTCTGTCTGACTGTCTTAGGACTTTTTTATGGTCTTTGTACAATGTGAGGGCTTAGACCTTACAAACATTTTGAAATTTCATGTGTAGTATGCATATAGTTAGAGTCTTCGCTATTCAATTATGCATTGACAGTAAAGTGTGTTTTTAAACACGGAGACTCAGGCCAAGCAGAGCTGTTCTGTCATCATTGCAGCATCGAGGAATCCTCGTGATGAGCCAGAGCCTCCAGCTTCTCAACGGCCGACCAAGACGCATCTGGCCTTCAAGACCAGATTAATCTCTTCCAGCCAGCTTTTTCCAGCACACAGTGTGCACTGTTCCTGGTAAAGTCTCACTCTAGCTGCGTTAGTACTAGAAGAGCTTTCTTGTGCAAACCTCCAACCCAAAAACTTCCTTTTGGGAACTGCTTGTCCTCTCTTCTTTGCTTCCATCCCACCCGAGCTGACCCTTTCCAGCCTGGGGCTGTCCCTGGCCACCTGTCCCCATGCTATTCTCAAAAGCTCACCTGAATGGGGTGAAGGCAAGTTGGCTTTTGGCTGTCATCTGTGGCTCTGGCATGTTCCCGCAGACCTGCCTTTAGGTACTGAGATATTTGCCTGTGAGTATTGTTGGCAGGGTGGCCAGTAACTCTGTTGCGAGTTATATTAATAACATCATTGATTTCATTACTTCACTGTAGTTTTGCTTCACTACTTCACTAGTTTTGCATGTCATGTATTGGCATCAGGGTGAAGCGGTAGCTAATTAATTCAGTATAAATGATGTTTCTTTATGGGGCACCCAGAACCAAAGAGAGCTCCCGAAGCTCCCATGGATGTCTGCCCAGAGGCTGGGGTGGTTTCTAAAGAAGCTGTTGACTTATTTTAACACTCCAAACAACCATATGAGTACAACTTTATAACTGACTTCTATCCTGATATAATTGTATAAGAACACCTTTCTGCTCTTACAGAAGACCCGTGATGATACATTGATAGCTGGTATCCTTGCAGGCAGTCTGATTTCTGTTCTTTATCTAGCAATTGTTGATCTGATGCATCCTCCGATGGTTACTCTAAGTCACAGGAAGCTCCTTGGGAAAGCGCAGAGACCTTCAGACCTCAAGGAGAATAAACTAATCACAAGTGGTTGACTGGGTGAGCCACGGCGCTAAGTGCTGCATATTCTCCTGCTCAGCTGGGTCTCAGAAAGCCCATTTCTCATTAAAAAGAAAAACAAATTTACAAAGTGCTGTCACAGTGCATCCTTCTTTTATGATCTAATTCAGAATTGATTGTCATCAGTTGGAGAACACTCCTGGCCATGCTCTCTCGAGGACTTTGGATCAGACTTGAAAATGCTTCAAAAAAGCTGTGAAAAAAAGGCGGGAAGATTTGAAAGGCTTCCCCATAAAGACATGGATGAGTGATGTATTTATTTTCTAAACGCATACCTAGAGGCTTAGACAACTGGCATGTTTACATTAACCAAATGGTATTCTGGTTAAAAGAAATCACACTGCTGGCAAGCAGAGAACCCCCTGAACCTATAGCTCATCTTCCCTGAAGTAAAATCAAAAGCAGCAGTGCCAGCTCATCATTTCGGGCTTCCTAAAACAAAACATCTGTTAAAAGTAACTCACCTCAGGCAAAAGCATGTTGTAACAGATAGGCTTTCCACTGCTCCTCTGAGAATACTCGTTTGCCCAAAATGCTGCACCTAGCCCCCACTGCTCAGATCTCCCTCTGACTTTGCCAGGAGAGGACTGAAAGCCACACGTCAGTCCCAGGACTCAGCATGCCATTAGCACTTTCGTAGAAGTAGCTGGAAGGACAATTTACCCTAACTCTTCCCTACTGATTTTTTATTCCAATAATTCAGTTCTTGTCCATGCTGAAGAATTAGTTCGCTGAAGAGCTGACCTTGTAGGAAACTGAAGCATGCTGCAGAGAAAATAATTCCTAGTTAATAACTATATAAGCAAACAAACAAACAGTTCCTGCTCCTCAGTGATGTGTGATATGAGTTCCGAATTTACATTTATAACCTTTCAAAACTAAACCATAAAGAGAAGGCCTGCCTTTGCTAACACAGTTTAGAGTGAAAAGCTGGCATGGAAAAACCTAACTGAAAATGCATTTGAAAATGCTTTCTTAAAAATAAGAATCATAAAAAGCGAACTGGAATATGAAACCAATTTTGCAATAGTACTTTGCAAATTGCCTTGATTTTGGAAGGATGCAGAGCGCATGCTAAGATCAGCTGCCTGCATAGACTATTTTATAATAAATAGCATTGCATTTTTCATCCCCAGCACAATCTCCAGCCATACAGTACTTTTATTTATTACCAGAGTGTTCAGCAGCAATGAGAGCTGAAGTGAGGAAGGAAATGGCTTCAAGAACATGGCAAGAATCCCGTAAAGTTAAAGGAGTGGGATGAGAAAAGGTACTTTAAAAGTACAGGTGGTTGGTGTAAATTATTGAACATTTGAAATGTTTTCCCTCCGTAATTTTAATCACATTGTGAAATCAGTCACTCACGCTTTTGTGAAACACTTGATTTATTGGAAGCTTTAGGCTATTAGTTGCAGCTCAGGAGCCAGCCCTGCACTCAGTGCTGCGGGCAGGGCACGCCGGACGCAGCAGCACACCGAGGCTGGCTCAGAGCCACTGCTGCCAACTACCCACCACTGTAAAATTAGCAGTGATCATCCAAAAATGGGACACCGATGCCCGGAAGCGTTGAAGTTGACCCATGAATCCTATGCAAACACCAGAGAGCATCCTCAAAGCCGCCACCGCCTCTGAGGGGGATGCGCTCACCTGCAGAGTCGTGCTGGGCTGAAGGCTGTGGGTTGGTGGTGGGGACGCCTTTGCTTCCCGCGGGAAATGAGCCGAGCATGTCTCAGCGTGAAGCATCTCTGACCCTTTTCAGAGATGCCTGCTGGGGACTAGCCACCTCCTGGGTGTGATGCTGCAGGGCCAGGACCATGGAGGTGCTCCCTCAGCCTCCAAGGGCACATGGACCGTGGGGAGATGGCCTGGGAATGAAGCTGGTTTTGAAGTATCCCAGGGAAATTGTGCCTATGGAGAGCTGGAAGTGCATCTCAGGGTGGTTTGTGCAAGATGGGTACTGTCAGACACATAACGGTGCTTCACAGATTTGGTCACATTTCCCTCCACACCTATTCCACCTCTTGCTGTTCTTCCAGCACTGACTTATTTTTCCACTGTATTTGGAGATTTCTCTTGTCTTTGTTATCTAAGAATAACTCATTTATTTTGGTTGATGCCTTTTGTTATGAAAAGAAGTTGGCTCAACTCTTATATGGTTAGCAAATGCTATCAAATCTCACCCATAGCGTATTGCAGTGAACGCGAAGGTGATTTAGACAAACAAGAGTTAGGATAAGCAGGTGATATTTCAGTGTGCTTAATGCAGAACATATCTAATGCCCATCAAATGACTGGACCTCATTTCTGATAAGCAAGCTTTTAATAAACAAGTTTTGGCTGCAGAGACATTGTGCAAAGGTTTTTGTAAGGACTTTGGGCAGACTGACACTGTCTCTGTGGCTGTACAGCACTTTGCACAACAGGGTGTTGGATGTGATAGCAAGGGATGACAAGGTTTCATGTCTGCTTAAAAGCAAGGGAGTTCTGGATCTCTGTTCTACCTGGGCGACCTCACTGCTGCCAGCTGCCATAGCTGATGGCAAGATTTTCCTCATCCATTTCTTTTCTTTTTTTCTTTTTTTTGTCTTAATTTACTTAGTTGGACATCCAGAAACCAGATTTTTTTCTGGGAGTTTTGTCTTTGGCATTAATGAAGTAGGATCTGGTTGTTAAAGTTCAGTATTTGAACCACTCAGGCTGCCTGAATCCTAATTCAGCTATTAACATGGGTTTGTAGCAGGCATAAGTGCAGTGGGCTTGTTGGGGCAGCTTTTTGCCTTTTTCCTGGAATAGGTTTGGCAGATCCATAGACTGAAGGATTTCCCCTTTTCCCTGTCATCATCCTCTGTACAGGGAAATCCTTGCTTTCCCTTGGACTGCCCAGTGAGCTCTGCGCTCTCCTTTCAAGTCCCCAAGGGAGAGGGATGACAATAAGGTGATGAAAAAGGCAGCACGACTGGGCACACCTCCCGCCCAATCTACCTCCTCCCCACACCCCAAATTCCCCTTGTTGGCAGTTAGTGCAATTTACCATAACACAAAGACTGTCCTGAATGCCATTAAAAATGCAAATGATGCCCAGCGAGCCTGAAGAGCAAGGAATAAGCAGTTCCTTTGCAGCCCACTTCTTCCTGGCCCCAGCACGTGTTGTGCAGATGATGCTCTGCTGCGCCACATTTGTGAGCTCTCAAAGTTGCATCTATTTTTTTTTAATCTTAGCAATGTAGCTGCAGACTTAAAACATAACAGACATTTAGAAACTGTATGACTTTCCCTAACTGTCTGTAACAGTTTCAAGATAAGTCATTTTAAAAAGAATTACTTTAAACGGAGACTGCTTTAAACCAGACCTTTGTACTTCTTGTTTTTGCTTTTATCTTGGCACAGATGCTTACCCTCTCTCTAGCTCCTTTGTAGAGTTCATTATGCAAAGGCAAAGAAGCTACACTAACGTTGTAATTTTGTTTGGCAAGGTGAGCCGCAAAACATATGCTGTGTCATGCCTTTTTATTACTGTGCAAGAATTGCCAAAGCAGCCTAAAGGAGGAATCAAGGACACGATCGTTGCGAGGAAAAGAGGAAATGGTCCAGTTTTACAACACTCAGGCTTGTAACCACTTGTGGTAGACAGTTTCAGAACTGGTTTAATTTTAAATTATTTTCTTACCAACCGACAGCAGCTTTGAAGTGACTTGGGTTTAACACCACCGCTTTCTGATCCACATTGAGCCATTTTTCTGTGCCCTGGCAATCAAAGCCCTACCTGTGCAGCAGGCACTGCGTGGGCAGGGACTGCCCTGTCCTCTCCCTGTGTGGGGAGATGGCAGAGGTAAAGCCAGCCCGAGCCAAAAGAGAAAGCCTCCTTGAGCAAGCACCGACCTCCCTTTTCCACTACGTGGAGGGCAGTGTGTCGCACCTTATTCTGTTCATGCTCCAAGAGCAAACCTGTACTTCTCAGTCTAGACAACCTGTAATCAGGCGAGGGAAGAGCAGGCAAAGGGAACAATTAATGGGTGTGATCTCAGCCTCCCGCAGCCTGCGCTAAAAAGCTCCGAGGACTGGCTTTCTGCATGGGCATCCGTGGGAGCAGAGATGAGCCCCCCCAGACCCACACCTCCTCTGGGGCCGCCCATGCCGTGGGTACCCCACTCCCGCTCCCTCCCCACACTGCGCTTTCATTTGAAGGGGATCAAGGAAATTATTTAGATTAAAAATAACCCAAAAGATAAATTATTTTTAACTTGGTCCCAGATGTAAGCCACCGTGCATCCCCACGGCAGGGATGAGCACGAGCGAGAGGTTTGAGGGAGGGGGGCAGAAGAAAGCCGGTTTTCGCCATATAACAAAATGCCCCGTTGCAACATCTCCTGGGTTGCTTTGGTTGCAACGCCTCCAAGCCCGCCTGGAAACTTCAGAAATGGCTTAGAGAAGTGGCTGTGTGGAAGGAGGCCTGGCGTCCCCGGGGGGGAGCAAACCCCAGGCGCGGCCAGTGGCCGCCCACCCCACGGCTGCTGCCTGCACCCTGCCGAGGGTAGGCAGGGGTAGTGGGAAGGGAGAGGGGGCTGCACGGCAGCAACGAAGGGCACAACTCCCTTCACTGCTCATTCCCAGATCTGGTGAACTTTTGGAGGGGGGAGGGAGGAGAAGAGGAAGGGCCATTCATCTTATACTGTCAAAAAGAGGTAACGAAAGTGTGGCGATGCCAGTGGCTCGCTGCATGCTGCGGAAGCACAGCGGCAGCGTCACCTTTTTTGTTAAAGCCAGGGTGTCGTGTTGTGGGGAGCGGTGACCACCCCAGCCAGCCCCCCGCCACCTCCGGAGACTGCTCGTCGGCACAGGCCAGGGGGATGGCCGGAGGGAGATGCGATGGGGATCGTCTCTGGGGGTCATCACTGATCTGTCCTCACAGGCTGCCTCAGGCACAAAGAGGCACTTCTATGAGCTGGGAAAACACCCAAAAAGGAGAACTGGAAATGTTTCGCTCTCCCATCAGTTTGCTCGTCATTAGTGTTTCCATACCTTCCCTGTTCTAAGTAAACGCACTTTCTGTATGTCAGACTTCAAAGAAGTGATAACCAGCTTGGGGTGAATGCCTGCGGGAAAGGAACAAGGCAAGAATGCCTTGAGAAATGCCCCGGCCCCAGGCTCGCTCCCACACCCTTGAAGGCCAGCCCTCCGCGCAGGCACAGCCCGGGAAGGCAGCTGCTGATTAAAGCTAACGATGCCTGTGAAGTGCAGAGATGTGGGGAGCCATGTAGATGTTTGGGAGTTGGGTCTCTGAGAGGGAGAGCACGGCAACATCAGTGCGCTGGGAATGAGAGGCAGGTTTCCTCAAAGACACGAACGAAACCTCGCTGTACCACTTAGTGCTGCTTTCAGTCCTGCATATGACAGGTATCCAAAGCGAGGCAGCGACCCAAAACATGTCCTTTCAAAGGCCGAAACGCAGAATAAACTTTCCAGCTATCACCTTTTCGTAATGCAGACAAAGTGCCAGAGAGGGTGGTTCAGCGGGCCTGCCCTCCTCCTCCTCCCAGGGGAGGATGCAGAGGGGACGCCAGAGCCACAGGCAGGAGATGGAGCACCCGCTCTCAGCGCATTTGCTCTGGCAGCCGCCGTGGTCTCCGTGGATTTTGGAAAAAAGCGACCGTTGCGGAAATCTTGTCACTTAAATTTAATATCCTGTTGTCTGTGACGATGCAGTCCTTTTGGGAAACTCAGTCCCGGCGGTTAAAAATAAAGCAGCAGTGTGGAAACGTGAGACAAACAGCTCTGCCCCCGTGCATCCAAGCCAGTACGCCTGGAGTCCTCAAAGTCCTTTCGCACTCGGCCCAGATCAACTCCACTCCTCACAGGAGAGCTGTGCTGGAAACCACTTGTAAGCGCGTCCCAGCAGAACAGTATTATCCGTAGCATTTACCTGCAGTTGATGTGGAGTTAGAGTGACATGAGACTTCCCTATGGCTGCACCAGGCTATTTTAAATTCGAGGCAGGCATAAGACATGAGACAGTACATGTTGTTCATGTAGGGAAACTCCTTTATTAATATTCAAGCCCTGGGACCGGCCTAAGGTAGAGAGTTTTTTGGAGCACGCATCACATTTCAATGCAGACTCGCCTTTAATGCCTGAAACGTTGATGCACCTAAAACCATTGGTGCACCTAAAACCATTGGTGCACCTAAAATCAGGCCTTCACAGGAACCCCATTTCCTCTGAGCACCAACAGACTTACCTTGTATGGGTGGAAATATTCTTGATCTCCAGTCATCAAAGGCTAATCTCTCTTGGAGAGAAAGAAAAAGCAAAACCTCAAGAAGCTGCAGGATGTGTGGGGCTTAAGTTTTACTATCTAAACAGTTACTTGAACCAACCCAGTGGTATAAAAAAGCATGTTTCCATCCTCCTTTTGCCCTGGAAACACAGTTTAGAGGATTTAGAGGATACGTGGGTCTCCGGACCACACCGTGAGCAATTCATACGGGGCTGGACACCGAAGCGCCACGTGCCCCCCACGGCCTGCATTGCCGTGGAGCCCTTGGCTGAGGCTGGAGGGCCGCGGTACCCCTGGTCTTCAGCAGTTTGCTCTTGTGCGAGAGCCGGTTGGCCTTGGAGGGCTTTTGGCTGGTGCGAAAGCAGCGCACCGGCTGCGCAGCTCGTGTCCAGGCGGTGCGGGCAGGGCAGGCAGCTGGGGCAGGAGCTGCATCCCCCTTCATGCCAAGTTGTCTCTGCTTGTGAGTCACAGCCCTGACTCATGAGCTGGTGCGGATTAAGCTGTAATTTGAAGATGTTGCCGCCTACATCTGTCCGCACTGCTCCTCTCCTGGAGGTGGCAGAAGCGAACGCATACTCCCTCATCTGAAATATCCAGCCAGACGTGCTAATTCAAACCCCGGGTGAGGGTAGGTTAGGGTGAGTGTGCAGGCGAGCACACACCTTGCAGTAATAAACCCGGCGGAGGAGGTTTCCAAACCGACTCCGAGCCTGGAAGATGCCTGCTGCTCCCGTCAGCCGGCTCCCGCGATGCCTCTCACCTGCCCCTGCCCAAACCTCTCGCCTGGCCCCAGCACCCCCGGGAAGGTCTCTCTGCTCACCCCCCACACCACAGGGGTCCTCAGGCACCTAAGACCAGGGCAGGTGTTTGCCAAATGAGTGTGTCAGCGCCCTAGGGCTCATAAGCACCATTTCTCTTGGCATTTGCATTGCCCTGGAAAATTAGTTATATTAGGGCTAAAGAGCTGGAAACATTTGCACTGACGTGTATTTAGCTGAAATGGCCAATTAAACTAAAATAGCTTTGATTTAAGTGAAAATTAGACAAGTGGCAGTACCCAGGATAAGATTGATCAGGATTATTTGTGAACTCCCAGTCACATTTCTGTTGGAAGAGCCAAAATTATGTACCACGTGCTTATTCTGGCTCTCGATTTTTTTTTTGCTGGCATTAAACCACCTGTTGGAAGACAGACCGTGCCTTATCCAGCATAAAGCCAGCCAGTACAGCATTAACTCATCAACAATTTCTGAACAAATGGAAGCATGCATTTGTACAGGATCAGCACTTTGCACCAGGAAGCCACTGTGTTTGTGATACTTCCTTGGAAGCCATAAAGCTGGGGGTTTTTTCTTCTATCAGCAGCCCACGTGTGCAATGCTTTAACTAAAATGGTTTAACCTCGGCCCTTTCATTACAGCAGCACAACCCCTTCCCATAGGCCAGTCCTTAGCTTTGGGTTAGTCATTGCTTTTGGTTTACACTTAGGAATTTTATTTGATGCGGGAGCAGATAAGCGCTGCATCTGCTCCATCATACTTCCCTCAGTGTCCCTCCCTTTGTTCTTTTTGCCTTTTATCCACCAGGTTCTCTCTGCAGAGATCCCTGCCCTCGCCCGGCTGCTTCTCCCTTCTTCTCTAAGCCTGCCTCTGCCCACCTCTGCTTCTGCAGAGCTGACCAGCCACTAGCATTTAGCAACGCCCTTACTATTTACTGACGTTAATTCCCTTCCGCAGAATTAATTTCCCCTTTGTCTGCCTGCACTAGAAACCTCCGTGAAATTTGCAACGGTTTCTCCCAAAATGAGAAAAGGGAAGAAAGAAACCCTGCAGCCCTGCATGTGGCAGCCCTGGCCATCCCACCCGGCTCCCCTCCCTGCATGCAGCTCTCCCACATTCAAGGTAGGGGTGTGCGTGCTGAGTCACTGCCTGGGGTTAACACGCTCCAGCCTTGCGACAGCAAACACCCATTAGTGGAACAAAAGCGATGTTGACAGTTAGCAGGGCATAGCTAACTCTGATTAAAGGCCAGCTTGTGTCTTTGGGGAAGAGCAATGGAGGGGGAGAGCAGGGGCTGGTGCCCAGGGGAGCCTCCGCGCTCTTCTGGCTGACTCAGCCAGAATTGTCCCCGCAGGTGCCGGGGGACAGCCCCTGCCCTGTCCCACACGGGCTGGGGGTCAGCCCCTCCTGCGGGTGCCCGGCAGGTCCCCCAGCCCCTGCGGCAGTCCTACGGCACGTAGGTATGGATGGTGCCTCCAGGAGCAGCCCTGGGCTGGGTCCGAGCCGGGCACGATGAGGCAGGCCGGGCAAGAGATGCTCCTGCCCGCGCCGCGCACAGCAAGTCTCCCAGCCGGGACACACCTTCGCTCGCTGGGGTAAGCGCGCTTGCAAAAGAAGCTGCTATAGGCATGAATATTTACATTTCCTTCCAATGGATATCTAGCCAAATTCCGCGTTTTGGTTCCAGGGTGAATCAGGATGGTCAGACACACTGGTTCAGAGAACAGAAATGTCGAGGTAAGGCCAAACGCTAATGCCTTCCTCCAGAGGGGATGGAGTGCCTGGCTGCTCTACAGCTGTGCTGCCTTTCTAGCAATTAATTCAGCAGAAAGGGAGGGACGAATCGCAGCACTGCAGGCTGCTGGGGTGTTTTTTTCATCTTTACTTGGAGGGCTCACCTGGCAAAGCTGTTCCCTGAGGTCAGCAAGTCTAGAGAACAGTGCCTGGTGAACAGACACCCTGCGACTCTTTTGCAAAGCTCCTCTGCTGGGGGACATGCCTTGTCTCTGTGAGATACTGCTAGTCCCCTGGGAATACATGCTCTGAGCATGGGGCAGGAAGGAAAGAGGCAGCCAGACCTTCCCACCTTCTGGCACCTGCTTAAAAAAGGGCAGGGAGGTGTGTTTAAATTCCCTTTTCTTTTTCTCTTAGTTGGCTAGACTTGCCCCGGGCCCTGGCTGGATGGCACCAGCCAGACTGTATGTCTGGGTAGTGCATCCTGGGATAAGGGACACTACATCCCAGTGTGGTCCTCCAGCATTGCCCAGCACCTCCATCCCAACTACTGGACTGCTGCAGCTGGTCTGTTAAGGTACTTCAGCACCAGCGCCGGCTTTCCAGAGCAACCTGCCCCACACTGCAGTTTGCTCTGGTTTTGCCCAAGCTGGGCAGCCCCTGCAGCAGGCAGCAGAAGCGTGAAGTGCAGCCCAGGCCACGGCAAGCCATCCCTGACACCAGATCCGATGCCTGGAGAAACATGCCCTAACCCTGCCAGGTTTGCTCCTTACCGGCACCCATGTGAGCTAATCCTTCCCTGTGCTTACCCAGCCCTCCCTTTTCCTTCCCTGGGAAAGCCGTCAGCCTTCTTACCGGGCAGCTTTGTCACTGGGCGGCTGAGCTGGCACCCATGGGGAGACTGGGACGGCCACCACCACCCCGAGCTCAGTTTTGGGGCTGCACGGGCAGGCCAGCGTCGGGGGCTGCCCTGGCTCACACCTCAGCGGCTTCCTCTGCAAACCTAACAGACGCTCGCAGCAAAGAAACAGAAACCAAACCAGAAAAAAATGAGGCGGCTGCAGGAAAGCATGCTGGTAGGCTGCTGCTGGGTTCTGCTGGGGCTCCCGCTTGTGTCGGGATCTACCTTTACTGCTGTTTGTAGCCTCCTCAGGCTGCCTCTCCAGCAGAAAAGCAAGCGGTGATCGCTGGGGATATTACTGCACGATGGGAAAAGCAGCTAAAATAGCGGCTGGGCGTGATGCTGAAGAAGTTGTCTTCCTACAGTGTCCTTAACACAAATACTCTTACGGAAAATGAATCAGCCCTCTTTGGGCTTTTTTCCAGAGGCCCCTCTGACTAATTCTGCCCAAAACAGCCAGGCTGACCCTGCGCAATGGCGTGACGGTGGCAGACAGGACTTGCTCACGTTTGGGTGGAGGCAGGGAAAAACAGTTTTGCAGGCCTGCCCAAAAAAATCCTCAGGCTGACTCTGCCAAAAACCACACCAAACATATGGTAAATGAAATCGCTGGCAGGGAGCTGGCTTGGACGGCAGGAGTGTTTCAGCACTGTGGACTGCTCGTTAGCTGGCCTGAATTGTATTTACACTGCTTTAAGCACCTCCATATTTAAGGAAGAGAAGGCAAAGAAGAGGGCAATGCCAGGTTTTTTGGTGTGCTTTTGATGCTTCTCTGTGCACATTGTTTTTATGACGATGTTAGCACAGTCCCAGCGCTTGTCCCATCCCTTGGTTAAGAGCAGCAATGGCGTTGCAGAAGGTTTCACCTCCTTGTATAGCAACAGACTCCCGTGGAAAAGCAGACAGAAGCGTTTTCTCTCTTGGAACAGGAGCTCTGCCTATTTCACCATATGAATGTCCTGTACATTTCATGGAGCTGATGAAATCTTGTACAGATGGGATCCATCTTAACAAAGGCTTTTATTCACAGGGCAGGTTTCTCTGCCATGTATTTTGGGCCATATTCCAGCTTGCACAGCCATATCAACCAAATGCATCCGCAGAGCCAGACAAATTTCTGAGCAGATACCAGACGCAGAGATGCTCTGCCCCTGCTGCTGTGAGCAGCGTGACTTCCTTGTGCAACGCTGTGGCCCCCCTGGAAATCTGAGACTTCGAGTCATGGCAATAAACATGCCTTTCCTCACACGGCATCCTTCACAAGGATTCAAGTACCCAATACGTTTCCAGGGTGCTTCCAAGTGCTGTGGAGAAAGCATGGCAGAGAAGCAAGATTCTAAGAAAGAGCATCCAGAGGTGCCTGATGTCTTCAGATTTGGGAGACAGCCATAGGAATAGCTGTGGTGGCTACAGCTGCAGAAGGAGAATGAAAATAGAGCAGCCAAACAACGGTGCCTTTTCTTGAGTTTGGGGTGTCATTTTTCCTCCTGGAGCTGTAGTGGTGGAGTGCCAGGGGAAGAGCTCACCTCCACATCCATGGGCAGCTTTCCACCGCCCTTTGCGTGCTGCAGCTTGGAGCTCGACTCCTGTCCAGCCCTTCCCCATCTCTTAGCTTCTCCCGTTCGTCTGTAGGTCATGGCACCCTGACCCTATATTGCACTGTTGAGGGGTTTTTGTAAGAGAAGGCAGCGAGGCAGATACCTCAGAGCTGCTGCCCTGCTCCTGCTACAGCCTCTGACTCCATGCGCCCACCTTCCCGGGGCTGAGCGATCGCGTGAGCCAATGGGATGACCAAACCCCAGATAATCTTGTTTGTTTAACAACCTGATCTGGACAAGAAAAATGGAAGACTGATCAAAGTTGCAGAGCAAACTTTTGGGCGCAATCCAGCAACACACATCAATAAACTCTTCCCCCTGCTTTTCTTTTTTGCCGTACGTTCAGCGCTCAGTCAGTAGTGCCTTAGAAACACCTCGCTAGCTGCCCACGCTCAAAATGAGAGCAGGAACAACAACAAAAGGAAATATATAGAGGGATGACTTAAGTGAGTTTGGAAATCGCTTCTCATATGAAACACTCCTTTAGTCACAGGCACAAAAAAGCATCAAAATTCCCTGCCTCTGATGTAAACAACAGAAAGAAAAAGTCATCTGGAAGGACAGGATGATTCATGCTGAGGACCTGACTCGTAATATTCATCAGTGTTGAAATTGCCTCTGCAAGATGACATGTGAAAGCAGCACCAGCGAAATCCCAGCTTCTGCCATGAGAAGTATCATTAACGGCAAAGCGGTGCGGTGAGACTCCGGTGCCACAACCCTTGCTCGGGTGAGTAATTGTAAGTCATCCGACCAGTCCCAGCTAAAACAGCAGTGTCATTCAGGTAAGACTGCTTTACGTAAGGGCAGCAGCAGCAGACTGGAGCACGCTCAGGCTTTGCAGCCCTCTTCAATAGCAAAATAGAAGGTTTTTTTCTTGGTCTTGCAAAAACCCCTTCCGAGGGCTTCCTTACAAAGATGCTGCTCGGGTTGAGCGCTTGAAGAAGACTGGAAAATTTGGCCAGCCTTTCCCTTTATGTTAATTGCCCTGACCCAAGCGGTAACAGGTCACAAAAGGCCGTGCTGACTTTATGCATTGTTAGGAGATACTTTCTCCTGCATATCTGAATCTGTTTACTTAATCTTCCAGGCCTTTGTCCATGAATATTAAATTCCTTGATCACTATGCATTAGGAGTCATCTTTGCACCATCTGTTTGTATTTGTCATCTAACCCTTGTAAATAATAAAATGTACTTTGTTCTCAAGTTCATGGATCCTAGCAGGCGAGTGATTACTGCGGAGGAAAAGTACTACGTGAAAATATCGGCGGCAGCAGCAGGACTCGGCTTCAGCTCCCCATCTTGCCACTACACAGTAATTAAACGAAAGCCAGAACCTGCCCCAAAGGCCGATGCTTAGCCTCCATGGCTTCCCTGATGGCCCAGAAGAGATGATGGAGGGGTCTACATCCCTAAAAAGCAATGTGGGCATCCTCACCTACACTCCTAAAAGAAGGCAATGGTGGAAGGGAAGGCAGGCTGCCCTTCAGGGGAGCAGCCTTTCTGGACACCAGGCATGCCAACAGGAGCTAGCTGAGCCGCCCTGCTCTGGCGAAAATATAACCGGGCTCAGCTGGAATGGCTGTGGGTTTAACAGGGAGGTCTGGGCAGCTGGCCTGGGCAGACTCTCTAAGAGGTACCCGCAGGGAAAAAACAACCAAGGAAAAAAGGGGTAAATGAGCAGATACGCAAAGTTGCTCTCACATCTGGGAGTGCCATTAAGGAAGTGAAATAGTCACCCATCAGCTGAGAGGTAAAGTTCAGGGAAGGCTAGGCAAATATCAAGGGAAACATTGATAAAGTGCAGTTGTTATGACATAAAATTAATCCTTAGAGGGAGCTCTGCCTGAAAATTTTATTAGATCATGCAACGAGGACACCCCTGCCACATATTACTGAGGTTCAATTTAAACTTTATGAATGCAGATAAATGTGCGCTTTCCCTAGGAGAGCTGTCCCGTGAGTAGGATGAAAGATGCTCCATGGCTGAAGACCTCTGTGGACAACAAAAGCCGGCCGGCGAGCACACCTCACGGGCACGGTACCTTGCCAGAGCCGGTCAGAGACATATTTTGCGGCAGACTCACGATGATTTACATTGCCTGAGGATTTGCCTGTCTGTGCTCTTATAAATTAACCTATATGCCAGGCAACTATCAATAAGCACTCAAATTGTTGCCGTCTAGTTAAAACCTAATGTAGTTGGTTAAAGAAGGGATAGTTTAGGACATTAAATGGAATCATATTATTTCTATCCGCTGTGTTGGTAGCAACAAATTTAGGCAAGAAAATGGTTGCCAAATATTTGTTTAACTGGAAGAGTTAGCTAGGCTTGGACAAGATATCACTTGCCGCTCTGCTCGGCCTTGCAAATACCCCACACTAGGAGGTTACCTATTAAGTGATAGACAATATAGCTTGTTAATTGTTAGAGCATGATGACCTTAGACTTTGCCCAGGTATTTAATAACACCATCTGCTGTCTAGGTCTGCAATACTATTATTTTTACATGAGGATTACTCTTTCTTGCTTCACAAACAAGGCTGTAATAACAGTGCTAAAGGAGAGCAGAGCAGTGTGGTATTTAAACCCGACTGTCCAAGTAAAACATACAGGAGGTGCAGCTCACCCAAAAAATCCCAGACGCATTGTCTTGAATCTGGAAATCCCGATGTGCTGAAGGCTGAGGGGCTGTGATCCAGCCTTGCGGACTGCACTTGGGAAAAATTCTTGTGCCTCGCCTGAGAAAGGGCCAGCAGTGAAATCCACCCTTGTGTAGGCTGCCGGACGCTTCGCTCTTTCTGTCGCCGTTGCTGTTTCCTTCCCCAAAACAACAGCAATGGTCCAAAGGCCACCATTTAGGAATGACTGTGCCTTCAGATCTTTTTCTCGTTGATAACATGCTTTTAAACCACATGCACTTAGTGCCAAATAATCACATTTATCTGGTTTTATATCTATATCTATAAATGGTCCAAACCTCTTCTTGCTGAGAGTGATGTGATTTTTGGCTTTGGCTTCTTAGAGAATTTAGGGGAGGGAAGAAAATGGTGAATTTCTCTGTGCAGCTGGTGTCTTCTGATCAGTGTTTCCACCGCCTTGTGCAGCCCGGGGTTTCATGTAAAGCCATTCCGGGTGTGCCGGGAACCTGAGCCTACTGGATTCAGTGACAGAAATCCTAACAACTGGGATGAGTCAGTTTCTCACTCTGGAATGATGCAATTTTTTGTGCAAATAGTCTTTTCTTCCTAATAAAGAGAAGCTGAAACCTGGTAGCTGGTGAGCTGCCAGATTATGGAGGAAGTATTAGAGGTGTGAACACCAAAGTGCTCCAAAAAACAAGGTAAAGAGAAAGAGGCCAGACCATACTTTAAATTAAAAAGTGCACATTTGCACTGGGGATTTTTTAAATGTTTTTATTTTTTTGTACTCTTTATTGGTGCATGTTACTTCAGTGTGTGTATGAGGGTTATGATGATCGTGAACCCCCCACACTCTCCAGCTTAATTCCTATATCAGATCTAAGAGGAGGAGTGCTTTACTTGGCACTCTGTTGCAACAGAGAGGTCAAATATGAAACCAAACATATGAATGTAATTAGGAGGGTATGTAAAATATGGGGGCTGGATGTCTTAACAGTGTCCGAAGCAGGCATGTCTTGACATGCCGTTGGTTAGAGGATTTTAAGTATTCCAGTCTGTCGGACGGTGTATCTGGTTACATCTGAAAAGAGTTTCTTAGTCTTTTGCTCA
The DNA here is from genome assembly GCF_947461875.1 of Haliaeetus albicilla. Lineage (NCBI taxonomy): Eukaryota > Metazoa > Chordata > Aves > Accipitriformes > Accipitridae > Haliaeetus > Haliaeetus albicilla. The sequence goes on from NC_091495.1 coordinate 32,280,078, forward strand.
TATGATTTTTCTCATATTTCAGGTGTAGAAGTTAGATTCTGAAAGCCTAGCGTGCAGAAACATTCACTTCTTTTTGAAGTACATGAAATAGTATCTTTTTGTTACCAAAGCTAGTTTTGGAAGAAGATGTGAAAAAGTCCAGATTCTTCCCATACTTGCCCTGTACCCATTCTGAAGCAAAGAAGGTTTTTATGGATATTTATATATGCTATCTGGAGGTGCATATAGCAAGTTGCGATGTTTTTTTTACCATTTGTAAACAGAGAAACTGGTATTTTCATATGGTATATAGTCGAGTGGGGGCTCTTTCTGTTGTTTCACAAATAACAAGGGAATGGCTAAAACCTGTGCCAAAAGTATTTACAAAAACCTATCTCTGCCCTTTGCCTACAATTTGCATTTTCTTTTAAACCTTTCCAAGTGAAGCAGTAGGCAAAACCCCCGGCAACTGGAAGCATGTGCAAGGATGCAGAAAGCTTTAGAATACATTTCCACACCCTGCTGACCTATTCATCAAAAAGTCTGCCAAAACACATAACTCTCGGTATAAAACAAAATCCAGAAGAAAGAACCTCACTTGCATTAACCTACTTCTTTCCAGGTTGCGTGCCACCGCAGGGTCTCCCAGCGGAAGAGGAGCTGAGCCCGTTTTTTCTGTCATCCCTAGGAGTTTTCCCAGCTCCCTGGCAGAGGGGGGCACTGGCGGGAGTGACCCTCCTTCGGCGCCAGCGATGGGTCCGGCTGGGACTCCGAGCCGAGCAGACACGATGCTCCTCTGGACTAGGCAGCGGTGACCTCTCAGCTGCACGGCCTCCCGACCTCGCGTGAACCAGCGCTGCGCTTGATCACCTCGGGCCAAATGCTGCCCTGGTGCAAATTCAGTGACTTAGTGGAGCTGGTGACCACTGTGTTTATCGGTTTCCTGAGGTCGGGAGTGGTAGTGCCTGGCTCCTTCTTTTCCCAGCTCTCTCTCTGTTTGAAACACCATCCTGGTTCAGGAGCATCGTGCAAACTCAGGCTGAGGTTCCCACGATGCCAGAGAGTGTTTGTGGAGCCATAAATTTGACAGCAACATCTTCGAATGAAACATAGTACACCAAACTGAAGTGGACATGGGCGTATCCTCCTCACCTCATACCTGCATCCCATGTGCCAATTTTCCAGATTTTAATACAAACCCCCATTTTGTATTCTGCGGGCACACACATAAATGCACACACAAACAGAGCATGTTTTGTACCAGTTAAAAGCGAGGCCTGATAAGAACAACAAAGAAAAAATCATGCTGGTAGTTAAATGCTTTTGTAGCACTACTGAGCCATAAGGACATCCCTCTGCAGTGAAGAGGAGGAGCCCTGTGCAGAGGTTTCCCCACGTTATCATCCCTGGTGGTGGAGGCAGGGTTGCCATCCCGCTCCGCAGGAGATGGAGCCCAGCTCTCGAGCTCCTCAGGCCCTGGTAGGAAATCAGACCCATCTCCAGAGCGGCACCGTGTCCCTCGGAAGCTCTGTCAGCCCATGCGTCCCTCCCTCCTTGCCGGCGTGCCCTCCGGCAGCTCGGGGAGGGGTGGCACAGCCAGTGGTGGGCAATGGGACCGGTGTGGGTGCAGCATGAGGGTCTCTTGAGGCAGCTGCAAAGCGGTGCCACTGCCGAGGTTCCTCTCCTGCCACCCATCCCGACCTGCTCCCTTTTGCCCCAGGAGCACCCCCAGAGCAGCGAGATGGGGGCACTGGGGCACGTTTAGCTGCGCTGTGGCTGTCGGTGCTGCCGCGTTTGCGCCAGCAGCCGCACCGGCGCGACACAGAGGCCGGGCAGAACCGAGCAGCCGGGATGGGAGAGAGCGGGACCACTACTTCTGGTGGCAGTGCCAGTTCAATGTGCCCGCCAAGGCAGTGCCGCAGGTGTACTGCACACTCTCCTCTGGTAGCTTACCCACGTCCAAGGCCATCTGGATCAAAGACAGGATGAGATGGTGCCCAGGAGACCGGGGCCAAGCTCCAATCTTCAGCCTGGTGCTCTGGGGCGGTGATTTGGCCTGCTATTATGTAAGATATAACAAAAGCTGTATAACAAAACTATTTTAAGTAAGAATGTTAATTGAAGGCTGAGTCAGGCTGCAGCTAGCACAGAGATGTTTTTGAGAGGCTCGTACCCTTTTTCATTTAGTCTGTATTTTTTCCACTTAATTACTATGTGTGTGGAACGGCAGTTAGCAATAATAGTAACCGGCAGAGGGAAAATGGATGATGAAGATGATCGTCCTCTTGCCTCTGGATCAGCCATTGGAACCCATCCCAGATCTGCGATATCCAGAAGTTATTCACCTCTGAGGCTGCGCAGGGCATATGAGAAGTGAAGCAGAGGACTTTCCTCTGACTCTTGGGCCACATCTCCACCGCGGCCAGGGAGACAACTGGAGGGGCCCTGGTCAGCACTAGGTAACTAGTCCTTGCTGACGTCTACGCTGAAGTGGTTTTTCCCTGTTGTTGCTCTCCCCGGGGGGGTTAAAGGAGGTGTGGACATGTCTGCCCATGCCTCAGCAAGCTGCCATGGGGTCTGACACAAAACGACAGCGGTGTCCTCCATGCTGGCTGCCGTTGGCATAAAGGACTCTCCAAGCAGACCATGGAGCAAAGAGGCAGCTGCTTGGTGCTCCTGATCATGATGGACTGCATGTTGAAACTGTGGTGAGACGGGTTAGGGAGCGGGTTGTTGAGGGACGCCTGTCTGGCACCTTCCAAGCGCACGTGCGAGACCCCTGAATCAGCAGCAAGTGGCGGCTGTGCAAGCAGCTTCTGCAGGCGCCCCAGCGAGCTCACCGGCGCAGCCATTCCTCAGGCATGACGCAAGGACCTCGGCGGGTCCCATTACACAGATGACTGGTCCTCAGTCCCTCATCCAGTCCCATTTGGGAGACTAAGTGGTACGCAAGTCCCTTTTGGCAAGTTCCTTTAATGATTGAAATTCAGAGGAGGAGGCAGAGTTTAATTGCCAGTTCCAGCACAGGTCTACCGGTTATTAATGATGCTGGTGTTCTTTTTATCAAATATGAACTCAACTGTACTTCCTAGCAGGCACCTCTTTCTGGAGCTCAGCGTGAGCAGGAGGGATGTAGGTGCCTGGAAAAGGGATGGGTGTGATTTTTTGCCTGAAAGTACAAGTGGACAGGATGAGGTAATGCAATACAGCTCTGCTGTTTAAGTTTACAAATGCATCATTGCTCCTCAGCATTGCCACACAGTAGAATACTACGCATATGACAGAATGTACAAGAAGATAAAAATACCCTTTTTTACTAGTTTTTACTTAGCGTATTAGACAGCAGTGAGCAAAAAGGTACGGCTAGGGGCTGAAGCACAGAGAAGAGCATTTCCCCCCTGCCCGGATTGCTCCCTGAGGGGCTCTCTGCAGATGAAGGGCACCGCCTGGGCATCAGGAGGAGAGAAAGGGAGAGGAATGAGAGGCAGTGCCAGGGGGGCCAGAAACAAATTTCATTTGCATTTTGTGTTTTCTCAGATTTGGGCACATTTCTGTTAACTCTTGTTGCATTGCGAAAGTAAAATAATATAGCTGCAATGACTAGCAGAATGTGGGCACCCCAACTGTACCTCAATGTGCCTGGAACAAACGGAGGCTGCAGCCTCACACGCTGGCTCGCAGCCTTTGCATGCCAATGCCCGAAATTCCTCCTGAAGGAAGAGTGGTTTGTTCAAGAGACTCTCCTGTAGCAGCTGCACGTCACTCCAATAGTTGTACTGTTTCCCCTAAAAAGCAGCCCCCCTGAGGTGGGGGGATAGGGGAGCATGGCCAGGGAGGGCACCAGCACGGTGCATCTTGCTACCCAGCTAGGCGAGTGCCAGTGTTTGGTAACTATAAAACCCTAGTGATTGCTAAGTAATCGGAGAGGAAATCCATCTCCCCTTTCTTCTCTCCCTTCAAATCTCTTTGAACTACCCGATCTGCGCGGAGGCCAAACCCATCAGCACCTGCCCCCCCGAGCCCCCAGCCCCTCCGGGTGCCTGCACCCTGTGGGGAGGACGAGGCAACCGCCAGGCGAGCAGAAAAGTGGGACTGCAAAACCACTGACGCTGGCAGGAAACCTTGAAGGCAGCAGCAAAGACCACCTTCAGCTGGGCTGCCTGCCCTGCCAGCCGTGATCCTGTCCTGCCCCAAACTGTGGGGCTGGCGGCCGCCAAGGCAGGGGGGCCTTTAGGGACGGCTGGCTCTTCTGGCGGGCTCGGGAGGTGACTTGCCAGCTGGAGCTGTCAGCGAGCACCAGTTTGCTGCTTCAGGGGGACGTTTTGGTAATGCAGGAACTCCCACGCTGGAAACAGCTTTAACAGCTCTGGCCCGGGCTTCAAGAAGGTCTGAGCCTCGGTTTTGACTTTTATTTTGTGTGAGGACCTCGCCGCCAACTCCCTCAAACAGGGAAAAAGCGTTTTCCAGCCCAAACTCCCCAGCCCAACTGAGAAACCCTTTGGCGCACCCTCCCTGGGGCTCCTCTTCTTGCTTCCCTCGGGCACACCAGCCCTTCGACGCACGCAGAAAGGGAAGCTCTGGCCCTTCTTTGCAGCTACTCAGTGCTTTGCACGCTGCATGGATGTGGGCTTGGGGGGATGAAGCGCAGACAAGGAATACGACTCTCTGGGGGCTTAAATAGAAGGAGTTTTAAAGCCCTCTGTAATTTTTTCAACAGACGATCTGTTTCTGCTCTTATTTTGTAACATTTCCTGTGAAGTGCTCGCCCCTGTCCAATTTTCAGAGGGTACTTGGAAGGCTGTCGACTCCTGCACAGAAGGCCGGGAGCAGAGCCGGCGCGGTGTCGCGGAGGGGTCACGGTTTCCCAGGCTTCCTGTTTATTTTGGGAAGGGGTCACCCGGCCGGCCGCTCTGCCTACGCCCCGGGAAGCCCCCGGCCACCACATTCCTGCCCCCCTCGCCTGCAGACAATTGCCGACTGTGGCTCGCAATGCAGAGCACCAAGGCAGGGTGTAAATGGGATAACCCGACATGCCTATTTACCCAGCCTGGGGATAAGGGGCGGAAGCTTTTCCACATCAATTGCCCTTTCTTCTGGCATCTGGAAGTATCTCTCTGAAGTTTTTCTCTTCGGAGGGTAGTAACCTCTGAATTTCTCAAGTATTTCCATGATCTTTTCCTCGCTGCTTTTTTCCTACTGCTACTTGAAAAGAGGGCGTAAAGTCAACCGCTCAGTTAAAAACAGAATTGCTTCCTTTTTTAAGGAAAGCATGCAATTTTTGCTCCAAACCGCCTAGGGTAGAGCCCACCAATGGAGCAGAAGCTGTAGCACCCAGGCTCTTGCTCACACTGCGACTCCCTGGTAACTAGCCCTGCCCAAACTTTGTAGAGCAAAAAAAATCATAGCAGAATAGCAGCATACACAGCATCTCCATATTTCGGGAGATATCCCTGAACTAATGGCACACCAGTGTCCTCCTGCAGCTTCCTTTTCTAGGCAGGCTCTGCTTGGGTGGCTCGCAGCTCTTCAGAAGTTAACGCCACAACTCAGCTGTCTTCAAGGAGTTAATAAAAGGCCCCCGTGTATGGCAAAAGGCAGACACTGAGTAGCTGCTCGAGTCCCTCTCAATCCTCGGTCACGTCCTGCCTTGCAGGGAGCTAATGCGGCAACCTCCCTCCGGCCTCGGTGGAGTCTTTTTTCTGCCAGTGCTTCTGTCAGCTCCTGCCATCAGCAGGCAACTCCAGCTTGCAGGGCAGGGCAGCCGTCAGCACGCCGCCGATGAGCGGCTCCCAGGGAAGCGTGCTCTCGTCCCACGAGCACGTAAGCGCACATGGCTTTACATTCATAGTGATGCTCGTGTGAATAAAGTTGTAAGTGGTTGTAAACACCTGCAGGATCGGTGGCTTACCATGAGCCTGTCCAAAGCCTATTTATGTCAACAGGCTGCGCCTGATGATACTCTTGTTTGCATCAGTATCTTTTTTTTTTCCTGTGGCACTAAATAAAACACTGTTGGATAGGAATTTTTCTTTTTCTCTAAGATTCTTCTCTTTTCAGCGTGCCATGAGGCTGGTGTTGGAACCAGCATCAACGTGAAAGCAGAACATCACCTGAACTGCTGTTTGAAACACATCTCAAAAGCCATGCATAAAAGGGTGGTGGTGCGGCTTCATCTTCAAAATGATGGACTGTTTTAAATGAAAATCAAAAGTTTTGGTGTTCCTAAAATGGTGACCAGGAGCTCACTCTTACAGGCAAACATGAGCAGCTGCCTACAAGCAAGATCTGGCAGTTGCATTAGGGGCTTCTGAACTGTTGGCAAAAATCACATTATCCTCACCTAGGCGAGAAGTCCACTGAAACCCGCATTCATTCAGCCTTCTGGAAAATCCTCTGGAGCAACCTGCCATCTCCAGTAGGAATAAAAACAGCAGAGATGCTGTAAAATCAGGAGGCGCCTCGGAGTGGAGGCAAAGCTCCTCTGTTCCCACCTGAACTCTCCTCTCAGCACAGGCTCTACAAACATTATAACAAATACGCAATGACCGCACTCCCGGCCATGCGCTGGCAGAGGCTCTAATCTGCTGTCAGGTTCCTGCAGGTTGAGCTGGCACGTCTTGCTTTCAGCCACGATGGCACTGCTTCGGTGGGCTCCTTGGCCCCAAATCACCTGTATCTGACCAAATCCAAAACTTCAGGGACTATTCCCTGCCTCTCCCCTCTCAGTTCTGGGAGAGTAGCCTCCATAATTCCTTACAGATCAATGAAGGAGAGCTGGTAGCACCCTCCAGCATAATCACCCTTCCCACCTTGGCTCTGGCCATTTTGCTACCACCCTGCAGGACTTCTGCCCCAACAGAAGGATAGAAATAAGACCCACGGAGGAAGCGGCACAGATCTGCAGCAGGGGAAGGACGTGGGGCAGCCCTTGACTGGGAGGGAAAGGGGAATGCCAAGGGCGCAGGGGAGCAGGTGGGGAGCACTGGTTGGGACACAGAAGGAAAGGCAGGTCCCACGGAGGATGGGTACGTGGGCGAAGTGCAGGCTGGGGGCACAGTTCTTGGGCAAGGGGCTGCATGCGATCGCTGCTACCCGCACGGAGGAAAGGTGGGAAGGAAAGCGGGTCCCTGCAGGGACGGAGGAGCAGAGAAAGATGGCAAGACCTCAGAAAAATGCCAAAAAGCATGGGCTCGGAAGGGGCTCGCCATGGCGTTGATGTGGGGGTGGCAGACAGTGTTCATCTTGAAGAGCTGCCCCGCTCTGACCTCTCCTCTCCCTTCCTTCCCTCAACCATGGCACTGGGCGCAACCGGGACAAGGCGAAGGCCTCCCGCACCGCGTTGGGGTCCCATCCGTGCCACCACGGTGCTCCTCGGCCAGGCACTGCCCTGGCCCTGCGTGGCCCCCATGCCCCATCAGATGTCCTCCAGCACTCGCTGCTCCTATCTATAGCGTTGGCATGTCATAGCGAGGGGCGTTTCACAGAGATCGGGCACGAAAGGATGGTTTCTGTTTCCAAAAAAGAAAAAGGAACAAGAAACAAATGCATTATCTATTCGATTCCTGTGCAGTTACTGCTGTAACAGTCAGCAGCTTTGAGGACTTTTTTTTTGTGATTTGATACATAAACCACATTTCCTATGTAGCACTGCCACTATTTTTTTATCAGCTTTTTGACGTTGAGCTTGGTAACGTGGGTTTTTTTTGCCTTTTCCACCAGAATGAATTCAAAGGCGGCAAATGCGGCAAGAACTGAATACCACTCGACTTTTCCAAGCAGCTAGTTTTCATTAGAAATAAAGGAAAATAAATACAGATCACATTTTCTGTCCTGCAGTTAAAAGCTTGCCACAGCTGAAAGCTTTGCTTTCTTCTTCCCCTGCAGCCTCACTCAGCTAGCACTCCAGCTCTGTTCACGATCTGAAATGTGCAAACACACTGTTTCTTGGCTTTCCACCAGTATATATAAATATATGTAATTTTTTCCTTCGGAGAACCTGGAGGCTAAAGCAAGAGGGCAAAGGAGTACGTGACTAAAACATCCAAACTTCCTCTTTCATAAGCCATCACATGATGAAGTGCAATTACAATTCCTGCCTTGTCCCTGCCAATTGCAGGCGCATTGCCTCACCCGAGAAACCCGGCTTCTCCCCCCCCGTGTGTGTGTGTGAGTGTGTGGAGGCAGCAATCGCTGCAGCCGGCTTGGCGAGGCTCCAGCTCCGGGCTGGAGAAAGAGGGCAGTGGGTGGAAGACAAAAACAAAGATCTGTTTACTTAGCATGCATGGATAAAGCGTCTTCCCAGCCGGGGAGGGGAGGAGGGAAGAGAAACAGCTTTAAAGGACTTTGATGCAATGTGAAAGGAGGGCTGCTCGGGAAAAGCGAGCCCACGTTAACCCTTGGCTCTCCGGGGACACGTCGGGGCCGCCCCCCGGCCGGGCTCTCCTCTTCCCCTTCCTCCTGCCCCCCCCCCCCCGAACCGGGAGGGCTCCGGGGACAGCAGCCGCGGCCGCCGCCCCGACGTGCGGGTCTGGGTCGGGGGCCGGGGCGGGTGTTTGTTTTGCTCGTTAACAACCCGGCGCCTCCAGGACGCCCGGCCGGGCGTGCAGTTGCAAAGTCACCCCAGCTGGCAGGGGGGGCCGGCGCTGGGAACCAGCGCCAGGGCCGGGCAAGCCCCTTCCGCCGCGGGGGCACACGGCCGGCAGCTCCACGCAGCCCCGCCGGGCCCCGGCGGGAGCTGGGGTGGCGTGGGGGGCGGCTGCTGCCCCCGCTCCCCGCCAAACCCCCCTCGCCGTGCCGAGGAAGAGCGGCGGCGGGAGGCGGCGCTTGGCGCGGGGGGTTGAGGGGGGGCCGGCCCGGCGGCGGCGCTCCCGGCCCCGCAGCGGCCCCGTCCGCGCCGTCGGGCGGCTGACGGGCTCCGGGAGGCACCTCCCGGCGGCGGCAGCGGAGGCTGCGGCGGACGTCAGAGCTTCCCCGGCCCCCGCCGGCCCCCGCCTCCCGCCCTCCTTCCCCCCCTCCCCCCGTAACCTACATAACGCCGTGGGAAGGGCGGCCCGAGCACGGGCGTCGGGGGGGGGGGTGTGGGGGGGGGAGCGGGCTCCGCCGTGTTTACCCTGCCCGGGCAGAGGCGTGCAGCCGGCCGTACGTGGCGGGATGTGGCCGGGGAGGGCTCGCTTCACCTCCCGTGGCTAAACGGGAAGAGCGAACACCGTCTTTTCCTCCCTCCCTTCCTCCCTCGCCCGCGCCCTGTGTTTCGGTGTGGATGCAGGCGGCGGATGAGCGATTCGCAGCTTGGAAGGGGGACGGGGAAAACATGTCTGCAGGTTTTTCTTTTTTTGGGGGGGGGGGGGGAAGGAGACGGCGTTTGCTTAGTCTGTGTGAATTTTGCTAATCTGCATTAGAGAACCGCTGGTTTGTGGTTGAAAATGACAGGAAATCTAGAACGTCTTATTTCCTGTGCACAATGACAACAGTTTAAAAAAAAAAAAAAAAAGGGTAATCGTCGTATTTATTTAGAATGGTGCCTCCTGCCCCGGCGGGGAGAACAAAGCCGGGCAGCAGCGCGGGAGGGGCGCCCGGCCCCGGCCCCGGCCCCGGCCCGGAGGTGGCGCTGACCGGCCCCGCGGGAGGGGGCCCGGGGCCACGGGGCGCCGCGCCGTGCCCAAGGTCACCGGCCGAGCGGGGCGGGGGGGGGACGGGGACACGAACACCGAGCCCCGCACTGCGGGAGGCGCCCCGCGCATCTCTGCGTCCGCGGGTGGCAGGTTTCGGCAGAGCCCCTCGGCGGCGCAGGAAACAGTGCTAAAAACACAAATAATAACAGAAAAGAAGGAGGGAGGTGCGGCGCGCCCCCCCCCCCCCCCCCCGCGCCTCGTCCCCTCCCCGCTCCCACAGCCCTCCCCGAGGGCGAGACGGGGCGGGGGCGCGGCGCCCCCCCGGCGGCGGGAGGAACCCCCGGTGCCGGTGGCGGTGCCGGTGGCGGGGGCGCGGGCAGGGGCCGGGGCCGCGATCGCGGCGGCGGCGGCGGCGGCGGCGGGGCGGGGGCGCCCATCGCGCAGGCGCGGCCGGCACTGTCGAAGAATCGAGGCGGCGGCGCGCAGAGGCGGCGGTGGCGGCTGGAGCCCGGCACGGCACGGCGCCGCCGCCAGCCCCGGCCCCGGCCCCGGCCCCCGCGGCAGTCCCCGCCCCGCCCGCCCCGCCGCGCCGCGCCGGCCCCCGCCGCCCCGCGCCGCCCCGTAGTAGCCAGCGAGCGGGGGAGCCGTGCGGGCGGCAGCGGCCGCAGCCCTGCGCCAGCCGCGCCGCGGAGATGCGCGTCCCCGCCGCCCTGTGAGCGCCGCCGGCGGAGACGGCGAGGGGAGCGGCGTCCCCCGCAGCGGCTCTGCCTGCCGGGGCGCCCGCCGCGCCCCGCTCCAGCGCACGGAAGAGGAAGGCGAGGGGGAGGGGGCCCGGCGGACGGTCCCGCTGCGGCCGCGGCGCCCGAGCCTCCCCGTCGGGACTCCGGTGGCGAGGGGCGGAGGAGGCGGCGGCGGCGGCGGCGGCCGGAGCCGGAGCGGGGGGCGCTCGCCGCTGCCCCGGGGCCGGGACATGTCGTCGGCGGCGGTGGCGGCTGCTTCCCGCAGGCAGTCGTGCTACCTGTGCGACCTGCCCCGCATGCCCTGGGCCATGATCTGGGACTTCACCGAGCCCGTCTGCCGGGGCTGCGTCAACTACGAGGGCGCCGACCGCGTGGAGTTCGTCATCGACACGGCGCGGCAGCTGAAGCGGGCGCACGGCTGCTTCCCCGAGGGCCGGGCCCCGCCGCCGCCCCACGCCAAGCAGCCGCCGCTCTCCGCCAAGGAGCTCCTGGCGCAGCAGCAGCAGCAGCTCGGCCACCCCGCGGCGGCGGAGGCGGCGGCGCGGCCCCCGCCGCAGCCCCTGGAGCGCTACTCGCTGGCGGCCGAGCGGCCGCCGCCCCGCCTGGGCGCCGAGTACGGCGGCGGCCGGCAGGTCAACGGCATCCTGGTGCCCAACGGCTTCCCCAAGCCCGAGGAGCCGCCCGAGCTCAACCGGCAGAGCCCCAACCCGCGGCGGACGCACGCCGTGCCCCCCACCCTGGTGCCGCTGGTGAACGGCGCCGGGCTCCCCGCCGCCATCGGCGGCCTGGGCAGCCGCGCCGCCGCCGCCGCCGCCGCCTCGCTGGCCGCCATCTCCGCCGCGCCCGCCCCGATGGCCGTGCCCGTCCCCCAGCAGCCGGCGGCGGCGGCGCAGGCGGCGGGGCAGGCGGCGGGGCAGCCCGGCGAGCTGGGGCACAAGCGCCCCGGCTCCGTCTCGTCCTCCTCCTCCTCCTCGGCCGGCGGCGGCGGCGGCGGCGGCGGCGGCGCGGCGGGGGAGCACGACGGCGGCGCCAAGGAGAAGCGGGGCTCGGCCGAGAGCCTGCCGGCGGCGGCGGCGGCGGAGCTGGCCGCCGAGGGCAAGGGCCGGGCGGGCGGCGAGCAGGAGTGGCTGGCCAAGCCCAAGACGGTGCGGGACACGTTGCTGGCCCTGCACCAGCACGGCGCCCACACCGTGCCCCCCTTCGACAGCAAGTTCAAGAAGGAGCCGGGCATGGCGGGCGGCAGGCTGCTGGGCTACGAGACCAACGGCGCCGTGGCCAAGCCAGGTGAGGCGCCGGCGGGCCGGGGGGCGGTGGGCAGGGCGGGGCGGGGGGGTGGGGGGAGGCTGGGGGTGCTGGCCCGGCGTGCGGGGCGGGGGGATCCCGGGCGGCTTCGGCCCGACGGCCGGGGTGGTCGGGTGGCCGGGGGGGGGGGGGGGGTGGCCGCGGCCACCCGTTTCTGCGGTCGCACGGCGGTGACCCCCGTGCTCGGCGGCGCGTTGCGACTGCGCTGCCTTCTCACCCTCCTCCTCCTCCCCTCTGCCTCTGCAGGGGCCCGGGCCGCCCGGAAGAGGAAGCCTTCCCCCGAGCCGGAGGGCGAGGCGGGCCCCCCGAAGATCAACGGGGAGGTGCAGCCCTGGCTGCCCACCTCGTCGGAAGGGATGAAGCTGCCGCTGACGGCCACCCCCTTCATGTCGCCCCCGCCGCCCACCGCCTCGCCCCACTCCAACCGGACCACGCCGCCCGAGGCGGCCCAGAACGGCCAGTCGCCCATGGCCGCCCTCATTTTGGTGGCGGACAATGCCGGGGGCAACCACGCCTCCAAAGACGCCAACCAGGTCCACTCCACCACGCGGAGGAACAGCAGCAGCCCCCCCTCGCCCTCCGCCATGAACCAAAGAAGGCTGGGCCCCGGCAGGGAGGTGCCGGGCCAGGGGGCCACCGCGGCGGGCGGGCTGGAGCCCGTCCACCCCGCCAGCCTGCCGGACTCGTCCCTCGCCGCCAGCGTCCCGTTGTGTTGTACCCTCTGCCACGAGCGCCTGGAGGACACCCACTTCGTGCAGTGCCCCTCCGTCCCCTCCCACAAGTTCTGCTTCCCCTGCTCCCGGCAGAGCATCAAGCAGCAGGGAGCCAGCGGGGAGGTGTATTGTCCCAGCGGGGAGAAGTGTCCCCTGGTCGGCTCCAACGTCCCCTGGGCCTTCATGCAGGGGGAGATCGCCACCATCCTGGCCGGAGACGTGAAAGTGAAAAAGGAGAGGGACTCGTGACTGGCCCGCTCCCGCCGCCCGCCGCCACCTTGAACTCGAACTGCTCGAATTCTGTACATATCTATAAATATATATATATAAATATATATATATATCTCCAAGACAAGGGAAATGTAGACTTCATAAACATGGCTGTATAATTTTGATTTTTTTGAATACATTGTGTTTCTATATTTTTTGAAGACAAAAGGTATGTACTTATTATAAAGGCATTTCTTCTAATTCTTCTCCTTTTTTTCCTTTTTTTTGTTTTGGGTTTTTTTTCGTTTTGTTTTTTGTTTCTTTCCTTTTTTTCTCTTTTGTTATAGCAACTATTTGTTGTGCTTCCCTGGTGACAGTTACTGTTCAATGTAGGCTGTGACTTGCGCTGCTTTTTTTAGAGAGCACTTGGCAAAACAGAAATGCTTCTAGCTGTATTTGTATGCACTTGTTTCTTTTTTTTTTTCTTTTTTCTTTTTTTTTTTTTTAAATGCCAAATACACTTTCTGACATTGTAAAGATTGCCTTACTGTCTGTGATTCCTTATTCCTGGCCCCTGTCCTGTAGAGCTGGTCGCATGCAGGCTTGGTCTGAGGCGGTTGGGGAGAAGAGTGGCTAGCCAAGGCGGGGATGCCCTTTGCCATCCCGCCGGCCAGGCGAGCTTAGGGAGCAGGAGGGCTTTTTCCCAGAAACGCGCGGCTCGGGTTGCGATGGCAGATCCGCCAGATCCAGTCCTAAATTCCTCTGTGTTTCTCAAGGGAAGTTGCCTCCGGAGTAGGATGTGGAGAGGTGTCCGAGAGGCGCTGTTGAGTTAGGGAGTTCTGGGTTGGTTTGGTTTTGGTTTGGTGTGTTTTGGTTGGTTTTTTGTTTTTTGTTTTTTTTTCTCCTTTCTTAAGGCAAAATTGACCGCAGTTCACGTGATCAGTGTAAGATTACAAAACTGCATTTATTCACCAATTACATACCATAATGTGGAATTATGATAACAAACTTAATTATACGATTGGCAAAGGTGCCAACGTAGCACTGCCATCTTTGAAGGTCTTCAGCGTCACTTCTGGGGCTTTTGTGTCTTTGGACAAAGCTGGGGAGGTGGGGGAGAGACTGGTTTTTGTTTTTTTCTTTTTTTTTTTTTTTTTTTTTTTAATTTTACTTTGATTTTCAGATAGTGCAGGTGGACTTTGAGTTTGCTTATCAGTCACCTCTAGTGCTGTTGCTGTTTGTTACTACCGCTGACCCGGTATTTCCAAGTAGTGGCAGGTACGGTGTGGTACAGTGACAGCAGTGACTGAGGCTCTGCCAGATTGCCTGCGGGCATATCAGTGACAGCCCAAATGTGGGTGGAGGAAACCTGTAATTTCCTTATTACGTGTGCTTGAAACAAACCTACTGCTATTCTTTGAAAATGAAAATATAAACTGGTTGAAATGAAAGCAATTAGGGCTGCACATAATGGCCCTGGCCCTGCCTTTTAAGCTACTTTGGAGAACTCTTTTGTAAAGCCACTTCTTTTGATCACGCTTCTGCATCACCAAGCAGACTTCTAAAATCAATAAATCATTGGTTACTAGAAATAGTTCGAGTCTTATAGTGATGTTTTTGTGCTGTTTATAGTTCGTTGGCAACGCTGCAGCTGTACGAGCCCTTCTGTCGAGGTGTTTATAACTCAGTTATAAGTGGTTGTTTCTGAGCAAAAGGGTGGCGAGGTCGTCCCTTCCCGGGGACGGGCTAATAAACACTTTCAGTATCGGAAGAGGAGGAGGAAAAGTCTGTTCAGCCGACTATAATTTGAAGAATTTTGGGTGCTTTTTAGTCAACTGTTCTTATTGTGATGATGTTCAGACTGCAATTTAATGCAGAGTAGATCTTTTTTGGAAGACTACTTTTCTTTTTTCTTCTAAAAAAAAAAAGAAATGGTCATGATTAGTATTTGAAGATCAGAACTGCACATGCACAGTAATTTTTTATGAAGTGTTTAATGAGCACACCCACTACATTGTGTTCCATATTACAGGTCAATGTAATATTAGGTAAGACTTGCATGATAAACAAATTCATTGAGTCAATATTACGCTTTAAAACTTATACCTATAGTCAAGATTGGTGTCTTATGTAAACACATTTAGCCAATTTGAAGAAAACGCACATTATATATATATATACCTATATATATACCTATATATAAAAAAACCAACTGTAAAGGATTCTTTGGAACCACTATGATCTGTGTAAATGTGTATTTAGGCACTTTATTAAAAAAAAATGGATTTTGAGTTGATAGATGGTAACAAGTTCTTCAAAGTTGCTTGGCATAATACCTCGCATGGGATGAAGCTCATGTTTTTGATTAAGGTGGTATCCCTACTCTTAAAAAAGAAGCAAAACCGAAACCCCAAAGCCTCCCTAAAAAGGCTCCCCCTTTTGCGTTACAAGGTGGCCCAGCTCGCAGCCTGCCGAGGGCAAGACCTGCTCCTGACAAAGCATCCCCTTGTTTTGGGGCTGAGGGATGTTGGTGGGACTGGGCAGAGAGGGCAGTGAGGAAGCGCACCCTCCTCCTCCTCCTCCTCCTCCTCCTCCTCCTCCTCCCCGCCAGCCGCCCCGCTCCCGCAGCTCTGGGACTCCTGGAGAGGATGGAAACTCCCCACCAGTGATGCCAGGCAGTGGCCTGGGAACAATGTAGGTGGAAAAGAAATGGCTCGTGGTGGCTACGCTCGCTCAGCTGATGCTCAGCCCCCAGACCCTGGCCAAGTCTAACCTGCACCATAGAACTTAAGAATGGCAAAAGGAAACAAAACAAACAAACAAAACGAAAAAAAAAGGGGAAAAAAAAAAAAAAATCTGAGGGTGTTCATACATAGCTCATTTTTCTCACATTCAGTGTTGCTTTTTTCCTTTTGGTTGCTTTACTGAGTTACAATAACGCTCTGGTGGATTCTCCCTTTATACCAGTTTACTACTTGCTGGGCTACTAGCTTTTTTCTTTTTTTTTTCTTTTTTTTTTTTATTATTTTGAAGTGCTTTAGCTGAAACAGTGCTGCTGTTAATATTCCTTTTTAAACTTTTTAAAAGGTGATACTGTAACTTGTGTAGTATTAAAAGTGTTTTAATGAAGAATGTGTGATTTTTTTAAATTTTTTTTTTTCAAACCTACTTCCATCCCTTTTTTTTCAAAGATCTTTCTTTCCTGGCTGATCACCTGTATGGTGCTTTTGTTGATAGCTGCTGAACTAACCTGTTGACATTTTTACATTGATTTTTTTTTTCTTCACTTCTGGAACTAAGTATAAGGAAACTAGGAGCTTTAAATACTTCTTGCATTTTTTTTGTATATAAAAAAAGAAAACTCGAAAAAGCTATAGTTGCCCAAGTGCAGTATTTTTCAATTTTTTTTTTAATACTGTTTCCGACACGTATTTGTAATCGGGCAGCAGTGTGGGGCAAGGGGGGGTGCGTGGAGCCGGCGGGTGCTGCCCTGCGCCTGGGTCCCCGGGGGGTGGGAAAGGTGCCACGCAAGGGAGGCTTTGACCGCCTTTGCGGTGGCCTCAGAAAACCTGGTATGTTTGGGAGCTCTCTTTTTAGATGTGCTGTAAACCAGGCCATGGCAACCGTGTGTTTTTATGAACTAGCACTTCGGCAAACGGTATAAATACATTTGAGAGTGCTCTCTAGTGGTTTGTTATGTCAACAGAGCCCCGGGATCCTTTCCTTCTGCGCCCGGGCCAAGCCCTGCTCGTCCATCCCGCCGGTGGGGCAGCCGCTGTCGGCGGGACTCGACGGGATGGGACGCTGCTCCGGGGACTCCCGGCCACCCGCTCGCCCTCCCGGGCCGACGGCTCGCTGGCACCTGCCCACCCGGTTGCACCCGCTCCTCGTCTCCAGTTTGCTCCCCGAAGCGGCGTGGGTCGCCCCGTGGGGAGCGCGGGGTGTTACGGCCCAGGTGCAGTCCCCCCACGGACACAGCCCCTCCTCAGGCAGGAGGAGAAGACGTTGGACTGCGGGGAAATCAATGGCACCGGGAGTAGCTGAGCTCGTCGTAAACTGTGACATTTGTAGCCCTGGCTCCTACCGCTTCAGCGCGTGTTTCGCCACAACAGGGCTACAGACGGGACACTTCCAATAATTAGGCTTAGAAAGGCTCAGCCCTCAGCATTTCATGTTTCTCCTCCTGGAGCGTTTGCATTGAGGTAGCTCCAGCTGTGGCTTTTGAAAAATAATAATTAAAAAAACCCCGACAAACCCACCTTTCCCCAAGTGGACTCTTGTTTGTTCACATGGCACAGTCCAGCCCAGTATAAACTACTCCTTCAAGCCTGTGCTCCCAGAGATAACAAGGCAAGTAAAAAAAAAGAAAAAAAATCAAAAACCCAGAACTTTTTTCCGCTCTTAAACCAGAAGGTGGGCCTGGGCAACGTATGGGTTCACTTTCTGCAGGGGGTGGGTTGCAGCGGGTGGCCCTCGCCGCTTTCCAAGCAGGACGATGGGATGGCCCAGCCGCCCTTCCCAGCGGGATCCAGCAGGACTCCGGAGTCACCCTCCTTCCCTTGGCCTTTATTCCCGGGGGCAGCGGGGATGCCTTTCCTCTGCCACAGCCCAAGGTCAGGCAGATGAATGGAGTGCCTGCTTATCCACTTCATCACCCGGGGCTGTTGCTCCGGAGGTAACTCTTTCGCTGCCTTCGGGCAGCCTCTGGAGCAAGCTGTGGGCTTTGAGCACTAAGTGCAGGGTTCACATTTGAATCGCTGAGCTCCCTGAAAGGCTGAACCCTCCTGAAGCCTCCCTTCTGGGAAAGAAGAAACACGTCTCCCATCGAAATCTCCTAAATGCCTGTTAGGGGCCACATGGCTGTCTTGCTTGGTTGGTAGAGGTGCACTGAAGATGGGGTGACAACTCTGCAGTTATTTTTATACACACTTCACCTAACTTTGCTTTTCTTTCTGCCACTCAAGAGCCAGTTTTGTAGAGATTGGTATAGCAGAGTACATGCTAAAACCCAAAACGCTGCATCAAGTGGAAGCCCCTTATAAAATAAACTCACAGAGAAGCCAGGAAAAGTTCACGAAAGCTGCCTGCTGTAGTAGGGGTTTCTTCCATCACATTTGATTCCACCGCAAGAAGCATCCCTGCTCATTAGCTCCCACCTCCATGCAGCGCCGGGGCAGGGGTGAGAGCCCACCCTGCACTGCACAGTGCCCAGCTATGCACCCACCTTGGGATCCCCTTCTATGCGCCCCCCCCCGACCTGCCACCTCTTGCCCCGGTGGTCCCCAGACCCGGGTGCCACCATCCCATCCTGGGGCACCTTGTCCGCGAGCTTGCCACGAGGTGCCAGGGCAGCAGGGTGCCCTCCTCGGTGGAGGGCTGTGGCTTCCCTGGAAAACCCTGGGGAGCCTCTGATTTTCATGGAGACCTCAGCTGCTGTCCCTGGGAAGGAGAGCATTCACTCTTCACTGCAAAAAATGCCAAGTATTTGTTTTCTTTTACCCTTTTCCACTACAAAACGCTTATTCCCCGCCCCCCACCCGGCCACAGAGATGCCTCATGCTTTTTTTTCTTGGCAACCATTTGAAAACAAACAGAAGATGAGTAAACAGAGATGAAAGGGGTTATTGGTTCACCAGGTCGCTTCCTTGCAGCGAGAGACAACTCCCGTTCCCGCACGGCTGGGCCGGAGCGGCTGGCTGGCAGCTGGGAAATGGGCAGGCGGTGGGCTGCGGGAGCATCCCGGCTGCGGATGGGGTCCTCACCCTGCCACCCACTTGGCCAGGGCCACAAGGAAGCCCCTTCTCCTTCCTGTGGTTTTGGGTTTTTAATTCTCTTTGCATCTTTATGAGCTGAAGGAGGCCTGATTTTTTTTTTTTTTTCAAATAGATTCCCTGAATTTTTCTTTCCACCAGAAATCCAGGTTTTCCCCAACCCTTTTTTATAGGATTGTCATATTCTCCAACTGTTCAGTACTAAGAGGACCTACAGATATTAGGCAACAACTGCATAATGCAATAAAGCATTTAATTTTGTCCAGACTATTTACAACTCCTTTTTTTTTTTTTGGTCTTACTTAATTCAGCTGCTGCTAAGCACTAGGAACAAACAATTTTCTCTTTTAAAATGCATCACTCCTCAGCCGATAGTTAGAAAGCTCACAAATTAGGGTACTATATGAAAGACTTCAATGGGAGCAGGGGAAGGTGGTGCTGAACATCACCTTTCTTTCACTTCACAAAAATCAGGAAATAAATCAGCTCCTGCACACTGACTCATACCTTTGCAGATCCTACTTCATGCATTGCAATGAAGCAGAACCAGCATAAGCACCCTTTGTTCCATCACACTTTCCGACCTATTCGGACTGTAATAATAATTAAAAAAACCAAACCACCAAGTTCCCTGTGATTTTGTGGTGGTGATTGAATAGGGCTCAATCCATTTTCCCTATGAGAATACAGTTAGGGCAACCTCCTTTTCAGAAATTAGAGAAGGAAGGTGTTTTTTTCCTCGCAGAAAGTACCATGCTATCTTTATTAACTCTGGGCAACAAACACTTCATGCAGTAGTGGCACTGGGTATCAACTTCCCTGCACCTGGGAAGAAGGGGGCTGGATGGGCCCTGCTGGGGCTTTAACTCGTCATTCCAGGGACTTTAATTAGTTCAAAATTTCTGCTTAGACGTCTAAGCTGCGCCTTCTGGCTTTCCCAGAGGAAACAAATTATGATAAGCAGCACGAAGCAATGATTTTTAGCTGTGCTTTTTAATAGCTATTTTGATGATTACTTTCATATGAGAGCCCTTCTATTTGTGTAAGCCCTCTGCTTTTCTTTGGAGAGACAGGCAACCTGTGCCCATAACTGAACCAGCTACTTTATACCCCCCATTAATATTTTTATAATCCAGATGGTTATTTCACCTCACCAGTTCTGCTTCTTTGGATTACTGTGGCTCTTTGCCCAGAGCTCTTTGTCCGTCCACGTTAAAATTAACTTGCGAAGGTGGAGGTCTGCCTTCTGCTCCTCTCCTCCACAATTCGGTTATTTCCTGAAATCTGCCTCTTAACGGCGAGGCTTTCCAGGTAGCGAGGCTTTCTGGGAACGGCGGTGCGTGCTGGGTGGTTAGACATTTGGCCTCCGGCCACCCCTCGGGGAGGACTCGCAGCAAGGGCTCTGCAGGTCTTGTGTGGTCCTGGCGCTGGTGGAAGGTGCGGACCGGCAGCCCAGCCTGGCCCGGCCACGCTGCCTCCCGGTTATCTTCTGAGCAGGAACATTCTGAACTGCAGCGGTAGCATGTGTTTCTTCATCCTGTGTCACATAAGTTTCCTGACATTTAGCTCTTTGGGGTGGATCCCTTCCTTTTCTGCAAAGAGTGCCAATTTCAGTGCTGCTTTTGATGGATAACAGTCCACGAAGGGCTGGAGCAACACCAGTAAATCTGGTTGACGTAGGCAAGGTTCCGGGCTCCCTTTTTAGCTGCTCCCTGGCCGCAGAGGGACGGGGTTACCTGCCCTGCCGGCATCCCCTCGTCCTTCCCCCATCACCCCTGCTGCCGGCAGCACCCTCCTTGGGGGAGCACCTTCAGAGGTGCCTGCAGGGGAAGGGGCTGTCCCAGAGGGTTGGCGTTTGGCCATATCGACCCTTCTCACGGGGTGCCACCTCAGGGCTCGTTTAAGCTCTTCTTCAGCAGCTCCAAAGAGGTGCTTTGGCATTGCCTGTTTCATCCCGATGGTGACCAAGGGAGTTCAGCTAGTGGCTCAGGGGCTACGTTTGGCCTATCAAAGGCTGCGCATGTGGCTACTTCTGTTGGCAGAGGGCTTTCTCCTCCTTTGCTGAGCCTGATTTTATTACAGGTTTTTGGCTCCTGCGTGAGAACTGCATACAAGCCCCTCGGAAAGCCCAAGCAGTGCTTAATCCATAGGAAAAGGTACGAGTGCTGCTCCAGCACAGGCTTCTTTTGGATGAGAAAGGCAAAAGGCAAAGAGGGCTACCGGCTGCATTTGAGGTTGTTGCAGGTGGAGCCAGCCTGAGCCTCTGAGTGAAATGTGTGTTTTGCAGCTTGCCTTGAGTTCCTCTCCTAAGCAAAACCCCGGCTTAGGTCAGTGAAAGCAGGACTGCAAGATCTGTTCCTCTTTCATTTTGTCCCTTTTTAAGAAGGTGACGGTAATGAAGCATCCTTTCTGTTTACTGCTTACAGCCAAAACCCAGTATTGCTTCTGCGAAGCAATTTGCACCTGACCAGAGTTAAAAAACAACCTGATTTCAAAGCAAAGATAAAGGACTGTAGCAAGATAATATACTTTAAAAAAAAAAAAAAGGCTAAATTAGGTGCCATCCATCCCTGCTTCTGCCTGTTGAGTGTGGGAGCTGAAAGCTAGCTGGTCTAATTTGCTCATCATTCCTGTGAACTAAGGCCCAGGCTAGCAGCAGGGACAGGCTGGTGACAGCAGTCTGAATTTAATCCCTCTTGCTGAGATGGTACATGGCACACTCCTTCAGGTGCCCCTCCTCCCATCACGTCTCGGTAACCAAACTTTGGGTTTTGTCATAGTACCCACAAGTGTATCAGTTAGGGTACACGTTGCCAGGAGCTGTTGCACAGAGTCAGGCAAGAGTGGTTTAGGCAAATGGTAAGCAATACTTGTGAAACAGAGTTAGTGTCACCTGGGTTTCATTTGCTTTTAAAATGGGATTAAGAAAGGCAAAATAAGGTGAATTTGCTCTCCAGGCAAAAAGCAAAGCTCATCTTTTAGGGACTGAATTGCTGACCCTTAGTCAGTTTAAAAAACAAAACAGAAAAAACGACCTTCTTCTGTTGCAATCCATTCTCCTTCTAATCCTAAACTGGATCCTATCCTGCCAACAGCTCTCTCATTGACTTCATCGGCTCCACGGGAGCATCCCTGTGGGTAAAGTTACACCAGAAGTGCAGGAAGAATCAGGTCCTAAATGTAAATGATGAGTTACAACACACACAGTTTTGCTCTAATTATTTATAAGAAATAATTTCATTATAAATAGGTTTTTCAGTTAAATGTATTGCTAGCATTACCTTATTACTTATTCATAATTAATTAAATCATAGCAGATTTCTATGTTGTTATCATTTCCATATACTATAAATAATTCAGAAAAAATGTTGGTTCTTTCAGGGTACTTTGTATGTGCAGATAAGGCAAAGGAGCAATCTGGGCCTGAGCAGAGCGAAGTTACTCTATCCTCAACTTTTTCACAAGCACGTCTTTAGAAAAAATGGGAAGGAACAGGGCAGGGGGTGGCCAATGAGTGAAATGAAATGCTGGTTCCTGTCATCAGCATTGCAGGGCTCCTGGCTCCATGCAGGGCATCTCCTGGCTGCTTTTCAGAGTAACCAGAAGGAAGTGCAGATCTGTAGGGTGAAGGACTTGAAGCTGTTACTGATCCACTGGTTTGACTTTTCTCCGCAGTATTTGCTTCCCTTGAAGTAAAGGGAAGGGGGGGTTTGTTGTCACTGCAAGCTTGATTGGTCTTCTGAAAAACAAACAAGAAATGTTGTTGGAGAATTCACATTTATACTAACTTTAGAAGTGTTTCAGGTTAACTTACCTGGGAAATACAATCCTTATTCGTGAATAGCAAGAGAAAAACATCAAGCTTCCAAGCAGAATCTCACATATACTTTAAGACTTTGCTCATTGGTACTGGCATCTCACTGGTTTATAACAAATAGGAAGGGCTGGGAGAGTTTCTTGAAGCCTTTTATTGCTGGTGCTGTCTCCTTAACAGTGTCCTAATGGGGAAGAGCTTTGTGAATCCTGAGATGCAAACCGTGTTGGGATGGGGGGGGGCGGCTGGACTGCAGCAGTGGGGTGTGCTCCATCACCCCCAAGCCCACCGGGGAGCTGGTGGAGGCAGGAATCGGGGCGAGCGTAACTGGGTCAGGCACGTGGAAGGTGCGATAGAGTCAGGAGTTGCTTCAAAGTTGAGGAAATGAAAAGAATAAGCCCGAGAAATGAGCTGAAACAGCAAGCTTCATTTAAAACGCTGGATACGCTCCCTAAGTGATTTTCTGGGTGCCAGCATGTCTGTGCTGCACTTGTGCACTTGCACCTCAGGAAATATTGGCGTAGCACACCCGTGGGGAAATCACTTGCGAATAAGGCTGGCCACCAAGACATGGCTGGCTGGAGTTAGGCTGTGCTGGATGAAGGACCAGCTTGTGGCTGGACTTCTCCATCTCATTTCCCCACCGGGGCTGCATAGGGCCGAGGCAGAGTGTTTCAACAGGGGGGAGTTGCAAGGGGATGGTGCCACTTCTATCGGGAGAGCTGTAGGAGGCACCTCGTCATCCCTGGAAAATGCCTTACCAGAGAGAGGAGGGCTGAGGAAAGTCCTGCCTGCAGGGAGGTGAGCGGTACCCCTGCATCCCAGGAAACACAGGCTCCTGCCTGATCTCCCTTCCTCCCTTGCTCAAAGTCAATGGAGGAAAAGAAGGTGGAGGTGATGCCAACAGAGAAAAGAGCATGTGGATTGGGGCCCCTCATGCAACCCGTGTGGTAGGAAATGGTTACGGTGCCTCCGCATTGGTTCGGCCACGGAATATGTGCAGTTGTATGCCGCATATCTGGCATGCAGCTGTCTGGCTTTCCTTTGGCTACAGTCACCCGACAGCGGGTAGATTCCTTATAGATACATACTTAATAGAGCTATCCTTGGTTACTGTCAACAGGAGGGGGTTTGTTGGATGCAATCCTCTGCAGAAGGCTGTTGGATGCTGGGGACAGCTCCTCTCCTTCTGTCCCCTTCCTGATGCTCAGCCAGGGCGGGTTTGCTCCCCATCCCTGGAGCACGACTGAGCGTAGCCTCCCCATGGGACAGCTGGTCCCTCTTCAGCTCCAGCGGGATGAGCAGCAGCTCGCCAGGCCCGATCCCAGCTTTCGGTCCCCCGTGTAAACCCTGGCGGTGCTGGAGTCGCTGTAGATTTACGGCAGAGACGAAGACCTGGCCTCTGCGAGTTTGGAAGAGCTCTGCTCGGTAGCGCAGGAGGAAGCGGGGGCCCTCCTGACGAAAGAGGGTGGTTGGGTTTCTCCATCTGGCAGGCAGCACCGAAAATGTCTTGTTCTTGTTCTGGAGAGTTCCCCAGCCATGCTAGAGAGTGGCACAGGGGAAGGAGCTGCAACATGATGCCTCTCAAACCGAGTGTAGCCGGGGAGAGTAAAGCTTATAGTAGCAGCTGGGGCCTTTAACTCTCTAATCTCCCGCTTCTCATTATGTCAGAGTCTCCAAGCTTTCTGTTAGACCAGTTGCCTGCGACAGTTTCCTGAAGGGATGAGACTCTGCTAAGATTAAAAAAAAAAGGAGATTATTTGTTTGAAAATTAGTGGTTCGGACATGCAGATTTTTGTGTGGAGGCACGTCACCGCCCGCTGCGACGGGCGCGAGAGACCTGCTGTGAAACCCAGCGCTCCCAGGGACGCAGCATGCTGGAGCTGCCTGCGCTCTCACTGCGTCTGTACAGCTCCAGCTTACCCTGGGCATCTGACTTTCTGGTATAGCCATGACCTGACATGGATTGGGCCTTTTTTGGCTGCCGGGTGCCATCAGGTTGTCCAGGTAGCAGCTTGCCGTGAGGGGGCTGCCTTGCAAAACCTGCAAAACTGCAAAACCTCCCTGTGTTTCTTGCCCTACCACGGTCCCATCATTACAGAGAACCTGGTGCAGAGGTGTGGACTCAGCGGGCCCCTTGTCTGCCAGAGCTCAGAGGGGCTCCCCAGCAGAGCCAGCTTACTTTCCCTTCACCATCCTTCTGTGTGAACTTCCATCTCGTATTTTTGGCCTTTTGAAACAGATGGGAAAAACTGGGCCTAAAGGTCAATAACCCAGCCTGGTCAACGAGGGGGGTGGAAGCGTTCTCTCCCCCCAGCCCCAGGGAGCCCTGGCTCCCCTCCGGGCATGGCATCGCAGGCAGGGGTAAGCAAACGAGAAGAAATTGCCCTGACTTAGCAAGAGGTCATGCAGAAAGATCCATGCTGGCAGACGAGACAGTGTGCTAAAGATAACTGTTTGACAAACTATATTTACTCTCCCTTTCTGGGAGGACTTACAGGGGATTTGGAGCATTGTGCTAATATAAGCCATCCAGTGCCTGCGGTGGAGGAAGCGCCTACTCGGGGCTTCTTTGCGCTTGTGTCTTTGCAAGCCATGAAAGGGGACACCGCTGAAAATAGCCTTGTCTCCTAATTGTATTCTTGGGAATGCTAATCAGCAGGCTTGCTCTTCCCACCAGCAGCAACCGGGCAGCAATGCTGTGTGATCAAATGCAGCTGCTTCCCTCCTCGCCACCACCATTTCTCTCGCCAGCAGCGCCAGTTGTCCCTGCCTGTGTTCCTCCCTAACCTGCAGGGGAGGTGACCCATTTTAGGGGTTCTCAGAGCCAGGGGAAAGCCCATTGTTCATGTTTTCTGGGTGTTCTGTGAAACCTCTGCACTGGAGCTGGCTTTCTGCCTCCCAGAGCTCCGCACCTAAACAAAGGCAATGGGGGGTAGTGCTGGACAAAGGGGCGAAAGAGAGAATCCTCCTAAACAGTCGTGATTTTTCAGCTGATACTCAGTAAGCTTTCTGCCATACAGGAAAAGAGGCACTTGAGATTTTGAGTATGCAGTAACCATGACAAATACAGAAGTACAAAAACAGCTCTAGGCAGCTAGAAAGAACAATACCGAACAAACAAATCAGCCATCTGTACCATCTCTAGCTCCTAAAAGTAAACATAAACACAGACCCACACTGAAAAGGACTGTACTCATAATAAATCAATTAGCTCCACCAACCCTTGGAGGCAGCAGGGGGTGAGGGGCAGGGACCAGAGGAGCAGACTTCTCCCTGCCTCCCTTCAGGTTGGCTCTTGGGGCTCCCAAAAAACCCTCCTGCAGGCTGGGGAGTGAGGATCAGCTCACCAGAGCACTCCCCCCACGAGTGACAGCAGGAGTGACACCATGGAAAATCTCGACCCCAGGGGGGGATGTCCAGCGTTCACATTTCAGAGACTTCCTTTCCCAAGCCCCAGCCAGTGAGGGTCTTGTGATCCTTCCTCTCTCCTCTCCTTTGGGCACAGCAGGGTGTTGGGAAGGTTATAAATACAGGCAACTGTTTGCTCTAATCCATCTCTGTCCACGGGGACGGGTAGTGCATCAGGGTCCTCTTTCCTCACTCCCAATTTATCCCTGATCGACATGCCCATCCCATGGCCACCATTCATAACCCTCAGCTTGCTGTGTTTCTTACTGATGTCTCCTTATATGCCAAACACCCACAGAGACCCACCTTAAAAAAATCATCCTCTTGAGATGGAGAGGCACCAGAGTGGTGGTGGTGGGGTAGTAGGGTGGCCCATTTGGGAGCTTCGTTCCCTTCTATTCTGCACGGTGGGTGTCTTACTCCAGACAAGAGCAAGGGGGAATGGCCGGATTTGGTAATAAACTACCTCTGTGCTGCGGAAGCCCGAACCCCTCCACAGAGTGTGAAGACCAAGACATCTGTCCTGTGAAGGACCTCTGCTGTGTATCTAAGGAAGGGAACCAGACCCTTAGGGCTGCAAACCAGGGCTGCGCTCCCCACAGCCACCTCCGAAGTTAGGGTGCAGTGCTGATCCCACCAGCTGAAAAAGGACAGCAATGGAACATGTCTCCAGGCAGACATCTTGGGGTTGCTGACCGGCTTCCACTTTTGAGTCCCCTAAGCTGTCCCCAGCCTCCTGTGTCGGGCACGAGGGCTGTGTGTGAACTGCTCCGCTCACCTCAGGGGATGCCGAGACCAGAGGCTATGCAGGGCACGCTTGCAAAGTCGCATTGTCATCTCATTGCTGGTGAAGTCGGCAGGCAGGAAGGAGTTTGCTGTTACTGTAAAGATTTGCACTGGCTGTGCCTAATTGCATCCCTTTGGGGAGGGCAAAAGTGGGTGAAACTTGAGTTGGGGACAAGGATTAGGAGAGCAATGCAGACTGGAGGAGAAAACAAACACACCCATGAAAGGGTGGCATGCTAAGCCTAAAATCTGTCACTGTCAGAGAAAGAGCAACAGCAGCATCTGTCTAATAGCACATACCGATGGGGTAGGAACTCTTTGTTGGTGCGTGACCTTCAAGTCATTGCCAGGAATAGATTTTGGCTCCAATTTCAACCCTAAGTAAAGCACCTTCTCCTGTCATGATTTGGAAGCTGAGGTATTTCAGTTTCCAGAAACAAACAGAGCTTGCAGAAGGCAGCCCGATGGCCCTGGCTGCTGCAGACCCCCACACGGCAGCAGCTCCAGAAACGGCCGGGCTCTGCGCTTCGGGAACGACACAGGGCAAAGGGGCTGGATGGGCTTCACCCCCCCTGCCCCTCGCCATCATACAGTGGCTCCCGTACGCTAATGCAGCTGCATATTTTCTCCTAGTATGTAAGAAAATTAATTTTGTCAGTTCACTCAAAGGACTGAGTGTTTTTAACAGTATAATTTAGTTGTCCCAGGCTCCTGCTGCTGGTTTCCATACAAGAGCTCTATGTCTTTCCAAAGATCCCGAAGCCCAACAGCCGAAAGGAAGCTCAGTTTCTGAACGGAGGAAGGCCACCTCCTCTTCAAGTTAGCAGAAATACAAGGTGGGACCCAGGGGCCAAAGAGCCATCTATTTTGCATGGCAGCCATTACCTTCAAACCAAATTAATCAAGCCTCCCACTTTGACACCCTCTCCCCAGCCTTTTTTACGAAGGTGGCTGAGAAACATGGAGCGCTCTGCCCTTAAAGGAAAGCAGCAGCCCAGTGAGTGGAGGGCAGCACGGGGGGCTGGGGGGCACAAACGCCCTTCCAGGTGCTGCCCTGCCCTGCCAGCCCGGGCGCAGCCGCCAAGCCCCTGCGGAGGCACCGGGAGCTGCTCCCCTCTGGCTTTCCGAGGTGGACGCGTTGGAAGCCTGTTCTGACAGCAGAGAGGGTCCCCACCCTTGGCAGGGGTTTCAACAGCACTTAGAAAAGGGGTCCTGGCTCCCCTACCTCTGCAAACTGAGGTGGGGATTTGCTTCTTCAGACCTAGCAGCCCGCAGCGGGCTGCAATGAAAAGGTCACGGCCACGCACAGCCTGTGCTTCTTCAGTGGTCTTCATGGGTGTGCACGTGTTTGAGGGAGGGAAGGGGTACAAATAGCACATGCAGGCCCCTGCACACTCTGCCTGTCCTCTCACAGCTCAAAAGTTCCTGAACGACCCTCAGGAAGAAAATGTTTTGCTAAGCATCACCCAAAATGAGAGGTTTCAGTTCAGTGGAAGGCCACGTCTGATGCACTGCTGGAACCTGGGGAACTGAAATGAGAATCAGGATGAGCTCTTGAGAGCAAGCCCTGGCGGTGCAGGGGGACGCAGCTGCTTTTACCTCTGATACTTAAATCTCTGTACCTTCAGGAACATTTTCTCTGCTTGTTTAAAATGTCACTTCAGCAGCCATGGAGGAGAATACAAGCCTTTTGTTGCTGGCTGCGTCTGCTCGCTCTGCCTAGCAAACTCTGAATTGCAGGGGATATTACCCACCGCAGAAGTAGGATGGCTGTCTGGCAGTGTTTCAGAAACAGAGGAACAGGCTTGGAGCAGAGAATTTTTACAAGGACTGTTTAACTTGCTAAAGTCCGGCACCATTAGTTGGCTTCACGCAGGCGAGGAGCATACTGCTGCTTTATGGACCCACCATTGCCTCAGCTAGTCAGGCGTAGCAAGGCAAGGCGGATGGGAAGCCATCAGGACAGACGGGGTTGGTTTCGTATTCACTTTGTATGACTTTAAAGGAGCACGAGGCGTGTGGCAGAAGTCCACCATGTCTCATAAAAGCCCAGCAAAGATGGAAGTAGGCGTGCTTCTTCCAAGTCGCTAAGAGGAAGCTGGGCAAGGAAAGCCTAGCTGTGCCCTGTCGCCCCGAGGGAGCCAGGACCCGTCATCTTCCAGCAGTGGAAATGGTGGCGGGGACGGGTGCTGTCATCTGCAAACCCCTGTCTCCTGCTGTCATTAGGTTGTTTAGCAAATCCTGGGATCCCATTTTCTTCCTGCAGGCAACGCGTGAGCGTGCCAGTGAAATCCAGCATAACTAGAGCTGGGAAGAAGATACTCTGTGCATGACATTTAAAGTCTTTAAGGACGTTGTCAAAGCTGACAGAGCACCAAGCTGGTGTAGCAAAAGGAAAGTAAGGCCTTTATAGGTAGTTGGCTTAGGACTAACATCCTACACATGCACAGTAATGACTGTGGCGGGTCTGATCCATCCAAAAACATTGCACGGGACTGCTTGATTCACAGTGGGTTGGCAGAGAGCAGGGGGAGTGCTCAGGAGGGGGTTTCTTGGTTCTTTTTTGTATTTTTAATGGAAGCCACAGCACTTCTCTGTAGTACTGCAAAAAACCCCAGAAGTACTTGCAATTGCCTGAGCTACTGGAGCAGAAAACCCAATGCTGCTCCCAGCGCTGCAGGGGAACCTGCTCCTCCCAGGCATCTTTGGAGCCTGAAACCCACAGCAGTAGGGTGCCGGCTGCAGCCACCCTCTGCAGCAGCTACAAGGAGCTTTTCTGTACGGGGTAATTGTCAAACATACAAGGTTCTGTTTATTACCACATCCAACAGGGATGAAAGGTGCCTTACAGGCCTGTGAGATAATTCCTGGTAGTTAACACTCTTCCCAATTCCTGCCCAGCTGCGGTCCAGTTCTGTACATCTGGGTGGACAGGAGCTGTGGTGTCAGGATTTTCAAAGCTTGCAACTCCTGCGTTCATGCCTTTTAAGAGATTTGCTCTTCCAGGCACGCAGATAGGGTAGGTTTGTCCCTCCCTCAGGTCTGCCTTCTTCAGGATAAAAGAAGTGGGAGCAGAAGGACAGAGACGGTTGGTGCAGCATGGCAAGGAAAACTCTCCAGTTTACGGATCATTACAAAGCTCCTGAAAATTAAACTATTTTTCATATGTAATGAACTGTGCATGTCCTGTACAGCAATAAAAATATCAAAAGTAGTACTAAGAACTCATGTGGGCCATAAATACTGATTCGTATTCATAATATTTTCGTAGGGCCATTATAACTAAAATATAAATGGAGTTTTTATTTTAAACATTTAATATTAATCAAATGGTTATGAAAGTACATAACAAACAACTGTGACACACTCATGGTCTAAATAATAAAAATGAAATGGGTGATGAATTCCTGTGAAAATTTAATTTGCAAAAGAAAGAACATTGCATTAATAAGGCATAATTATATCATCAAATATTTACCATTATTTGCTGGAATCCATTTTATTTTTATTTCACATAATAAAACAGTGAGTACATAAAGCAGCAGGCTGGGCCCCATCCGAACTCTTTTTGTGCCCCCAGGTCGCACAGGCAATACACTTGTAACTCAGGTTTTGCTGCTTTGTTTCACTGTTTTCCTCTAAAGGCTCCAATGCTGCATTTAAAATTCTGACATCTCCTCTTTTTCGTTACTCGGTACACATCAGTACAATTATTTCAATCCACATCTCTACGGAGAATAAATAGAGTGCCCCAACATCCTTTGCAGACCCAGGTCAGTGGATGAATAACCTTTTCACACAGGCCGTCTGCTGGGTGCTATCACCCATCAGCCACCTTCACTTCTCCAAGGAGCACTGGCGTTTTGCACCACAGAAGCAGTGAGAAGACAAAACCACGCTGCAGCTGTCAAGCTGATGTCCCCCTCCATCCAACAGCCTGACCACGGCTGCTGGCGGGGGGGGGGGGCATTTAGCAGAGGATGACACCCACTGATGACCGTACCCCCACCCTCTGTGTTTTATTCCTAGCCAAGTGCTGAGGTTTGTTTTCTTCCTACAGGTCTGCCGGCCAAAGGGATTGGGACCTTTTCTGAGATGCTTCTGCACCTGCTGAGGTGTAGGATCCTGATGGGATTTCCATGCAAACAAGTGCTTGGAGGCATGTCCCAAGCATCGGGGCAGGGTCAGCTGGGAAAGGCTGGCCTGGGGGGGCCCTCATCATCTTGAATTGAAGCCTTCCCTTCCAGGATGGTTGTTTTTCCATTGGCTTTTGCAAGACTAAGTTGCTGCCACCCAGTTTTGTGTTGCAGTTGTTTTAGACAGCCTTTGCTCAGCTCAGCCAACACTGAGAGACTCAGTGGGTTCTTGGGGTTTTTTTTAGGTTAATTTGGAAAACTTCCCTGATTATACATCTGCCAGCATAATTTACACCTCTGAGGATTGGGTTGATTAGAGAATCAGTGAGAATGATTAATTTTATTCATTGAAGGCAGGGCTATGAGTGTGCTGCAACCTGCGACTGAACTGATATTTCCTTTAATTGTTCAGCTGGGTCCCTGGCAAGCCTGAGCTGAAGCTGCACAAACTTGCTCAGTAAACGTTTCTGGTAGCCCGAGCTTCAGTGGTCCTGCTGAGCCAAACCAAGCCCAGCTTGTCTTCTGGCTACAGGCTTGAAGTTCAACACCCCCACGCATGCACACACGGATAGGAGCAGCTTTTTAACTTTGGATGGAGAGGCACGCCTACGTCAGACGCGAGGCTCTAGTGCCTGACGCCGGCAGCAGCAAGCTGCTGAGCGTGGGACGATGTGCTTTATCCCCTGACTTCAGGGGGCTGCCATCACCAGTGGCAAGCCCATGTCCCTCCTGCATCTCACGGGCAAGGGTGCTCACTGCCCCAGTATCGGGAGAGGTTGGAGGGAAGGGAAGACAGCAAGCAAGCAGACAGCGCTGGATTATGATGCTATTATTTATTAATGAGGAGGGTAATGGGATAGAAAGCACACTTTAAAATCTGTGGGTACCTCCAGGTGGGGAAGCACACTTTGCAAGCACTTTGGAGGGCTAGAAATCAAAGTGGTCTTGACAAATACGAGAAATAGTCTGAGATCAATAAAATGAAATTCAATACAGGGCAGTGCACAGCACACACTTAGAAGGAGGACTCAGGCAGATAACGATGCCGTGGGGAAGGGCTGGTCCAGCAGCAGCAGAGCAGGGGAGGTCCAGGCAAGGCAGCAGCTGGTGGTCCGGGACTGGGAAGGGGCCAACCGGGAGGTGCCAGTGGTCACACCAGATGTGGGGCTGGGGAAATCATCATTCCTCCCTCCTCAGGGCTGAGCTGGGCAGAGGATGTCATCCCGCTTCTCCAGGGACAATGCAGGCGAGCACAGAAGAGAGCAGGACATGGTGGTAGCCTGGAAGACATGGCTTACAGGGAAAGGTTGAAAGAGCTGGTTTGTCCAGGCTGGAAGAGTGGAGGATGAGGGCAGACGGGGCAACATGTCAAATATGTAAAGATTGCCATTAGACCAACTAGTCTTCAGGTAGGCAGAGGAGAAGGTGAGCTGTTTCTCGGTGAGAGTGAATTGAGTTAGAGCTAAAGGAAAAACATGCTGTAACCAGCAGGAGAGGTTAGCCCTGGCAGAGGGCTGTTCCTGTCACTGAAGATATTTTAAAAAGGTTAAACAAATATCGGACGGGGATATCAGACAGGAAGAGAGGGGAGGGGAGGGGAAGAGGGGCTGGATGATCTCTGGAGGTCCCTCAAGCCGTACATGTCCACAACTGCTGTGATTCAGGTTGGGGCAGTGCCCAAAATATGTCTGGTGAATTCCACACATGTCCAGAGTGACTCCTCGTCCCGAGTTGTACGTTGTCCTAAAATGGTCCTTGATTTTTACAGAGAGGTCATGCCTCATATAAAATGGGATATTTCAGGCACCACCAGCACCTGTACCCCCAAAAGCACGGGCCAGATTTTTAATATTTGAAATTATTTTCTGCAACTCTACTTCAAGCCTGGCTGAGTTTTACACTCATTCAGATCAAAGTTTCTCTGCTGGCATGACTACAATGCCTGCCCTGCCAAAGCTAACATATAATACAAATTAAATGATAAGTTGCACGAAATATTGTTTCATCTATATCCAACACTAATATTGTAAGATGTAGAACCCTAACCTCCTTCCTCAAAAATAAAATAAAATGAGAAGTGCCAAAAAAGACCTGCCAGGAAGAAAGCAAAAGTTATTCAGCATTGTGCTGGGCATTACCTTAACTAGGAAAGGGGGGTGAGGTTAAGCTGAATGAAGCCGATGTGCAGAATAGGTCAAGTTAGCCAATGATACCATAAAAAAGGCTGCTGTTTCAGGCATGGTCTACTTAAGTCAGGAGATTTAAGTACAACAGGCTCAGGGATGCTGGAGCTAGAAAGTCACATTTAGACTAGGAAAGAAAATGTCTTCAGGTGTTGTTATTTCTGGCTCAGCTAAATTCACTCACCTTTTCTAGTCCTGCTTCGCAGACGTGCCCTATGGGACCCTTGGCAGTCTGAGCTACGCTGTGTTGGGTAACGTTCATCTTCTCCTCCCGAAGATGGATCAGAAGTAGCGCACACACACATCAGCACGTTTCACTGTTTATTATACATTTAAAGTGTCACATCTTCTGTGAGGAAGGAGAGCTTGAACGGAGAGAAGAGTTGCTCACCGTGATCGCAGGGTAACACAAAAATAGAAAACCAGGTTTTGCTACCTGTTGTCCTTGCTTTAAGCCACGTCGGCCTCCAGCCAGGTGGTAAGTCAGTCCCTGGCTGGCATGTATTTCTGCTCATCCGCCATCCTCTCCGTGCTATTTCTTGCTCCGTTTCCCCAGTTGGCCGGGCTGGCACCAGCGCCTTTTACGGCAGGGCAGGGGAGGCCGGGGCCCCCGGCCCACCCGCGCCCGCCGGCGCCCTTGGGACGAGGGGGCCCACAGCGGCGGGGAGCGGCGGGCGAGGGAGGGTATCTGGAGCTCACCTAGGAGGAGCGCTGCGGCCTGACGTCGGCCTAGCTCACGCCTCAGCCCGCCGCCGGCCTGCGCGCCGCTGCCTGCCCCGTGCCCGCTCCCCCGGCCCGGCGGCGGTTACCCGGCCTCCTGCTCTCGCCCGCTGAGGCGGGGGTTAGTCCCGAGGGCGAAAGCAAACGTCTGAGGACCCACGTGTTTCGCTTCGCGCAGGGCGAAAGCTCGGGCGAGCCCTGTCACTCACCCGGCGGTATTTTGGCAGCGTCGGTGGGTGTCAGCGTGGGTTGGGAATTTCAGTCCCTGCCCATCTTCAGTGACAGGCCCTGCTGGCCCCCGACACGCTCTGGCGAATAACCGATGGTTATTCGGGGGCAGAGAGCAGGCTCAGACTTCTGCAGTCACAAGAAACGCGTTCCTCTGGGTTTATCCTTCCGACTTCACTGCCGGTGGCGTGACGGGAATAGTGATTCCAGCCTCTCCAGGGCGGTGGGCTCCGGGCACCCGCGTCCCGGCGCAAGGCAGACGAGCCCCGGCTCGTTTCACCTCTCCGGGCCGGAGGCTTTCTCCTCTGTCCGCCGGGAGCCGTGCCCGAGAGTCAGAATTCCCCCCCCATCCCCCGAATCGGGGCTATATTCAGCAGATGCCGTGGGTATCTACTGGGTCCTTAGCTGTAAAAGGGGTCTGGCCCTGCCAAAGGAGCTGAACACAGGCAGTGAAACGTACGCTTTGTATTTTCGAGATTAATGAGGCTTCTTTCGCATGTGACACGGATGGCTGGATTTTTGGCAGTGCTGAGCACCCACGACTACTACCACATTCACTTGGAGCACGTTGGCAGGCAGCGCTCTGGAAAATTAGGCCATGTTTCTCCAGTGCAAAAGGCTTGTTGATGTGTGGGATATCAAATGTGTAAAATTATTTGCACTCCACTTCTTAATAACAATAAAAGGATGACTCATAATTACTTTCTGAGAATATTAAAATCCTAGACACAATGCTTCTTGCACCGTACAGTGACTCTGTACGGCACAGTGTATTAAATGCTCTCCTTTATTACAGAATAGTGATGTCTAATAACTCCTGAGCTCAGGTTTCACCACGGTATTTATAATTCACATCCATAATAACATTTTCCCATTTAACAGCCTGGGGCAGACGCCAGAATGCGTTTTACAGCACGGGTGCAAATAATGAGATAGGATGATGTCATTGTGTAGTGTTCCTCCTAAGCGATCTAAAAATACTCTCTCCCGCTTTCCCACCTTTCATCATCGCCTGCTGCCTCCCGCCTGATGCTTTTGCGCCCGTTCCCATGGTAACAGCTTCTATTGTAGCCCAGACCCTCATGCAGATGTTGTCATCGATCCAACACCTTGCGGCAGCTTTGATGGCTCATTGTCTTCTTGTTTCCTGCTCTCCTGTCTCCGTCCTCCCCCAGTAAGGATGGGTTGGGATGCTTCCTCCTGCTCAGTGCCTTTGATCTGAAGGAGGAGAAGGGGGAAATTATCAACTGGGTTTTATTATCAGTCCTAATCCTTCTTGGGGTGCTTTCTGAGAGCTAAACTAATATGCTGTGGAGCCAGCTACAGGTTCGTTTGTGTGGTTGTTAAAATGGGTGCCTTAAGTAAAACCACTAGAGGAATCAAGAGCGATTAGCATTGGGAGACCCTAATTAAAACCTCTCTCTGACAGGGCATGGAAAACTTGTGTTTCACAGGGCGATGCTGCTGGTTTACTGCTTCCACAGTCTGATCAGAGCCTTTTTTTTTTTTTTCCCCTTTTTCTTTCTTCTGCTTTTTTTCCCCCGCTAAGCGCCTAGGGAAGTTTCCACATTTTGGCGGTGTTCATTGTTCAGGCTCTCCCCACCCAGGCTTGTCGCTCCAGCTTGGCTTGAAAGGAAAGGGAGGGAGGTGGCAGAGCTGCGCTGGAAAAGCTGCACCGTGGATTACTGCCGAAATGAAATGTAGCTGTAAGAAAAAAGCAGAGAACAAGGAAATTCTGCTTAATCACCTATTGTCTGCAGTTGTTTTGCATTCTTCACCTGTCACTCCTTGCTGGAGTCGGACGTTGTTCTCCTGATGATGAGAACCTGACAGACGGATGGTAATGAATGTGTAACTGAAGACCTGGGCTTTTGCATCTGCATTATTTATTCACCTAAAGCAGGAGCTGCTCTATATTTAGGGTATGATGTCAGTGGCTTGTTTGCATCCATAGAAATTGGCAGGGAGCCACATCTCACATGATATATGAAATCACTGATAAATGCTTCTTTTCACTGAAAGAAAAACAGCTTAATAAATGCGGCTCTTTTCTGCTTTCATCTCTTCCCTCCCCACCACGCTCCCTTCCCCTTCTGGGATTTGTCTCTCGGTGGCAGAGCTCAGCAGCATCTGTGAAGTGGAAATGAGCAGGCAGTACCGCAGATCAAAATGAGGCCGTGGGTATGCTCGGGAAGTCGCTGCCCTCCCAAGCCCCCCTCCGCTCCCCCCTCCGAAGTCCTGGGGCTCTGCCAAAGACCTAGTCAAGCGAGGCGGAAGGGAAAAAAGAGAGCGAGGGAGAGCCGCCTTCTCCACGCAGCACAGGCTTTGCGGGGACGCTGGTATTCCTGGTATGTAATGAGTTTCAGTTGGGTTTTAGCAGGCAGGGAGCAGGGGGGACAGGCAGGGCTCCCACGCGCTTTGCTCAGCGCAGAAATGGCACCGTGACAGATGCTCGCAGTTATCTGTCTTGAACACATCTTTGGTGCAAGCGTCCAGCAATGAAATCTTACATTCACGCTTTTGTAGGGGAAACGCAGCCGGGGAGCTTTTCTGGCATTGCTGCGAAACCAAAGGCCGTGCAAAAATAGCAAGTTTTATGTATAAAAAGTAGATTCGGGTGCCAGATCTTCAGCTGCCGTTACCTGGCAAGACTCCACCGAATTTCCATGCACCAGTTTGCGTCAGCTGAGGGCCTGATCCTTAATTCAAACGCGGGGCGAGTCAGGGGCGTAAAGCAGCTCAGCGCAGCTCCTAGCTCACAGGGGCATGCCCATCCTGACAGCTTAGGGCTAGTTTTCTAAAGCTGGCAGGTGCCATGGGTTCACAGCCTATCTTGGCTCTCCATGGCAGCAATGATAAGAGCTGTAGGGAGCTGCAAATGTGTCATCAACAGAGCCCAAGGCTACAGTTTGGGGCCTGAGTGGGTTGCTGCTTTGGCCATCACTCACTCAGATGAAGAACACAGCCTGCCGTGGGGCCAGTGTCCTCAGCAGTGCCCAGTGAGATGTGAGAAATAAATTTAAAATAGGCGATTGACCCAAGGAAACAATCAGACCATTTGTTTCAGCAAGGATTTCTTGCAGCGGGCAAAAGCAGTTAGCGTGAAGCCAAAGATTTACTCTCCCTCGCATTTCCCTACCAGGGTTTAACATGACTGCTGCCGACGCAGACCCAGTAAGAAGCAGGAGGGAGAAAACGTAGCCTTGCTGCAGAGCTGCTATGCTGCAGATGAATGATTTCGCCTGTTTATTAAACAAGCCCATTCAGGCTTCCGCTCCATGGCCATTTGCTTGATGGGTTTGAACAATAATGAACTAGGATTAAAAAACCCCTGCCCCTGAGAAATTCAGGCTGCTCCAGCAAATGGGATCAAATAAAGTTGGTAGTATCATGTGGCCTGCTAATGTTCAGAAATGACATCCATGTATCCTAAGCTTATTCAAGCCAGCATTTTGCTTTGTTTTTGGCGAAGAGGGTGACCTGCAGGTTAAGCATCAGAGAGACATTTGGGAGGAATTAAACAGAGAAAGGTGGGGACGGGGCACGAAAGGAAATTCTTTCAAGAGCTTTAGCATAAAACATCCCTCTATAAAGGAATATGCGAGACAAGGTTTTAGATGAGACAGTTGTCCTCCCAGGAAAACATCATGAAGTTGTTACACAGAAACTCGTTAAAGAAAAAAGTCAGCCGATGCCACAAGATGATATCTCAGTAGTCCCAGATGTTTGCTGTTCTGGGAAAAAAGGAGGAAAGATTACTCTCAGAAATCCACCCTGTGTCAGCGGGGTACTCAAGAAAACTTGGACTGAGTTTGTAAAATAAAGATGCTGCTCCTTGGAGTAATATAGGCAGCAGCCATAAATAGCTAGCTGCCATTTCAAAATGCTGAATGGATCCTGAGGGCCTGTACTGGGCAGGAACCAGTACGATGGCTGCCATGGGACTGGGACTTAGAAAACCTGGCTTTGTTCCTGATCATGTAATGCATTTTCTGTGTGATACTGGGAGATCCTGATAGTCGTCTGCCTCCATTCCTCTGAGTAATACCGGAAAATCACTTTTTCCTTTCCCCCAAGGTCATGATCCTTTGCATGTTAAACATTGAGGGCTGGGGTGGTCTCTCCCGTGCCTCCACCAGCTTGCTCGGTGGCAGTTGCTCTGCCCTCTGCTTGGGCTTCAGCCATAGCCATGTGGCTACCAAGGACGACTGCTTACGCCTGGGCCAAATCTTGCAAAATTGCCCCTCGCTGTTACTACTCTGGCGAGCTGCAAGGAGCTCGTCTTGCTGGTGTCTGGACACCATTTTTTGCAGCAGTGTTATAACTAAGAGACCGTGGCACAGATGTGGGGAAGGGAGGGGGACCCCCACTGATGGGACAGAAGGATGAGGCTCCTGAGCCCTCCCAGCAGGATGCTGAAGGGATACAGCCAGGCAAGGACTTGTGTTCGTTGTCCCCCCCGGCACTAGCAGCCATCCCAGGGATTCGCAGCCAGCGCAGTCCTAGCTGCAGGCAGGGCAGGTGGCAGAGGGAGCAGAGCCAGCCATGGCAAACCCCGGGGTGAGCCTGTGAAGCAGGTTTTTATCGTGTCACCCCCAAAATCCCCACCACGAGCAGCCCTCAGCTGCTGTGAGTGTAGGGGGGCATGTGTGGCTGAGCCGGGGGGCCAGGGAGTGAGAGCGATGGCTGTGGGGTCTCCTGACTTGCTCCTGGTCATCTTAAATGTTGTGCATGCAAGGGAAAAGACAAGAGAGGGCCTGGCGTGCAGGCAGGGGTGCAGTGCTTTAACCGGCACCTGGAGTGGTGGGAGTTGTCACGAGGGGGTCTGGACCTGATCTAGCCCAGCTTGCACTGGCAAATTTCCTACCGCCAGCTGTAGGCCAACATCACAGCTATGTGATGTGAAGAAACAGCGCTCAAACACCTAAGCTAGCTTTATTTCACACTTTTCATTATTTTGGGAGATGTTTCCACCGAGGTTCTCATTTCAGTGTAGCAGTCCCCTGTTTCACTGCGGCTAAAGACCTGACCGTGACTTCAGCATCATTTAACAGCCAAGGAAATGAGGTGAGAAAAGGCTGAACTGACAGCGGGCTGGGATAGTGGGGACACCGGCGGGTGGCCCTA
Source organism: Haliaeetus albicilla (assembly GCF_947461875.1). Classification (NCBI taxonomy): domain Eukaryota; kingdom Metazoa; phylum Chordata; class Aves; order Accipitriformes; family Accipitridae; genus Haliaeetus; species Haliaeetus albicilla. Next base: position 32,318,809 of record NC_091495.1, read on the forward strand.
AGCAGAGGAAAGTCCACCGAGGGGAGAGTGAATTAGGAAAGCTGTGATTACTTTTTTTTTCCCTCCGGTGAAACCTAGGAGATAACCTGCAAAGCTTTGCTTGCGAGCAGAGGTGATGGAGAGGGCGTCCAGTGGATGCATCTTCTCAGCAGTTCCCTGGAGCATGAAGCTGCAGGAGGGGCATTTTACACTTGCCATTTTTGACCAGAGGATTTAAGGGCCATCCAGCAGAGTATCTAACTCCAAAACCACAATCAATCAATTAGTTTTGGTGTTATCAAATTACTGTACTAAAGCAAGAGAGAGAGATAAAACGATAGGATGTCAACAACAGAGCTGGGAGGTTAAGCCAGATATGCTGAGTCTCTCTCCAGGGCATAACCACAGCACATACCTTCCTCTTTGGCCCATAGCAGTTGCATCTTAAGGCCTGTTCAACTGGATCAGTGACAGAGCTATTCTGTTCTAGAGGGTCAAAAGCACTTTTCACATATTTTCACGTATTTTCTTAACACGGCAATAACCTGGGTCTTTACTACTTAAGCAAAAGGTAAGTTGCCCTGCTTATTTATCTTCATCTAGTATTTTGCTTCATGTGAAGCTTCAAATGAGAAAAAAAATCTACATATCCTCAAAGTCCCTAAACCCAAAGCATTTAATAAGAAATAAGCCATTAGTGACCCACCATTCCCTCGCATCCAGAACAATTTCCAGCTGAAACCCTGACAACAATGGAGTGATTCAAAGCTCGCAGATGTTTCATGAAGATTTTCTCAGAACATCTAGTCAGATGGATTTCACAAGTGGGCTCTGTTTGCCATCAGACAAATATGATATATACTAGATTCACCTCACCTTTACCCATAAACCACTCGAATGAGGCTTCATCAAAGAAAGTATGCTTTTCATCATGCTTTTTACTGGCAACAGAGCTGTGCCCAGAAGCACTTTGTGCTAAGCCTTTTTCTTGTAAATACTTATAGGCTTATTGCTCATCCTCCCTCATTCAGGACATGGTGGGGACTCAGGAAGGGGAATGACACTTCCACACTGTTGTTGGTGTCACCAGTGGGGAGCCTTTCTTGTGCTGGGCTGAGGAAGAGAAACAGCTTACTTCCCCCGTACTTGTGGAGCTCAACCTTAATTGCAAATGTGATGTCCTTCAGCGTAATCAGTTATTCCCTTGTTCTGAGCTCTCCTAAGTGCCTGATTGACCTTCACTGTCCTGCTAGCTCTTTGTCCCTCCTGGCAACAGATAAGATAAAACCTGTCAATGTGTTGGAGAGCTCTAGCAGATCTTTCCTGTGTGCATTAGGTTGCAGTTGTTCCCTGACATTGTGTTGCCCGCTTGTCCAACTTTGGCTCTGATTGATGGAAGCTAAGAGAAGTTGTTTGAATAGATACAGCAGCCCCATGACATGGGAAAAGACAGGGTCAGCTTAGGCTCACCAGTGTAAGAAATGAAGTGATGAAGCAGTCACCCCCTGCATCTTTCCTGCACGTGTAAGGAACCATTTTGTGCCCCTTCCCCTATCTCTTCGCTGCTGGGGAGCAGAAGAAGGTATAGTGGGACCTGTCAGGGTTGTCTTCCCTTTCCCCTTCCCCTCCCTCTCAACCTCGTCTCATCTGCCCTCCCTGCTCTTTCCTGCCCTTGCCCTTCTCATGCCTCTCCCTTAGCTCTTTCCTATTAAAGACCTTAAACCCCATCTCTTTTCGCATTGATCATGGCACCATGGTGGTATTTGCAAACTCACTTTAGGTCCCCTCTGCTTCCTGGTTCGATCCCTTTTATTGCCTTGTCTCTCTCTCGATTGCTCTTCAGGTCAAGGACCGCCCTGAGGTTCAGACCTGTACGATGCCTTGCCAAGTGCAGATCCAGCTCTGCCTGTCCCCTGCACAAGGCCACAGCAGAACAGAGAAACCCCACATGCATCCCGATCCACCATAAAGCTCAAGGGTAGCAAGCTCTCTGTTTTCTTCGCCTTTCTGCCAAGTGGGCTGGGCTTGTCCCATGGGCCACCCCGTTGGGCTCATGACCTTGTGTCTCTAGAGTGGCATGGCTGGACATGAAGCATAGCAAAGAAGAGGTCACAGCAACAGTCAGTATGTCAACAATATAGGTTAAAAAATCTTGCCTTTTCAGAAAAGAGAGGCTCTAAATGCAAGAAATAATGCTTTCACCAAAATTTGAGCAGCGGGGCTTGGTCTTTTACGAGTCTGACCTATGGGAACCAGAGCCAGGGGAAACGTCCTCACTTTGTGGACTGAAGTCTGCTAGTGGCAATGGACTTTGTTCCCTGGCAGGAAGGTGAAGCAAGCTGTTTGTGGTGTGCCTTGTGACCGCTTGGCAGGAGCCTCTCCTTCCTGCTGCCAACTGGGGATGGGGTTAAGTGTTCATTTTCAGGACCATCTGATGGGTTCCCCTTCACAACACAACAAACAAACCGAACTCCAAAGAGCAGCACAGTTGCTGGATTCCTGGAAGCAACTGTAGGAAAACATCTTTCTGTTGGTTCATCTACAAACTGAAGTGAATGGCCTATGCAGTGCAGCGAGGAAGGGGCAGATCTGGTGGGGTGTGTCTAGGCGCCTGGATCCTCGCGGTCAACGAGCCTTGCCCAAGCATCCCCTCAGCCTCTGGGGAGGAGGCCAAGAGGGAGGGAGCCGACCGGAGGTATCTGGCAGGGTGGGGTGGGCAGGGGGCCCGGGAGTCCTGGGCAGCAGTGAGGGGAAGGAAGGAGTGCCTTTATGCAGCTGATTAGCTGTTCCTTTCTGCTGTTCCCTGACTCTTTCAGGAGATCCTTAAAGCCTGAAGTGGAAACAGTGACACGGTGTTGGGCAGCCGCTACCTAATTTTCTCCTGGCTCTCTTGCACACCACCCACAGCTGGTGGGGTGAGGCTTCCCCGATACCAGATCTTCTGGCTGACAGGGAGTGGGCACACCGAAGGAGTGACCTGCTGGCTACTTCGCTGCTATCCCAGGTTTTTAGTTTGGGAATGCTGGTCACTCTGTGCCTACGCTGTGGGTGGAGGAGGCTTCTTGTCTCCTGCTCTGGCTGCCAGGTCACACACCACTCCCTCAGCCCTCCAGGAGCGCCCAGGACATTATGGTGGCAAAAGACAGGAAAAGTGCCAGCAACAAGGTTGTCACACTGGAGGATGTTTAGACTCTCCTTGGGGCTCCTCAGCAGCACAGGCAAAACTGAGTCTTGCCGGCCGAAGGCTGAGCAGCCAGGGCCACTCTAGCTGTGGGACAAGGGGAAAGATGGAGCTGGAAGGGGAAGATGTGGGGCAGGACCCAAGTAACCTAGAGCTTCACCCCCCAACAGGCTAACCGCCTCCTCAGCCTGACTTCTGAGCAGCGGCAGCAGCAAGCCCAGCTCTCCAGGGCTGCAGTGCAGGCAGAATAGGTGGTGGGGACATGGCTCTTTCAGTGCCCTGAGTCACCTCCTGGCCTGAACCTGTGGCTAGGGGCCAGCCGGGCAGTACTTACACCAGGCAAAAGCCTGGCCCAAGCAGGACCAGCTGCTCCATCGCTCCCACTGTGCAGCTGGCTCCCGTGCCGGGAGTGCAGGATCATACTGTCTGCTTAGCCTGAGGGGCTGACACTTTGACACTAAGACCGGTGCTGCTGAGTTTGTGGGATGAAATGGAATCTGGGCCCAACTTTGCACGGTGGGTGCAATGAACGGGGCCGAGCAGGGAGGCCACGAGCAGAAGGCTTGCAGCATCAAGCTTGCAGCCGGCCTTTGGAAAACGCTGGAGTTCAGTCACACTGGGAGCCATGTGAGCGCTGGGCTGTGGCCGCCTTCCTGCTCCTGGGCTGTGGCAGGCTGACACCCGCTGTGACCTCCTCACCCTGTGCCCTTGGCACGGCTCCTGGCATCAGAGATCCCAGCTTTGCATAGCTGTGACTCCCACTGACGTGGGTCAGAGTTTTGCTTGAGGGGCGAGAGCAACGGCACCGCTCCGGGCTGTTGCGTGATGACCGTGACTCACTGCTCCCTGCCTTCATGTACACAACAAGCAAGGCCTGGACTTGCCCCTGCCTCCATCCCCCTGGCTTGGTTTCCACCAAGCCGGAGCAAGCAGACTTGCGAAGGATGGCCGTCCGTGGGAGGACCCGGTCAGCGCGTGTTCGCCAGGCTTCTCTTCCATCTGGGTAGCAGTGGATGCTAAAATAAAGACAAAACCTTTTTCTAGCCATTTAACTCCATTCCTCCATGTCAACTGTGAAACAGCTGTGGGAGAAACCAGCTTTTTCACCCACGTCTTATTTTGGGGAGGGTTGCCCCCCTTGCACCCAGGTGGCTCACAGCTCTCTGGGCTGAGCCACACCAAGCCTTCGCTGCGAGGGTCTCACAGGGGCTGCAAATGTCACAGTGCATCTGTCTCCCTCCTTCTCTTAACAGCCTGTCGTGGCAGAATTCACTTGCCATCGCCATGACTTAGCTGTTTCCCTCAAGGGTCTGGTCAGCATCGGATATGCACATGTGCAACATCCATTTAAATCCATAATAAATGCGCGCACACATTTTGTGTGGTGACTGGTCCCCTGACTCATACAAAAAACGTGTTTTAAATGGGCTTGGAGGATTTGGGCCGTCATTAAATTTCAAGGAACCAGGCCCACTCTTGCATTCCCATGCATCAGGGACTTGGGGATGTGCACGTCATGAAGGACCAAACTCACGCCGCCCTTGTTGCATCCCCCCTCCCCGGCCACCTCCCTGGGCTAAAGAAACACGACTCCAGCACTTTCTCGGTGGTGTAGACTTCCTGCTGCAATCCTCCCCTCCCTCTCCGGCGCAGGGGAAATCTGCTTAGCCTTTACTTTCTCACACATGTTTCAGATGTGCAGGGGTGTGATTGTAAACAATGTCATCGGCCGTGCCAGAGCTGTCTGCTCCTGCCGCGCTCCCTTCCCAGCACCCCAGGGGTTCCCGTAACAGGGCGTAAAGCAAACAAAGCAAAACAGTAATCTGCTGTTCCACTGGCATTTTTTTGTTTTTAGAAAATGTTAATGATAGGTTATGTGATTACCCTAGGTTTGGCTCCACTTACTCTTTATTAAGCACATCTGGTATTTAGTAACAGTGTAAGTAGCAGGAGTTTTTCTGGCGCGCAAATGAGATTATCCAATGTTGCCATGCAGTATGGAAACTCCTCAGGGAAGCCAGTGAACTGCGTGGAGATACAAGACTTTCTTGTCGGCCGGGCATTGGGCCAGAATAGCTAAAAAATGTGGATTGGCACAGAGCTGTTGCCACGCAAACACTTCTGGAAATTTCTGTGTTCAGGCCTGCCAAATCCTTCATATGTAACATGAGTTTCTGTCTTCCTCAGCAGCCTGTCTGAAGCCTGAGCTCTCCTGTACACTTTAAAATGGAAAAATAAAAAAAAAATCCAAGGCAATCTTTCAGTCCTGTTTCCAGCGCACCACTGCCAAGCTAACAATTTCACCGAATTAGGGGGAATTTCCTAAAACATTTGTTTGAGCTACATTGAGTGCAACATGTGGGAGACAACTGTGTTTCCTGGAGAAGAAAGGAGAGCTGTCTCACTCGGTGGAGACTGCCTAACGTCTAGCAGGAGAAAAACAACCAGCCATGACAAGAAAATGTTTTTTAAAACTTGGCGCGAGAAGCGGGTTTTATTTATTTTGAATGCCTTTTCCAGTCTGGTCAATGTAGTGTATGAAGAGAGGGATGGTGGAGGGAAGCTGGTGTTTTTGTTAGGGCCCAGGGCTTGGAGTCAGGAGGTCTGGGCTCTATTTCTGGCTCCGCCATAGCCTTCCTGTGGGACTTGGGTGAAGCTCTCGGAGGTGAGTTGTTCCAATCTCTGAGCTTCTCCGTGCATTTAATGGGGGTATTGTTTGCCGGTTTCATACGCATTTGTGTGAACTCAGGCTCTGCGTCCAAAATTATTAATCCTCTACGTTCCTCAAGGAAAGGACTGGGAAGGATATGAAGCAGAAAAGCAAACTTTCATGAGTTGCTTGACCGTGCTTGGCTCCTGCTGTTGCAAGGCGCTGGCCTTTGGAGCTTTAAACTTGGTTGCTCTGTGTCTAGAGATCTTTGTGGGTGTTCCTGACAAATCCCTGTCAGTTTTGTCTCTCCCACCCCTAACAATGGGACACATGCATTTATGCCGCAACTTTGTTGACTTAGTGATGGTGCCCTTGGGAAGGAGTTAGTCCGGGTAGTTTCTAGACTTTTTCACTGTGAAGACAGCATTCGGTGTGGACGCTGGCCACGAGCAGAGGGGATTCATCACAGCAACTTAAAAGCACATTGTCCACAATTTCTATACGGCCAGTCACCAGCTCCAGCACTCGGGTTGTGCGTGGCTGTCCTTTCTGTGGATCAGCTCACAGTGTGGCAGGGAACTACCTGGGTGAAGCCCACGAAAGGAGTGGAAAAGCACCCTGCCAGGTGCTGGCAGGCTGCTGCCTGGTAGCTCAGCTGTCCTATGCGGTGAACTTCTGATGCAACTTCCAGCCACAGGAAAGAGCATCTCATCCAAAGAGCTGATTCGGCTCCAAGCTGCATACCAGCATAAGTGGAAGAGGGGATCTGGCTCTGCCGCTGCATGCCTTTGACCACAGCAACCATCCCCACTTCCAAGAGGGACAAGGGAAGGGGCAACCAGCAGCCCTTCATCTGTGCAGCACCGACAACACTCTTTGGGAAAGCGGGAGAGGATTAGTAACAGTGACAAAACAGGCATAGCTGTCCAAAGGAGAAACAGATAAGCTTGGGATTTTCCTGTCTGCTGACCCACCCACCCTTTGATAAGCCCAACAAATAACCTCCCCATGAGTTAACTTGTGCACAAGCAGAGCTTCTTTGCAGCCCAGTCTTGTCTCTGCAAACATCAATCCCATGACTGTGGCTCCCGTGGCTGTAGTGACATCCGTAGCTTGTGAAAGACATTTTGCTGGGTAGCTAATGGGTAAGGATACAGCGAGTTTGCAGGGCAGCGAGGTGTGAGGGAATGAGAATAACCCACAGTGTAAGGAAGGGAAGGACTGCAAGAATGGAGAATAAGAAGGTGTAAGACTTGAGGTGAGAGAACTTAATTTCCTCAGGGAGGCAAAGGTTAAAGAAGAGAAAACACCAGAGAGGGAGAACTGAGGTGGAGAGAAGAGCAAGAGAGAACTGACCAGCCAGAGCAAAGAAACTGAGGAGGATGGTGGCCAGGAATGGATAGGAATGACCGGGCAAAAAGAGAGAAGTAGGTAAACACACTGTGAAAAGAAAAGGAGTGACTTAATGAGCAAGAGAAGAAATGTATTTTTATTAAAAGAGGGAATGCAAACCAAGACAGGAGAGAATGACATGGAGAAGAGAGAAAAAATCAGAGGTGGAAGGAGGAAAAATAAGACAGAGACATGGGAGAAAGCAGGTGAAACAAAGAGGCTCACACTGTTCTTAGGTTAATGAAGTTTCTTTTTACTAGTTCAGTATTGTGTTGCAATGTCCCAAGAGGCATTTTGTTTCTGTGGCTCTTCTGACCACTTATGGCTGATTATTCTGGGTTCCACAGCTAAGTAATTAGAAGAAAAGGAAGAGAAAACAGCCTAGAAATCACCCAGATGTGTCACAAGGCTTTGTCTGAAGGACTGCTCCCTTCAGAGGGAATTGTTTCTAGAAAATAGCTGAGATGATGACATCCCCAGCGTACATGTGGCTGGCCTCTATGTTGGCTGGGCAAGCTGTTGGGGCTCAAAGATTTCTGAACCCTCCCCACCCACTTTGCTGCAAATGACTCTGTTCTGCTTGGGAGGGATGATGAAGAAGGGAGGATCCCAGCAGAATCCTCTTGCCAGCATGTCTCAAAATCCCAAAGCTGGCTCCAATCCTGCAGGATTTGACCAATATTTGTTGAAAGTGGAGCAACTCAGAGTGCAGGGTGGCTTGGTGCTACACCCCACTCAATGGGAAGTCAGAAAAGCAGGAGGGGATAGTAGAGTTCTCTTCTGATCTGACACTCCTTTTCTTTCCATGCTTTGCTCATATTAACTTCGTGCCTTTTATTTACTTATTGAAGTGAGACATAAACATTTTACATTCAGGAGGCAGATGGACCTGGCAATTACTGCATCACTAAGAAACCTGAAGCCCTGGAGTAAACATCAAAGGAGAGCCTTTTCTCTGGAATTATATAATCCCTGTTATGCATACAGGAATTAAACAACACCTTACAGTAGAGGAGCAGGGCAGCTTAGTTAGTATAAGCAAGGCATGTAACTGCACTGTTTGTCTTAAACTACGGTTACGTGGGATAGAAAATCTGGCATAAAACGTGCCCTGTGCTGGACCAGGACATCATAGCCATGCACTGCCAAGCACTGAACAAGCACAAACTTACTATGCCAGTTCAGATATGTTTGACAAATTCTGGCAGACACCGTACTGAATCAGGTAATGTCTGTCCTCCAGTCAGCATAAAACTGGCATAAACACCACATTGTGTGCTCTGACTAATTTAACAGAAACATAATTGTGTGCTTACACCAGATCCAGATCCAGTACGCACAAGGAGGTGCTCCTGCAGTGCCAAAATCTCATATTAATGAAGTTGGAAGCAGAGCCATGTGCATTAGCTGCATGCTCTGAATTCTTAGGAGTGGCAGCAGTTCATGGCAGGGGGCTTTTTCAGAACAATCATAAAAGGCCATATTTTTTTTTTCTGGAGTGACAAAATTATTTCCTTTGTTTCCAATATTCTTAGCATTTGCAAATACTGAACGGGTCCTTTTGTTTGCTGCATTCGTTTATTGCAGATTGTAGTCTCAGCACAGCTCATGTTAGGATGACCAGTTCCCCTGCTCTCCATCACTGTCATATTGTCAAACGCAGTTATGCTGGTCTGTTTAAAGATGCTGACCAAGCATAATATTGACCGCATTGCCATGAAAGTAGTTTGCCATACTGGAACTGTCACTTAAAATCAAACATTTAACTCATTTGAGATTGAAGGAAATAATTTGGTCAATCAAAACACTCTCCTTGGTTTGTCTTAATGTACATATCCTAGCAATGTGCCAGAACAGCCCTCGGTATTTTCTTGTTAAAGTTTCATGACCAAATTGAAGAAAAGCTTGGAATGATTTCTCTACCTCTGGGGAAAATCACAGACTCTCAACATTATGCTTAACCATCCCTGCTAGAGATGATTTATTCCTGGGGCTCATAAAACATTCTTGAAAGAGTAAAATTTTTGCCTTGTGACTGCAGCATATTGCACCAAGTGTCGGGCACTTTCAAAACAATTTCCTGAGAGGATGTGAAAGGTAGATTGGGATCCAAGGGGACACATTTTTCTCCTTTTCTCTCATACTCCCAAGGCTCCTTCCCACTTCTGTAGGAAATGCAGTGCAGAGCACTAATCTTGGTCGACTAAAAGGAATACTTTTCCTCATTTCAAAGAGGAAAGCAAGTCCCCAAAATTGAAGCTAAACTTGGGTAACCGTAATAACGCTTGGCACTTACATGCAGGTTTTCATCTTCTAGCCACTTTACATTAAGTAATGAATCCTCAGGACTCCCCTGTGGAGTAGGTGGCTGAGTATTATTAGCCCCTTTCTGCAAATGTGAAAACCAAGGCAGAGATGTTAAGTACCTTGCCTAAAGCCACTGAGGGATTCTGTTGTAGAGACAGGATCAGAGGTTAGGAGTTTTTGTGCTTTCAATTCCCATATCTGTTGTGTCACTTAAGTACGGAGCCATAATTGAATATCGTAATGACCCAGGGGTGGAGGGATTCCAGCTACTCAGATCCGAGCACAGCTCCTCTGATGGTCAGAGACTCAGCGGCACAGTCACACACGGCCAGACGGAGCACGAATGCCTAATGGGTAGGATAAAGAAGTGTCGTTCTCTTTGGCTTCCTCAAACACGCCGCTGGGCAATGTTTGCCAGACCAGGTCTCAGCTCAGCTCTCCAGCAAGCTGTGTCTTCATTTTAAGGCATAAGGCCAAATGCTTGCCTCGATGGGTGTTTTCACAGTAAGAAATACACCTTCAGAGGCAGATGCTGCTGTCAAGAGCAAGGTTCGTGTTCCGCTACTCCTGTGTGAAGCTTGTTGTAACAGAACAGGTGAGTCCCTCTCTAGCTAATTCATGCTTGTGCAGGTGTGTGAAAAGAAACCCAGGCCCCAGTGCTCCGGGCTAAAGCAGATTCTTCACTAGCTTTAGGAACAGGACTTGTCTGTTCTGTGGTCCTCACATTACACGTTTGGAGGAGCCTGGTTGTGGGGATGGATACAGCCCTGCTCTGAAAGACATGAGCTGAAGGAGGGGGCAGCCTGCACAGGCTGCGGTCACATCGCCTGACTGAGAGCACAGGTCCTGCTTTTCACAGGGCTCCTGGGAGGATTCACAGATCTCAGCCTTGTCCCCTGACCAGTGTGTGCCTGGGACAGAGAACCACCCATCGAAAAAGAAAGTATAACATGAAAACCTTGAGGAAAACTACCATCGATTGCCACACAGTTGCTATCATGAGTAGAAGGAAATGCATTCCCCAAAATTCAGGACAGAATGCTCCCATTTCAGCGTTCCTCAGGCAAAGAAATGCTTGGTTTTCTTTGCTCAATGCCTATTTCCATCAGCAGTATTTGCTGCATGTTGTTGAACCATGTTGTTGTCACATCAAGATGCCATCAGGCATTAAAGCGTAAGAACTGGCTTGTATCTCTCACAAGCTGCCAATGTATATTTATGTGGTGTAGAATGAAACATTGTAAAGGGAACTTCCGTAAAATGCTCTTGATAGCTAGTGTTTTCTTTCTGACCCTTCCATTAATACGGAACCAGCACGAATCCATCCATTTATCCACTGACTCCAGCTCTGCACGTAGCGCACATATTATTCCAGTTGGGAAGTGGAGTCTATTTTGCACCTGACGGGGCCTTCGTTTTGGAAGGGAATCAGAGGGTTTGGAACCAGAGACCGACCCACACCCCGGGTTTATTTTGTTTATGCATAGGAAAAATGTGGAAATCCCCAGCTGCTGCATGAAGTGGCCTGGGTAAGGATGATTCTTGCACTGAAAACACAGGACCATGTTTGCTCTGAGAATGAAAAGCTGACATTTTCTCAATCCTGTGATTTTTTTCAAAGGATTTTGCCCTGAAAACCACCTAGTTTTACTAATTGGTCACTAGAGATTATGAACATCAGCCTTGCATGAACATTTTAAAACAAAATACTACGATGATCTTTTTGGAGTTCTCTGACTAATTCTGGGAGTACCACAATGAAGTAGGGTAATTAGAGTAAGAAAGATTGTGTGGCAACGCCTGATCACATTAATTGGATTGTCAGAGATTACTGGACTACACTATGAGCGTGAGACAAGCTGGGAAGGCAATGAACCTTGCAGGGCACTGACGCTAACTGATATGTATCTTGTATTTTAAAATACAAGAACAGAAACTCTACCTAGACCAGAGTATTAATTTATCTGGAGTCTTCTTGCTTGGGTTTGTGTCCTCTGGAGAGAAGAGCCCTCCACTCAGCTGGGCTGGACCCTGAGGAGCCCAGCTGAGCTGCCTGCAGATGCAGAATAGGTCCCTTTGGCCAGGCACTCCATACACAACCCCTGGTGATCACCTCCCATGACCAGAGTGCAGACCATTTGCTGCAAAGGAGGTTCTCCATATTGCATTTGATGGCAGTGGGATTTTTGCTAAACATGAATGTTTCCAACTGTGCAAAGTGTTTATAAAGCACACAACACATGTCTGACTGAGTAGAATATGTTTTTAATATAATGTAGTATGAGCATGTGGAAAAAATAATGGGGACTGTTCTCCATTCAGAATTCAAGCACAACAAACTGTAATTACATCAACATTTTTAGAACATGTTTTTCTTAAGCATTTCATTAAATATTAAGGAAATATAAACACATATGTTAAAAATTGTGCAAATGTCCTATGGATTGCATAGGAAGGACTTGGCTTTTCCTTTCACATTGGGATTGCATCGTAATTCCATGAGGTCATCTTTGACTGCTGGCAAGGAGGACTGGGCTTTCAGTTCCCTCCCTGTTACATGTGTATGTGGTGCAAAGGGAGGGCATGTCTGGAGCACTGACATGTATATGGTGTGTTAAAATGTATCTTCGCTTAAGCTGTTTGCCTCTTCCTTACTTATTTTGAAGGGGAAATACACTCTGTCCTCCACCACTTTCACGTGAGCAAACCCAGTTAAACCCTTTGTTGGACCTCCTCACAAATCAGAGAGACGGTAATATAATTATATCAATGGTCTCAACTGGTCTGTTTTTATGAGGCTGTTGTAACAAGACCAGCCATTCACTTAAAGTGTATTCTTTTTGAAAACTAAAGGCAGAGGAGCTGACTCGGGCCAGGCAGCAGTGCGTGCCTCAGCTGGGCGGATGGATGGAAGGGGCCGTGGCTTCTGGGGACTTACGTTGTAGAAATCAAGGAAGAAGTTATGAGGCCAAGCGCTGTCCTCTCCCTGCTTTCGTCTCCCCACACCTGCCCTGCACTTTTCAGTACCTCCTGCCCCACTCCTGCCTTCCTTCTTTTGTTCCCTGAGCCCTTCTGCCTGCTGGAGGGACCCAGAAAACCCTCCCCACAGCCCACAGCCCCCCATGGCTCCCACAGGCAGCCCTGCCCACAGCTACCGCTGCTCTGGCCAGGACCCAGCTGGCAGGGAATGAAGAGCAGAGGAGGGAGGGCCGGCCAGAAACAGCATCGTGCCATGGCAGCTCCTGGCAAAAGGGAGGCAGAAACACGAGGAAAGGCCTGACGGACGTGTAAGGTTGCAGCTGGTGCTGGTGAGCATCGCAGGGGAGCTTTATGCCATGTGGCTGCTTGAGTAGTTACGGGCTAATGTAGACAGACACTGATTTCCTTCATGTTTAGTGCCAGTGAAAGGTAGGGGCAGTTATTCAGTCAAATCAACAACAGCTGCTGTGGAAAGGTTGCCTTGAGCGTGGCCTGGGAAAGGATAGGGCTGGGACTGTTGCCTTTTTAACCTCCATGGGCCATGTAACTGGATTTTCCCAAAATACCAACCCGGCTTTCAGGCTGTTCTGTGAAGCAGACTCCCTCTGGAAACCCTGAATGACATGGTTAATATTCTTCTCACATCTGCCAGGAGTTAACCCAAGGACTGATATTACTGGAATATCAGCTTCTATTTTAAAGTACTGTTTTCCTAAAATTCCCCTTAAATTTTATCTGATAAAGGCGGAGTAAAAGGAAACAATACATTGGCCTGCTTAGGTCCTCGTCACACTAGGTGTTGGACACAGGCTGGAATTCATCTACTTTGTTACCCACAAAGTTTATCTCAAAATTTCACCTGGGGCAAGAACACACTTAGAAACTTTCACACTTATGACACCAGTATCCTATGAAATAAACTGCTGTGTGGTTATCACTTACAGGAGGTAGGGTTATGATCCAGGAAGCTGGATGGTCAGTTAGTAGGAAACCAGCGCTCTAGAGTGGTTTTAGGGTGCAGTTAAGCACTGGAAGGGCTTTCCATGGCAGAAGGTGTAAAGCCAGAACTATATTCACTGGACATTACTCAGGACTTCAAAGTTCTTCTCTTATGAGCAAGCCAAATTATTACTCAGATAATTACATGGTCATTCAGGATCCCTGGATTCCTCTCCTGCTCATTTCTTGTCTTAAGGCACTGGTGTTGGTGTCTGCTACGAAGGAATCGACACACTGGCTGTGGGGCTGATGGGTTTTGACTGCTAGGGACTTGCTGTGAGCCCTTCACTCTGCCTTGGTGCTGTCTACCCTCTAGAGCTGCTGTGAGGCTTCGTTAATCCCCACGGAGCCCTCAGGTACTCATAGAAGTGCAAAATGTCGTCATTATTGCATAAAACCCCATTTTATTCCATGCTATAACCGATAGCCCATTATATTTTGCAGTCCCATTTTGTTTGTTTTCTTCTGCTGGTACATCACTTAATAAGGGAATTGGAAGGCTCTTCTTGTACGTGATGAACAGCCAGCCCTTCACAATGTGTGGCCCTCGCCTGGACTTGCCATTATTCGAGGTGTAGATGGGTTTGTGTACAAGCCTGTGCACACACGTGCACACTTGCAAAAGCACACGCTGGGTGAGCTCCAGGCTAGCCATTAGATTTCCCCTGCTATTACTCTACTGTACATATTCCTAGTAGATTAGAGCAGAATTTTTTTTATACGCTCTTCTATAAAAAGTGTGCTATATTGATTGCAGCAGAGTGAGCTGCTGTGGTTGATATCTGAGCGCTAACCCAGATAGGGATTAGCATTACATCAGCCATCAGGCGAGGGAACCTGGCGAGCTGCCAGCCTGTAAAAATGGAAGTCATTTGCGTCACTGTTCCCTTGGTAATGCTTCTTGGAGCCGTGTCAGCTGTCCCCCGAGGTTGTTTCCTTAATATGTCAACAGACATTCCTGAATCTTTAATGCTGAATAGCTCTTTTTCCTCTTCCAAAAACACTTAGGTGACAGAGTAGCTAGTGTCTCCCGCTGCCTCGATGCATTAAAAAATTATATACCTATGTAGATCAGGCTTAATACCTTTTGGGGGAGGGTCACGGCGGTTACAGTCAGATCTGGGTGAAGCAAACAGCTCATCCGCAGCGTGATTGCTGTTTGTAAGCACTGAGGAAGCAACAACCCTCTTCAAAACCACTCCTCCTTTGCCTCCGAAGAATCCCACTGGATGGAATGAAAGAGTCTGTGTTAGATTAGTTGTTGGAATTTGCTAACATTTGGGATAAACTATCTGACCTTGCTTTAGGAATTCCAGTTACATACAATAACTTCAGGTTAATGCCTGAAAGCTGTAGGACTGTGTGCGCAGTGACCTCTAGCTTCCGGAAACCATTTGTTAGTGCCAGTTGTGAGAAATAGTCAGAGGTTTTACCCAATGACATTTTCACCTTTCTGCTTCTCTACGCAGCCAGCTGAGCTGCTATTTTCAACTTGAAGAATTAAAATGCAAGTAAGGTACACTTGACCAAATTTGAGCATGTGCCCTTTCAGCTGAAAGTAAACATCCCCTATCTAAAAGACCTTTTGTTCTTAGGTGACAGTTTTAAGTTTGCTGTGCAGTTGCTGTAGTAATTAATCACAGACTTGTAATTTAATAGTTTGGGAAGAGCAAGCAAAGAAGTCATTCTAAGAAATCACTTCGTGAGTAACTTAATTTTGGTCAAGGAGCATTACTAAGCGTTCACGATAATTTATCACTGTCGTACGCATTTCACGCAATTCACTGACCAAGACCGCCAAAGCAGAAAGCAGCTCTGCTGGTTAAAACTCAGTTCTGCTGAGAGGACTCCTCGCTCTGTTATTTTGCAGTCTTTATCCAGTACTGAAGGACTTCCAGACTCCTTGCTTGAGGAATTTGACCCCAGCGGTGGAATTTGCCTCCCGCATAGCACCCCATGGAGAGCTATTTCTTTAAGCCACAGAAGGTGTCCGTATGCCTGAAATGGGCAGGCAGCAGCACTGGGGAGGGACGTGCTCGCTGGGCTCCAAGCGGAGGCAGGAGGTCCCAGCCAGGCCAGCGCTGCAGGGCAGGAGAGGGATTCCTGAGCACCCTGATCTGGCAACCTGCATCGGCAGCAAGGAAACTACTGAGCCCTTCAGGTCGAGTTTTTGCATATGCCCGTGTACGTACGCTTGCGAGGGGGACCGACGCTCCTGCCTAAGCCCCGTGCCCGTTCGTCCTTACGGTTGCCACCTGGCTCATCTCCAGCTGGCATGGCCAGCTCTGCCCTCGATTGGCAGGCGACCGGTGACTCAGTTCGGTGGGATGGACGTGGGGCACCCATGACAGGGCTGAGGCCAGAGGCAGGCAGCCCTAGGGAGGAGTAACCTTGCCCTGCGCTGTCTTGGCATGCCGGGAGAACTGGCTTTCCCCTGAGCCCCGTGACACCTGAATCCCACACAGAGATAAGCATTGCTCAGCCGCTTGGTCCGCACCCCAGCTTCCCCAGAGCCTGCTGCTCATCGGGGTTGGAGCCAGATAGCGATGGGTGGTTGTTCTACCCTTGTCCTCGTGCTGCCGCTCCGCCGGGTAGACTGGAAGATGGAGGTGGGAAAACAACATCACTCACGAGGGTAATCCAAAACTGGGACAAGGTCATATGCTGGAGGCAGGTGGAGAGTACCGACATCCAAACGGAGGGGCGTTTGGCTGTAGGTTACCAGCCTGGCACGAGAGGAGCAAGGTCCCGGCTGAGCAGCTGGGCTGGACACAGATGCCAGAAGCTGGACTGACCCCAGCTGTAGCTGCTTTTGCCTCTCGGCTGCTGCAGAGGCCAGCTCAGGGATGTGGTGGTTGCCTTCTTGAGGGAGATTGCCTCTTGTGTTCCCCCTGAGGGAGAAGAAGCCCCCAGAGCAGGGCCAGCCATGTGTGGAGGGCAAGGAGGAGTGAAAAGGTTCCTTCTCTGAGACAGAGCTTGTAACTCATCCCTCCCAGGATTGCCTCCTTCCCTCCATTCATCTGCTATAGACCCCAGATTTCTCACCAAGTGAGATGAGCCCCAAATCTTCCTTCAAAGCCCCAACCCTTCCCTATTGTCAGCCTTGTGGCTCCTCTCTGTCTATTGCTATCATGCATTTCTATATATAACACAAGACTCCTGTCTGCTGCAAAGGGCATTTTCTGAGGTAAAGTTAAATACATGGCAAAACCTTCAGAAAAAGAGCCTTGAAAACACAATTGCTCTACCCTGACTGCTTGTGTCATTATTCAAATAGATAGTTGAATGAAGGTCAGCTCTTGAATAGGTTTGAATTTTTATGGTGCTGTGAATGAACTGTCTCCTAGTCCCAGAAAGCTGCAAGTTGAGGTCTTTTGTACCGCTGAGAGCTGGGCTTTGAAAATCCCGGTGATATCTGAATCCCTGAAACTTCTGTCACACAAGAGTACCGCTTACAGTCACCGAGTAGCTGCAGCTGTAGGAGGTGGGTGCCAGCTTGCCCTTGAGCTCTGCACGTCCTATCAGCTTTCCAAGTGTGCTTCCTCCCCATCTCTGGGTGCAGTTCAACACTCCCTGCCTGTGCGCCCAGAGAAGGCAGCGGGAACCTCGCCACTGACCTCAGTGGGCGTAGGGGTACCCTCACAACACCGACAGCAATCTACAAAGCCCCGTATAAGTTGCACTTTTAATGTCCCCTTTCCATGTGTGATGCCAGGATGAAAGGCTTCAGGGGCTATGCTGAATGGCTTTTAAATCCGACTGAAGCAAGCGCTCGTCAGAGGTTGGCACAGATTTGTCACATCATGTTCTTTCACCTGATCTAAGCATGCCAACTTAACTGGAGTAGTTCTGATCCAGGCTGTTCTGAAACACCTCACTGAAACTGGTCACTGGAGGACTAGGCAATATCCCTGCCTCTATTTGTGCTGCAGCAATACTCCATTAAATTAGCCCTGGATGCAGGTCTGGCAAGCTAAAGTACATCCATACCAATTTGCTAGGCTGTCTGCAGGTACTCCCCTGGGGACTGGATTCCACGGTGACTTACTGTTAGTCATCGTTTCCCCATGACTTTGTGCTTTTTAAGCCAAATGCTCAATATTCTGGGCAGGTGTCATATGGTGCAACTTCCTGCTGCTGTAAGCAGAGAAAGTCAGCGGCAGCCCAAGGAAATACTGAGTTAGGAAGGTGTGGCTTTCTGATGGTTAGCACAGGTCCTCAGGTTGCAACCTGAAGGACATTGTTGCCTCGGCTTCGCTTGTCTCCCTCTCTCATGGAAGAGAAAGTGATAGCACTGGCAGTAACTAGCATATCTAGAGACCCAGCACTGAGCATATTGCCTTTTGTTTTCAGAGTATAGTTTGAAATGAGTCATCTGCAGGTGAGTCAACTCATAAGTTGCACGGAGAGGGTGACAGGCGCTGTGGTAGCACAGGAGGAGCTACGCCAGGCCCATGAAGAAGGGTATCACACGTCCTTTTGTGATGCCAGGGTATTTAGAAACTCAGGCCTGTTGTTCTGGATCTCTGCTCAGTCAAATGTTCCCATTAAAAAATGGCTCATTGGCTATCTGTTTGTCCACACAAAGCAGAAGTTCTGTGTCCAGCTGTTTCTCCTAACATGGGAAAGAAGTCTGGTTCACCTCAGCCAGCCAGCTCTGCTCAGAGTGAAGTACAAGGGAAATTCCATGAATATCAGGGAACTTGGGTTAAAACAGTGTGTACAGAGACTTATTTGAGATTCCAGATGTTTCAAATTGTCTTTGTAAAAATAAAACTATTTTTTAATACTTCATCAATGTTATAAAAACCTTTTTCATTTGTTTTTAACCAAAACTCATGTTTGTCCTGGACATTTTAAAGGTCTGCGCTAATGGATATCAACAGTGCTATGGCTCCGTCCGTCAGTCGCAGAAACCCAGCTTGTCCTCCTGTGCCCCGACTTAGGAAACCTCTTGCTGGAGACTTGGGCCAGGAAAAGGAACGAATGAACGTTCCCTTGCGTAGCTGCAGAATGTGGGTATAGTGAGTGCTTGGAAGACCAAAGGGTAGATAGCCACGCTGAATGGAAACACTAGTTATTTCTGGTTAGTACGTGCCTCATGTGAGAAGTGTATGTTGTATTTTTGGACACCTCTGACGGCAAGTGAGTGCTTTTGAGGGCATGGATGGGAACAGGAGGCAGAGAGATTTGTGAACCTTAAGGACATCCACAGAGGATGTCTATAACAATGCCTTGACAGGTCAAGGAAAAGGTATTGTGAGTAAAGAATGTACCCCAAGCAAGGTAATGTTTCTAATTGTTTTCACTGAAAAACCACAGCATATGCTGGGTGTCACGTTCATGAGATGAGATGATCCTCAATGAAATCTTTCAGCCAACTTGACCGTGCTACGTATAAGCAGCACATGGCTGATGATATGAACAAAAGCAGGTAAATAAGAATACAGTGTAGGGCAGATATAACTGAACTAGGGCTAGGCTGCAGCAGAATTCACAGGCTGCTGATGGCTATGGACAGAAATGGGTATCTGCTGTAGGGAGACAGGCCATTAATCGCCGGTTGACATGGCCATCCTCGTGTAGGTAGAAGGCTGTAGCGGAGCACTGTGCCAACAGGCGATCTGCCACTGCCACTTCCCTGCTCGCTGTGCACATCAGGTCTCCAGCACTGGGAATGCACTAGGAATTAGTCTTACCAATACCTGCCTTCACAGAGCCCTGTGGGGGTGAATGCAGGAGTTCTCCAAATAGATACTTCCTTTTCCTTTTTTCTTGGGTTTTGTGAAAAATTCAAAAGCTGCTGATAGTTGATAACTCTTCTTTTTTTGTCATCCCTAGTGTTACAGTTGCCAATGGGAATGAGATTGCCCCCCAGCCCCCACCCTGAACTAAGTGTTTTTAATGGGATCCCATCTTCTAGGTTGATAATGATAATTCCTTCCATGCATGTTACTCCAATTCTACCCTTCCACTTTGGGGTTTCCTTCAATATAGTAATACATTTCCCTATTATTTCCCCCATTGATTTCTGTAGATTCTTCTAGCAAAGACTGGTGTTCAGATCCCTGTGGTGGCTTTGGGTGAGTAGTAGATTTTGGGGTGGGACCGTGAGTGAACCACTGTCCTGGTTTTAGGCTATGGCACGGGTGAGTGACAGACAGAGGCAGGGTAGTGATTGCCTGTGCGGAGGATGTTACCTGAAGCTGTTTCTCAGCAGGTGCAGGGTAAGAGTCATCTGACCAAATGTAGATGTCTGTATCTGAGTATTCATCTTGATTCCCTTTATAGTCAATGGAGAAAAATAAGCACTTCTTGGGTGTGATTCACCTTAGTCTAAAGGAGACATATAAAGTAAATCAGATGATTCACACCCCAGACATGCCTGTTTCTCTTCATTGAATATGAAAGGTGACTGGCTCAGATGTAGATATCTAAAGCAGGGTGAGACAATTCCCACACAAAGCATCAAGTTTGAAATGGCAACCCAGGAAAATATGCAGAAATAATGTCCTTCCAGCTAGGCAGCCTGCAGAGAGTACCTCATCCGCCTTTTCTACAGCTTTTCACTACACCTGCCATTATGAGAAGTGTGTGTATTGTGGAAGACATGCCACAGATTTTTTTATTTGTTGACTTCCTGAGCAGGGAGATTAGGAGATTGGTCTGGGTGTGTAATGTGGAGGGGAGCAGAGAAGGTCTGTGGGTCTAACCCACTCAGGAAGCATGATGCAAAGGTGGCAAGCATGGTCAGTAGTTCAAGATTCAATACTGTGGGAAAGCAGCATGTTGAAGCTTGATGTTGCCATGGTGCATGTCTCCTGCATCTCACAGAGTGGGCCAGGGAGTACTAAATACCAGTGAGGCTGAAACAGCCTCCAGTCTTTGCCCAGAATGATGGAGAGGTTGTAGCTGGGAAAAGGAGTTTAAATTCACCTGATGCTATATTGTATTTTGTAGAAGAGCTTCCCCCTGCAGCCATTTCGGGCTGAATGCTGGTGATGGTCTCCTCCATGCCGACTTCTGTCCATCCATCCTCATGGAGTTCTTAAGCTCTGACTATGCTGAGTCGGTCAGCATTTGGCCGCCCTGATAAATCCTCCTGTTGACAGTGGTAAGCTATTGCAGTGAGCACAACAGGAATAACGAGGCCTGAAGTCAAATTAGTGCGGAGGCAGGCTTTAGAGACATAAACAGACTCACCTTCTTGTTTTTGCCCAGTAATGTCCTATGGATACATGCATTTTGGAGAGTTTTCTCCGAGCGGGAATTTCCATCTGGACGCAGAATTTTCAAGAGGACAATCAAGCCAGGGCCCTGCTGGTGTTGGACGGGGAAACATGATGGCTCATCAGTTTTCTCCGTTGGACAGGTGCCACCGTGGCTGCTCACCAGCCGCTGGATGGAGGGCGACATCCTCTCAAGGTGATCCCTAAGCAGGAAAGGGCATGGAGAAAGCAGACACGGCCAGACCAGATGTGCAGTGACGCAGTTTGTGATAGAAATGGGACAGCAATCTTGTATCCACATGAACTTTAAAGGGACTATGATCTCTGTGACACAGTTGCTCTTGTTCCAAGGGCGGGGGGGTTGGGGGTGGTGGTGTTTCCTGCAGTTAAAAACATCAAATAATTAAAGGAGAAAAAAAGTGGTGCATGGAAGGAAAGCACTCTGAGATGCATTTTTATAAGTCTCTGTAATATTACACTTCCAAGACTGACAGGCATCAGTGGTGGTCCCTCATTTGCTTCCAGATATGCTGACCGTCAGAGCACGATGCCAGGCTCTGTGTTGGCTCAGGCTGGAAAGGATGATTTTGGAGGTCTTGTACTATTTAACTCTGCAGTGAGACAACTTAACTGTCTGCAGGCCTTTGCTGGTGTATTTTATTGATTATTATATGAGGCCAGGCATGTTGTGATGGGACCTTTATAAACACCTAAAAATAAAATGTTTGCATTTCAGTTTGAGGTCTGATGCTTAACAGCTGGGGACCTCTCACTGTAGGTGAGAGGCTGTGGGGCTCCAGAGGTTAACAGGGTGTTGGGGCATGAGGCCAGCAGCCTGGTTACACAAAGGATCAGAGCAGCGGCTCTTGCCTCAGCACCAAGTCCCCAAGAGGCTGAGAGCTGGAATACTGGAAAAACTGGCCTGTTCCCTTCTCTTTCCCAACCAATCCTGTGTAGCAATCAAAGTGAAAGATCAGCATGTGGCTCTTAACTGCTGGCCTAAGTTCCTACACTAGCGTCTTGGGAAGGGGCTTCCAGTGGTGTTGCAAGGCCTGTACCTCTCTCCAGGAGACCCAACAACTTGATTTGTACTGCCTATGGGACATAGAAGAAAAAAGCCAAAATTCTGGTGCACATCTTCCATCTCTCTTGTGTGTGCCAGTTGTGATATAAGACTTTGTGCTCCTTCCGTTCAGCTTGGACAATTCTTCAGGAAAATGGCCCCATGACCTTTTAGAGTTTAGATGCTGCAGATCTCCATAAAGACCTTCTGCTGCTTTGTTGAGCAGGTTCACTTTTAATTTTTCCCCCATCAACAAGGTATGCCAGATTAGGCTGAGAATAATGTCGCAGTGACTGGAGTTACGCAACTAGTGAAGTGCATGGGATTGACATGATGTGGTATGAGGGAACCCTTAAAGGTTTCCATTTGTCTAGATCAGGAAGTTCCTCCTCAGCCTCTATCGTGGAACAAAATAAGAAAAAAACTCCCACATGCAACCCAAAGTATAAAGAGTAAGTCAGGTTTACAAAGTTCAGTAAAAAAAAAAAAGAAAAAAAAGAACAGAAATAATGTAGGGTTATACTGATAAGTATATTTTTAATATGGTTGTTTTGGTTTTCACAAAAAGAACAAAAAAAAAAAAAGAAAGAAGAGAGTACAATTGAGGAAATCTGAGGTGTAGATCAATGCCAGGGGATTTCAACACTTTGAACACATGCTTTTTTATCCTTTCCCTCTGTCTCCAGCATTTTCTTGGGCCTTTTTTTCACAGCAGAACCATTGCACTTCCTCCTGCATTCCCTGTGGTATGGGCGTATGGATCTGAGAGCGAGCAGTGCGCAGTGAAAGTAATGCAGGGAAATGAAATCGCTCTGAAGCCTGAGAGGAGGGTGTGTGGGGGAAAGTATTTTGTTACACAAAATCCACACTGGTGGAATGTGGCTTTTTACCCCAGAAATGGTTAGTTCATGTGATCAAGGCTTGTGCAAATGGGGGTTGACTGTATATTGACTCAATGAAATGAACACTGAGATTACATTTCGGAACATCTTTCTAATGCCTTGAGTAATGTTGACTTGTTCCCATTCCCTACCCTTTGGCTATTATCTGCTGTTTAGTGTCTCTTGTTTAATCTAACCAGCTAATGTGTCATCTTTTAGTGTTACCTCAGTAACATGGTTAAAAGCCTGCAGAATATGTCAATACAAGCAGGACAGAAATGAGTGGCCAGCAGGATTGAACAGGATGGACTGGTTGCAGAGACAGTCAAGTTCATCAGATAGCAAACTGCCCAGTTGCCTTCTAGCTCCCATGTAAGGGGTGTTTTATTTGTTTATTTTGATTAATTTTTAAGCTGCACCCATAAAATTGCATTGCTTTGGTCAGAAGGCGTTTGGTTAAAACTGCTGCTGGATCAGATACTTGTTATTCATATGACTTTGGGTGCATGACTGTCTTTTCAGAAGTACAGACTGATTGGAGGTGCCTCCATTTCTGAATTTTGTGCTTGAGCCCCTTGGAAGACATTTCAGAAAACTGTCCCCAAACTGGTTCCCATAGTATTCAGTAAGAGGAGCAGTCCCTTCATTCTTTGTGATTGCATTGTAACCTGGCAAAACTGGGTTCTTAGTCTCACTGTCTTCCTGACTTCTTCCATCTGTAATGATATATTTGCCCCCTTCTGATGGAAGTCAAGAAGGTTTATTTGATAATGCTTAGAGTACTAGGGAACCCAAAGAAATAAGTAGCATTAAACTGAAAAGTGTTGGCTGTCTTCAAATACCACTATTTTTTTTTGCCAGTGAACAGCTTTAGAAAAGCCTCTCTGATTTTCAGCTGGAATTAAAATTCCATATGTACTATATTAAGTGGCTAATTATGTCATTCATTTTACAGCCTTCCTCTGAATGACTTGATTGAAATGAATGGATTTTAATCTCGGGGCGGGGCAGGGAGGGGGGAGGAAGGAATAAATGCTTAAAGGTTTGTTCTGTTTCAGCACTTGCATTTTGGAGCATAAGTTAGATGTTTAAAACAAATATGGCATGTCTTTCCTGGAATTAAAAACTGGCCACTTTTCCAGTTTGATAATCCCTGCTGGGATGTGGTAATTGTATGTGTGATTGATGGGTAGTTTAAAGGGGCCATTCCCTGGTTCAAGGAAGCAAAAGAAGGCAGCGGGGCTATAGGAGGAGAGGAAAGTGAAGGAAAGTGTTCTAACTTACAATCTTATTACTTTGGCTGTTAAAATGTATTCAGTCATTCATTAAAGCTTATTCATAAAATTCATCATTCATTAAAGCACTTTGGGGAGTGGGGGGGGAAAGCTGAACAGCAACAGTCATTATTTACACTAGCAATTTCATCACGAAATTAGATCATGGGGCCAGATTCGCCTCTGCATTTCGGCAGTTCAGTTTCACTGACATCATGGAATAACTACTGATTTAGACTAATCTGTGGCAGAACAGAACCCAGCCCATACTGCTTCTTTAAGAGGATGCCTTGGGCAATTTCTTTGCTGTTTTATTGCTGGCTAGGTTTTGGGATGCTTTACAAATGGATAAAAAATTAAAGAAGTATGACAAATGGATCTTCTCACTGCGTGATGTTCAACTGAATCATTCCATTGAGATAGTTAGTAGGAGATGGGTGTGAAAAGCATTCACATTAATAATTAGTGGCTCATTTTTAAGAGTTTTCCCCCCTGCTGTCCTGACAATTTTAAAACAAACAGTTTAGATTTTCAGTCCTCCCATAAAAGGTTCAGGGTAACAGCAGGGGACAGGAAGGGATCACACCAGAGCTCTTATTTTGTTAATATGATATACAGCATATAAGATCACAGTAGTCAGTAATGGGAAAGAACTAGTAAATCATTGAATTCATGCCTTTGCAAGGAGAGGTGTGTTAGGTAATGATCATTCTTCTTCATAGCAGCACTGAAATTCTTCTTCCTAACTGTGATTTTTAGCTGAATCTCACTGATGAAGCAGCCCACGTGAGGCTGAATGGGTGACTTAACACCTATTAATTGATGCACAGAACTGTCCGCAGGCTCTCTGCCTAGGGGCGAATGTCACGCTTTGGGAATTTCAGGCAGCATTTCTAAAACTCCTTTCCATTGGCATTGCTCATCCTAGATATCCTACATGTTATTTTATGATTTGGCTTCTCCCCGTAAGACTGAGATACAAGATACTCCTTTCTATATTAATGAACAGCAGGTCAGGAGACAGCAGTAAAGGAAACTAATGCTTTTAAGGCATTCCTTGTCTGTACCCTGATCCTGTGAGTATTTCATCATAGGTGGGGTGGGACTGGCTGGAAGCAAAGCCATAGCACAGCTGCTGCTCCGTGGGTCCCTGACGTCCCCCATTTCTGGTGCGAGTGGAAGGACTCAGCACTGAGATCTGGCACTAATCACACGGCACTTGAGGATGTGGGAAGATACTGATTCACGAGTCCACTAAACCAGGTGGTATTACGGAGGCACAACATGAACTTGAGCTTTTTTTGGGTCTCTTGCTTTGCTTCCTTAAAAATCCTCCTACACCGGGACCTTGGACTCTCCTTGTTGTGCAGGGCGATGATGCAAGTCCCAAGGAAACAGCCATGTGGAAAATCTGCAGCTCACGGTCACGGGGCCAGGTTCTCTGATGGCAGAGAGTGGAGTAGTTCCCCTGGAGTTCGTGGACTTATTCTAGCTGACAATCTGACCTATTGAATTTCCAGTTCCTTTTGTGGGAACAGGTCAGTGCATGATTTGATCTGAATTTCTGGGGCAGGGCAAGCCAGGAAGATTTCAGACTTCTAATTGGCATTAGAATGTCTTTAGAAATTCAGCCTTTGCCATTTTATCTTCTGATCATCTTTCAGGCTGCACAGCTGTCTCTTGCTTTGACTCCTGTACAAAATCCAGTCTCCATTACAGCCATCCTTCCCTGGTCGACTGTTTAGTGCCTGCTCTAGCACCACAAAGGAAGAGCTGGAATTTCCCTTTGGCTGTGGGAGCTCCACAAGAGGAGGTAGCTCTGCTTGGAAGCAGAGGAATGCTGTGGCACTCCCAGAGGAGGAGGGAAAGGGGAGAAGATAGGGACCAGCAACCAGCACTGGCTCCCTGGTTCTCTGGGTCAGGTTCATATTCAGTGCCAGAGTGGACATTGGATACGGTGGCAAAAGAGATTAGGCGGGCATGGGTCATAGGCAGCTGTGAAGACTGGAAAAAAAGAGACAACCCTACACTTCCCCAAACCGCAGAAGTACAGAGAAGACATCATGGGTTCGTACCAGGTTCCTGTTCCAAAGCTGCAGAAAATGAAAGAGGAAGTATGGGCAGTAGCTCTGCTAGCCGTTCCTTAGGGTCACATGGGAA
Source organism: Haliaeetus albicilla (assembly GCF_947461875.1). Lineage (NCBI taxonomy): Eukaryota > Metazoa > Chordata > Aves > Accipitriformes > Accipitridae > Haliaeetus > Haliaeetus albicilla. Next base: position 32,344,903 of record NC_091495.1, read on the forward strand.
ATGTAACCCATTGCCATGGGGCTGGGTAAACGCGAAGCCAAAATAAGCCCATTCACGCAGCTAGCTGTACTGGGCGACGGCTCCCACGTGCTTCTGCAGCAGCTGGATGTATACCAACTGCAGACTGGAAGAACCCCATGCAGAATCCTAGAAATGTCTCAGAAGCATTTTTCAGCCCTTAGAAAAATGACACATAGAGAAGGTATCTGCCCCGCAGTTGTGTAATCAAGAAGCCGGAGGAGAAACAATAGATTGGTATGCTGCCAAACTGTGCAGAAAATGGCTGACTCATGCGAGTATGCAATCTTAAAACCTGAAGTAATTAGTGGTGGATTCATAAGTGGGAAAAAAGTGCGATGAGACTGCTGCAAGAAAAGTCGTCCTCACTGCTAGTAAACTACAGGAGTGTCTAAAGCTGCTGCAAAAGCACCCAGTCAAAAAGCAGAGCGTAGGTGGGGTGGACACAATTAAGTCAAAACACAGAACTCAGAAGCATAAAATAATATCAAAAGCAAATGCATAAATATGAAGCAGAGAACATCAGGGAAGACCTTCAATGCTGTGAGAAAAATGTGCACAGGACAGGAAAGTTTGCACAGCAATGACGTTAATATGGTGCAAAAGGGCAAAAATAAAACTCTGAGCTATGTGCCAAGAGACAGCAACAGCACTTAGGAGAATGAATGCTAGGGAGACAGTAGGACATTACTAAATGTGTTAGGTTGCAAAGGCTTCCTTAGAGCTATGCCAAGGAGGGAAAGGAATTATAACCATGCAAAGCTGAATTAAAGCAATGCAATGACCCCAAGCCGTTAGGCAGAGTAAATTGCAAGTCGAATTGGTGATGCTGGCAATACCAAATCCTCTGCTTTCAGCTGCACCCAGTGAATTCATCACCACACAGGGCCTCTAAGTTTGACGCAAACAATTCATGTAGGCAATGCAAGCAGAACAAATTAAAAAAAAAAAATTAAATGTGCTGAGCTGGCAATATTCACTAGCATCCCTGCAATGAAGCTGTTAGGAGGCATATCAAGAAGGGTTTGAAGGGGAGGATGTCTTCCAGGCATACAATTGCCTGATCTATTTCCATCTTTACAACTTCTGCCTCCAGGAGTGACTACAGCATAAAAGGAAAAAATAACTGGAGCAGTGGAGGGAACGGAAAAGGAAGACATCTTTAACTAATGTCAGGGGCTACCACGACTCACATAAGCAGTATGGATGCTGAGAAGCCAGACAACCTACCCCTTTCTGAAAACTGAAGTAACTTCAATAAGTGCTAAAAGAGTGTGCAACTGAATGGCTGCAAGTGAGGAAATATCCAGCTTGGTGAGAACAAACATATTCCTGGTACACGGGGTATTGACAAGAACTGTTGGATAAGGAAAGAAAGTACCTCACCACATCCAGGAAAAGAGCAGATGCAAGTGGTTGAGAGGACCACTGGGATCAGATGTGAGGTAGAAGAGCATCAGCACTGTCAGCAAGATGTATTAAACGGACTCTGAGGGATCAGTGTAATGGCTGCTGATGTTCTGGGGATGGAGGCAGAGATCGTGGCAGAAGCTGTGATACATCATGATCCCATCTTCATCTGTCAGTTAGAAAGAGTCAGGGAATAGATATAGAGCTGAATAAAACCATAATGGTGTGGGGATTTTTTGCAGTACCCTGTGTGAGACATCTGTTGATCTCCCAAGGGCTGGGACCAACCTCAGCAATCTACAGCAATACAGCAGCTTCCTACTCTCAGATGCACAGTCTCCATCCAGGAGATTTGTAACCTATCTGACAACTTTTCTTCCACAGTTTTCACATATGTGCAAGTCATTGATATAGCTCCTGAATAAAGATGCAATATGGACTACTGGTATCATCACAGGATGCAACTATCACACGTGTGAAGGAGCAGACACTTAATTATCCCATCTTTAATAAAGAGGCCGATACATAACGTATTGCTAATGAGGAGTGCTACCTCTTAGAAAACAACATGTTCCACTTGCTAACCTATAGCTCGATTTCAGTATCTCCAGCAGAACAGAGAGAGACATCCAAACAGAAAAGCTAAATTTTTCAATAATATCTACAAGTGGAAGGTGTTGTCAGTGTAACCGTGAATAGGAAACCACTTGAGCAGAGAGTGATCATAGACTATTGGCAGGCATTTTAGATTTCTGCTGGCAGCCCCACATCATCTTCAGCACATGCCTCTGAAGCATTCATGCTAAGTTTTAGGTATCCAAAATGAAGAAAAAGGCTGACTTTTGGTGGTTATAGCTGCCACTGTACAGAGCCCCAAAATAAGTCAGCTGAATGTGAATCTGACAGAAACAATGTAAAGACACAGAAAGCCTCAGTCAAGCCAAGTTCACCACTTAAAGGATGTGGAAGAAATCCAAGATGAAATCATGTGGTGACCTCCATTTTTTCTGTTGGAAAGGCCAGAAAGCAGGGGAAAATATCCCCATTTTCGAGAGTACTGGATCAATTGAGACAAGTTGAATGTACAGGAAATCACAATACCCAGATTGTGGGGAACGGACACTCTCTTTGGGAATTGCCTAGCTCTTCTCTGGAGCTGCAGTCTGTGCAGAGGAAGCCAGTAATACTCTGTGTTGGCCAAATATGACAGAGGCTAGCCAACATCTGATGGTCTGCTGTGGCATGTGTAGGGCAACCAGCAAAGACGAAGTGGAAACACACTGCTCTTCCCACTGTCCATGGGGAGAACAGGAATGTGCCTCCCCACCCCAAATCTGGCTATTTGGGCTTCTACTCAGAGCAGCCAACTCATCACTGGTCAGTGGATGAGTTTAAAGCAACGAATACTTCAGCAGGCAGAATATTCTATACAGTGGGAACACAGATCTGTTTGCTTGCAATCCATCCTCAAATTCACTCACTTCAATCATCACCACAGCATCGCCACCAAATGGCAAAGCCAAATTAGCACATAAAATGCCTGAAATTTTATTAATGCCGAAGAACACGGAGAAAATACATAGCATCTTTGTTCTTGATGGAGAAGCAACCTCACAAAAAGCCTGGCTCAATCTGCTTCCATCTTCTGATGCCTTGAGCAAGGCATCATTAATGTGACTAGCAGCGATGAAAGGAATCACAAACAGAAGAAACATGTGAAAGCCAAAGCCTCCCGCGAGTGATGAAATAAAGACCTCCCAGAACGACCAGCAGGAGAAAGTATTCCTATCAGACTATGTCCTCTGGACATATCATGTTCTGGGATGCAAACTATTTTCCTGAGCAGATAAGTTCTTGCTCATGTAATATAACATTTGTAAACACATATTTCCATGAAACCTCAAAAACATTAACCTGCTGTGCACAGAAGACACAGAGATAGCAGTGAATTACGCACTCTGCAGACCTGATTGACAGGGCACAGATCAAAGCAGAAGAAGAAGAGCAGTGACTGTGGGAATAGATGCAATACCCCAGAAAACACACTGCTGAAGAACTCAAACAGAATGTAGTCATGTGTGATCACGAGTGAACGATACACTGACTGCAACATCAAGCCCACTTCCAGTTGTACACTACTCTGGCATGAAAGAACAGCCCCTTCAGACACAGAGGAAAATAGCCTTGCTCCCAAAAGAAGTGAATAGAAAAAAAAAGAAAAAAAAAAGCAGTACATTATCTATACAATGAGACAGATGTTAAGCATGTACAATGGTACGTTAAAGGTTCACACAGGTTGTGCTATTCATGTTTAGTGCTGTGGTCTCAAATGTGACCAAAGCTACAAAACTGAAGCACCCAGCTGGGACTTGTCATGGACTTGGATACTCAGGCAGAAGGCAATGTCACCTTAGCAAACTTTGGATGAGAAGCACAGGAGGCACAAAGAAAGGGATAAACCCACGGCACCGAAAGGCCGAGCTCAGGCAGTCAGGGTGGGAGGCAGCGAGGAGGCAGGGAGCAGCAGGGACCCCGTACATCAGGGAGCGCAGCCGTGGCCCGTCAGGCTCCCTGCCTGCTGCAGAGGGCAGGAGGAGTGACGGACCCGGTGGCCTAATCAAAAAAGGGCCTAAGCTCCCATCAGTTTTATTTTCAGCCTGCTAGAATAAAATAAGCCTAGTTGTTTGAAAACTATTTGGAGAATGTATTTTTACGGGCCTTCTGCTAAGGCCAAGGAGTGCTTGGGGTGCTTGTGGCACAGCAGATTTAGGTGCCAAAATGATGAGTTGGCAGAGGTGTGTCATACTGACACTCCAGACCTACCTCCTGTCATCCACTGCCTCTGCAGAGCACTGCAAAGAGGGGTTCCCCATTGCCAGCATTTCTGTCCTGGTATTTCTGAAGCCCGTTCTAATTACTGAAAGTGCCACCCAAATTGCAGTAACTCGGTTTTTTGTAATAGTTGATCCTTTACAGAGAAAAATTGGGGTGCCTTTGATCTGGATCATCTCTCAGGCGTTTAATGTCTATCATGATACGGCATAAACCAGGCATAGAAGTTAGAGAGAGAGAATATTTAAAGAATGAACCAGATAAAACAAGATGTCAGCCCCAAATTGTACATTTCTTACGATTAGAGCAGACATATTGCTGGATTCCTGGTCTTGCAGATAGGGAGCTCTGCAGGGTCTTGTCACTCAGAGAGCAAATATGGTCTGAAAAGTGTAATGTCTTTTTCTTCTTGTTACATCTTTGGGTAATGCAGATATGATCTTCAGCTATCAGCTGAACAATAAGTCAAAATGCCTGCAGAACAAAAACACACCCACCGCCCCCCAAAAAAGAAAGAAAAATAAAATGCACTTACCCCCCCCAAAAAAATTAGACACTAAATAAAAACAGCCACCAGCATTTTTATTAGTTAAGTAATTTTTTACTGTCATTGATGTCAATTGGCTTTAAAACAAAGCCTCAGCTCCACAGTTACAAAGAATACATTTGCCATGTTAGTCAAAATCAGTCTTACACCATCTCACCTAAATTTTTGGACACAAAATGCATAGTTGAAACAATTCTGGTCCTATTTTTGTTTTAAACACATCGCATTATGAATAATGACACAGTAATTTCCTTTAAGGCCTAATGTCCATAAGTGGAACAAAATGACAAGAGCGCTCCTTTAGCACTGTGGTCTCCTTCCACCATCTGCTGGGTTTCCTTTGTTATTGCAGGAGTTAAAAGTCTGAGGTTCTTTTTTAAGAACATGATTACCTATTTTAATCTTTTCCCTTTCCCTCATCTCTCAGGTATATTTTGTCACTTATGAAGTCCTGAATGAAGAAGTATTGCTAATCCTTACTAATATGTTGTATCTTACCAAATTTATTGCCAGACATGAGGGTATTTTTTAGGAGAAAGGAAAGGTTTAAGTTTTTTTTTGGTGAGTATAAAATAATTCATTTTTGATTATTTTTCTTTGTAAGTGAAAGAATATTTAACTGACAAAAGTAGGTTGTTTCCTGTCTCTAACTGACTATTTCTTAACTCTGTATTACTCCATACCAGCATGAACAGGATTTTGGCTTGGACTTCATATCATAAGCCATGACTAACCAAGTATCTCTTGCAACATTTTATTAACAGTGATCCACAAATTAGAAGCTACACAAATGTTTCCTTTCTTAAGAGTCCAGGATGAATCTGCCTCAATGCTGGTTAGGTGGGGAATGTATTTATGTAATATAAACTGAGTATATTTACACAGAATTATCAAGAGATGAGAAATGCTGAATTCCCCTTCCACACACAAAGTCAAACATGCATACACCTCAGTTCTATTTTTAGACTTGTTTTTCTTAGTAGCAGCACATGTTAGGATGCCTTACAGTCCAGAATATGGAACTAGTTAGCATGTATGCATTTAGTGTCAAAAACTATGTATCAGCATGGACGTTTAGGACCTTTTTGGTATATGGGACCATCTCATCAGAAAGGTAAAGAAAGACCATGCATTTTGGTCTGGTAATGATGCTGAGTCCAGAACAGGCTTTTACGATAGTTTGAGAACTTCCTTGCAGAGCTAACCAAAAGTTGGGAGTTTTTTCTCTGGCTTTTGTCTTCCAAATGTTTTTGTGAGGAAAAGTATGCACCAGGATCTGTAAACAACATTTTTTTTTAAAGCACAGGTGGTCAGAGATCTCTAGAGTGGGCTTACGAATGTAACTCCAATATGAGCACGTATTATAAAACCGGTTTCCCGTGAAAAAGACTACAAGATCTCCAGAGAAACAGCATTGCTCAGCATTCATATATACAGTAATTTCAATGGAAACCAGAAGGGGTCTAGGCTAAGGTCAAATGCTTCTGGAAAATACCATCTCTTTTTTTTTGAAGAAAGCAATTTTTTTTTACAATATAGTGTTATGCCTCTACAGTGGGAAGTTTCAAGAATTATCCAACGCTGAATTAAAAAAAGAAAACTAATTAGATGCAGTGACAGGAGGTGGAGGTCGAAAAAAACATCTTAATGTCAAAATTCTCAAAGATGGAGAGCTATTTTGGATGCCTCCATTTTTAGGCAGCTACTAGAGAACAGCCATACTTTCAGAAAATGATTCAGCTTCTGAATGCTGGGTTCCATTAAAGTGTTTCTATTGCCCAAAACCTGATGACTAACTATTATGGTCTTCAAGTTGTGTGATCATTGTGGTACATTTTCCTGCGTGTAAAAATGTGGTAATAAATACCTCGGCAGTGTGCTTTGAGGCTTCCTACGTTATTGTCTATAAAATGCTTTGAATGGACTTTAATGGAAGACCTCATAAATGTGTAAAAGACTACCATTATAATTTTTTACGAGATTGTGATTTAAAGGGGTGAGGCAAAAAAGAAATGTTGTGACAATATGATAAATGCCTTTTTTTACTATTCCTGTGTGGACAGCAAGAAGAGAAATCAAGGTAGACCTGCAAGGCCAAGGTAAATTAATTAATTAAAAATTGAAAATACTTTTTAAAAAATCCACTGCCTTTATAATGAAATTGTAAAAGTGAGGTATTTCTAAAAATGAGCTGATCTGGGGGTTTGTCCTTTGATCCCACTGTCTTTAAAGTACACTACAAAACCTGAAGAGACTGTAACCTCTTGGAAAACCTTTTACAGCATCAAATAAGAGCCCTCCTCTGACTTTGAAGATATCCTGCAATCAATTAAGAAGGCCCTAAATGATGTCGGAATGAGTCAGGAGTTTTGCAGAATAACTGGCAGGCTTCCACTTCGAGAGAATCACTGGGAATATGAGAAAACAGGGAAGATTAGCCATCCCCATTAAAGACAACAGCATTAGGAGCTGTTTTCAAAACACTACAGCTTCTTCTTGCCTAATGCTTTCAAAGCTGCTGTTCTCAGCTAAACTGATGAGTTGTTCTGTGTCTTTATTTTTAGTAGGGGAAATTCAAAATAAACTCGGAAGAAGTTCTTTGAAGTCAAATACACAAGTCAAAATGTGAAAATTACATCTTGACACGACTGACTCCTGCTTTTTTCCTTGTGAGGTTAGTTAAACCAGCTTAACCTAAAGTACTAGGGAAGATGAAAGAGAATATTTTAAACCTGTTTTCTCTTCCTTTAAGTTGATGTGAAAGACTGAGAGACAGAAGGCAGCAGTGGTCTGGGCCTTTCACGTCCTGACTTCCCAGTGAGGAAACAACCTTGCTCTCTGCCAGTGCCTGACCAATTCCTCCACTGACCTGAAAACCAAAGATAACTTCTCTGTACCTAGTGGGCTACCTCTATGCTCCCAGAAGGGACAGCAGATTAACTTTAGCTCATCCTTGCAAAGCTACTCACCCATGCTGTATTTTCTGAAGCCAAGGAGCTACAAAGTACTTCATACCCTGCATTCTGAAAAGACACTGAGTTGCAAACCTTCACATTTGCAAAGAAAAATACCCAGGAGATGGAAGTAAAGAGAAAGCTTCCTCCCTGCCTTCTGCCCTCTCTTCCTTCCTTCTTTCCTCCCTCCCCAAAATAAAGTGGCATTTTGCTCTATTCCCACAGAAGTACGGGAAAACCGGGTTGGTCCTTGTGGTTTGCTTTGGTTATATTTGGGAATTTTTTTTTATCTGCCTTCCTGTAGTAGGACTCCCAGTAATAACACCAGGGCTTTAAAAAGGCTAAAGGCTCCCAGGGTCGCAGCTGGTAAATTTTCATGCAGAAGCTACAGAGTATTTTCCCCACTACAGTAGATCCTCTTATCTGGTTCATTATCAGTAGAATCCGCTGTACACTAAAATCCAGAGGCAGCAAAAAACTCAGGCATGTGCTTAGAGATAAGCTCGCGTTTATATGATTTGCTAAATGAAGTCTTATAGACAAAAGCTGTTATGGAGAAACTGTGATACCATATGGACATTCTCTCAATTGTCACATTTCTTCCAGATCTATATATGCTTTTCAGGCTGAAAGCTGGAGAAGCATGGATTACGTACATTTTAACAGCCCTTTTGCTTCCCCATAGAGTCAAAGGTAAAATCTATTTAAGCTTTACCACCCGGCTCTGAGTCCTAGCGAGGGGGAGAGGTCAAAAATGAATGGTGGCGCCTATGGCTGAATGGAAAGTCCTAAATTTTTGTTAAAAAGGAAAGCAAATGGGGTCAACAAATGGGAAAGCTGACTGTTACTGGGAAGCATTTTAATTCCAGTCTGTACAGCACATGTTCTTCAGCTACATGAAGCAGATAAAAAATGACTGCAGGTTTCAGTAGTGTCCTGTCAAGTAGGTTAGCAAAATAAAGACAGATGGCAAAGGATTAGATCTAATTCTTTTTCCTAATTCATCTTTTCCTGACCATTCCACTGCACTCAGTCTAACTAGAGATTTACCGGCTTAACTTCCCCTCTACAGCTCACAGTGACAGACCACATAGTGTAGATTCGCAACTTCCCATCATTAGGAATGTTTAATTGGACAAAACTGCTTTTTGTCAGCTGCCTTTAAATGCTGCTTCTGAACGAAGAATGTTTACAGTGTTACAACAGTAGAACTTTGGCTTCATTTTTAAAGCAAACATCCTAAAAAGCCCAGGAATATCAGAGTGTTTCTGGGGAATGTAGCTGTCGTGCTCAGTCAAAGAAGAATTTCAGGCTGGAATCTCCTACCTAGATGTGAGTAATCTCACAGCACAAAGTACTGTGTAGAAGTACTAATAGTACTGTCCTAAAGATACCTTACTGTTTCTTTCCTGCGCAGATAAAGGAAGCCATGTAGCACAGCCCTGATAATGCTGAAGGTGCGCAGTCCGTGGTTCAGTGCAAGAGGGCCTGTTCTGCAGTCACGGCTTCTTGTTGCCTGCCTGATTCTGTTCTTCCTCCTTCCCCACCCACTTATTTCAAGCTATCTTTTGAAAATTCCAACTCACTGGGTTTTGATGTCTCTCTTTTCAAACACCTGGCTTGAGACACACTGAGCCTGATCTTCGCAGGTATTGATGATCAATAATAGCTCCTTATGGAGTCAATGGGGAACTAATAGTATTCAGCACCTTTCTGAGCCTAGTTTATAGGGTCTTCAGGGAAATGGGGAAGATTGCATCAAGCATACGGTCTGTGCTGCCTCTCTACTTCTCCTAATTGCTTTTACACCTCCCTCTGTCCTAAAACCTCTTGAAAATTCCAGTCCTCATCTCTCTTTTAGATAGTCTTTTTGGTTTTCTGTGCATTTATCATTCTTCTCTTTCAGTTTCTAAATTTCTCGCATAAAAAATCCGGGAAATGTCAGTTACCTTTCTTCCTATACCTTTCCTTTTACTTTCCTCTCCTCTCTTTTTCCCCACCGTTACTTGCTTTCTTTTCACCAGAAAAAAAAATGGGAAGGCACATGTCAGTGGCAACAGCACCATCTTCTGTTCTGCAAAGATTATGAACGCTTTACTCTCATAGTTTCTGAGTCCTCCGGAGGTGGGTCTCGTTGAAAAATTTTGAGCTAGAGCTGGATCTGAACCAACTCTTCACGAGTTTCAATGTCTGAACGAGTCTGACTCTATGTGGGGAATTACGGTTTTATGAAAGGCTACAAACTTCAGCTCTCATAGCAGTTATCTCTGTGAGCCACCTTTATATTTGTCTTTTATTCTCCTCCTCATGAAAGCTCAGTTGCAAAACTTTGGCTACTTCTGCTTTCCTTCTCTGTGGCTTGACACATTGCCAGTTTCTGACTTTATTTATTTATTTGTTTATTTATCGCAATTAGTGTTATCCTTATTCTCTACCGATAGTACTGCACTGATTGTCACCAGGGGAAATATACAGCCCAGACAGATGACAAGATACGCACAGACAGGGGATCAGCGTATCAGTCCACATAGAAGGCTGTAGACCTCAGAAGGTCATAGATCATGTGCTGCCTAAAATTTGTGTCAGTGTGACAACAAAGGGATGTTTGGCGTATAAAAGAGGAAAACGAGGTGGGAGTTAGCATGAGAAAAAGCACGAAGCATGAAGTCTTACTTGAAAGTCTAATATATGGACAATTAAGACTGGCAGCATGGGTAGGTCAGTGTGGTATTAGATAAGAGGCTGGGGAAGGACAAACTAATGGGTCCGAAACGGGAAAGGGAAAAGAAGCAGCATGTGTTTGATGTAGCACAGAAGAGGGAGCCAGCAGAGGGATGTAAAGGGAGAGGTGGCAAGGTCGAAACAGCAGGCTAAGAAACAGATCTTCGCAACAGCAAGATCTAATTATGGTTAAGATTGCTTTTGTTAAGCCAGGGAAGGGGAGGTGGATGTGATACGATGACAGCCCAGACAATAATTTTAGGTATGTGGGCAGATAGGAATGGGCCTGTTTGGGGGAAATTATGCAGACAGAATTTGCAAGATACAGGGTTTGTTCATCTTTCACAATAGAGTTTCGGAATAGAAACATGGAGCTAGCTCCACAGGTAGCTTGTGAGCAGTGATAGCTGACATAATAACAGTAGACATACTGTTAGTCAGATTGGCATATAAGAATCAGACTGGAACGCAAGTGTTGAAATTAACACTGAAGTAGAACTGGAGAGGACAAAGTCCAGGCTCACTGTAAGTGGGCAGTTAAGTTCAGAAATGAAAGAGGAGGGAGAGAAGGTAATAGCTGGAGGGACAAGCTGAATCTCATTTTAAAATGGTAACGATTAAGACATGCTTGCATTGTGACGTGAAAGAGCCAGAAGAAAGGATTAGAAGCAATGGAGGTGGGGGGCAAATGAAACAAGTATGAGAGGATCAGGAGATAACAGCACAGCCACCTTATAGAAGTGTAGTCATCAACTTTCCTGGCTGCCTATCAATTATTTCCTCTTTCAGTTTGAACACTTCTGCCTCTATCTCTCTTAGCAAGGGGGTTCAAGGACTATAGGACAAACTGACAAAGACAAGGTGACTTTCTTCTTTCCCTTTCTCACCTCTTATAACTCTTTTTCCTTATCCCCTGGCAGAGAGCAGAAGTTTCTCAGTAACCACCCCTTCCTAGTCCTTCCACTTCCACCCATCTTGTCCAGCTTCAACTAAACCTAGAAGATATATATCTATGTCTGTATTTGGGTATGAACCTTTACCATAGTATCTGGTCCCCTTGTCTGCATGTGCTGCCTTGGAGTGAGATTCATGTACAGGCTATGTGCGCTGCTGTTTTTTTGCACAACAGCACTTAGGAAATCTAGAAGAGGATGTGAATATACCTAACTATCGGGTAAGGTTTATTGTATGGAGCACATCTGCGTTTTTTCATTTCATTCTCCCATTTTATTGTGGGATAGGGATGTGGTGGGAAATTCTCTGCATGACTTTTTTTCAGAAATCTCCCATCTACTTCTCCTGCATGCAGTGGGAGAGGAGAGAAAAGGCTGTGTTATGTACCTCGTCCTCCTAGAAATCTTACGCTATGCAGACTCACTCCCATGGACTTCAGCAAGGAAACAAAATCACGCTGCAGAGTCAGCTAAGCCCTCCTCCTTATGAGCTGTGCAGAATTACCAGTAAACGTGCAGGTGGTAGTATGGGACTGTAAGAGTTTTCATGAGAAGAAAGGTATTTTGCGTGATGCAAAACCAGCATTGACACAAAATTTTTTAGAGACATCATCTTGGCCTGGGCTCTAATAATCTAATGTGGTGCCTCAGTTTAGCAGTGGCTTTGTGGCAATGGCATAACACATGCTTCCAAAATTGTAAGTGGGGATTTCCAAGACATAACTAACTGTAGTTTATACTGTAGTTTTGTCCGTGATCCTTTTCCAATAAAGCCAACTGCTGGAATGGTCATCCACAGATTGTTCCTAGTACAGAACTGCCCGATTGTGTGATCACAGGGGGAAACATTTAAATCAGAACAAGTATACGTTTGTCTAAAAGAGGGCGCGGTTAACTAAGGCACTGATTTTTTTAAGTAGGGGTGTGAGGAAGGAGCCTCAGTCTTCTTGTATGGCTAAATTGGTGTAGCATTATGGGTCCTGATGAAAACCAATACACTATTATTGTTAAGTATCTGAGTTGTAAAATCAGTGCCAACTTGGTCAGCTAGTTGTCATGTGCTGGAAACCCAAATCATCAGCAAAGGTGCTGTTACAAAGTTCAGGTAAGCATCAACAATAATAGGTGCTTCTCATCTCTGTCCTGCCTCCCCTAGGCTCAGTAATAGTATTAAATGGCACAGAGAGGCTCTGGTTAGGGGAGAGTAGTGTGTAGTAAGTCCTACATCTGTTATGGGGAGTTGGGAAGCATTTTGCGGCCTATAGATAGTAGTGGCCTGTGAAGAGGACATGTCCAGACTGGCCATTTATTTCAGGGCTGTCTGCTATTGTGGTGGACTGGTTTTGATGTTCCAGGTAATTCCTCTTAGTCTTAGGTTTCTAAAACAGATTAATCTGATTGAGGGAGAATATCTCATATGGCAGAAATAAAGCAAGCAGCTGCAGGCTGTCCTCTCTAAAAAAACCCCAAGCGATGTCAACCTTTCATCTAGCCCATACGCTGAGGTTGGAGTGGACCTGGATAGGTCAGGGAATACAGAATATCTTCTAAATAGGAGTGCAGAATATCTTCTAGATATGAGAGATCGGCAGGTGTGGGATGTTCTGAGTGCTGAGGCTGGTGCAGTAAGCCTAGGCTGAAAGGGCTTTGGGATCCTAGAGGTGGCTGCAGCTGGCAGGCTGGGGACCTGTGAACAGGGCTGGCTTGGGAAGAAGGCAGGAAAGGGTTGGGATAAGCTTGGAAAGTGGAGAAAACAGAATGGGACATGGTCTTTGGTGAGGTAGGGGTACGTGTTGGAAGTGTAGAGCTGGAAAGCACAAATTTAGGGTCCTAGCATGAGGACACTTAACGAGTACGGCGTGAGGGTGTGAATGCTGTGGCTCTTGCCATTTGAAAATTACAAAATGCTGCTCCTTGCTCCTTTTCTCTCTCTTAACTCCGTATCCACTTTTCCAGGGTTTTTTGGTTTTGCTGTTGTTTTTTATCTTTCCACATCACGTTCCACTCAGAAACTCCCCAGCCTCATCTCCCATGGGCTTAATTTCTCACCTACTTCTGTTGGTCTGATAAGATGATCTGCAGTGAAACAGTTCAAATTTAAATGCTGATGTTTAACTTGATGTAATAAGTCTTTAGATTTGGCACCCCACTGTGATAAAAATAAAGGCAAGGCAGAATTCAGACAATAATGGAGAAACAGCACCTAGCATTTTATTCCATTTTGATTACTAGTTGTGCAGCCCTTTAGCGCTTCGTCTTACAGGAGCCTGGAAGGGAAGAGTAAGATTGTAATAAAGAAGGGATACCCTGCTTGGCACTTTTTCAAGCCTGATGAAAGAAACACCCACAATTCATCAGACTGAGTGCTATAAGTAACAAATGGAAGAATTACTAAAGACGTCAGAGCAAATGGAAAAGCAAACAAAATGTATTATGGCATGAAAGAGATTTCAACTGTAAGCATCCTATTTACTAATATACATGTCCTCTGAAAAACATTTTTCTGCATATGAAACAAAGAACTAGGTTTCACTTTACATTTAACTAAATGCATCAGTTTGAACAGTTTTCTTGAGCTTTTTCTAGATTCTATATTTTATATGTAACATGCAGAGTGGTAAGGCATACGGACACTGTGTTCGCTAGCGGATTTAAAATAATTCCTTTCTACCTTCTCCTGCTAGAATATATCACATATATAGTCACACTACAGGTCCACTTCTAATAAGGAGCTCCAGCCATTTTGCAATCAGTAGACTCTCAAAGGTACCAAATTTCTAATGAAGTTTGGGGAAGATGGATAGCCAGGAAAAGGAGAGACTGTACTCATGTGATGTGGAGAGAGTGATCAAGTGGCAGCTCAAACTGAAAACTTTCAGTCTTTCTTTCTTCTTCATTAGATGCCTAAGCAACTACAGCTTAGCCACTCCCATACCCATTGGAAACTATCTTGGATCCGTGCTGCTGCGCAGGGAATTTGCTGTCCATTGCTTTCGCAGGAACAGAAAGTTCCAGATTTGCCCTCGCCTGTAACCATGTCTTCTGGGAGAGTAGCTTGCCACCATTTTTGATGTGCTGATCTCTAAATTTTTTTCATGGGAACCGTAATCTTGTATGGTGAATTTACACTTACTGGAAATCGGGTTGCTTTTCTTGGTTACGCTTTGGCTGCACTAGTACATTAAGCTGCTTGGGAGTTGCTCTCTGGCCCCAGTGCCAGTGGCCTGGACGCTTGTAACGAGCTAACGGCAGGGAGCCAGGGCCCAGGAACGCCTCCGGTCTCTTCTGGTGGCAGATGCAGGGCATTCGGGTAAACTTCTGGGACGCTGCGATGACAACGTAGACTGGTTTCAACAACTCATATTGGCGTTAAGCGGTAGCAAGCCCGACAGAGGGAAACACTGAGCGTTTTGTGTATTACTGCTGCTCCGTCTTGCGTTGCAAGGTGCGTGAAGCGTAAGGAGGGCTTCCAAGACACGCAACGAAGGAAGTTCACCGCCTCGAACGCGGCGCTGACACCCAAGACGCGTTAGGCCTTCCTCTGCTCAGCCCGCGAGAACACACAGGGGGCTCCAGCTTTGCGCAGCGGCCGAGACAACTGGAAACGTGCGTCAGGGATGCAGGCAGCCCTCCCCGCGCAGGCCTGCGGGGGTACGCGGGCACCGCCCCGCCCCGGCAAACAGAGCTTTCCCGGCGCTTTCTCCTCAGCCCCGGCGCGACGGCCACCACGCTCGCGCCGCTTACCACGACCGGCCCACGGGACCTGCCCGTCCCACCCGCGAGCGGGCGGCGGGGCCGCGGCCGAGGCGCCTGAGGCGAGGCGCCTCCCCTCCCGCCTCCCGCCCCTCAGCGCCGCGCAGGGGGCCGGGCCCCGCCCGCCCGCCGCCGCCCGCGCAGGCGCGTCGCTGCCCGCTGCCCTCCCCTCCGCCCCGCAGGATGGAGGTGGTGCTGGCCGACGCGCTGCTGTCCCGCTGCGGGGATCCCTGCGCGCTGCTGCGGGCCGTCTGCGCGCCGCTCTCCGCCGAGCGCGCGGAGGCGCTGCGCCTCCTGCTCCAGCGCCTGGCCGCGGGCGGGACGCCGCCGGGCGAGGCCGAGGAGGCGCTGCGGCGGGTCGCCTGGGAGGTGGCGCTGGAGCGGTGCCGGCCGCTGCTGCGCGGCGGGGGGGAGGCGGCGGCGGCGGCGGCGGGTGGCGGGGAGCGGCTGCGGCTGGCGCGGGCGGCGCGGGGGGCGCTGCGGCACTGCGTGCAGCTGTGCGGGGCGCCGCTGGCGGCGCGGCTGGCGCGCGACGCCCTGGCGGAGCTGGCGGCGGGCGGCGGGGCGGGCGCGGAGGCGGCGGTGGAAGCGCTGGCGGCGGCGGCGCCGCGGCTGGAGGAGCCGGCGCTGGTGGCCCGGTGCGTGGCGGCGGCGCTGGCCTTGGTGCGGGAGGAAGGGGAGGGCGAGGCGGCGGCGGCGCTGGTGGCCGGGCGGCTGCTGCCGGCGCTGGGCGGCAACGTGGCGGCTCTGAGGCGAGTCTGGGAGGGGCTGCTGGGCGGCGGCGGCGGCGGCGGCGGCGGGGGGGGGCCGCCGCGGGCCGGGCGGGCGCTGCTGGCGCTGAGCGCCCTGTCCGACGCGGTGTTGCCGCGGGGCCCGCCGGGGTCGGGGCCGGACGCGCGGCTGTGCCCGCGGTTCTGGCGGCTGGTGCAGGAGGGTCTGACGGAGCGGGACGGGCTGTGTCGGAAGCGGGCCCGCTACCTGCTGAAGAGAGCCCTGGACCTCAGCGGCGGGCAGCGGGCCGAGCTGCGCTGCCCCGCGGACGGCCGAGACGGTACGGCGGGGAGGGGGGGGGGGGTCTCCACCCGGGCTCTGAACGGCGGGGGAGAAAAGCGGTTTTCTTCTCTTTTGTTGTTGTTAGAGTCGAGCCTGTTTTGGTGGTCTGCTGAGAAGAACGAGAAACTTACGCAGTTCTGGGAAACTTACATTCTGATCATGGAAACTCTGGAAGGAAACCAGGTAGGAGCGCCGTAGGAATCTGCGCCCGCCGTGGTTTGTAGGCGATGCCTTGCTTCTGGCACGTGGGCCGCAAATGCTGTTACGGGGTAAAAGGTTTCCACCTTTGGTGGCGGAGGGTATCCAAGTAAGCGTTAACAGGAGTGTGTTTATTTCGGATTTTAAAGACTCGAAACCTAGCACGGGTAGCTGATTTGGAATAAATTCAGAACTCTGTCTTTGAAATCGTTCTGGTTAAAGCAGGGGGTTGAACTAAGAAGGAAGAACCTGGGTTGCAGCTTATGGCAAGGCCACAGGTACCCTGTTTCTTAGTGAGAATCAGGCTACAGCAACTTCACACCCTGTTTTCAGTAGAGGGGACTACATCTGTATGGTAAAGCACCTGTGGCCTTGGATGAAAATTACCGACTTTGACTCGCTGTCCAGTGTACTTGGCAGAAAGATTCCTCTTGACTCCAGGCTTCCGTAATGGTGTGGTATTGTGATGTTAACTGTTAGCTGTGACTACCTCTTTATTTCGTTTGGACATAATTGTCCTCCAACTGAGAGGAAAAGTATTTACCAAAACGTTTAATTTCAGAGATTTGTGCTGGTTTTATTATATTTTTGATGAATAGAGTGGTTGGTTATTACGAAGTATTTTTCTTGTGATACAGCAGCGTGGAAGTAACAGTTTTTCTTCAGTGCTAAACTACGATTTGAGTGTTGCATACCAAGTGCCGGCATCAGATGCACAGATGTTGCAGGTTTATTTAAATGCAGTTGCATTGTCAATTATTATATTAATGCTATTGATAGTAAATTCTAGCCCATGATTAAGTGCTGGTCCCTAGGTTTGAGATATAAACTAACTACTTACATCTGATTTGCATTTCAGATCCATGTCATAAAGCCAGTACTACCAAAACTAAACAGTTTATATGAGCATGCTATATCAGGGGAAAAAGGTAAGACGTAACTTTTTCTGAAACATCTCCTAAATATTATGCAATTAAGTCACCCCATCACCACCCCACCCACCCACCCCCATTTTAGTAGCAGCTTTTTGTTATGTTTTGTTTCTCAAATTAGCTGTTTTCTGGATGGCTATTCCAGTTTTTGTGGGTCTGCTGTATGCATAGGTTGCTTGGCAAACATGCACAGGCAGTGCCGCTCTGCTCTGAGAAGAAGAAATCCTAGCATATGCTTATTGCTTACTGTGTTATCTTGAAATATTTTTTTCTGTCAGCAAACCCAACTAAATGGTGCTTTTCCACTACGTTTTGCTTTACTTCAGCTAAGGTGAAAATAAAATAAAGCCAGAGATTCTTGGAGTGGGGTCATATGAGCCAAGTCACCTGCACAACTCCGTAAAAGGGAGAATAAAACCCAACTCATTGGAAGTGGGGGGAGAAGAAATAAAATGAGTGCTGAGACAGCATGTTGAAGGATGTAATGTCATAAACTGCAGGGCAAAATGAAGCACATCTAATTACATAGTGCAAGATGTTAAGAGATTTGTAAAGGGGGAAGACAATGTGAAAGTGTTGCAGGTGAATACAATGTTAGTATGAGGACAGTTGCAGGAAGAAGGATGTGGTTTTTCCACTTGTTGGTCATTTTAATTTGTAACTACTAAAATTTAGAGGGTAATATTTGAAAGCCATGTTAGGGGTTTTTTTTGTATTTGAGATTTAGCAGGGTATTTTTATAATTCTAATATGTACAGTCATCTTTTTGAAATATCCTGTGAATTGACTATGATGTTGTCCAGAATGTCAGTATGTTGTGTATTAATATGTTAATGTGTCACTTGTCAGTTCTGTGTCAGTTTAGAAGAATTTGCTTTTGTAACAGGTTGTTGGTTGTTTCACCCATCATGGCACATGTGCATTTATAAACGAATGTTTGGGAGCGAGAATAAAACATTGACAAAGGAAGGCATTCTTCATTTTCTGGAGCTTTATGAAACAAAGCATCTTCCAAATTCACTTGGTTTTTCGGAGGTAAGGATGTTACTGTTACTTGCCAGAACAAACAGATGTTCTAATTTGTAATATATCTTAACACTAATTGCCTCAGTAGTGCTGGAATTAGGCACGTTCTGTAAAAATACCCTCTTACTTAGCTGTGCAAGTGATAGCAACATTTGTAAGTGGCATCAAATATATAATTACTTGAAAAATGGCCAGGCTAGAGGGAATGTGTTTTTGAGTGCAGTCATTCATTCCCATACTTCAAACTGTCGTGGCTTAACCCCAGCTGGCGACTAAGCACCACGCAGCCGCTCACTCACTCCCCCCCACCCAGTGGGATACGGGAGAGAATTGGGGAAAAAAAAAAAAGTAAAATTCATGGATTGGGATAAGAACAGTTTAATAGAACAGAGAAGAAGAAAATGGTAATAATAACAATAATAAAATGGCAATGATAATAATAAAAGGCTTGGAATATACAAAACAAGTGATGCACAGTGCAGTTCCTCACCACTCGCTGACCGATGCCCGGTTAGTTCCCGAGCAGTGATCCTTCCCAGCCCCACTCCCCCCAGTTTATATACTGGATGTGACATCACATGGTATGGAATATCCCTTTGGCCAGTTTGGGTCAGCTGTCCTGGCTGTGTCCCCTCCCAAATTCTTGTGCCCCTCCAGCCTTCTTGCTGGCTGGGTATGAGGAGCTGAAAAATCCTTGACTTAGTGTAAACTACTTGGCAACAACTGAAAACATTGGTGTGTTATCAACATTGTTCTTATACTGATCCCAGGACATAACACTATAGCAGCTACTAGAAAGAAAATCAACTCATATCCCAGACAAAACCAGGGCACAAACTAATGCTTTCTAGTTAAAGTTGGCTCCCAGTTTATTGAGATTAGTTACCAGAGGTGAAATTCTCTGGGGTGATTGATGCTTCAGATTTTCAGAGCCCCCTGAACCTCTCCAAAATTATTATTTAATTGATTGAACAGTGTCTTGGATAAACCTGGTCAAAAGACTTCAAGTCTGTGCATATTGTCTCCTACTCAAGGATGGATTTTGAAGATCCATTGCTAGGTAAACCTGTGAGGAGGTGAATGTCTCTGTAGTATAATCAGTATATTACTGTATCCCATTAAAAACTACACTTTAAAACATTCCATATGTGGGAAGAAATATTGTAAGTTTAAAGTTCTTAATTTTTTTTTTTGTTAGATTCATATGTAGGTTGACTCGCCAACCAGCCTACGCTGTAGTAAGGAATGATCTATATGACGCTATTATTTCTTCTCTCCTTCGTAGAAGGAGCGTTGCCCTCAGAGGTTAACGTTTCTGATTTATACAAATAAAGCCAGCTTCTTGATGACCAACTTGAAATCCAGTCAAACTTAAAACATACCCTAAATCTTTCTACTTCTGTTGGCCCAAGTCTTTCTTTTATTTCATGTTTCAATATCTTTTCTCCATCTGTTTCCCGAAAGGATTTCTTACTTGCCTGCACCTTTCACAATGCTGTGAAAATGTGAAATGTAACTAGTGAAAAAATTGCTTCGCTTGTTTATTGTCCTTTTCCCTCTTCTTTTTAGTTTGCTCCTCATTTTGCTCCTACTATTTACTACTAGTAAGAGTATTCTCTAATTTCTGACTCTATTCTTTTAAAGTCTGGTGAAATAAGTCTAATTAGCCTCTATGTAATAGTGCCTTGCAAGTGTACATTTAGCCATTGTTATTGTTTCCTTTTATCAGTTTGTTATTGGACCATTAATGGATGCCCTCTCAGAAAGTTCCCTCTATAGCAGGTAAGCCTTTTATTTATTTTTTAAATTATTTATTTTTTAAAATGTATTGATTATGTATACGTATACTTATAATACTGGTTTGAGTATGTGGGTAAAATCTTAGATAAAGGAAAACATATTAATAAACAAATGGTGCTGCTAAACTCACTGAGAGGTAGTGAGTTTTTCAGGAAAGTTGGGTGGCTGTGAGCAAGATGAAGCAGGTTCAGTTTTATCCTAGTAACAGCAGCATAGGGATGCCTCAAGGTCCTATTTTACATCTTGTGTTAAAATACTGATTTGGAAATATGATAAATGAACAACTTAGCGAAGTATTTTTTTACCTCCTCATTTTCTTGCCACACAGAAAGAAGGGGCTGCTCTGATTGTTGCCAATTCGTAACTGATTGAAGTGGGTTTTTGACAGTGCCTGGTTATCTTTTGGGAAATTAATACTTTTTCGCAGGAGACTATTTGCAGTCAACAGATGACAGTAGCCTCCCTTGGTGTAGATACGTAAAGGACACACAAAAGTTTGAGGAGTTGTAAGTTGCTATACATTCAGTGTACTGATGGCATTCAGTCCTTTGCGATACTTGCATGGAGAGTACTGAGAACAGGGAATAAAGTGCTGAATGCGCTTCATACGCTCGGCATTATGCCAGATGCAGTGGCTTGGGTGATTCAGCTAGCAATCTGAAACTCAGTTCAGAACGATGTTGGAGGAGCGTTGACTGGCTGACCTTGCTAGGCAGCTAGGAAAGTTGATACTGTCTCTTGATGTTCTTTTTTCAGTGGGGGGCAGCACAGACTGTGATTGTCGCTTATTAAACTGGTGAGCAGTTTGGATTGGGTGATTCTGGGTAAAGTGTAGTCAAAATAGGTTGTTTCAGCTAAAACATGTCAGGACAAATGTGACGTCTTTGGGCTCTGGCAGCAGTTAGCATTTCTCATCTCAATTAGCTGGCTGCGATATGCTTTCCGTGGGCATACATGGACAGGAAGTCTGAAGCAAGTGCTGCGTGTTTCAGTGTGTGTGTTAGAGCTGTGTTGGATCAATGCTTCATAATTTTCTCTCTTAGCTTCTGTATTTCTAGTGACATGTGTTGGCACGTGTAGAGGAGGCTCATGTGTGAGTATACCAAGAATATACAAAGTTGTTAGGTTAACGTCAAGCTGTGTGAGAGAAAACTGTAAAATCTCTTGACTGTCTGATGCTAATCCTTGATAGCCAGGATCCTGAGACTTCTGGTTGTCTCTCTTGGTCTTGTGGAGTGTTTCTTGCATCTCTACTTTTAAAAGCTTCTGTGCTGGTCAGTGGTTTTGTTTATCCTGAGTTTATAACCTGTTCTAGGGAGAAATCCTTGCTCTCTAGCACACTTGTGTAGGTGATTTTTCTTCACTGTTCTCCAGATCAGACTGGTTGCATCCCCACTGCATACCACTGATCTTGTCCCATGGGCCTTGGCAGCCTGCTCCCAGAGGCCTGTGTCATTCTGTGGATGCGGGCACAGGGTTGAACTGACAGTGCTGTTTCTTACTGTGGGCTCGATGTAAGATGCTCTCACCCCTGAGTAACTTGAATTGAGGCTGCGCTTGAATGCCGGAGTATGCTGCCACCATGTCCTTGTAGGTGGCCAGGTAGAGTCATGCTGTTGTGACTGTCCATGTCTTCTGTGTTTTTGCTGGGTGCTGTTGGAATACTGGGGTAAGTGGAGGATGCAAGCTGATGCACTCCATCTCTGTGGCCTGTTGGAGCAGTCTGCAGTGAATTAACCACTGAATTGCACTTTGTTTTAGTTTAGGGCAATCCTACTTGTAGCTGTTAATGTATCCATTGTGTATTTGATGTTTTAAAACCCAACAGGACACCAGGTCAGTTAATGGGAGCCTGTCCTCCTTTGGGAATGAGGCTACAGAAGTTTTTGGCTACTTATATCATGCTTCTTCCAGAGGAAGAAAAAGGTATGTTTCAATTCCACCATTACCTTTTTTTAAATACAGAAACCAAATAAAAACTATGGACCCCTTTTCTGTATCTCATGTAAAAATTTGCCACTATTTTTCTACGTTACTTCCGAGAAAAAAAGAGTAGTTCTACTTGTGGCAGTGGAGTTTCCAGAGAAGAGAGGGTTCTTCAGAGGCTTTGAGGGATGCTGCAGTATTAAGCTACAAAATTGTTTTAGGGGCAAACTGAAGCAGACTTATTTTTTTTATTAAGAAAATAAACTCCTAAGTTCTGAAGGTGAACAGTATTTGCAGATTCTTTTTTTCTTTATTTGTCAGCATAGATAAGACTGCTGAGCAAAATCTTTAGAACTATTCTTTTTGTTTATTTGTTTTGAGGAGTCTTGGTGTGGTTTTTTTGGTTCGGGTTTGTTTTTTGTTTGTTTTTTTTTTTAACCTATCTGCCTGACTACTTTAGTCACAACCTGTGTAATTAGGCATTCAAAAGAGCTGGTCCAAGTGCTGAAGCAGAAGCTGAATTAAGGATTCTTTTACTGTGAGCTTGGATGGAGGAAGATTTCTGAGCTTGTTCCAAATTTTGGTGTTAGTGCAGGCTGAAAAGAAGGGGCAACCTTTCACAGACCAGAATTTAATATCTGGTCTAATTGGATTAAATAAGAGTAGAACCAGCTCCGTTCAGTATCCTGTATCTACAGGTACATATTCTGGTAGGAAACACCTTGCATGTTTGTAATGCCATATATGTCCTATTTCTCTGCCCTGTCCCAAGGCAGATACATTTTTATCACAACATGGAGGGTCTGTGATTAGCAACCCTGAGACTTGGTGACCTGTTTCTAGAAACTGTAGCTGTGGTCGCTTGTTGGGGCTTGCTTTGGCAATGCCAGCATCCATTAAACTAGTTGAGTTGCCGTGTACTTTGGTCTGCCATCATGGACTGACTAGCAGCTTAAAAAAGGCATTGTCTAGTACTCAAAACAGTCAGAGTTAAAATTACATTACTGAATATGGTGAATAATGCAGATCACCAAAGCCAAAATTAGGTTTATTTCTGGTTGTCTCCTTGTCATGCTACCTTACTGACAGACTTCTTTTGGAATGCACTTTTTTCATTGAAATAATCAGGAAATTATTCTGTTGTCTTTCATTTAACTTCAGTAATGATCATAACTCTCCTGCTGGGGTCTGTGTCATTTAAATGCATTGGACAACAAGAAATCACTTTGGATTGTTTGTTTTGTTTACTATTATCTTAAGGTAGTTTCCTGTTAAAATTTATTCGGAAGATGACAAGTAGGCATTGGTGCGCTGTTCCCATTTTGTTTCTTTCTATGGCTCTGGCATATATCCCAGCGTGTAAAGTACTGGGCACTGAAGGACTTCATGCTTTAAGGTAAAATGTACAATGCATTGTGTTCTTACAGACTTATAAAGAAATGTGCTGAACATCTGGAGAGCCAGGATTTAATTCATGGTGGTTACATCTGGGAGGATGTGGTAGTTGTGCATGGGAATGGAAGGTTCTGTCTCCTTTATGTCCTAATTAACAGAGGAAAGCAATTTAAGAACCAATGTATTTATATCTCTGTGTGACTTAAAAACCGACTATTTTGCATCTCAGACCTTTGTCATTGCTTCTTTTTTGGCATTGTTTTTCCCTGGTCTTCCATACTTCCTCACTGATATATCAAACAACTTCTTTTCTTCTAATTACATTAAAACCTTGTTTAATGGCAGTTGAGGCTGTATCAGGGGACAGCCCATAAAATTGAAAACTGAAAGACATATAAATAAAAGGCTAGATAAAAGTTCTTGGCATGCGTATTGTCCTTAATCACACTGATGCTTCCTAAGTTTCTGCTTTCACTTCATAGAGCCACTAAAAATTATTCCAGTTTAATATGCAGTCGTTATTCCAGTTTAATAAAATTTGAGCTTTGAAGGAAAATCTTTACTGGAGGTTGAAGGAATATTGGATAAAAGTAGTTTACCAAAAAAAGGCAAAAAAAAAAAAGTCAGACATACCTCTGCTGATAAAAGATGACTGAAGGTTTCTTTCAGTTTTGTGCTAGAGTGAGAATTTGATGGCAAACATTTTATTTCTGTATTTCTTCCAGATAGATATGTAAATATTAAATTATCCGTTTGAACTGATGTGATCATGGGGATTGTTCCTTTAGTTTTGGTTTTGTTTTGGCCCCTCTTCCCACGCTTTTTGTTTTGTCAGGTATATGCTTATTCAAGTTTTAATATCATTTTTTGAAAGTACCTGTAGCAGTGGTCTTGGTTCTGGATTGTTTGCTGTCTGATCAGGCAATGATGGTGTTATACTTACTAGAATATGTTTGTTAAATACAATCTCATATATTGAAAATGATTTTCATGTATTTGCTAATTATTAATGTTTAAACTTCCTAAGTGTGTGTTTTCTTCAGTGCATATATTTCCTCTTTCCAGAGATGTCCTCCAGTGTACTATGATTACACATCAGATTTTGTTGCGTGGAGCTGCTCAGTGCTATCTTCTTCAAACAGCTATGCGTTTGACAGATGTGGTGAGTTTGGTTTTGTTTTTTTTTTTTCTTCCTGGTGTAATAGAAATACACTAAGCACTTTTACAGGGTAAACAGTGGTCAAAAAATTGCTAAGTACAACAGGGAACAAGCGATTTTGCTGGATTTGCCATTTCTTTTAGTGACTACTTAAAAATTATGCTATGTGTAAGTATGGGTATGCTTCTGTTAACTTTGGTTTTCGTAAGATGTATTTTTTTCATGACCTTTTATTAGTTGATGTTTTCTTGTAGGGTTTTCATGCAGTAGCTATGGAATAGTATTATATTAGTATATCCACTGTATAAACTCAGGTTTTAACAGACAGAAACTAAATGGACCTTCCTGAAACACCAAAGAGAATAAAAGTATTCATGATACCAGAATGATAAAACTACCGTTAATGTTGAAATAGCAAGACCTTAATTATTCAGTAGTTAAAGTATTCATGTTTTGGTTGTCTTATGACATGCTTGCTTTCTAGATGAGCAGACAATCTTCTGTGTTGTGTGTTATGGCCATAAACTTGTCTGAGCAGAATTTCCTTTTGGAAATACAGAAATAGTACTTACCAGTGTCTCTTACTTATGTGCATTCATTTAAAAGGTGTCACCTGTGAGTAGCACTATTCTTCCAGTCATTCCTTAACTTTCAGATAGATTTTAATACTTGGGAAGATTAAATTGTGTTCCTTGGTAAAGTTAAGTTGGTCCTAACGAGGCAAAAATGAGTCTGTGTCATGGAAAGGAAAAAGTCAGTTTCTTTTTCTGAAACTTTTGCCAGATGACAGCAAACTTCTTGAGTTGTTATATAGATGTTATCTGTTGTATATTACGTTGGCAACTATTGTATCTTGATTAATTTCTTCAGGAGAAAGTGTCCCTCCCAGAAGTTTCAAGCTTTCTTTTGTCCCTTAGACCAGAGGAATCCCTAAGGAGAGATACTATGTTATGGATGGAGGTGAGAACTGAAGCTGGTTTTATGTTCATCAGACATTTTTTAATACCTATACAAATGCATGTTTTATTATTGCTAATTTAATATTTAAATAGTTAGCTACTTTTGCATTGGTACATTCTGCAATTTCTGGATGTGGAGTCCTGAGGGATTTATGTTTCACTTGAAAGCTGTGATTTTTTTTTATTATTAGTTTTTTTTAATGCTATGGAGGTGTTAGTGTTAACCCTAAACAAATTAAGCAGATTCATAGTGGAAGAATTCTAAGGTGGTTGAAGGTAAGGTAAGGTGGGTGAAGAGAAAAATAGGACTTTTTCTTTCTTCAGCAGAAATCCTCAGTTCTGCAGAAAAAGCAGCTCTTTCTCGAGGCTGAGGTTTCTTTGAACTCCTTTAGAGCTCATATGCCCCAGTTCATTGCGTTTCCTAGAGTTCATCTCGATATTGCAGCTGTTGGGTGTAACCATATTGAAATGCAAATCAGAATCAGGTCTTACTTGGACTTTTGGTCCCTGAATACTGGTCCTTTAAGAGACTTCTATGTGTTCATCAGAGTCCTAGTCTTCTGCATCCTTTGCCATGATGGTAGGAACTAAAATTGCTATTGGTAACCCTGTACTGGTATCTGTAATCTATCCCATCAGGGATCCACGCTCACTCCTCTACCTGGTTGGTAACTTCATGGAGAGAGTGCAAAGCAGGGCACCTTATGGAATCCACAGAGCCACGACTTGGGCTTTTGTCTCTTCTTTTATTAAGGATACCAGGTGGATGTAACATCCTCAGCTGGAGCTGCTCTTGCTCATCGGATTCTACAGGCAGTTAATTTCTGTATATTATATATATTCTCTTAATGGCTACTTCCCCCTAATCTCCCCTCAACTATCTGTTGTAAAATTTCATTTGATGGAAAAGAATGCTATTTTGTAAGTTTATTCTATCTTTAGAGGGGTAGTCTGCTAGTATGGTGCATGTTTTCCCTTTCTTTTAGTTTTGAAATTACTGTCCGAGATAATGTGGATCCTGAGACTCTGAATGGGCCAGTATACAGGCCAAAAAAATTGTGTAAGAGCTGCCTCTGATTTGCATGTTGCTTGGAGGAACCCAGCACTGACAGAAATAACAGGGTAATCTCAAAGGGAAAAATGTGCCTACCATGTACAGTGAGATCATAAATTTTAAATTTCCACAGGATATATGTTTTATGTCTTTGCAAGATGCAAAATGCTGTGAAAAAAAAATTCAAAGAAGAAATAATTTTGTATATAGGATATACTGGAGCCAGCTGAATACGTAGCCATAACTTTTGGTTAGTTGTAGAGCAATATAATGATAAAATTATTTTTTGCATGGTGTCTTCTTGTAAGTATACTACACATTTCATCTTATTCCACTGATTTTTGGCATAAAAATTAAAAAAAAAAACCACCCCAAACCAAAGTGGGTCTTGCTAGATAACACTTGACTGTGGGAAGCTCTTTTGCGATAAGGAAATTTTTACCAGTCTTGCTTATTTTTAAGAGCTATGTTTTTTGTTATATTGGTGCCAATGATCTTTTTGTGGGTGCTCTGAATTACTCTCTGGAAGAACCTTTTTCTGTGTTAGTTAGAAGGGAATAGTCTGCTAAACCTCAAGGTAGCTCCAGTGAACACCTTCACAGTGTGGATTTGTTGATGTAACAGCTCGTGTTTAACAGTGCTTTAGTGTGCTGCTGTTATGTTGGTAATGTCAGTACACAGCTGACATGTATTTAAGTAGTAACATACTGGTTTTAATTTAGCTTTGCAGTTGGTTGCAAGTGAATGACAGATGCTTCAGAAAGTCTACAACCTCTGATTTTGAACATCTGGAGACAACATCATTATGTCAATATGTACGCAGTCTTGTGGGAGAGTACCTTAAGACACCAGCATCTGAAAGTAAGTTAAATGTTTATTAATAAAAAAAGATTTTGAAGATAATTCAAACAAAAAACTACAACTGTCCTTTGGATTTTAGAAGAGTTGTTTGTTTCTTTATATTGTACCTATTCCAATTCTATCCAATTTGTGGTATTCATGATTCTTAAGTTTGAACTTTATTTTCTAATTCTGGTTTTCCTTCATAAAATACAGTCCTGCAGTATTAATTGAAAGTTAAGCCTTAATACTCAATTTTAATGCTGCACTGATGCTTGTCCATTTAGTCCTTGGGCTATATTATCTGTAATTCCATGGCAAACATCTGTGTTTCACATCTAAAAAGTGATGTTTGTAATTTCCTGGTTTGATATGAATCTTAGCTTATAAGCAGCTCTACAGAGGAAAAAAAAATCAACCATGTCCAGCTGCTTGAACTGGACCTCCTAAGTGTGTTTTGCTTTCTAAATTCCCAGAGCCAAAAACATAGCTGTCAAAAACCCCTAAAACCAGCTGATGTACTACTATTTAAGAAACAATTTTATAAGTATGATGATGTAGTCCTGCATAAAAGATCGATGAAAAGAGAAACTTCAGTTAGGTTTTTTTCTAATATCCTTTCAACAGAATAGTTTTAGTTAATGTTCAGCTGGTCAAAATGACAGCTGATGTTTCTGATGAAGCACAGTGGAATTATGTTCTTGGTTAACTTCATTTGAATATACTAATGTATTTTTAAGAGCAATAGAAAAGTCTTTTGGGAGTTACCACATAATATATAACACATTGCCTAAAATTGATTTCAGCATAGAGACCAATGGGATCAGCCTCTTAGAGGCGTAGAGGAAAAGCAATTCTGTTTGAGTTTAGTTTGTCTGTATAAAAGAATGAAAAAAAATTAGTAGTAATATTCTTGTTAGCATTAATTGTTGTTATACCACTTTTCAAATACTATGGAAACCTTAAAATATCTTTAAGCAGGAGAAAACTGCTTAATGCCTGACTGGTTTGAAGCTAAGCTTGTCGCAACAATGATTCTGTTGGCTGCAGACGTGGAACAGATGAGGAATAAACACAGGTAAGTATGAAATATCTTATTTTATATTTCTCTCTTTTTCAACCCCCTCACTCCTGAAGGATCTGGTAGAAGCCTGATCAAGTCAGGAAGCTGTCCATTTTTCTCTGTAGACTTTCGGTCAGCCTGATCATTCCTTAGACCTTGTCCAACTGTTGCTGCAAATATACTGGGTAACATTTCTGAAGATACTTAAGTGACTTGGAAATGTGTGTCCTATTTATTTCCATAAGTGACTTCAGCGCTTAAGGCAGATACTCAGAAGAAGACTTTCTTTTTAATTTTTGTTTTTGTGTAGTGGAAAAAGCAACATAGAATGGATTGAACTAGAGACTTTCTTGAACCCTCTTCTGGATGTCTTGATGAAACTTGGCAGTAATGCTTACATACCAACACTGAAAACAGATAAAAGCCTACAGCTTCTCTTGAAGTTATTGCAGACCTGTTCGTTAAAATGTTCCAATACGCAAGATGGTTAGTGATATCTTCAGTATACTGTGTCTTATATTAATTATAGTCTAACTAAAACTAAGGTACTACTGTTTTAAGGCTATATTGTCAAATTAATACTAGCCTAGAAGTGGTAAACATAAAAGTTGTCAATCTGGCATATCTGTTATGAAATTGAGCTGTGGGTCCAGTCCTACAGGAGCTCTTCTGAGGTGTCCCGAGGACTGGGAATTGAGAATGTAGAAGCCTTCTGAGAAAGTAATTGTTATCCATTAGGATTAGATTAGCAGGCAGTTAAAATTTGGAGACTGTGACTATATTGCAAATATTTATAGGCCTATTCTTTGCCAATGTATGGATTCCATAAATCATTTAGACATTTCAGAAAGGAGTTAGTACAGAAACCCTGCCCAGTTGCCACAGGTTCAGCCAGAGCCTTCCTGAGTGCGTAAAGTGATCCTGCTGGACATACTGTTTTCTGAGTTGACTGCTAGGTAATTTTGTCTCAACTAACGCTGTTTAGACTGCAAAAGACAGGATGTTTCTTGTTATTTCACAGTATTAGGCTTGATTTCAGTAGGCATGCTTAACTGACTTGCCTTATTTTGACCTTGGTTAGAAGCAAGGAGGTTAAGAGATGCCCAGTTAAGCACAGGCCTGCTGATCTGACTGTCTGGGAGTTTTGGCCCCCCACAGCTTGAGCACTTTACTTTGTAGGCCTTTCAGAAGAGCCTGAACAAAAGCTATGAGTCCTTACTACTCCTTTTGTGAGAACTTGGTCAGTTTGTAACCAGAACAGACTCATATTTTTTTCCTGAGAGCAAATTAAAAATTCCAGTATTATTTTCATGACTTAGGATGCCAAACTGGAACAAGAAGGATCTTGGCATTTGGTTTCTGCTTCCCCAGGTTATTGTAGGATTTTTTTTTTCAGTGTTTTTATAACATGGAATACAAGAGTAGTTTGGGGGTGGGGGCCACAAATCTAGGCTCTTACGTGGCGGGGGGGGGGGAATATTTCAGATTCTGCATCCAGGTTTCAAAAAGATGTCTAAATGCAGCCCTGAAGTAAATGCACTTTTTAAAATGAGGGTAAGCTTTATACATTCACCCCCTCTTGAATTGTAGCTGTTTGCCTGAAATAATGAGTGCTAATTATGCAGGCTGTTGCAGTTCCTATTGTGGGATGGTCTCTTGACTGCTGAAGTGGATTCCTTCAAATGAAACTAAACTGGAAGATGTGCCCCAACTGTCAGCGTGCATTCAGTCTACAGCACGAGGCTAGAACAAGCCTGAAGCAGAACCTTACAAAGCACATGAGTGCATGTTAGGTTTTTAGTATCAAGACTTGAACTCTGTAAATAATTTCCTCGTGTGCCTTATTTGCTTATGTGTTTGCTAATGTAGATGTAATGGATTGGTCCAGCTTTGGGAACTTTGATTGCCAGACTTAGCATGCTAAGTTCTGCTAACAGAGTTCTTAAGGTATGGCAAGGCTGAGCATCGCGGTGTCTGCACCCCTGTGAATGCCCCCATAGGTACTCCAGTACAGCTCGTTGTCCATGAAGTCTTTCAAGAGGCTTTCAGAATTGGACTTGTAATATTACGTCTTTTTGTGTTAAGTTAAACAAGGATTACTTTACTTATATTATTTCCTACAATGTTTTTGTGCTTCTTCCTCCTGCACAGGAGAGCGAAGTAATAAATCTTGTTTCCACAGCTGTGGATTGACTGTGCTGAGGGACGGGAAGAGTAATGCTGTAAAATACAGAAATTTTGTTTCTGTGTTGATAGAACAGGAGGTGAAAAGTCCTGTCTGTCAAATGGAAAATTATGAAATGGGAGGGAAGAAGAAAGGAATTTAAGCTTGTAAAACAAAAATAGTAACAACTGGGAAGTGTTTTATTTAAGAATACTTTAATGGGGATAGACATGTCTGACATGCATGCTGAAGTCAGCAGCATGTTTCTTCAGGTTTTGCTGTCTGTACTGTTGTTAGACTTCACTATTTTAAACAGTAAGTTCTTGCTAATTTTTTTTAATATTGTTACAGAGCCACTGGTAGTGAATTGGGTTTTATGTCCAACATGTTTATGTGAAGAA
Source organism: Haliaeetus albicilla (assembly GCF_947461875.1). NCBI lineage: Eukaryota > Metazoa > Chordata > Aves > Accipitriformes > Accipitridae > Haliaeetus > Haliaeetus albicilla. Next base: position 32,376,061 of record NC_091495.1, read on the forward strand.
TTTCTGAATTTTAATTGCAGAAAATGTTTTAGTGATTTGAGACTTATGATGAAATGTGATAATAATCTGACATAGTTAAACTGTTCTAAACAAATTAAGCATTAGAAATGCAGTCGTGAGCCATTTTAATAGATAACATTGAAAGTAAGTACAGTATACATTTGGAACTTCTGGAAATATGTCCCTTCATATTTCCGCCTTTTGAAGGTCTTGTGTTTCATAGTAACTTTGGCACATGAAGCATAACTCAGGGTCAACTCCAGAAAAAAACAGCAGATACAACCTCTGGGTAACTGTCCTGAATATTGAAACTAATGACTGATATTTTTAGAACAAGAAGGTCGTGCAGAGTATTTTAACTCCATTTTCATATTGATACATTACTACTTTGGCTTTCAGCTAGCCCTTACCCTTGAAGCACAGATTGAAGTGGTTTTGTTGTTAAATACATTTTAGCAGACTGACCTCCCTCCCTTGTGTAATAAACTTGTGTCTTTTCTTTTGAAATGCTTTGCACATGCGGTATACTTTGTATCCTAGCGTTTTCTTAGAGAAAGTATTACATTTTGTGTTATAACCTTGTATTTTCATTTACAGTGCTAAGCCAGGAAGCTACTTGAGTGAAATCTTGTCAGATTACTCTATATCCAAATCTGAATTATTTCTAAACAGCATAAAAACCCCTCAACTAAAAAACAGTTTTCACTTCTGTACATATTAAAAATGGATAACTGCATTTTTCTCACATACAATTAATTGCTGGATATGGAAACTTTTGTTCTTTGTGAAAGAGCAAATTCAACAATAAGCTGTTTGTGCAGAGGGTTGGGAATAGGATGAAAGTGTGCATTAAAAGTTGGAAAATTATGCTTTGGTATTCTGGTCTTGTGTGGGTTTTAGTTCACTTAATTCATGATAAATCTCAGGAAAGAATATCATCTAGTTTGATTTTTTCAGCCCTATGGCTTACACTGCTAAAGGGTACAGAGCTGTTTTAAGGTATTCTTAGGTATTTGAATACTTATTACTGTATAACTTTGTAACTTAATTAAATCATCATGATATAATAAATTTCTTAAGGAAATTGTATTTCTGTATGTTAATACTTTTTTTTTTTCCTCTTCACACAGATGGGGTATTGTTTTTTATCTGGAAATCTCTCATGATGCCTGTGGAGAGTATTCTTGAATTTGTTCTCCGACGGCTTACTACAAATGAGTTAAGCACTGTAAGTAATTATGAGACATACCTCGGTGTGGTTTTGCTCATTAATTTGATTTACCTAATTTTCATATCAAATCCTTAAATACCTAGAAAGTCAATTTGCATAGAAACACTTCTGTTAACTTTTTCTGAATGGGCACTGTAAGAATACAGGGAAAAAAAAAGCTGTCTTGAAAAGTAGTGTTTAGTGTCTGTAGTCCATATTGCTTGTTTTTTCGCAAATCTAAAGAAATTGTGTGGGAGTATCGTATTATACTGTAACGTATCTACTAGTACAGTTGTGGACATAAGATACTTGGAGTTTGGAGACTTTTAGTACTCAGCTTGGCCAACATCTTTATTGACTGCTTCCACTGTTTGCATGTTGCTGTGGCCAGTAAGTTTATACCCCAAAGAAACCTATGACTTTTTAAGCAAAATGACTTGATGGTAGAGGATTTTGACGACTTTAAAAATACCCTGTTGACTGTATCGAAGAACTGCAGTGCCTTTTGGAGAGAGAGGAAGAGGGACATGTTTCCTTCTCTAAAGAGCTTTCAAGTCATATATAAATAAAAAGACTCAAGACATATAAAGCAAAACATTACAGAAATTTCCAGATGGAGAAAGAGGAATTAGTGTGTGATATTGTTGAGAATGGTGGTGTTCTTGGAAGAAAACAGATTCGAGAAAGACTGATTGGTGGACGTTAAAAAGGAGGCTAGTTCTCAAAAGCTCAGTGAAATCTGAAGTAGGAACTTTGAAAGCAAATAGATGAGGGATTTCAAGAGAAGGATATGGAGTAAGACAAAGTGCGAAGTTGTAAGATCTTCACAATTCTTTCAGTTGTGACCTTTAATTGTGTCACCTTTAATTTTGTTTCATAAAAGGCAGAAAACCAAAACAGACATTTAAAAAGAAGACATCAGTTTAAGGATTGTTAATTTAGTAGACTACATTTGGATAGACTATTCAGAAGAATGGAGAAGACTAGAAAGATTGGAAAGGAAGGCGTGACCGTGATGAGGAGATGAACAAAACATGAAGTGGCATTTTTAGAATTACTTGATGAAGAGTGAGTTTAGAAAAGAAAACCTGTTCAGGCTTCATGGAGAAAGTTTTATGGACGGCATGCAGAAATGATAATGAACAGAAGTCAAATTTGCTTCTTGTGTTTGGGAGAATGAAAAAAGTCTGTAAGTTGGAGGGGAGAGAAAAGCATGTGCTTCTGTAAGGGTGGAAACTTGGAGAGGAGCATGGGGCTCAATTGAAGGGGAAATGCAAAGAAAGAAAATAAATCTGATAGTGGACAGTCACCAAAACGTGAGTGTGATGGAACATCAATGTGAAAAGCGGTCCTGCGTCAAAGCAAAAGTTAGAGATGAATCAGGAGAACAGGGTCTGAAAGTCAGTAAAAATTCAAAGGTGTATTTTCTTTCAAAACTGAAGGAGGAAAAGTTCTTTCATCCTGTGGTTCCTTGAGTGCACAGCTTTATATGGAGGTGGTTTTTATGATATGTGAAGAAAAGTTGCAAATGCAAGAGTAAAAAGCCATAAAACAAGCAAGATACAACTGAGATAAAATGTCGCTGGGGAAGAAGCACAGGGTGCACCGTTGTGTATGTACAGGGTGCAGTGCTGTGCTGTGATCTGATATCTGACTTGGCTTTGAACACTGCTTCTGATACTCAGGCTAGCTCAGGTGTTTTTACATGGCATTCCTTTGGGCCCAGGAAAGGAAGGTACGTGAACTTACCAATTAAAAGAAGTGGAGATTTCTTTCAGAATTTCACACTGTCTCTTCTAAGGCGTACTCCAGAGCCCTAAAACTGAAAGTTGAAAAGATTTTTAAAACAATTAAAAAAAAACAACCCAAAACAAGCAAACAAAGAAAACCCAAATTAAAGAAAAGGTTGTTCAACTGCAGTGACTACTGTTGTTTTCCTTGTGCTGTGATTGTTACTATTGGTTTTCTTTCTTTTTAGTTTCCTCCTCTTAATGCTTTAGTTTACCTTTGTTCCCTCATTTTTAGGTTGGCGATCTGGATCGTTGTGATCTATACTTAGATTTAATTCCAGAGATAGTGAACTTGTGCTTGCAAGTCAGCTGGAAGAAAGTACCATCGATCAAGAATTTCATTTTGTCCCTGACAAATGCGTCTATTCGTGATCTTCAGGAGAGAAATAGTGAAGAGGTAATTTAACATTATTTACAACAGTAAATACTAATATAAAATAAACCAGTAAATAGTAAATATTAATTAAAATATATTTTATTTGTAATGCTTCTAAAATATTTAGATTATAGATAAATAATTACATAAACATACTGTAAATAAATGTACAAATAGTTATTACAAATACATTTCATTATACTTATTAATATAAATATACTATATATAATATAGTATAAAATAACAAAAAGTTTGTGTGAATATGTATATATATTCCCTAACAAATACGTGTCTTTAGTTGACAGTGTAATGTTAATATAAAATATTTGTAGCTAAGATTTTTACTACTTTTGTTTTCTTATATTACATTTTTTTAAGAGGTCTATATAGCTAAAGTAAAACTTCAGTTGCAATAATGGACTATGTGTACTCAAAAGCTTTTTTCCTCAAATATGAACTAATCTTACAGAGGAAGTTACTGTTAAATGAAAATGCCTTTTGTATTAGTGATGCGTTGAATTTCCAAGCTGCAACAGAAACAGAAGTTCCAGAACCCAGCATTGCTTTGGCTTTTTTGTATAGTTATCTTTATTGTGCCATAGCTGTATGTATTAGGCCAGTATATCTGAAATAGATACATTTTCAAAATGTAAAGAAACATTAATAACTTCTGTAAAAGCAGGAGATTTAAATTAAGATTTGTTGGGCAGAATAATCTTTGGTATCTTCTGGGTTGAATTATTGATCAAGAACAGTTAGTAAGACATTAGAAGATCTTAGGTATTTGATTTGCTAGGTTTACTTTTCTAAGGAAACAAAGAGCAAGACTTTTTTCCTTTGGTTATGTGAATTGCATAGTTATTCCAGTAGTTTCAAAGTAAACATTTTCTGGTTCAAACTTCATGTTCACTGGGGGCCTCTACCAACTTATTTTGAATTCAGTGGAATTATATTGTCATGATGATTTCTTCAGTTGCACATGTCATACATCTTCAGTTTAAGAAGGAAAAAGAAAACGCTGAGTAATTACAGATGAGAATAATCTTTTCCGTGCTCTATACAGCTGAAAGTAACTTGAAGATACTTACATAACATTGAGCTTTTAATACTATTAGGGAACTATATGCTTATTGACCTTTTTTTTTTTTTTAATTGAGACTTTTTATTTCATGCCTCTTTGAATATATGCATTTATCACACAAAATAATCATAGTAGGTGGTGTGATCTTTTAGCCTCTTGGAACAGTTAGTATGTGGTGTTCTGAATTTCAGCTGTTTTGTTGCATTGGGTTTCTGACTACGTGGACCCGCATCTTTTTTCTAATTGCTATCCAGCAGTATATATAAACTGCTACCTGGCAAGATAGAAGTGTTCCATCATAGTTGTGCTAGGTGCCTGCACTTAATGAATAAGTGACTGTAATTTGCAAGATTTATACTTTTTTCCAATGCTTGCAATTTGTGATTGATTGCACTGACCCAGCAAAGGAAAGGTGTCTTATGTGTAGGATAAGAAAATAAGGAAGTAGAAGGATGCAGAGTTGCTACCTTATGATGTCTGAGGTGATACAAGTAGGAGGATTATGAAATGTATCAGTAGGTTATTTGTAGCATGTTAGAAGAAATCAGTGCATGTTTGTTCATGTATGATTTGATTTTAATTAGGAGCCGAAGCTTAAAGAACAAATAAAAAAAGTAGCTAGCATGGCTTCACTTAGAGCAGTTTGTGAGATAATGCATCGGAAACCTGAAGTGCACCTTGAATCTCTGCCTTCTGTGGATGCTCTGAAGAGATTTATTTCCTTTTTTCAATTCAATGAAGTATTAAAGAAGCCATCGTATATTGAAGAAAAAAGTAGGTATGTCCGTGCTATAGCTTCAGTAATTCTCCAGAATAAATTTGATTAGCATGGAGCAGTGATTAAGATGCTGGCTTTTCCTGTTCTTTGATAACTTTTTGCCAAGACAAAAATGAATTCTGAACACAAACTATTCGTTCAGTTGCTCTTTTGTCTTAACATTCAGGTTATAGAACATTAAAGCAGCCATAATTGATCAGACGGAAGGTTCTTTTGCTCAGTTGTCTAGTGCTATGAAACCAGAGCTAGCTTTGAACATTGCTTATCCTCATGCCAGCTTAAATATATATACACTGCACAAAGTCATAGCATGTATGCAAGCGAGTTTAAATGGAAATTTTCTACTGTTGGGGAAGGGAAGCCCAGAGCAAGCCTGAGGGCCAAAAACCAAATACTTGGGTAACAAAAAAAGACAGCCAGCATATAGTGATGTTTCCACTGAACTCTCCCCGATGTTTATGACTAATGAGACTGCTTGAGCCCAGAACTGATTTTTCTCTGATTAAAAAACTTTTTGTAGATTTCTCTTCCATGAACTTGTCCAGTCTCCCCTTGAACCTGTGTAAATTTTAGTGTCTTGAAGTACAGTGAGTTTGCACAGTTAAGCTGTTCCTGGTGGAGCAAGAATATACAGGATAAAATAATATAATACATATTTAACAATAATGCTCTTCTTGCAGCTTATGCGAAGAAACAACATCTCAAGGATGGGGGAAAATTGTTGCACGCTATGTTCGTGACCAGTGGATTTGCCTTCGTTTCATTTTAAATTCATTTCCAACACTGGCTCAAGAGTATGAAGAAACTTCAGAAATGTCATTATCTACAGATGAAAGGTCAAGAAAATTTCTACAGTCTGCATTAGAAGCCCTAACTATTCTTCCTTCAGACCAAGTCTTACCTGTGTTCGACTGCATGAAAGTCCTTGTTCCTAAGGTAAAACAACTGTGAGATATTAATAGTTTTGGGGGTGTTTTTTGTCAAATGTAACACTTCGTTCTTCTCTTTTCAGCTTCTGGACTCATCGGAGTCTCTCTGCATAGAAGCATTTGATTTGGCTTGGAAAATTATCTCATCCTTGAGCAACACACAGCTAATATTTTGGTCCAATCTAAAAGCTTTTGTTCGGTTCATCTTTGATACTGAGGTTCTAGCTGTTGCTGCAAGTGCAAAGGGTCAAGCATATGCCAAAATAAAAGAGGTCAGTTTTAAGAATTCTTCTTTGGGAAGTGAACACAAATTTTATCTGGATCTAAAAACACATTTTTATTTTCCCTTCAGGTATTGTTTTGAATTTTTCACTTCCAAAAACGTACTAGTTTGAAAGTGTTAAGACAAAAGATCTGAGAATTAGATTCAGGAAAAACAAATATATTGTTTGTTCTTGTAACATAGAAAATGAAAAATACTATTTCTTTGATTTTTAGACTGTTTAGTATCTTCTGTATTCAGTAAAACAGGTTTTTTGGTCTTTTATTTTATTTTTACATTATGCACTTCCTCTTGAACGTTCTGTTCAGAATTTGCCACCTGAACTGTCAGAAACTAGCAACATTGTGGAAAAATTATGCCTTTTTCTAATAGTTTAGTCTTTATGAAAATTCTTTCATAAATGAAAAGTTAGAACCATTCAAAACTTTTGTAGATGCTATTGAATAAGCCAACTTTAACTGCTTCTTTAAAGGCTTTTTTTTTCTCTGGGGGTCCAGGTGTAGAAAACAAAAATCATAGTCACCTTAGAGTTCAATTTAATACTGCGTGGTAGAGCTGCCTCCATAGTTAAGAAGAGAAAAAAAAAAAATTTATTCTTTTTTTTTTTTGCAAGATGTATGCAGCTTCCTGTACTCCAAAAGTTCTTGCATATGTCATGGTGTTATTTTTTAACTTTAAGTCACTAAAGCTGTATTCAGTACTGGGGTGTTGGTTCATCTTGGCTTTGTACACTGGAAAGTTGTTTACTGTTTCTTTTCCAAATAACCTTTCTTGGGTTTTTTTTGCCTTTTTTCCCCCTCTGAGCATCAATTAAATATTTGTGCAGAACAGTCCACAATGACTGCAAGACTTTTACCAGAGCAGTAATACATTATATATTAGTTACCGGTATATACGTTTTCTTAGACTATGCTTAGACTTACGATCTCGTGCACTGCTTTGCACTTAGCACAGAAATCATAGTAGCAAGGGTTGCAGTTTCGCTTTGAAGTCACCATAAGTAGGTCTGTCCTGCGTGTCACACTTGTAACTGTAAATAATAGCAAATGTCTCAGCTTTATTTTCAGCCCAGACACTCCAAAATGATTTTTAATAAAATACAGAAAAATAGACACTTCCTAGCTATTTAAAATTGCTGTGATATCTCCATATTAGCCTTAAATATCTTAAAATAGTCCCGTTTATTTTCTTTGTTCTCTTTGAAAACTTGCTTCAAATGAATGTTACTGTCATCTATTTTAAACAGCAGATGACACTTCACATTTGTAGTCTTCATGTGGACCCAAACCAAAATAAGATACATATGCAAAGATGGTAAAATACCTCTTCAGTTCTAGGAATTGGTTAATTTTTTTCTTTTAATGAATATCTGTAATGGATAATTGTATACTCAGTGTTGTAGTAACTGATGAGCTGTAGTTAGTTTTTCATTTTTCTTTGATCTTAAAATTTGTTTAAATTCTTAGAATTACTGTCTTAACTTCAGCGTTAGTATTTCAAGCATTACGTGAGGTGTATTTTGCCAATGTTGAGAGTCTTGAGTCTGTGTGACAGCTATCCCATCATCTGCAGTGGGCCATACCATGACAGCAGGCATCAAGGAGCTAATGAAGGTCTCCTATACTCAACAAAGGGCATCTGGTTGAGCCACCTTCTACCCCTTCCTAAGAAAATGAAGATAAAGTTCCCAAGCAAGTGCCTACTTAAGTATATTCTTACCCCACTCCTCGGCAGTCTTTCTTGCCATTGATCCCTTGCGCAATGGCTGTGCAGTTTAATCTAAAGAGAAAGAAAAAATGGAACTGCCTGATACTGATTTGTCACAGAAGCATAATTTTAATTTTGTCTACCACAGTGCACTCTGTCTTTTTTAATAATAGTTAGAAGGGGTGGAACGAAGGGGTATTTTTGAGCCAAGAAAGGGAATATTGCTATGGTAAAATCCAGAAGGGCTTCCGCAAAGGTGCCCAGAGCACTGTGTTCTTAGGTTTCATTTCTTCTGCTGCACTTTTCCTTTTCCTTTGTGATTATTCAAATGTTAATTGTGCTAGAACGTAAATTTCTTAAATTTCTTTTGTGTGTGGTGGACTTTTACTATGTTAATGAAACAATTGAAAAGCGTTCCAGGATTGAGAAACACGTAGTAAATGTCATACTGCTTCCCTCCAGGTGAAACACAACAGTTCAATTTTGGAATTATTAGGAAAATTATAATGCATGGTTTTGCACTAAATGAAAAGCTTGAATTCTTTGTAAAAAGACCAAATGTTTCTAGGGTGGTGGTTTTTTTTTTTTCCCAGAAAGTATTTCGTCAGAGTGCATTCCAGTATTTTCAGTTTAAGTTCTTCATGAGCTTCTTGGTGCTTTAATCCTTAGCAATTCAGAACAACTTTCTCTATAAAAATGGAGTTACTGTCAAAGAATTGTTACATTATCAAAAGTATCATTTTGGAGCGGGGAAGAGAAGAAGCTTTGTCTTGTAAGAGCTGTCACAACTTCTGGAAAATCATTCTCATGGACAGCTCTAACTGATGTCTAAAAAGAAATTTATAAAAACCCCACCCATTCATTCTGAATCTCCCTGTCCTCTCCCAAATGCTTGCAATTTCTTAGAAAAAATTCACTTTAACTGAAGTTCACTCTTGCACTTAGCCTAATGAAGGGAGTAGGAAAGGAAAATTTGGGGGCCATTTTTCTTGTTTTGTTTTATTTGGGGGCCATTTTTCTTGTTTTGTTTTATTTTTCTCCTTTTTGGAGAAATTCTAGATAGCAGTTTCATATACCTTAAATATGCCCTCCTCAAAAACAAAAAGTAAATGGCACAAAGGCATTTTTCTACTTTAACTCAAATATAAACTTTAACTTCAACATGAATGTAATCCTCATTAAAGAGGAGAATTAGTGAAATGGCTACCTATGGAAGAAATGTTGTTTTGTGTTTAATTTTTTTCCTAAATTGGTAAGAATTGATTAAAAACACCAAGTTTGTACTCATGAAGTAAGTCCAGATGCATTTGTTGCAGTTATCAGGAGACTTGTGTAAAGCATCTGGTTTTACATCTGTTTAAGCAGAGATCAGTTCTATTTTTTGTTAACATAAGCATGTACTGGGCCAGTTGTTGCCCATTCACCTGCCCTTAGAAGCAGGGAATTGTAAATAGATTGCAGACAGCATTAACCTGAGCAAGGATAGGATGCAGAAGAAGATCAGACCTGCTAAAGTAGATATCACTGCAGTATTATTCTAATAATTCTAGCACTTCTGAAAATGAGATTTTGAATCTTCTATTTCTTCTTCTTTTCAGATAATTTTCAAGCTCATAGATATGTCCGCTACAAAGACTGGAGTCTTCAATGTAGTCCTTAGTCATTGTTGTCGATCTTGGATATTTCCCACTATTGATGAGAGAAGTGCCTTGGCAAATGCATTCTTAAATGCTGGAAATTACTGTGAACTTATCACTGAGGCTTGTGTCTTTGGAACTGTATTTAGGAGAGATCAAAGGTATTAAAAAAAAAAAAAATCTTCATTATTTGTTACAATTTTGTGCTCTTTGTTTTCTTTCAAACTTTGAGATAACTATTGAAAACAGTTTTTGTATGCTATTCTGCTAATTTTGTTGCTTTGTCTTTTCATCTGTGAAGACTTATTCAGGATGTGCATGCCTTCATAGAAAATCTTGGAGAAAAATGTGCAGCAAATGTTGTTACAGAAAGGTAATGATTTTGAGGATACATCTTAGAATATTTGATGTGAATTTTGTCTTCATTATGATTGATGCTACAATAGGAAAGATGCTGATTTTGAAGTCAGCTTCTTATCATAGACTCATAGGATATCTTGAGTTGGAAGGGATCCATAAGGAGTATATTCATAACCTTTTAAAATATTGTTAAAAGGTATATACATCATATTATATTCATAATTCAAATACAAAATGTAGAAAAATGCTAAGTATTTTCAGGAAAATATATCCCACTTATTAACCTGAGTGGGACTGAAATAACTACTTCCTCATTGTTTCACCTCATAAAAACAATACTTTTTAGGATGCAGAGCTGATATGTACCTTATCATTGTAGGAAAGACAGTTAAGAAACTCAGGCTTTAATGCAGCTGGATTTGGAGCTTGGCTTTTTAACATTGGTTGTAGGCCTTTTTAGATTGCATACTGGCAATAGGCTGCCTCCAGGCTACTGGATTATTGAACCTTTTTGTAGCTTCACCCCCACCTTTACTCAGCAAAAGTCAGAGAAACCATTCTAACATAGTGTTTTGGGGAGAAAGTTCACTACTCCTGTATTTTCTCCAAAGAGCTTCTTGGTTGCCAAATGTCTGGTTGTGACAGTCTGCAGCTGTGTGATGCTTTGTTACCTATAATGTCATTAATTCTACTTTTGGCATTAATTATTCCAGCTGTCCCTGAATAACTAATAGGAATCGAGTGTTGTTTTGGACTATAATATTTGACCAAAACTGTAAGCATAAATTAGTTCTTTTAAGATTACGGTTTGCAGGCACAGAACTTCAAAAACTTTTTATGATACAGCTATTTCTGTAGAAAATTATTTTAAACACTGAGATGCTATTGAACACCTGTAGATAGAAGCAGGGGCGGGTTATCTGGAACTCACTATTTTTCTTCACCAGCAATGAACAGACTTTAAAATTCTGGTTCTGGCTATTTGCATATTGTTTCACTACAGACAACTTGATGGCTGTATGTTCAAGATGATGTTTGGTGCTTTTTTATAGTTTAGGAATTATCTTTATGTCTGAATGAGTAGGGTTTGATTTTTTTTTTTTTAAATTAATATTTTGCAGTACAAATCGAGATGACCACTATGTTCGGGTTTGTGCTGTTAAATTTCTGTGCTTGTTGGATGGATCGAATATCTTGCATAAGACGTTTATGGAAGACATTTTCATCAAACTACTTGATAAAGTAAACTTCATTTTTCTTGGTATATAAATGTAATGTTAGTACAATTATTAAAATGCAAAGTATTTACATTTGACAGGATGTATTTACAGTTGTTTGTTTAGCCTGTCTAGATTTGCCCAGTAATACTCTTTTATACACTTTTTTTTTGTTGAGACAGAAGTTAATTCAGCCAAACCAAAGTAGTAAAAATGATTTTTCGGGTTTATTTCTTTCTTTTTAGTGGATTTTCTGACTTCATGGAACATTATCCAAATTGTAACCATTGTTCCATTAAGAATCTTCCTTCAGGCTGCATTTTGAAGCACCGCATTTCACTTTAACAATTGCAGACTACCTTTTAAATTGAGAGCACTATTGTCTCCTAATGAGACCTTTATAAATAGAATTAATGGAGAAGGTTGGGGTCTGATTTTCATTTATAACTTAGCTGCTTATGCATTGGCAGTAAAGTCAGTGGTAAATTACTACAGCTGCTAGTAGAACATCACCCATGCATTCTGGTACTATAGAATTCTGCTTTTGTCTGAAGAACAAGAAATGGGTGGTCCTTCATTCCTGTGAATTAACTACTGGAGAAAAATGGATAATATTTGTGTTGTAAGATTGATCAAGTGGGAAAAGCAATCTTTAAAAGTGATTTCCTTATTTGCTTAAATATGAAGCTTAAACAGGTAAAAATAAAGCGTATTTGCATGTTAATTTTAATGTAGGACTTGGATCACCAAGTAATTTTCTTTTTAAAAAGTTAAGGAAATAATTTTGGGTGTCATATATTTTTAAGGCCAAAGTAGAGTATGTAGGGAAGGAATTTAAGCTATGTAAGAATATGAATTTCAAATCTTTTTAAAGTTCCATTTATCTCATCTAACTTTTTTCACATAAAACATGTTGTTGCAGAATATCAATTTCTGTCTCAAAACTAGAGCTGTAGTTACAAGCTGATTTAATTGACAGCATGACTAAACCCATTTTTTAAATGTAGACACTAAAGCAGAAATGTTTTATATACTCATCTCTTCACTTAGGATCTTTAGTTCTTATGTAACTAAATGACAGCTTGAGTCTTCATGCTCCATTTTTACATAGTACTACTTTAATTGTTCATACACAGTAGGTGCTGTAAATTCTTCAACTTTGTGCTGTTTGAAGAGTCTTAATACCTAACGTTTTTTGTTCTCTTAAGTAAGAATATTAAGTGGAATTGTCTATTTTTTCAACTTCCCGAACTTCTCATGGACAACCTTCAAAATTTAATTCTAAATAAATGACATTAATATATTTTTCCTATTTTTATATTTTATATTTATATTTTATATTTAACGCTGATACTAGCTGTGCAGTAGAAGCTGCTTTGTCAGTATAGTGAAGTATATTTCCATGTATTCAATTTTAAAGGCAGAATATGTAATAAACCTTTTAATTTGCTTTTAGGATAAACTGGTATCCAGATCTAGAACGCGCTATTATGCAAACTCTTTACAGCATAGAATTAAAAACCGGGTATGGCAGACACTGTTAGTTCTTCTTCCAAAGCTTGACCAGGTATTGCTCTTCACTATGAGTTTTTAAATAAATACCTACTTTCAAGAATAATTTGGTGTCATGCAAACTGCATATGTTAAATTACAGCAGGGCATAAAAGGCATGTAATCTCTGTGGCTGATGTAGAAGTTTTGTGTAGTTTCATTCTTTCAGTCTGAAGTCATAGATTTATGACACATTTCTAGAGGTCACTGTAAACTGGTTCTTGGATTTGTGAATTACAGGAGACTGTTGCTGTTAAAGCTACCTAAAACTCTGTGCTGACTATCTGATTTAAAGCTTTTAATTTGGTAAAAACATTGCTGCTTTATGAACACTCAGAAAATTGAGACATTTTAGTTTCATCTAATGCTTCTTCATAATAAAATATTTGAAAAGTGTAATAAAGAAATTAGATGGTTCTAAAATGTTTTCGTGTGAGTATTAAAAATATTTCTAATATTATGATAAAGTGAAGAATGTTCTTTTTACTTAGAATTTTTTTCTTCATGGAAATAAGTCTTAGTATACTAAATGATTATCTGATTTTGTTTTCCCAGAATTTTTTGTGTGGAACCCTTGACAAAGTATTTCAGGCTGGATTTGGTAACAATCAGGCATCTGTGAAATACTTCATAGAATGGATTGTTATCTTGAGTCTACATAAATACCCCCAATTCCTTAATAAACTCTGGGATTGCTTTTGCTATGTAAGTAAGGACTTTGGCATTCACTTGAAGAGTAATTTGAATGAAGAGGGTATAGTTTGTCTTCCCATGCCTTATTTTCTGTGTATTTCAATTTTCATTTAGAAGCAGTGGGTTTTTGAGCAGATCAAATTAACTTGGAAGTGAGTCTGAACTATAGTCAGAGACATTTAGAAATTTGTGATATATATGTGGCTGAAGACAAGTGAATTTTTCCAACTGAGAGATTTCCTTTTATAAAGTACTAATCTGGGCAGAGTAGAGCTGGCACAGTGAGTCAGAGCACTCTTCACAGTTGCCAGTGTAAAAGCCATCAGAAACACATGGGTGGCCTAGATGCTAAGTTTGGGAAGATACCACAAAGTCACTTGTGGTTTCCACACCCAGCTTTTGTCTTCTGCATCTTGTTTGTCAGTGGGAACGTGACTCGCATAACGCATGTTCAATTTGCAGCTTTTAATATGGACTTCTTTCACAGTGGAGTTCTATAATGTGATTCCAAACCTGGAGGCAGGGTTTGAATTATGGTACCCAAAAGTTGTGAGAGTGTTGACTGAGGAGAACTGACTTATACTAGCATTTCATTTTTATGTCTTGGATTCTTCTTTAAGTAATGACCCGTAAGAGTTGACCTGTAGAAATAGTAATTGTCTGTATTGATAACCTTGAATTTGTTAGCATTGTACATTTGGGCAGAGCAGAAAAAGTATGTACTCGAACCTCTTCCAGTGTATAGGAAGACATTACTTGCAGTGGTGCCTCTGCTGAAGCTTACCACTTGTAATAGTTAAATGTAGCTGTTTTCTTGCTTATCAAATAGCCTAGTTGCTACTGTAGTTTTTTTTAAAAGCCAAGCAGTAGGACAAGAATTAAAAAAAATAGGAAAACTGTATATATACCTATTTTTTGCCCCAAACCGGGCAGGTTTTTTTAATACTGCTCTGAGGCATCTTTACTTGCTAGTGATGTGTGCTGTGGTTTTGGGGGTTGTTGGGGGGTTTTTTTGCTGTGCAGGGGAAAAAATTTCTCTTTCAGTTTACAGTTCATACTTTTTTTTTTTTAAGTGCATGAGGATGCCTTGTCATGCCTATTTGAACTGATGAAAAGTGCTGTAAGGGATGTAACCTTTTCCTATTTCAGAGTTCCTTCCAAGAGCTCAGGCAGTTGGAATTGCTATCATCTTAGTAGATGATAATCCATTGGGTCAAAGCAATCTCATGCTGACAACAAATGTACTGAATCACAGTGGGCCTATTCAAACAGACCAAGTAGAAAACATGTAGATTTATGAAAAAGGAATACAGATTGTATTTTTAGAGGCTGTCCTGGAAAACTTTTCAATGACTCTGAAAAGGATTTTCAGGATCATATTGAAAAATAAGCTGAACTTGAGGACCCAGTGCAATGCTGTGGCAAAATGGATGAATAGGGAGTATATCTATAAACAGGAGTGGCAAATAGAAGTGTTGGAAACTCATTTCTTCCAGCACGGAGCGTGGGTGAGGCTGATGCTAGGCTATTCTTTCTGTGTCCAGTACCCACATCTGTGATGACATGGAAAAGCGTGAGCACTGAAAAGAATCCCTGAGGTTTTTTATTGGGTTTAGGGTTTTCTGGGGTGGGCGGGGGGGGGGAATACAGTGAATTTGAGTTGAATTTTAGCTCATTTACACTACTGTATGCATCGTTCTGCTTCATGTGTTAGTAAAAAGCAAATAACATATGAGGAAAAATGAAATCTTAATAATATGAACTTTGTATTTTAGCAAGTTTTGCTGTGGAAACACAAAGGTTTTTTTAATAGTGTTGATACTACTGCATCTGTGGAACATGTTGTGGAAACTTAGGGTATAAAAATGTCTTTTGTGCATATTTCTTGTTAAATTCTCTTTTGCTTTAGGATGAAGAAAAGCTTAAAACAAGCATTTGCACATTTTTATCAGTGTTATCACACTTTGACATCATTCTTCAGAATACCTCGGAGAAGGTAAGTTTGACTAAAAGTGTTCATTCTTTATTCAGTTGCACTTTAAATGGATTTCTGAAATAAAAACCATTTTTGCAGTCTGTTTTCAAAACCTTTTTAATACCTACTTCCTACTAAGGTATCCTTTGATATGGAAAATACTAACTTCCTGTCTTGTCACCTCTGAAACATATTGGACTTAAGAAAAATAGCTAAATGGCAGGTGTTCTGGATACACAGGGCCTGATTACCTGTGAGGTTTTCTAGAATAGCTACTCCAGTTTTAACTAAACATGTGGATGCACCTGGGTTTGTTTTTCTTGCTGCTCTTGTTTAATCTGCATGAAATTGGCCAGAGATAACCTGGAAGTAGGTGACCTTTCTATAGAATAACAACACTCAAACATGGAGTTCTTTGGCGATACCTAGTTCATATTATATTTAGAATTCTTATTTGGAATTCTCAATTTTATTATTGAACTTTAAAATAGAAGATGAAATACAGTCAGATGTTACATTAGGTCAACTACTTCACATCTGTAGCAATCCAGGCATTTCTGGTTTGGGGGTTTTTTTTTGTTTGTTTGCATACATTTGCAAGATCAGCTTCTAAGTTCTAGAAAATCAGAAGTAAATATAGAGGTTTCCATGTATGCAGAATAATTTTTAAAGCAAATTAATACAGTTTCAAAACACAAGTGGAGCTGTAGGTCTGTGCCCTAGTGAGAAGGAAGGAAGGAAATCAGGACCGTGTTCTGAAGCCTGTATTTGCAGATATATGTACTGCTAAAGCTTTGGACTTTCTGAAAGGCTGTTTCTTGAGGAAGCCGCTGTTCCTTGGGCCACTCTTACTTCTCTGCTTCTGAATGGCACATTAGGACTTAACATAAATCAAAGAAACTTCTTTATCTTTGTTTTTTTTAGAAGCCAGCTTTGAAGAAGGCCCTCATAGTTGTTCTACAGTGGTGTTTCAACCATAATTTCAGCGTTCGACTTTATGCGTTAGTTGCCCTTAAAAAAATTTGGGGTATGTGCAGACTGTTGCATGTGGAAGAATTTGAAGCTCTGACACCAGTTATTGAATCTAGCCTTCAACAAGTGGAAAACATGCATGGCACAGGGTTAGTAACGTTCTTCTGAGCCATTTGCAGCGTCTAATTTTCTAAAATAGCACTTGATAATTTTTGTGGGGGTTTATAGATTTTTTTAACTGTTTAAAAAGAAACCAAAAATTGAAAATGGAAATCTAATTATCAGCAAAGAAAATGAAGTGTTAATTCAGTGTAGCATTGCAATCTGAAAGCACATGAGGAAAAACTCAAGGCATGTTTGAACAGTGCTCATAGTTTAGAGGTGGGGTAAAAATAGACAGTCAGAAGTGCTTAATTTTCTTACCTGGGGGGTTTTGAAGCAATAACATTCATTCTTCCAAACTTCCTGATACCAGTAAATTCTCAAATATAAAAATCCAAAATATTTTTGGTGTTAATATTTGAAAATACTTTTGTGGGATAAAAATGGATAGGGAAGTTAATTTGGATGATGATTAAATGAACTTTACAGAAATACTTCTCTGCTTACTGATTTGCAAATACAACAATTCAGTTAAATTTTGTACTATCTGTGTGTTTGTATCCTTTTAGCCCAGTTTGTAGGAGTTAATTAAAATTATTTAGAATTTCTGACAGTGTTGTGAGCCAACACAAACTTGGGACTGCTGCTGATGGGCTTTTTATTTTTGAGAACATTAATATTCATTTCCCTGATCAGTTTCACTGTTACATCACCCAAGTTGGTATATCAAGACATGAGATAGAAAAAAAGCAGCAGAGGGAAGAGTCTGCTTTTTTTCTTTGTTTTTTTTTTCTGACAGCTAAAAGTTGTCACTGAACCATAAGCTAGTATTCAGTTTCCTACAGAGGCCTAGATGGGATGCTCCTTCTTGCCAAACTTACTTCTTTTGATAATAGAATTTGGAGACATGTTATGGGCCTTTCTTGAAACATAAATAAAACTTATTTCCTGAATACTGGGGGTTTTGGGGTTTGTTGTTTTTTGTTTTTTTAATGTGTCCATCCTTAATTGTTAAAGTGTTTTCTTTCTCATACAGTATATAGTAAATAGAATAAGGTTGCCTTATTCCAATTTGACAATTTAAAAAAAAAATCCAGTATGTTGCCTTCTTTGTGCATCTTGCATTACTTTCTGCAATTGCAGGAATGCTAGAAGGAACTGGCAGCGAATACAAGATCACTTCTTCTTTGCAACATTTCATCCACTTGAGGATTATAGTCTAGAGGCAAGTCTGAGACTATTGCTGATCATTGTACTTGTGTAGTTTTACAACTATATTTTTATCTTTCTTTGTGTATGCTAATGTAGGATGAATAATGATTAACTATTATTCATTTAAAACTCTGAAAAATTACTTCACCTAAATTGTGATGGATTTTAGACTAACACTGCAGCTTAATTCTCTAATTAATATTGTGTTAAAAACATGGGTTAATTAAGAAGAGGTATGTGTGATGAATGTGCCCGTCTGTGTGGGAGTTAATCAAGTTTCATATTTGTGGCTAGAAAAGTTACTTGTAATAACTGAAGAGCATCTACTTAATTGTATGTAGTCCATTAGGATTTTTGAGACATCTCCTGTTCTTGGAAGTAACTTGAGGTTGCTTAACTAAATTGCTGTTTGATGTGAATGGGATACAGATGTATAACTTCTAGAGCATCTTTCAGCTATCCTTTTTGCTATAGCTTAAATTACTGACAGCTGAATAAACACTGAAGGAAGGAAGGTAAAAATAAGGGTGCAGATAAAAATAAGAGATAGAGGAACTAAGCTGAAAATACAAGATAAACATGAATGTGAAAAGGGGTACATGTGTTCTGGCACAAACAGTGCCATCTTTCAGAGAAGGAATTTTATTTTTGTTTTAACCCATCTTCTGTGAAATATTTTTGTGAATATGCTAGCTGTGACTTGGCAAATGCAGAAATTAAAATCCTGAACAAGAAAAAAAACCAAAACAAACCAAAAAACCCCAAGGCTAATACTTGTTAAGTATTTAAATGTATTCAAGGTGCATCCTCACCTTCATCTTGGGGGTGCATTGGGGTAAAATGTCTGGGTTTTAAACTCTTCTTCTGATTCAGCCTTTCTCTTGCAGTGTGTGTTTGTTCCTCCTTGGTAAATTGTGGTTAGCTGTATCGGTAGCGCTGAGTCGGATTTTACCACTAGATTTTAATGCTTTTGACTATATTCCTTTTGACATTAAATCAACCTGCATTCTTTACTAGAAGTTCATAAGAGCATCTGAAAACTCTTTAGTGTTATGTGTAAAACATTTTCGTAAGACCTCTGTACTGAGAAGCATAGCATTAATTCTTTGGTATTCTAGAATTTCAGAACAGTTATCAATGCAGATCCTTGAAAAAGGTCTAATCAAATAGAGAAAGAGACTAGATTTATGAAAGTTACATATAAAGTGAAGAATATTGAGAGATCTATTAGTAAGTTATATCAAGTACCAAGAAAAACAAGTAGTAAAATCACAGAATGCTAGATAAGATGTGTGCAATAAAATTACCAGAGATTAATTTATTATCTGTTTTGCTTGCTGTAGTGGTGCTCTGCTAATAACACTGTGTTACACTGCAGACAATATTTTATACTCTTCCCCGCCTTTCGGAACTAGCTGAAGATGAATGGATCTCACTCTCTAAGTTTGACAGATTCACTGATGTTCCTTTGCCACCAGCATTTCGGTGGTATCATTCTCGAACGGAACTTCGTGATCTGAAACCAAGTGACTGGTCTCAGCAAGACATGGGTAACATATAGCTAATCTATATTAAATACAATTATTTGTATGTAGTAGCTGTATACATCTGTATTCAATCTGATCTCTGTTTTTCAGCTGAAGTAGAATTGTATCTATGTGAGCAGAGTATATACCATAAAACAATAGTAGATGACTACTGGTGTCTACAGTATGAAGCAGTAGTTTCACTACCGCTTGCGTATCCATATGACTACTGCTTGTTTTTATAGGTTCAAATTCAGCTGAAACAGATAGCCAGACAGAATGGACTGATGTTCAGAAAAAGATTATACCCTGGAAAAACAGTACTCCTAGTTTAGACCTGGAAATGGTGTTTCAGGATCGTGCTGCTAAACTTGGTAAATCAAACAGCAGGCTGATTGTGGTGGCTTCACTTATTGATAAACCTACCAATTTAGGAGGTAAGGTTGACTGCACATTTTTAAACTTTTATTTTAGACCTTAGATCCCACTGGGATAATAATGAATTTCGTCTTATGTTGATAATTAGAAAATTATTTAAGTACTGCTCAGAAAAATAGATCATTATCCTGAAAAAAATGGTAATCAACAGAAATACTACCTGCTTCAGAAGAAGAGGTCTCCTATACTTAGTTTTAAAGAAAAAAAAAAAAGTATTTACATATAGCACACATTAATTTAATTAAATAGAAATTGCTGTAAATCATGCTCAGTTTTTTGCTGTTTTTATATTCTTTGTTACAGTTGAGTTTTTCAACTGTGTATGCAGTTAAAGGAAATAATTTGCTTTTATATATTTTTTTTCTATAACAATTAAACCAAATCTTGTAGACCTACTAGTTTCTCATGAGTGTTGGACAGGAAAGTGCCTGTTCCTGATTAAGTACTCCTTAACAGTGCTGTGCAAGCCATGATACAATAAATCCTGCAAATACTTTATTGCATTGTGCTTGCTGTTGTTAGCAGTTTAAATAACTGCAGTGAGACTATTAATGAAAAATAAGCCTTCTAGTTGGTGCTGTCTGCATTGTAATGCTGTAATGTGTCATTCTCTCAAGCCTTTCATTTAACAGGTGCTGGATTTAGAGCTTAAGCGTATGTGTGTGTCCATCCATCCCTGCCGAGGCTTGTACACTGACCCATTACTTTGTGTAATTAGTATTGCAGAAGCACGTTGTCAGGCGTGCTTTTCTAATTTTTATCTTTCTGCTAAGTTACAAAATGGTTTTGTTTGGGGTTTTATTTTTCTGGTAATGTGGAACAAGGTGTGGCTTGGAACAGAAGCACCTGAAACTGTTTAAAAATAGAGGACTAAAGTAACCATTTCTCTTGGATTCTTTGTCCTTTTACACTTGCTGAAGTATTCTGGCTTGGTGTTTATTTTCTACACAAAAATGACTTTAATTCTTCTGTTTGTAGGTTTATGTCGTACAAGTGAAATATTTGGGGCATCTGCACTAGTTGTCGGCAGCCTTCATTATATACAGGATAAGCAGTTTCAGCATCTTAGTGTTTCTGCAGAGCAGTGGCTCCCCCTTGTTGAGGTGAATGGAAACATTTTAATAGCTGAAAAGTGTACCATACATCTTCAGTTCATCAGATGCATAGTGCAAAGTCTTTTTATCTTGCAAAAATGAACTTTTTATTTAACAGAAGCTTCCGCTGTTACCTCCGAGACTTAATCTTGAGCATTTTGATATAAACTTTGGGTCAACCTCGTAAAAGAGAATTTAAAAAATACTTTTAATTTCTTATTGCTGTGATGAACTGATTATGTGAGCTGTCATTGCTGCATCTTACTCCGTGTTTTATAGTGGTGGGTTGGAATTTAATGTTTGTTTATAAAAGTTGAACAACACTTCCTTTATCTTGCTAGGTCCATTGCTTTTGGTAACTTCATGGGGATAATCTTTGAGTTTGCCTGAAGCTAACTTGTGCTGAGCTTTTAGAACCTATTATCTAGCTTATAAAAATGAGGGTTTCAACCTATATATTTAGTATTTGGTAGAAAATATGTTTGTGATATTTTATAATAATCAGTTTTTCAAGATAAGCTTTAAGTCATCTGAAAAATTCAGTGCAAATTTTTCTTCCCTCCCCCCTGCTATTTATTTTCAGCCTATTAAGATTTTTCTGCAGAACGAAATAGCTGTAGAGCGTTTTGCCTAAAACAGGACGCTTTTGGACACACATTGTCATGGCCTAGTGTCTGTACAGAAATGTACTGATGATACAGTTTCTGTTGCATGAAGAAATTGGCATTTAATACAAATAAGCAGTTTAGAGACTAGGATCAAGACAACTAAGAAATTCTTCACTGCAAGCTGTCACAAGTTGTAGTGCAGGCATGTAAGGCACCTCAGCTTCAATACTGGCTGTTGTATTGTTTGGGGAAGGAATTCCAGGTTAAATAACTGTGCACCTTGTCCCTATGCAAGAGTAGTTCTTTTACATTCAAATGTAAGGCTTGGGGCTATCAGAAGCATGGAAAAGCCTTTGCTCATTGTATTTGTGGAGTACGTTTTTGTGGCATTACTTAACCTCTTGTGCTATTGCTGAAGAGCTTTTAAAATGTTAAGCTATATATATGGACAGAGTCTTTGGGGATAAAAGTCATTCATCTTAAAAACTGTCCAAGTAAATTGACTTTTACAGTAACTTCAGAAGTTTACAAATGGTGATATTTAAATATTTGTATATTTCTCTTTACTTTTGATGGACAGGTGAAACCATCTCAGCTCGTTGATTATTTACAGCAGAAAAAAATGGAGGGCTACACTATTATTGGTGTGGAGCAGACAGCTAAAAGTTTTGATCTTACAGAATATTGCTTCCCAGAGAAGTCACTGTTATTGCTGGGGTAAGAACACACACTTTTTTGTAAATCTACCTCTTGCAGCCCACCCCTTCTACTAGTCAGAGTGTGGTCGTGTGAAAACCAAGTGACACCGGTAAAGGTGGATTTAGAATGGGAAGTGATTATGGAAACAGCAGAGCTTGGTTTTGTGTGCCAAGGAGTGGGAGGTACTGATACCTGCTCCTGAATGATCCTTTTCCTTGTACTTAATAACCTATCTATACGCTGTAACTCCTTTTTTTTTATGGGTAGAGGGAGCAACAGCATGAATTATAGTTTTCCAGGTGTGATAGAGATGTCGTCCGTTCACTTTAGTAATGTGGGGCCCTGTATGTGTAGGCTGCAGTGAGCTCAGCAAGAAGGAGGGCTGCCTGTTGGCCCTCCTTGACTTGGTGAGGAGGACTGGAGCAGAGTGGGAGCATGCAAAGCTGGGAGATGCTTTAAAAATGAAGGATGAGGCACAGGATGAACTAGCAAGTTTTTGCAGTACAAGCAGAGGCTGGGATGACTTCAGAGAAAAGCAATAATCAGTTCCTGTAATCAGGCAAGCCTCAGATGTGACAAAAGGGTGGCTGCTTCAAGAAATCTAGAGGAAAGTGCCTACGAGTCAGAAAGCTTCTGGAATTGCAGGGCCACTGAGCGAGACCAGGAGGAAGGGCTTGCCTGTCCTTTTAGGACAGTATATACCTGTTTTTCAAACCTTTTTGTATGTAGCTTGTCTTTAGAATGTATCACTTTGTTCTTTTCTAATTAAAAACATAGTTCCAATTACTGATAACCTTTGGTATCTTCTGGTGTGCTGATTCTGAAGAGGTGAAACATTTTCAGTTCAAGGCTTCAGTCAGTCTTGACATTCCCTCATACCAAGACCTTACTGAATGTAAAGCAGGCAGTTGAGCTTCCCTGCTGTGCCAGCAGCTTCATGCCCTGGTCATTTCATCTATAGCTGTTTATTTCACTGTACATGGATAGCTTCAAAGTAAAGGCAGAGAGGGAGTCCTTGTGGTCCTATTGCTGGACCAGTGATGATGTGCTCTACCAGTTTTCCTACATCAAAGCTGAGTCAAGTTTCCCCTCTTTTCTTTGTATCTGTAATGTATTACTGCTTTTAAAAACAAAAATCATTTTTTTGCCCTCATCAGTTGTATTGAGGGCAGATGCACTGTTTCTCAAATGGTGTTTGGATGCTGTTGTGGCTTCTGCATCTTCTGCTTTCTGGAACATCCTGTCTTCTCAGATACCAGTTACTGTTTCTTCTTTAATAGAAATGAACATGAAGGAATCCCAGCAAACCTGATTCACCACCTGGATGTCTGTGTGGAAATTCCTCAGCAGGGTATTATTCGATCACTCAATGTTCATGTAAGTGGAGCTCTGCTGATTTGGGAGTACACAAGGCAACAAGTGATCAAGCAAAAACAACAAAAATAACTGCCAGGAGTTTTGTGCCTTACAGCGTAGCTGGGTGACTTCCTATGGTGCTACAACATGAAATTCTGAATAGATGAGATACAAACTCAGGGTGAATGAGGATTCTTAAGTTTTGCATGTTTTGTTCTCTGTGGTGTTCAGACTGACTTTTAAATGCCTTAATACTTTACCTCCTTAAATAAAACTGTTGCATTGGAAATAAATACTATTTATATTGCAGGTGGTGTGCGTGATTTTTTTCTTTCTACTATTAGAACATCAGCATAGTACCATGAACAATCCTGAACTCAAAACATAAGATTTTTACTGCAGTTACTTCAGTTGTGATGACCATGCTTGAAAGGGAAGTGGTACCTTCCTATAACCACAATCAAAATTTACTGTAGCCAAAGTATTTAATGCCTTCAGCATCTAGATATACTAGATTATGTAATTTTTGCAAGGTAAATTCACATATGTTATTACATTAAATGCTGCCCCTTGTTTAAATGTCTTCCACAGTCAAGTTTACTAATCCTGCTCTAAACAGTCTATCTTCAAATGGAGTTGCATCAGTAAGGTAATGAAAAACACTCAATTATACAAAAGGCCATAATGTGAGAATTGTGATAAATAACTGCCATACTTCTAGCAGAGATACTGATTGAAAACTGTCACCACTAATGTAAAACTTCCTCTTGCTTATAAAAAATGAGCACACTCGAAATACGTGAGTTACATATCATATGCACAGGATGCATTAGGTCTTCTAATGGCTGCTGTTTTATAAATTGATGCCTGACTTAAAACAGAGTTTAAAATACTTTGAAATACTTGGTTAGCAACAACTATATTATACCACCACCTCCTTTTAACAAGAAGGGGAAGCTGGAATGGACCTTTTTTTTTTTTTAAGGAAAAGCTTGTTCACTTACTGGAAAACAGTTTTATTGTTCTCTTTAGAATATGCACATTACACTATTAAATAATCATTTATTCCTGTGAAACAATTTGACTAATTAGGCATTCAAAACCTTAGATTTGTGAACAGCCCTGCACCCCTATTTCTTTGACACATACTCATGAAAAAGCTGTCCGTGGCCATCTTTTTTTCAGCAGATGCAAGAGACCTTGCAACAAGAACAGCAGCCTGCATTTCTGGGAGACGGGTTACCAGTTCTTGAGCTCACGTAGCTGCTTCTGCTTTCTCATGCTTCTTCCTTCCATAGTTATCCTCACTAGATTTATTTTGAAAGCAGAGTACCTATCACTTTCCAGCAGCTTCTGGAGGATGATAGCCTTCTGTTTCAAGCTTTTTTTTATATTTTAAAAAGTCTCTTCTTTTGTCAAAATGTTTAACCTGTTTAAAAAGAGAAAAGATGTTCATCAGAAGAAAGGGCTTTGTGCATCACAACAAGACTAAGGAATAAACAGTCTCTTTGATCACTGAACTTAAGGATGACTTTAATTCAATATGCTAGTTAGGAGTTTCTTGCTCTGTTGAAGTAGAAGACTAAAGAGTGGAGTGTGTTTTTTTTACCATTTTGAAAGTGCACTTTGGTTTTCTGTCATACCCCCCCATTACTTCCATGAACATTAAAAAAAAGCAGTCTATTGCTTTGGTACTTTCACTGCTATGAACAAAGACTATTTGTAATGCAAAGATAAGTCCAGCAGCTTTTCTATGTGTAATGTTTGTATTCAGTGCCTAGAGCCACTGATGTGCCTGGTGCAAAGCGCTGCAGATGAAACCATCATCACTAGAGATGACATATGGCAGAACTGCAGCATACAAAGCATCAGTCAGTACAGCAACTGTGAATGTACTTGGGTTTTTTTAACTGACTTCAGTCTACTGGCTCCAATAGGAACTGTTCAGCCCCTCAGGCACTGCTGTTACTAAAAGGCAATGCCTATTAAAAAAGTTAAGAATTACAGCTTGAGCTTAGGAAACTAAAAAAGCACAACATGAATAAATTACGTGTAAGTGGATGGTTGTGAAATTATACTGCATGAAGGTGGCTGGTTTTATGCACAAGAAGCTATTGGATGCCGGTCTTAAGATGCCAAGGATCTCCCAGACCTGTGTGTCACCTCCCTTCTGCATTAGCCTTTCATCTTTAGTAACGGTAATTTCTGTGCACTTCTAAAAGCCTCTGACCATCTTTCAGAACTTTTTAAATTAAACAGTAAGCCTGTATGCTTGCGTAGTTGTGTATTTATCTGAAAGTTCGAGGTCGTATTTTCCTTTCCCTTTATGCTATATGCTACTGTCCATAGTTCTCGGCCCAGTCAGTGGCCCGCTCGGTTAATTTCCCCGCGAGACCAAAAGTCTGCAAGCCAAGTTACGCTTGACAAGGGCGCAGGCTTATCTCTGAGAAAGCGTAAGGCCGCGCTCGTCCTGCGGTCCGAGAGGCGGGCGTTGCCGCCGCGAAGAAGGCGAGTGTAATTCCTTGCCGATGCTGTCACTAAGGCTCGCAGAAGCGCTGCGTGCCCCTAGTACGAGCTGTGGGAGGCCGCGGCGGCTGCTGCTCACCCACTGCTGCGGACAGCGGGCCTCGAAGGACAGCCGCAGCTTCTCGCACTGGGACGCATCGTCCCCGTGCCTATCCAAGCACTGCCAGAACTCGTCCCGGGCCCCCCAGCAGGCCTTCCTCTCCTCCATCGTTGGCGCCGACATCTTCACTGCCGACCTGAACACAGAACGGCCGTTACCCGAGACCCCGCGCCGGCTGCGAACCCTCGCCGCTTCCACGGCGGGGCCCGACGCCGCCCTGCCCGCGGTCCCAAGGCACCGGGGGAAGGGGGTGCCTGAGCGGCAGGGAAGGCCCCGGCCCCGGGCCCGGGCCCGCACCGCACTCACCCGCCGGCCCCGGCCTCCCGCGGCGAAGGTCGCGCTGCCGGAAGCGGCGCCACGCTTTTCTTAGTGCGCAGGCGCAGCTCCGGCCGTCCCGGCTGAGATTGGCAGGCGGGCCGGTTGTCCCGCCCCCCCCCGCCCCGGCGGGCAGCGGAGCTGCCCCAAATCCTCCGGCCCGCAGCCGTTCCGTCCCCACAGGCCCTGCCGGGGTGCTGTTGTCGGCCGTGAGGCGGAGGAGAGAGGGCCGTGGGTCGGCGGGAGGCGTGTTTAAAACCCCAGCGATGGGGGGCTTCGCGGGCTGGTCCGCAGCTGTGCCCACCCTACAGAAACCGCTCCGGGCAGGCTTCTCTGACGGGCCCTGTCGCTACGTCAGGCTGATAATAAATAAAAAAAAAAGGAAGAAGAAGTGGTTTACCCCAGTGGAAGAAAAAATTTACCCGTCGTAAGGGTGTTAAAGTAATACCAGAAGCCTGAGGGCTGGCCGCGTGGGCACCTGGTGAGCTCAGCCCAGCGGCAGCACCAGGCCTGAAGCAAGTAGTATCCAGGAGCAAACCCTGTTCCGTTGTTTTCTTCGGGATTCGGTGGTGTTTCCTCATGGCAGTCTCTGTGGCCGAGGAATTGATAAGTCTTCCTTTTCCACACCAGCCTCCTGGAAATGCGGACCAGTTTCGCAGTTTCCAAAAGGATGGCACGTGTTTCATAGTAATGCGCTGCAGTTTTGGGAAGGGTGATGTTTTGGCAGCTGGGAAGAGCCTAACTCAGCGAGGTGCTGAGCCCCTGGCAGCTCCCCAGCTAGTGGCTTTACCAGGAGCTTGTCGATAGCCGGTGCTCCTGGTGTGTGAGGCCACCGGGCAGCTGGGTCGGGGAGCGGGTGTAGCTGTCGACCTACCTTGAGCTGGGTTTCTTCCTCAGATAATGATTTCTGGTTGTTGTTGGTGGGCACGCTTTTCTGGTTCTCCTTGCAGGTGGCTTGGTTGTCTCGATACAAGGAAAGGTATTTTAAGAGGAGACTGAGGATTTGCACTTCTTCAGCGGAGCCCCCTGTAAGCCAGCCAGATCTGGAGAGGATTTTGTTTGTCGAAATACCTAACTGACCCCTTTGAAGGGATACTGCTTTGGAGCAAAGTGAATGTGACTGCTGCTGTACACTGTACGGTATATAACACAGCCTGTGTTCTCGTCCCTGCCTATTTGTTTAACCACCTTCTGTTTGCTAGGCCATGATAGGTAAGAGATAGAAATGCAGTAATTTGATTTCTAATAGAACAGGGGCTTTAAGGTGAGTGGAAGTCACTACAAAAGTAGAATTTAAGTTATGTTTTTCTGTTGTAAAGAACTAATATAGAAGTAAATTTGTATTACAGCTTACTTATGACCCTTTTGTGCTCAAGCTTTTGCGAAGCAAGCTTTTACAACATGAATATTGGAAAGAAAATTAATGTTAAGTCTCAGGACTGAAATGTGGTAATAGGAAATGTCAGTTGTGTTTTAGATTTCAAAATTTATGGTGCATGTAATGTTGTTTAGTTACTGCATTTATGAAACAGAGGGGATAATGCAATTATATATAATTAATCACAAAGCCCAAATAGCACATCTGGGATATTTGTGATAAATAGTTTATTCTTTAATGACCTGTAGCCCAAGAAATAACTCACTGGAGACAATTGTAAATAACTCTGTGTAATGGATATTATGGAAATTTAGTGATCTGGTTTTAGAAAGTGCCTGAATAGAAAGAAAAAGACAGATTTATCTGATACATTTTTAATGGCAATACTTCCATTTGGTTAAAATGCTATCATAAGGAGCTGGATTTTTTTGTTGTTAGTTAGCCAATTCTAAGTGTCTATCTTTAGTCTTTTACTTTGGGGAAATGTGTCTAGTAAGTAATAAATGGGATATATATGAGCCAGGCAGAGGCAAACGTTCTAGAAAGATGTGAGCCTGAAAAAATTCTGGATTTGTTAGGTGCACTGGTTGCCACAGTTGAAGCCTTTGAATTACATTTCCATTTAGCGGTTAGTGAGATAGATGTTAAAGAAATAGCTGTCCGTCTCCCACTGAAACTCTTGCCAGCAATGCATTAAAGTGAATCGTGTGGAGTTTATACAGTGGTTCAGCTCTCAGACTCTTTTGTGCCTACTCTTGTTAATTGGGATGCAGCATTTGTGTGTGCTTTGCCTTCCAGTTAACATCTGACAGATCTCTCCTCACCTACAGCCTTACTTACCCCATATTTAATTGAAACTTGCCCAGCACATTCTGGATTGGCAACCCTAATGATTTCTCCTTTCACTTTGGAAGCAATTAGCATGTTACAGGTGTCCCTAGGACTAACAATGTCAGCACTCCTTGATGTTCTATAGCTGTGTTCAGCTTTGTGCTTATACTGGAAGCTCAATTAGCTTGTTATTGTCGCATTGAAAGATGCTGATATATGATCCTTATCCATAACAGATTTTCAGGGAACTGAATTTAAAAACAAGTTCTTTAAGCAATATAGCCCTGTATCCAACCATTTATTTAGCTGGAAATAATAACAAAATCTTACCTCAGGCAGCCTGGGACATTCTTTTCTGTTGTTGAGCACCAAGCAGTTTTTTCAGTAACAATTAAAAAAAATACGTAGTGCGAGAGAACCATATCTTAAGATTTTCTGTTTCTTGCTTCTCAGATGTCCATGAAGGATGTAACTCTGACTCCTGTGGTCTTACAGTGTTCCTTGCTATGCCTCGTGAAAGAAAATAATTAAAAAAAAAAAAAAAAGGGCAAAACAAACACACGGATTAATTGTGCCTGGTATTATTTAAAAAAAGGAATAAATTAAGCAAAGAAACACCATGAACTGCAAACAGTAATCACCCTCTTCTACTCCTCTTGTGAAAATGTTTTAACAGAGATTACTTAAATGGTTGAGCATCAAGCATCTCTCTGAGTGGATCTCTTGAGACCCTGTGTGACCAAATTTCAGATTCTACTTTCATCCATTTACTGGCTAAAGACCCTCATGGGTTACTCTTGGCAGTAACATCAGCTTTGAAGATGCAGTCTGCAAAGGCGAGTGTAGAAACACTCTTTGTTTTTGTGGAGAGGAAGCATTTATACATCTTTATTGTTTAAAGGCTTCCTTACATTGCTTTCTGACTTAAATTCCCTTTCAAATAGGTCCTTCTTTAACAGAACAGGTAATTTTTATCTTTAAAATACCTTTTAAAAAATCTTTTAAAAAGTAAATATCCCTCTTGAAGAGTCAGGCTTCAGAGAAGACCACTGATTTTTTGAGCAATAATTTTCTGAGCTTTGTAAGAGAATTGCTTAAGAACTGGCAGACAGTTAATGAATTCCTTAGTTAATAATTAATGAGTTCATTATTTAGTAGCCACTGATAATACTAAATGATCTGTCTATGTTTATTAATAAAACTTCTTTCTGAAACCAGGACATTTACATAGCCTTGCATTTAATACCAAACATTTGCAAATAAAGATCTGAAAGAGGCATATTAAATTCTAAACATTTAAGAAATGTATGCTGTACTTTCTGTGGCCTTATGCGAAGCAGTCCTCTTCATTATTTCATGAAGACTTAATGTTGAGTTTTACTTCTATGAATTTCCTTTTAAGAATAACATGCTTAAACTTCATTGGATGAGTTAGCAAAAATTTAGGGTTTTGAATGAATAAAGAAGAAGGAGTGTATGAGGAGAAAGAAAACTGTAGCTTTTGTTTGGTGGCCTTAGCAAGTCGATTTTCTGAATCTCTAAGAAAATGTGCATTATCATGTTATTTTTCAACTAAATGTGTTTTGGGGCTCTTACCTTGATTTCCTCATAATGCTGTCTTTGCTGGGTGTCATAATGAGCATCCCTGCACTAGGGAGTGCCAATGTGACATGAACATAGAGAATTAAGCACGTGACTTGGGACACTAAGAGAGAGATGGACAGATATAGAGACTACCACAGCTTTCTGCGGTAGCTCTGCATGTATCGGAGGGCTTGATGTGTGGGTTCATCAGGTAGTGCTGGAGGGGATTTGACTAGGAAGGACTAAGCCATCTGTGCAGGCTGGTATGGAGACAGAAGGAGAAAGAATAGACAGAAAAGTGATTTTCACCTTCTCCAGACCTCTGTTTAGTGATCTGAAGCCTGCTGAGAAAAGGCTTGCTTGTCCTTGTGACCTCTCATGGACATCAATGGAGTAGTCTGTGGAACGCAGTCTGAAATTCACTAGTCTACCTAGAGGAGTGGCGATTATGATGAAGGAAAAAAACCCAGCAACTGGAGGTTTAGGATTCTTTTAAGGTGATGAAGTCATTTACATTCATTGTAGGCACTTGTTTTTAACACCAATATTCCGGTTTTGCTCAGTTGTTAGGAATGAAGAAGACAGAAAAAGGAGTATTTTGGGAAAAGCACGCAATGGTAAGGTGGGAAGACTGACTGATTCTTACTCTTCTGTTGGCTCTCGATTAGCAATTCTCCAAGCCTACCAAGGATGAGACAAGCTTGCTTTGCAGCAATGTTGATGCTCAGCTTTTTGCAAGAAAGCTAGAGGGGAAACGAGGAATCTTCCTGTTCTACAAGCAGACCAATTTTCAAAGCTATGTAAATGGAAGAAGAAAACTTATCTTTTGGGTTTCATTTGGATGCCTTCAAATTTCTGTGGCATGTTACGTACTAAAAGCAAAGAAGTGGTTCCTAGTTCTCTCTGAGATTGAAACACATACTAAAATTATTTACAAAAAATCCAGCTGCATGCTTGCATTCAGGTATTGTATTTAATAATCCATCAGCTGCAGCGATTACCTTATGCTCACTATAAACATTGTCTGTGAAGCGTAGGTGTAGTGCACCAGATGAGATTGGTTACACATGCACAAAGGCAACATTGTTCTCAAACATGGTATTTGTTCTCAAACATGGTATTTGTTCTCAAACATGGTATTTGTTCCCAAGATCAATATCAATTTTCTCAGCAGCCAAGCTAGCAAGTGACAGGCCTTTGACCAAATCCAAAATCACACAGTGAAAGAGAGATGGTTTTGTTTACAAGTCAGGAAGGCATTTAAAATGTATAATTGGCCAAAAGTCACAAGCAGGGTATTATGCAACTTACTCTGCTTACTAGGCTGCTGTCATTAAAGACTTGGCAGCTTCAGAAGCCGGAGGGACAGTGAGACCTACTGCTGGGAGACAGCAAAGCTGTGTTCACTGGCCCATAATGTATGCTCATAGCCAGCAGAACAGGAAATCCAAGCTGAAGTTCACATTTTGTAAGTCCTTACAAGTTCTGCTGCTTGGACCTCACTGGAATCCAGCTTGTAGGATTCTTTTAAGAATCTTATAAGAACCTTCTAAGCGTCTGGGTCAGTCATGGATATGTGCAGAAGCTGGAGTTTGGTGTAAATAATGTGCAGAAGTTAGCCAAGGCAGCCCTCCCCTAAGGAAAGGCAAGGAAGTCTCAGTCTCAATAGTCTTGTCCTTTAAAGTTAAAAGGAGTCTGAAGGA
Source organism: Haliaeetus albicilla (assembly GCF_947461875.1). Lineage (NCBI taxonomy): Eukaryota > Metazoa > Chordata > Aves > Accipitriformes > Accipitridae > Haliaeetus > Haliaeetus albicilla. The sequence goes on from NC_091495.1 coordinate 32,408,092, forward strand.
TGGGTGGCTTTCTACAGACTCGTCTTGGCCCTTTTTTTGAGAGAATAGGAAGCCCTGCACTTAGATTTCTGAAGAGTCTCTAACAATGCTTCTTAACAAAGAAATGAAGCTACTGTGGATCAAAAGAGAAGGTTTTCTGGTGGACTAATAACTGGTTAGTGAGGCAGGAAACAGAGCAGGAATAAATTATTGCAGTTCAAAAGCAGAGGGATTACCAAAGGAGCTGTGCTGAGGCCAGTCTTCTTGTATGTACTCATAAATGATGGGTCAAAAAAAACCCATTTACTGATCGTACTTCTTTACTGATTCAGGAGAGCGAAAACTAAAACTGAGAGGATCTCTCGCTGTCATGTGGCCATGCAGCAAAATAGCTGGTGGCATTCAGCATTAATAGACACGAGGTAATGGACATGGTGAAAAAGTCTAAAATCCATGGTGCGGGGCTCTACATTTACTGTTATCACTTATCAGAAAGATTCTCAATTTATTGTGGATAACTCCATCCAAGTTAAATCACATCTCCTTTAGTTCTCTTCATTTGAGTGAAAGATGCTCTGCAGGTTGATTGCTGTTGTTCCCAAACAATGCACTGATGGCTATCTTGAGATGTTAGGTGGACTGAATCTAGAGCTGGGGTGAAACCTGGAAGTGAAGAGCTAGAAAATTCTTTTGAGTTCTTTTCTGAAGAGATCATGTAGTTCAGCAGTAAAATTAAAGAAATGTCTCTAGATCATTGCAGAGAAACTGCATGTAACAGGTTGTTAAATATACTAGTAATCTGAGCTCCACAGCCTCCCTTGTCTAAGCCTTTTCCAGAATTCTAACTCTCCTTGTAAGTTCCACTCTTCATTACTGAGAATTAAGTTGGTTGCATCCTAGTGCATCTGCAATGTGCATGGAGAAATACTGATCGCCGCCTTCTTTAGAATGATCTTGTGCATATATAAAGATCCCTTTAACAGAGTTTCAGCTAGAATAGAGAAATATGAGGCTTATTATTTTCAGAAACATTAATTTGAGCTACTGGTCCTGTCCTTAGGAATGTGATTTCCTCTTAAGATTTTTAGGCTGCAGGTGGGCATCTGTTCGTTGGACTTCCTTCTTGCTTCCACAAGATCTTTCAAGTCCTTTTTTTCTTATTTCTCTTTTCAATGTTCAGGAGTTTTAGATAAGGTGCAGGTTATTATGGAAATGCCCTAGAACATGCCAGCTAAAGAAGAAAATCTAATTGCTTCTCTTTTAATAATGATGAGCTAGTTAAACTCATCCATCAAAATCCATTACTGCTGGCAGTTTCTGCAAAGACTGCTTGCACGAGGACTGGACTGTGAAAGAAGCTTCTCAGCCTCAGCCTTTGCCAAGGAGTAGCTCACATTTGGAGGCCTTGAAGGACTCTGTCCTTTCTGCAGTACAAATCAGGGACATGAAGCCAAACTCGCCGTAGTTGATGACTTTACAGCATGTGCACAGACCCCATTTCTTCAAATTGGAGTTGTAGCAAGGGGCAAGTGGGCACGTTCCCCTGGAAAGTGTTTCCCAATTTCTGTCCTGATCCCATCGGCAGCTCTCCTGTGCTCCTGCTTCACACCAGCTGCATTGTTTCTGCCTTCTGTTCTTTCCCCATTCCTTGAAGGAACTCCCGGTCCCAGCCTGCTTTCTGAGTCTGTGCAGCCCTCCATAAGTCCCAGCCTGCTTTCTAAATCCACATAGCCCAGGTGGGTGACTGGAGCTATACCTAGGGCTTCTGAACTGCTGAAGACCTATGACATCCTTCTCAGTGAAGAGGAGGGGTGTTTCACATGTGCTCCTGTTGTGCAGATTTGTGGCTTTATTGGGAATATGATACAGAGCTACACAAGTCAATTCAGACTTCTGTATTCACTGCACAGGGAAACCTTCACTTTCCAGTGGGTTTGCAGGCCCGCAGGCATAGTAGCAGAAAGGTTTTTGACCAGAAATGGTGTCAACCTGGTGATACTACTTTCTCTATATGTTGAAGATACTGTCTGTATTAGCCCTGACCAACTCAATATTGCACTAGCTTTGTTACAGAGCACTCTGGAGAGCTAGGGATGAGTGACTTGTCCCTGAGCTAACAGGAGACATTAATTCAGCCCCAGAACTTGATCTACAGGTCTACTAGTCTCCCCTCAACCCCCAAAGCTAGATATTGGTTTCAGTGTCTTCTGTTCATCTGTTGAGTATTGTGGTTGGACTTCTGCCTTTCATCGCTATTTTCTGAAGACTGCTGATAGGAATACAACCATCCTAGACAGAAGAACAGGAGAAACTTTTTAAAACAAGACCAGCTCTGACTCACATGCTAATGAAAGGTTCATGCAGTCACTGTGGAGAGCTACAATAAAAAATTATGACGAAGGCAGCAGCAGGAGACAGCTACAGACAAGAGGCCAAGGAGAAAGATGTGCAAGGGAGGGGGAGAACTGCTGTTCCTTCCTTGGATTCCTCACTGCCGTATTGTGCGGCAGCAAAAGCCGGCAGCTGCAGTGGGGTCTGGTGATGCTATTTACTTTCCTGAGATTTTTTTTTTGACTTGCTGTTTTAACAAGCCCACTGGATCATTACTGGTTTCCTCCTTTGCTGGAGGAGCCAAGATGCTTTGTGAGGGCTAGGCTGGGGCAGAAGGCTGCTGATCCAGGTCAGCCCTTGAAGAAGGGTGCACACTGGTGGCTGGTAGTGCTCTGCGAGGGCAGGAGCCACACAGTGACGATGCAGGAGACCAGCTTCAAAGACACCAGGTAGCAAGGCCTGATGCTGCAGGGACCTGCAGTTCTGCCTGAGGAGGAGGTTTGAGGTGGCCAAAGGTGGGCTAAAAGTGCTGGTTCCAGGCTTGTGTTTCCCTCTTCTCCAGAGGAGGTATGGCCCGGCAGAGCAGCGTGGGGTCCATAGAGGCCAGCAGTGGGTCTGACTTGCAGGGTGCTGCAGAGATTGCAGCCAGTGCTTTGGCCTATGAGGGCAAGAAGGGGAGCCTGCCACAACTCAGCCCTCATCTCCAAGGCACTGAATTTGTCCTGGGAGTCCTTTAACAGCCCAAGATGAGGAGGGTTCAATCTTGCCTTCACCTGAAAGGTAGCCCGGTTACATCTAATGCCTTCTCAGAAGGGTTTGCTCTCTGCCTTGCCCTTCTGGTGAGAGCCAACAACTCCAGTTCCTTTCATTCCTCAGCTCCAGATCCGTGAAGCTTTGGCACTTACAGATGCAGACACATACCCATATGGACATGCTGCTTTCTTGACATTCTAGTTGCATCCTGGGCTTCACTGTCTGGAAGGTTTTGCTAAGCAGCAGCTCGCTGTCAAGTCAGGTGTTTATCCTTGGGGCAAGGTGTTGTCTGAAGAAATATAGGTCACTTCATCTGATTAATTTGTTTATGTGTAGTTTAGAATTGCTGATCATGGGTAAATCTAGTTTGCTCAGCTCCCACTCAGGAGAGAGATGTAATAAAGTGCCGTTTGAAATCCCAGCCCTTGTGTGTGTTTAGCCTGTTCTCGGGAAGGATGAGCCAACAAAAGCAATGACAGTTGCATCTGGTAAACCAGAGTTTTACTGATGCTGATATCCATTCTGGTGCATAAATTCCTCCACAATCCTTACTGAATGTTAAAAAAATCTGCTGCCGTTTTAGTCATAAACACGTTAGTTAGTTGCAGTTTTTAAAGTGGCATTTAGAGTCTTTTGGATACCTACCAGACTGCATCAAACACAGAACACAGAGATGACAGAAGATGCCACTTATTGGGACTATGGAAAATGGAAGGACTCTTTGTACCTTCTTCTCTGGCCTTGCCTCAGGCAGGGTGCTTGGGGAGGGGTGTGGGGTCCTTCAAGGATGAGAAAATGATATGCCCAAAGATGGAGTAAACTTTAGTCTGGGAGCTTTGAGATCAAGTCTCTGTGTGTACCCTTCAAACCAGTTATTAGAGATGTACCTGTGCTCCTCTCCTGTGCCTTACCCTCCCCTGCTTCCCAAAGAAATAGATTTAAAAATTCAGGTATGTAACACTGAATGGGACAGTGGTTGTGAGCAGCTTCCCACAGCCTCAGATTTTTGCCTGTGTGTGTAATCTCTGTTAGCGAGTCTTTAGTGTCTGTTTGGTCATGAAGAGGTATGTAGGGAGCAAACATACAGCCTGGAGTAGGGCCTAATTAGTATACTACAAACTCATGTCCCATCCATAGCCCCTGAATACCTATTAGCATATGCATGTGTGGCTGCTCACCAATGGTTTCAAAGGAAGGTCAGCTTTTTCTCACCAATGGTTTCAAAGGAAGGTCAGCTTTTCCTTTGCTCTGCTTCTGCTGGACACGTGTTTCCCGACTGATGCCTAACATCAGCCCTCCGGACAGATTTTCCAGGAAATCTAGAGCAGACTCTGCTGTCAAGGACAGACTGGCAAGCAGTGCATTGAGTTGCAGTGTTGGTTGCTTTGATGATTGTGTCTCTCCCTTCTGATTGCTTTGGCCAAGTACTACCCACAGTAAAACTGGAAGAAAGGTGCAGTCCAGAGAAGGAAACAGCATTGACCAAGGCTGAGTTTAAAATCTTTTATTATTTAGCTTTGCCAAACAGATAATGGAATCTGAAGTTGATTTGCTAAAATGTTTTGAAGTGGATGCCACCCCTGCCTGAGACAAAGAGGCGCTCAGTGGCAGCAGGGACCCTTAGGCTATGGCAGCAGTTCAAAAGAACACTTTTAATTTTGTATGCAACAATGTAAACTTCAAAAATAGTAAACTATAACCTTTCCCCCCTGCCCTTTTTACATAGCATGTGATCTATCACAGATAGAAATTTAATGGCGAACCAAAATCGCGTAAGTAAACATCCTGGTGCTTACAAGTTTCATAAAAAGTGTTACATTTGATGTAAATATCTTACATTTTTAACTCTTAACACTCACAATTATGGAGTAAAAGCAACTGGTGATTCACCCCCTTAGTCCGTGCTCTCAGACTGTACATCAGCAACCACGCTCTTGCCAGCCCCTTTGATCGTTTTCGGTTGGATTGTCCCACACATGACCAAGACTTCCCCTTCCTCACACTGGTGTTAAGCAAGCGCAGCTCCACACAGGGGTAAAACCTGTGCAAGTGAGAAGAGAACCAGGTCTCCTGCACGCAAACTTGCAGTCCCCTGGGCCCCGCGTTCCCACAGAAGCCATGGCGCGTATGGGGGGGGCACGTCCTGATGTCGGTGGGAATTTGGGGTCCCTCGGGGCCGCAAGCCCGAGCCCTGCCATTGCAAGTGCTTCGCGGCGGGACCTGGTTCTGCGTGGATAAAGACAAGAGTTCTGTAGAAGGCACTGGATTTCTCTTGCATGATTTTAAATGTGGACTACAGTCATGTGCAGAATAAGGAGATTTGGGCTTTAGACTGCTTTCTTTCTAGTGCTTTAGTGCAAGCATTTTTAGCGCTTGAATTCTCTCCTGGTTGCAGCGCGACATGCGCTCACCTACACAGAGTGATTTCCAACCCTCTTTCCTTCCACTTATCCCCTCATCTTCCTGTCCCCCAAAAGATTCCCTTTTTGTTCCTTGAAAACTTTCAGAGTACAGCTCTGGTCAAAAATAAACATGTGATGTAGCATAGCGTTTGTTTCTTTTAAATCACAGTGTGCAATGCATCAGTTGGTACCTAATGTTCAAAATGTCTGCCCTGCTTTTCATGAAAATCATTCTTTAAAATAACCTATGCAAATATATTTTGACTATATATTACATTCATTTAAAAAGAGAAGAGAGGTTCTTGGTTTGCAGTTTTTTTCAGTGTACTACTTAAGTGAAAGGTCTGATGTGAAAAAAGTACAAGCAAACTGGACATGCCAAGACTCGATGCCTTAGATGGTGATCATATCAAAACTGTACAGGTATGTACACCGTGTTGGACAGGTGTGCTTCTTCCCAAGAAAAGACCTTTGCATCATCATATATAAGGTTAACCACAAAGTTTTGGTAAAAAGAGCATTTAATGAGCAAAGGATGACATGGAGGGGCGAGTTCTCCGGCTTTTGTTAGGCAGTCCTGAAGCGATGTCTCCATTCCCTTCGGGGATTTCTTCCTTCTTCCGGACTTTGAGACGCGTGAGGAGCTTTATTACCCAGACATCCCATTCCTCTGGCAAGAGCAACAGGAGGAAGCCCAGGCCAATAATGATGATGGCGATTACTCGGACACTGTTGAAGACAATTTCACTCGTGTAGTGATCAACAACTGTGTGGGACATTGAACGGGTGTTATTACGTGGGACAAAGCATTAGGGCAGTATCCCCCTCCCTCCCCCTTGCCTCCCAGGCTCTGAAGGCTGGCTGTGCCAGGAGAACACGGCCACGGAGACGATGGTGGCGGGGAGACGACCCTTCCTGCTGGTTTAGCACGCAGCAGGGTACGGCCCCCTTCGGAGCAGGCAGAGCTGGCCGGCGGGCTCAGGACGCAACAGGGGACGATGCCTGGAGCTGCAGTTGTCGTCTGCAGCAGCACCTTCTCCCTTGTTTGCCGACAGCACGGGAACTCCCGCTGAGCTACGGGTACGCAGAGAAAGGGGCATTTCCCTTCCCCGGCACAGCAGCTCCTTCATGCAAATTTTTCTTCTCGCCCTGACCATCCCACTGCGTAAGAAACCCTGCGCACGCTGAGCCACGCACACATTCTGGTGGGGATCGCACCGTTCGGTACCAAAGTCTGCTGGGGCAGCCAGCCGTGCCCAGCTCTGCATGTGTGTAGTCAGCACAAAGCTGGGAGCTGCCGCCTCTGCTGCGGCACCAGTTCAGCACACTGGGGTTTAGGAGCCTGGTTTGGGAGAGGTGGCTCTGGTTTGGGTCAGGGTTGCCTCTGCACTCCCCTGTCCAGCCCTCTCAGGCTCTGCAGTCTCTTGGCTTTCGCTAAATTTCAGAAAACCATCAGAGAAATGTGCCAGGCCATGCCCAAAATAGAATTGTCCAGTGCTCTTGATAAACACCTGCGATGTTATTTACCAAGGCAAGCAGAATTACTAGTACATATTTGCTCTAAAATGTACACAATTTTATTTGTTTCAATTTAATGTTAAACCTGCCTTGGAGAAATAATTAAGAATTGATTTCTACTTCATCCATGAATTTTCATCCCAGCCCAGAGACAGATGACTTCAAGTCTACTTTGTTTTTCAGCATGCAGGCTTCTTCGGACAGTAATTTAAAAAGCAATTCTAGAGATTATGAATATTCATGTAGTATTATATGATACATATTTAACACATAAAGTATACATTTTTGATCAGTGCCATCTCCATAAGTCTTTCAGAGAAGCAGCAAAACATGTTTAATTAAGCTATTTGCTTTTATCCCTGTTGTGTATTTGAAAGGCCACAGATTTAGTATATTCATCAAGATGCAAAAGGCAGAAATTCTTACCCGCATTCACTGGGACACTCAGTACAATTCCAAGAGAAATCAAGGTGGGGTAGGTAATAGCAATCCCAAAATTTAGTAGAATATTGAATGCTGAAGAAGGAAAGAAAAAACACCTTTTACTACAGTGAAACTAGGCAGAGGGAATGTCACTTGAAACGTTTATGCTTTATTACTCCCTCTGTGTGCTGTTCAAATAGAAGGCATATTAACCTCTGTTGTTATTCCTGGAAGATACCTGTGGACAGATGTCTGTCTGCTGCACGTCCATCTGCCTGAGACATTGCTGTTTCTGGGGAACTCTATATCCCGCTGGAGTCGGCAGCGGGATCAGGGTGAGGTTTGGGTACAACCTGTCTCTCAGTGTAATGATGTGCAGTGATTCCCACTCTCTATACCAATCCATTTCGCCCTGCTGAAAGACTAAACACTTTTCATCTAGGAGATTTCAGCCAAACAGTCGCTTCTGGCTGGATACTTTTTTTTGTAGAAAAGCTGCCTCCAGCTGCAGGTGGAAGATGCTGTAAATCTGACCATCTTCAAGATAGGAACTTGCTAAATATAATTTCCTATAATGAAATTTCATACAATGAAATTATAATATCATTATAATATCATTTCAACTGAATGATTGTAATATCACTCCATTGTAATACCATACACTGTTCTTGGAGTGTCTCATGGCAAATTAATAATTGCTTTGGACCAAATTTACCCATGTTTTAAGGGGATTAGCTTTAGCAAAGTCAGGAGAGCCTTGCCAGTACTGAACTTGTCAGCAGCTGGGGCTCCGACTGTCTTCTAGTAGTACCTATGCGTTGCACACCACAGCAATTGCTTGCCACGTTCTGCACTACTTGCTTACAGAAACCTTCCATTGAGTCCACTGGTAAGTAAACTGGAGGTACTTCTAGAGTCAAATGTTGAGACTGTTCAGGGTAAAAGGAGCTGGGACTTAAGATAGGGATGGAGAAGTGCTATTTATTTCCAGTAGAAATGAAAGGAACGTTTTAGGAGATGTGATGCCATCATCCAGTTTAGGGACCAACTGTGGCAGCACAGTCAACGCATCTAGTTTAACAAGGAACAGCATCACATTTCTGATGACCATGATCATTAAAGCTTAGATTTGGCATCCCTCCCAAGGTGGACTCCCTTGGTGGCACAGCAGCGGCAGCAGAATAGAGGAGTGCCACCTACCAAATTCCCACCAGTGCTATGCAACGCTACGTTTCCAAAAATTCCCTGCTCTTTAGGAATAGCAATTAGCTATTCTTGAAGTCAGCAGAGGCGCTGGAGGCTGGCCTTGATTGGCCTGGCCTGGCCTAACCTGGGGGCTCGGGGGATGCTGATGAGCCCAAGGTAATGCCCTGCTGTCAGGGCTGCTTCCCGTCACAGCCCGAGCAAGTGTGGCTTGTCTCTGTGAAGCAGAGATCACGAGTGGGAGTTAGAACAAACTTTACAGTTTAGTTCCACAGCACCTTCTACTGACGGCCACAATAGTTTGGCTTGGTAATAACAGCAGGAGTGGGGTCTACATCGCCACCTAGGAATGGGCCCTCTGCATGATTTCTCAAGCTGATAATTAGGTTGCGAAGAAGGGAAAACAGCTGCAGTATGTCAGAGGTCTGCAGCTTCCACCAGTGGCCAGTTTCTGGCACCCTCCTCCACCCTGAGCAGTGCGAGAGCCCCCCCGTCTACTCACTCAATAAGAGAATCGAAAATCCGCAGAGGTTTCCCCAAGGAATGATGTCAAAAGAGCTCCAGTACTCCACTTTGGTAAAATAAAGGATGACAGGAATACAGGTAACGAAGAGGACGTTGAAGACAGCTAACACAGACAGGAATAAGGCAGCTTCTCCAAATTTAGCACTGCCCAAAAGAAGTTTGAATAAAACCTACAAGAGGAAAACACATGGGTTTAACTCTCTTGCACCACTCCTCTGGAGGGCTGGTGTCCTGGCTCCAGTGGCTACCGGCAACCTGGCCCGCCGGCCAGTTGCTTGGGGCCGAGGGGGCTGGGTGCTGAGCAGTGTCAGTCAGCACCCATGCGGTGATGCTTGCCGGACACTTGAAACGGCTGCTCGTGAAGCTGTGGAGAGCAGCTCGTGTGCCCCAGCCCTCTCCCTCCTAGCACCCCGGGAACACAGGCAGGGGCAGCTGCCCAATGAGCCCACGCGGGAAGGGGGCTCAGCACCTTTGGCCGTGCATCTCCCAAAAGAGAAGGTCGCTCACCCTCGCCTAGACACTTGGGTCTTTTTCCTGCGTGCTCCCTTCAGGAAAACCTCTGGAAAATTTGACATTAAAACCAGAAGACTTAGCGGAGCAGGGCAGAGGGAGGAGAGGAAGCAACGTGTCTATCTCCCTGCATGAGACGTCACTGGTCCAGGCCTTGAGCTGACACCTGAGGAGCGCTGCGGGGGTGAGCAAGCACGGTTCCTGCCGCCTGGCTGTCCTCCCTCCTTGTCCCACCGTGCACCATGGCCTGCCCGCGAGCACCGCTGTCCTTGCCTCCCAAGGCACGCTCGCAGTGCCGGACTGCTTTCTCCCTGCCCCAGAAGGCAGAGAGCGCAGCAGCAGCCCCGAGCCCAGCTGCAGCCCGACTAACGAGACCGCGGAGAGGGATTTAAAAGCTTTGGTTTGTCAGAGGGAGAAGGGATGAAGAGAGGAAACAAGGGAGGCGAGCGGCCCATCTGGGGAGGCCCTGCAGAAGGGTCTGGTCTGGGGTCTGCATCAGTTTTCCACCACGGAACTGCAGAGGATCCAGTGGATCCCGTGGGCTCTGGGTACAGCTTTCCCCTGCCACGGGCTGGAAACCAGGAGAGCCAGTGGACTCTGACTTACTGGTTTGTGCTGGGGTGGCAGGCCCCCTCGCCAGTGTCAGTTGTCTCTTCCCTTCGCCTACCCAGAGCCCCACAGGCAAGTCTGCAGGGCTGCTGTGCTCGCGGGGCTGCTGCCCGCTCCCACCACCTCGCAGCCGTCACTGGCCAGTGCAGCTGCATTGCCGCTCTGCATAATGGAGCAAGATGTCCCGAAAACTACTTACTCCTCATTTGCCACCTGAGGATGGCGTGTTGCCGCGGCGGGGCAGGCAGCCGGCACAGGCAGACTGAAGCATCTGCGTTTGGGAGTAGGAGGGCAGCTTGCCTGCCTGCAGATCTGCCTGCCCCTTCGGCACACGCAACTCAGGGAAACTGAGCCAGACCGCGGAAAGCAAGAGCAGATTGGCAGGAGCGGCAGCAGCAGAGTGGCATTTCTTGAGGAACGAGCTGCACAGCTCCAGCTGTCCTGGCATGCGGGGCGTGCTGCAGAGTAACAGCCCGCCGGCGCTGCCACCATCACCTCCCTGTGCACGGGTTCTGGTGGAGCAGCCCCGAGACCCCCGTCCCCACAAGGAGCAGCGATGCCATGGGAGATGGGGCAGAGCTAGGCTCTAGCCTTGAACAACCCTGCCTGCCTGCCGATGATTCCAGAGCCGTGGCGTTTCCTCAGGTCTGGAGGGCCACGTCTCTGGTCTTGCAAGGAAATGCTCTTTTAGAGGAAGGAGCTGTATGAAACTTCATGACCTCCCTTATGTAAGACATAGGCTGATCTGAAAAAGTGAGCAGAAAGCATTGCAGCACAGCGCTGAGCGACACAGACAGATGCTTCTCAGTTTGGCAAGTCTCCCTGGATTGCTTGTGTTAAGGCTGCAGGGCTTGCCTGGCCAATTTCTGTCGGAGGACTGGCACAGTGCAATTCATTAGACCAGACAGAGACATCTACACCTCATCCTAGTCTACACATCTGAGCCAGGGCAGGTGAACCGCACCCTACAAGCGCTTATTCCTCTCTGTGGACTGCGACTCTGAGCGCTGTGAGCAGCACAGAGGCAAATGCATGTATGTGTCTCAGGGTAAATGAAATGGCTCATTGCCCAGCAGAAAAGGCTGCATGTCACATAGTGCAGCTTACCCAGCTGGTCAGGATGAGACCTTGATTCACAGGCACATGCTTTGGATTTTAAACACATGATTATTTCCATGACAAGCAATACTTTAAGCCCAGCGTAGGCTACATATGCCACTGAAGGAGGACTGGCAAGAGGAGGTCTTGAAAAAGAAGCTAAATCTCTGCAGGGACTTCCAGAGTGAGTGATTAAATCCAGCACCTATGGAAAAGCAGCCTTATTTTTCAAGAAGGCAGGACACCTCTAAGTCCTCCTGTGGGCACTGGAGAAGGCTCTTCCCAGGAAATAGGAATTTTTATCCTAAGTGAGGGCAGACATCAAAGCAAGTGAATACCTGAATGCAGTGTTGCAGAGTCAGCGTGTATGGCAGAGCCCCTCAAAGAAAGAAGGACACATGGCACTGAACTGCACGAAGGTTTGCAAGTAAGACAGGAGCAGTTAAAGTGAGTGACAGGGGTGACTGGCATCTTTCTGGGTGAAGACCCAGGCGTGCTTACCTTGTAGAGAGCAGACATTGAGGCAGAGCCCACCACCAGGGCTATCCCAATAACGGAGTGGCTGTGAAACCCATCAGCATACGTCATCATAACTATCCCTGCAATAGCAAATATAGCAGCCACGATCTGATTGGAGACAAAGAAAGAAAGAAAGCAAGTGTTACTGGACAACCCCCAACATGGAAAAACACGAGAGCAGCTTTAAGTGAGGGGCAGTACTTCTGCATCATCTCCTTATGTAGAAAACTAGTAGCACGCCCAGGTCGGTACCTGCAGAGCTGATGCTGGCTTCCCTGGCTGCAGAGAAGCTGCAGGCAGAGCTGGGAAGGAGCGGCTGCCTCAGGGGGGTGTGCAGCAGGCCAGACCGCAGGGCCCAGTGCCTCCGACTGAGCTGAAGTGGGGATTTCATCTCTGTCACTGAGACTCCCCATCAGTGGGTCCCTGCAGCCTGTGCGTGACAATAATACACAAGTAGTAATTCCCTGGTGCTTGCAGGAAAGGCTTTGAGTCCTGTGGAGGTTTTGGAGGAAAAAGGGGTTTGAAATAAATGGAAGAATAAAACTCATACAACTAATTTCCAGTTCAGACATGTCATTTCAGAGAGTAGAGGGAGGTTTAGTCAGCCAGCCAGGCCCACAGCAATGCCTGAGGGGGGGTTAGCCAAAGGGAGGTAGCATTCACGAAGGTGGGGAACAGCCTGCCCCTGATTCAGCAGGGTCAGCAAGAGACCCCTGGCTTCTCTGGGAGTGTCCTGCCAGATGTCCCAAACCTCCCCAGGTAGTAATTCTGGGGTGAAAAGGGCTTTCTGCATGCTCCGTGCTTCCTGGCTCTGCAGTGGTGCAAGGGACACCCCGCTTAGACCACATCCCCTTTGGCTGCACAATCATGGTGATGCTTCTGAGATGATTTGGATAAATGAGTTTATTTTGACCCGTAGCTGGATCAGTGCCAGCCAACTTTCCCCTCTCCTGGGGTCAACCCGGGGTTTTAAGCCCCATCCACAGGCTGTGGCTGCCCAGACATCCAAGAGGAATGGCCTCCTCTCACCTTTCCCGTTCACCACCAGAGATGCTGGGGCTGCTGTGAAGATGCAGGGCGAAAGCCTGTGTGCCAAGCTCTGCTGCTGCCTGATGAGGAAGCTGAGGTGGGGGGGACCCCTTTACCAGCTGCAGGTCCCCATCCCAGCACCACCAGCAGCCTCTTCCCTGGGTTGAGCTGGGAGGGGCTGGTGTCAGGGGGCACCTATAAAACTTCCACAGACAATCACCCAGCAGATCCCTCCTGCAAGCTGATATCAACACTTCCAACTTCCCCTAACAGAAAAATGCCCCATTTTTGCAAACAGAGCGGGATCAATTTCTCCAAAGGTGTTGCTGTAGAATGGCAGGGTGGTGTAAGGGTAGAAAAAAGCCCAAATCAGCAGAAGCTGAAACTACCTGGAAAATACAGCTGCTAACAGCATCTCGACAAAACAGGGCTTGAGCGTAGAAATTGGTGTACTGCTGTTCAAGATGCTACATGAGCACAGTTTCAGCAGGGTATGGAGAGGCAGGGTTTCCCCCAACAGCTCAGCCCCTTGCCGACCCAGCCAAGGGGCAGCAGGTTCTGAAGATGCTGATTTATTACTTGCTCAGAGTGGAGCCCAGTGCAAGCTGCAAAGGCTGGGTGTGCATGCTGCAAATTTGAGGAGGTTTTAGCTACAGCATCTTGGCTTGCAGCCCTGTCAGCATGAGATCTCTCCATGCACAGCTGTGGGGCATCATTTCTAAAGTGAAGCTTGGTGGTGGTGTCCTGGACAGGCTTATTTTTAAGACAAGGAGAGAAAGAACCCCAATGCACGGCTCTACAGCAATGTGGGGCTGTTTCAGATAGGCGGGAGTGAAGGAGCTCGGCAGCCCTCAGCAGTTCTCTCATGTCAGAGTGCTAGTTCTTGCCAAATAAAAATTCAGACACCCCATGTGGCTTCAGAGGCACAAGAAAAAAGTCATGGAATGAGACTAGCATGGGGCAGGTGCGGAACAACGAAATAGAGATTTGTCTTCACCCAACATATAATTCAGCCAAGAAAGTTTTGCTGTTTCACACTGTGGATGTGAAAAGTTTACGAGGATAAACTGATGAAAGAAAAAAATTCATCAAGGACTATTAACTATAGGAACATCTCTTCCATCTCAGGAAGTCCTTGAGCCTCAAATTGCTGGAGGCTGGAAAGTCTTATGAGGAAATACCATTATAGGCTTTTCCTGTTCAGACAGATTTTTCTAGGTGTCCACTAGAGGCAGCTGCTAGAGCCAGGCTCCCAGGGCAGATGCACCTTTTCTCTGACTCACTGTGGCTCTTTGTAGAGTTGCAAGATACATGGCTCGGGCTTATCTGAAAGATAGCAACTCCGGCCCTTCAACATCACCTGTGCTAAAGACCAGGTGACAAAGAGTGGAAGATGCAGCATTTCCCGTAGCATCTGCTCCAGGCGTGGCTGTCTCCTGTCCGAGATGCGTGGGGCTTGTCCAGCCTTCACTGCAGAGCCGAGGGGAGACCACAGCCACGAGTCAGCCTGGGACAAACGGCGAGTACCTCCATGGCGAAGGGAGCCTGGCTGAGCTCCCGCTGGCGGCAGCAGCTCCATTGCAGTGGAAACTTGGCGGGCGCATTAATGAACTGCAGAATAATAAGCATCTAGTTTTGCTTTCAGTGTCAGGGGCTGGCTGACTCCAGAGAACCTCCCTGGAGGCTGGGTCTCTGGTTGGTTGGAAAAGACTACGATTTGGGATTTGATAGTCTATTTATTTTCACGTCCCACTGGCAGGCGTGCTTGTCTATACGTTATGTACGCAGAGGGTACTTGCAAGCGATGGTTCTCTTGAACTCTGAGCTGGTTTATTTACTGTAGCATAGAAGGAAACACCAAAGTCAGGGATCAAAGCAAATAAATGCAGTCTGCAAACAGTTTTGCTGGAGCAGAAGTCCTTGCCTCTTCTATCAAGCATGTCACAAGTGTCAGATAAGTCTTGACCTCGCCAGTCGACATGCCAGGTGTGTCACATATGCTTTCGCTGGAAGCCTTTCAGCCTGTCTATCAAGCATGTTGTTAGTGGCAGTGACAGGCTGCTTGCACCACACCACACCATGGCTACTGGCCTGCGGTTACTTGCAAATACCTCAGCATGGCAGGGCTTGCAGAGGCAACGCTTCAGGCCCTCACAGCGTCATTACATGTGTGTCTTCTCTGAAAGCAATATGCCAGCTCACAGCCCAGTTGGACCATTGCTCTGGGCACAGTGAAGGGAAAAGGGAAGAAGAACAACTTCATTACAGGGGATATAGGCACTTACAAGTGCCTGAGTGGCGAGGATGGGATTTTGTAGCTTGCTCTTACATTTAAATTCCATCCAAATTGTGATTTAAGTGCTTGTAGAGCTAGTAGTTGCGCCTCCAGATGCCAAGTAGGATGCTTGTATGTACTTAAACCCCAGTGAGCTGCTGCCTTTCTCACTTGGCTTCTCCTCCAGCGTGTGTGAACAGGGACACCCAAATGTGCAGTCAGAGCTTTGCTGCGGCACTATCCATCCTGCTGCGCTGCCGCAGTGATGGAGCGGGAGCACGGGATGGTGCTCGCCGCAGGGCAAGGCACCGTCCCCCCTGCAGCCTCATCTGCCAAATACCTGCTCAAAGGGTGCTTCTAAAAGGGTCAGCAGCTCTGACACAGCGTGGCCTCAGGGACCACGAGCTTTGGGGCTGGGCTGTGTGCTGGCTCACAGTCCCTAGTTTGCTCCCAAGGAAGCCCCAGCAGCCGTCCCTCCTCCTGGTTGCCAGTCCCAGGAAGAAGGCTTTGTTTTGGGGTTCATCCCGAGCCGATCCCCCAGCACGCCAGGCAGCATCACCCTCGCTGCCAGTTGCTTTTCACATAGCCTGTACAGAAAAGAGAGGAAAGAGGGAAGAAAATGTCTCCAAGATACTCCACACTACGTCCCTCTGCAGACAGGAGTGTCCCCAGCACTCCCACTGTGCCACACGAAGCTGGGCAGCAGGACTGCTGTGCTGCCCCGGGTCAGGATGCCACATCTGCCCAAAAGCGCATAGCCCAGTCTGCCTATGAGCCCCTTCCCCCTGCACCCAGGTCCCTTGCCGGCCCGCCATCTGGGAAGGAGACAGCCATGTTCCTCCTCGGGTACGGAGGTGGCCTCTCAGGAAGCTCCCCTGCCACCCCTCACCAGCGCCAGGTGCCACGGTGAGGGGCTGGAACACATGGCAGGAGCACCGCACGGCCTCCACCGCCTTGACCCCTGTTCTGGGTCTCTGCTTCATTGCTGCTTTCCCAAGGCAGTGCTGATAAGAAAGGAAGGATGGCTGGACATGGCTGAGAACACCACTCAGGTCTGCTTCCCTGCTGCCTCCGCTCCTTCTGCACCTTTGGGAAGGGGGTATCCAGAGCAGGATTTGTCCCCCAGCGCATGTCACAAGACCTAGCCTGGCTGGGAAGCTGCTTGGAGACCCCCTGACCACCCCGGCTCTTTACGCACAACCACGCACCTGGGAGAGCACGAGAAGCGTCTCTGCTCCGGCACGTGTACGCCCACGTGGGTATCCCTGCACACGGGTCGGCTTCTTTCCCCCCAGACCACAGCCGTACCCAGCCGTGCGAGATGGCACGTGCAGACCCAGGAGCAAGCTGCACGCGCGGGAGAGCAGCGGTCAGCCCTCTACACACCTCCTCTCCTGGCGTCCCACCAGCGCTACAGCTGACAGTGCCACCAGACAGATGAAGGCCACAAAAATATGCCTTTTTTTTTTTTTTTAACTTTTATCAAAATGGCCAGCACATCCAGCTAGGATAACAGCAATACTTCCCTGCTTCCAGGATCATTTCAGGATACCCTTGCTTCTGTACACAAAAACCCCAGTTAATTTTTTTTCAGGGTACAGCTACCTGGGCAGGTGGGTGGGCAAGCACAGACACCAGCTGGGCAGGCCAGGCTTTTGGCAGGTACATTTTGCAACGATTCCCGGAGCAGGCTCTTGGCTGCCATCACTGCAAGGCTGGCCAAGCTCTCCTGCCGGAGAGGAGCGCTTCCCGAAAAGTTAACTCTTGGCTGCTCCACGCAGCAAGGGCTAACAACCTCTTCTGAGCACTGAAAGTATTGCCCGGGTGGGTGAGCAGAGAACTCCTCAAATGGTGGGCAGAAATTAGGTACTATGACTGTTATTGCTGTTAATATTAATATGTGCCTGCTGGTGCAGCGAGGCAGGAGGGCCCCACTGGTACCTTTTCCTTGCAGTTACTCCCAGGCCTGGCAAAGCCCCCTTGGCCCCGGGGTGGTGGGTCACTGGGGCAGATGCCAGGTACCCATCCACCTGGTTCAGCTGCCAGAGGACACCGCGTGCCAGTGGTTGCCAAAAGCAGCAGCAGGGTCAGCAGGGAGCTACAAGGGTTTCCGATACCCCCCCGCCCCGACATGCAGCTCCGTTGCTGGTGTGGAGCGGGTGTTCACGTGGGGTGTAGGACTAAGGATGTAAGCAAACATTTGAGATGCCACCAGGAGAGCAGCCCCAGGGGAGTGGGCTTGCCGCCCCGCTGCCTGCCATGCTTCCAGGCCCCATGCCTGTACCTGCTGACCAGTCACAAGTCTCCGTGTGCCAGCGTTATGCCGATCCTCCCCCAGCGACTCGCACACATACACACGTTTTGGCTGCACACTGGCGAGGGCAGGCCGGCTCTCCTCTCCAAAACTGCTGCTGATTGTGGCCCCAGTGCAGCGTGGGTGCAAAGGATAACTATGCCACCGTGCAAGCCTGCCGTCGCGCATAAGAAAGGTGAGGGCCCCATTAAATTCACAGGTTGGGACCAGAAACGCATTGCATGCAGCCAAGGCATGCAGGAATGTGCAGTTAGAAACAGTTAGTCTCGGAGTTTTCACTCGGAAGGGACAAGCAAAGGCTGGTGCACGTCCATGGTGACATGGAGATAGCAGCTACCCCTCTGCCACACTCTGGAGCAAGTTACCTCTTTTCTGAAGGAAAATGGGCACAGGCACCGGGCTGGGGGAGAGGGGGAGCCCCAGGAGCTCGAGGGTGCCTGGGCAGGCTGCAGGGAAGGACAAGTCCCCGCTCCGTGAGGATTTCTGTGCTGACTTGGCTGTCTGCATGGGGTGATGCTCAACTCAGCCAGCAGGAGGGAAGGGGAAAAGGAAAGGCAGAAGGGCAAGGGGAAGAAGGGAGACAGAGATAAGGAGTCACTTACCCTCACTCCCATGAACCTGTCCCTCAGAACGATCCATGAAAGCAAGAACACAAAAGCTTTGTTGCAGCAGAACAACACGGAGACATCCGTAGTGTTTATTTTCTTTATTGCATGTAAGTAAAGGTAGTTTGTGAGTGTCCAAAGAACACCAAAGGGTGCTGCCTTGGTAAAAAACACCTTCAAAGTCAAGCCATTGTCTCCAAAAAACCGGCAGCACTCCCTAAAACAAGGAGAGAAAGGCAGCATTATTACACAAGCCAGTCACAGTCTGCAGCAAATATACGAGTTTCTTTTCTTTCTTGCCCCTCTTCTTTTCCTTTGGAGAAAGAGGGGCCCACACCTTAAACAGGGGAAGAAAAACAAATTCCAGCATCTACTGCAACAGCCAGCACCTGTGGGCATTGGGATGCTGAGGGGCCAGGGCCAGCAGCAAAGCTCCCCGTGATCTGCTATGCAGGGCTTGGCAGGAGCCTCGTGGGAGCCTGGCTGGGGGTCTTTCCACCTGAGGAGTGGGATCTGGCTCAAGCCCCCTGGCAGCAGCAGGGAGGAGGTGGCTGGCAGCTGCCCGCTGGGGTGAGGGTGCGCAATGGGACACGGCACGGTGGCAGCCGGGGATGCGCCGGGTCAGCTGGAGCAGCAGCACAGGGCAGGGGAGTCAGGTCAGGTGTACAGCGAGGGCTGTGAATTCCCAAGCGGGAGGGTATGGCCCTGGCATGGGAAAAGGAAAGGTCAGCGGTTTATTTGTATCCCATCTGAGAAGAAGAGAGCCATAGGGGCACAGGGAAGGCATCAGGGAGCTTGAGGGCACCTGCTCGAGCCTGACGGAAGGAGCGAGGCTGGGAAAAGATGAAGTGGAGAAGCTGAGGGGTGAGTGACAGCGTGAGCGTCCCAGGAGCTGGGGGCACTGGTGGGAAAAGGGGACAGGAGGTGACAGTGCAGCCTGGCCCTGCTGGCACGGCTCTGGGGAGGCAACGGGGGGGCCCAGGATGGGGCTGCAGGGGTCACCTCTGTGGAGGTGCTTTCAAACCCACAAAACCCCTGAGGCCCCAAAGTGCTTTAATGAAGTGTTTTGACAAAATTTGAGCAAAGTTAAATTTTGCTCCAGCAATGAAGGCCAAATAGGTTTTCACTGCTGCCTTGAATTTCAGGCTTTGTTTCCTGAGACTGGCCGTGTAAGGCTCATTATTTGGAGCCTGATGAAAATGTGATTTTGATCCACTTTCTCAGAAGACAGGGCTGTATCAGGTGATTCCCTAAAGAAACCTATCCATACTCTGAGCCTCTTCACATTTCCCCCATCACTAACTCTACCTCTGCCTACACCCCCTCTGCTGCAGCAGGTAGAGGAAATGCCTTTTGTGCGTTTGTTGGGTTTTGCCTCCTGCCAGTCTCTCGTACCGAGCCATGGCTGCACAGAACTTGCCCACCACTTGTGCAGAACTTGCCCACCTCTGGATATGGTGATCCTGGGCTTTGGCTGCCGTACACAGACACTTTCATATGAGCTGCTGGTTCTGCATTGTGTCACTCAGTGTCACAGCCAGCGCATCAGCGTCCCTTGTCCTTTATAGAAATGACCTGCTGGCAGCAGCCTATTCCTGTCAAACCTGCTAACTGCTTCTCTGGGTCACTGCCCCTCTGCACCACGAACTGCGGCCCGACTTCCCACCTGCCATGCAGGGCCGTTCAGGGATGTGCACAGCACCGACAGATGCTGCCTGTGCTCAGCACGTGGCCTGGATCCTCAGTCCCCTTCCACAAATGCTATACCCACTTCAAGCCTGGCCTTCAGCCCTGCAAAGCGCAGCCTGTACCAGCCACTTGCCACAGGGGATGCAGGGAGTGCACAGGGATGCAGAGAGACATTGAAAACCCAGTCCCAAACTTCACTAGAGGCTTAAACCTGCTTCCCAAGACACCAGGAGGGTTTGACTGCCAGGGTGTCACAGGCAGCCAGTCTAATGCTCTGAAGACAAAAAACGCAGGCACAGTTTAAATTAAATGATATTAAGTATGAGAGGGACAGGAAGACTGTAGTCAAATGAAGGGACCAAAATGGAATTTATGTTGGGATTCATTCTGGGGGAAAAAAGCTCCTCCTGCCAAAAGTCTGTTTCCCACATATAGAATTGGGTTTGGGTATCACTATTTCATATACAGTAGAAATATGTGCTTTTACTGTACTGTGGGCCTGATTCTTGCTTAGCAGATACCACTGGATCCGTACAGTAGCACAGCTTGGGACTCGCCCCCATCCCTGAATGAAGCACCCAGTGTAGTGCCGCAGGGCCCCAAAGAACAGCTTGCCCTGGCATGGATCAGGACCCTGAGCTGCATTTCCCCCTCTGGGAGTCTCCTCTCACTGGCTTATGCAATAAAGCTTCCTTTCAGCTGTTTTGGATGATTTCACCAAGTCTGAATTGCTTCTTGTAGTCAGGCTCCATCTTCCAAAGGAGGCCTCCCTATGGCAGAGGTTTCCCCATCCAGCACGGGGCTGTAAAGGAGCTTCTTCCCAAGAACACCTGGCGCTGTGGAGGGTGCTATCAGACATGCACCCCTGTGCACAGCGAGCACCATTGTCCAAAATGGGTGCACTGCTGAACCGTGGGCTCTTGTGGGGGTAGCAGATGGGTTAGATGGCTTTCTTGGACCTGGCATCTTCAGTGAAGTCTGAGGAGCATTAGGGGAAATGTGGTATGTTTTGTGTGCCAGGATGACTACATACTGTAAATAACCCCCTCACAATTAATTGTCTCCCCACAATTAATTGTCTCCCCAGGTTTACTCCTGCTTACCAGCGAAACTGATTTTTCCTTGGTGCCTTAACACTGGTTAAGAGAGAGAAGCTGTACCAGGAAGCATTTGATGAAGAGAGTTGTCAGTGAGTAACGGTAGATAAATAGTTACGGGAAGCAAGACAGGACTGTGATATAACCTACTCCGTAATCCCAAAACAGTCGGGGGACGAAATCACTCCAGAAAAACCAACTTTCAACTTTAAATATTTTGACAGAACATTTTGGACACAGTTTTTCATGCTGTCCAGTAATTTCAGTTTTGCCCACAAGGGTACATTGTACCCAATGAGTATCCTGATGTTTTATGGATACTCCTTGGCAAAACCACAGCTTGTGTCCTGTGGCGCTCCAGGCATGGCAGGCTCCATGCCTGACTGCACCAGGAGAGCCTGCCCATGAATATTTTAACACTCTCATTTGCTAATGAAAATGTTACTTTTTAAGAAAGACAAAACCCACCCCACCCAGTGGGCAGTCTGTAAGCATTCAGCATCCTTCGGAGCCCAATTCAGCACTGTGGACCTCCGTATGAGGCCTGACCCCAAGTCTCCCAAAGCCACAGGATAGACGGGGAGCTGGGGTCGGTTCCTTGAGGTTTTACAGGACAGACTCTTGCAGGTCTACCTGCCCACGGCAGGACACAGAGGGAGTCCTCTACTCACACCAGAGCAAGCTGGCTGCCTCCGGGCTGGTGGGGAGACGGCGTTGGGTAGCTCCTCCTGGGACAAATGTGCAGTGGTGGTGGAAGAGCTGCTGGGGAAGCGCCCTGCTCTGGCAGGGAGACCACCACCCTCCTCTGGCTTTGACTGCCAGGGCCAGCAGCCAAACTATATCATTTCCAGGATAAAATATTGTCCAGCTTTCGTGAGCCAGTCCTGCTGCATGGCTAGCTCTAGCTCACCTGGGGTGAAGAGGGAGGGCTACCAGATGCCTGGAGGGTGCAGACTTTGTTTGGTTCGTCTCTGGGACTAAAGCCCTGCTGTTTGCTAATGTGGGCAGAGGTGCCAGAAGCATTCTTTGCAAAGCAAGCAAGCAGGGATCCTGTAAACAGGCGCTCCCTTGGGCTCCTGGTGCTTGCCCTTGCCCTGTGTGCTGGGCAGCCCAGTGCTGATAGCACACGGCCAGTGGGCAGCCCAGCTGCAAGGAGGGGCTGTGCCTGAGGGGAGCAGTGGTTTTAAGTAGTACGCAGTGTTTGCAAGTAGCTGGTATGGGCATACAGCATTTGCTCAGCACAGCATCAGTGCAAATGCCTAAACTGCTGATGGCGAGCCCTGTGCCCAGGCACCATGACACTGGAGTGGGTTTTCTGGCAAGCAGAGCTGAGTGGGGCTGTTGTGGTATGCACATAACCAGCCCCTGTCAGTCACGGTCCTCCGTGGACTCCCTCTCCCTCTTCACACAGAATGTGCACTGCTTCTCATCATCCCTTAGACCCATGGAAAGCTTTCGAAGATTTTCTGGGCCATACACCTACTGAGCGAGAGCCCCTGGACTATCTTAAATAAAGGCACAGTTAACAGCAAGCAACCTTATTTATTTATAGCCTGTATACTTTCCATTCACCTCCAAGACATCCAGGTGGAGGAGGCCCTGAAGATGCTCTGGTAGTTCCCTGTGAGATGAATGTGCGTGCCTCTGGTTCCAATAACCTGGCAGAGCGCTGAGTCCCAGGGAGAGAGGTAGTGGGGAGCTTCTGCCCACTGACCTTTAGGTATGTACAAGCAGGTTTTCATGTTTGAGCCTGGACCCCAGGGTCTGTTCAGACTTGCTGGAGATGCACGTCCCGGAGCTGCCTTTGCTGCCCACCTCAGGAAGCACTGAGCCCAGGAAGAAACTACTTCTATTTCCCTCCTTCAGCTCTAAAAGGGACCCCAGGGCAAGGAGCACAGACACAGGCACCTCCAGCACACATCTGGAAGGAGAAATCCCACCCCCCATGTTAAAACAGAAATTGTCATCAAAGACTGACCGAACCTACTCCTGCCCACATTTCCAGAAATCCTGCGCCTGCCGGTCTCACCTACCACCTCAACCCGAAAGCCACCTTACTGCTCACTTGCTGATACAGTTCCATTTGCTGGGCTCATCCTGCTTTGCCCATGGACCAGTGGGACTTTGGGTGTGGACAACTGCCAGACAGGCCACAGGGAAATGCTGATGCAAAGCTCCGTGCATCCCGGATCACGCTGAGCAAGACTCCTCCTGGGCAGGGGAGCTGCCCTGCAGACATCCTGCAGAGCCACTCTGTTGAGATGATCTCTCCTCAACTCTCTGTAATCCTCCATATGAGGAGTAAATTCCTACAACTGCCAGGCTGTTTCCAGATAAGGCGGCAGCAGACAGCAAGGAGCTTTGGCGTTGCAGGGCATAATGTCGTATTTTTGAGATAAACTAGCTTCCTGCATTATTTAACTCAATTCTGCCATCATGAGCTAGAGCTCCATTGTAATCACAGCAGTTGGTTTAAAAAATAAATGCAAGGCATTAGCCAAGGCAACAGTAAAGGCCTGTGTAAGACTGGAATGGAAATGTCAAAGGAAGGGTACTGGAAGGGAAACATACTGGCTTGATCGCTGCAGCAGCAATAAAGAAAAGCTTGCTCCCACTCAGAAGTGTCACATCCATGCTCACAGACAATCTGAAGGCTCATGACTGAAATAAAAAGCAGGACTGCACCCCAGCGAGGAGGTCTACATGAACTGAGAGAATTGCAGCCTGGTTACACATGGCCCTCGGGAAGTGCTTCCAGAGAGATGTTACACAGTGGATGTGCTTGCTGCAAGGTGTTGCCGAGGGGGCTGCTGCAGCTGCTATCTCTGCCGTCTGTCAGGGTAAGGGGATGGTGCGGGTGAGGAAGAAGGGCACACAGTTGGCCTGATTGCTCTCCTCTTCCTCAGGATGCCAACTGGGATGGGTGGTGTAAAGCCCATAAAGCCCATCTGGGAGCAGAAGCAGCTGACTGGCTTTCGGGGCATCCTCTGCGTGGAAGGACAGCGGTGGGGACAAACGGAAACCTGCTTGTAGGTATAAAATAAAGCTGTGGGCACCACACTGCACAACTGAACTCACCTTGCTGCCGCTGGGGCACAAGCCCCCCTGCAGTAGCAGCCCCCAGGCAGAGCTTAGCAAGTCCTGACAAATACCAGCCAGGCTGCACGTACCAGCGGTCCTCTCTCCCAAATGGGCCTTCTGGTCCCCTGCCGCTTGTCACAGGGTGCCCTGACAACTTGGCCTGATGGAAATGTGTAATGTCACTTGGGAACAGCACATAGCTGTTACGGCACTACAGGAACTGGGCTGGGATGAACGATATTACAGAAAAGCCTAAGGCATAGAGATACTACTGTTTGTATTTTTACTCTAAATTGTTCCCTGGTTTCTTAATCTTTCATGTACTAGTTCTTGTTTTTCCTCATAATCTTTTTAGTGTGCATCTTCATTAACCCAGCAAATGGCAAATTAGCTCTGACCCATCAGACGTGTCTCCAGCACAACAATACTAGCAAAATACCTCCGTCACTGGAACTGAGCATCCCCAGTGAAGTAAATCAAAAGTCATCAGTGCCAAAACTGCATGCTAAGTAAGAGTTAATCATATTGAAAGCGGGTGTTGCAGTCAAATAAAACTTGCAAATAAAATATGACAGTAAGGCTCTGTTTTTTCCCCACTAAGCTCACAATTATATGTTTAATACTATTCACCTTCCACTGCCTGTTTTGTCTTTAACTATTGCTAGGTAGTCGGGATGTTTCTGCACTGCTTTGAACCTCGTGCAAATGAATGTATAAAATTCTGCCAAGACTGAAAAAATGCTTTTAGCCCCCATTTTGAAAAAAAATCCCACATATGAAGAGGAAAGTTAGACAAGAACCAGAAAAAGCACACACAGCATGTTCCCCCAGGCTGGGGGTTTGGTGTCTTGATACTGCAGAACAAACCTATGCCAGGAAGGTTAATAAGCCATTGAAGCTGCCATTACATCTTTGGTAAAGATGCAGCAAAGTAGAAAATATCTGGGAGGAATACACCTCCTAAGAGAATACTTTGCACAAGCCGGTTATTTCTCCTTTCCAGACTGTTAACATTTGTTACAATTTTCTCATTGTTTCAGTGTTCATACTAGAGCCTTCTCCTCCAAAGCAGGTTTGGATTTGCTGTTGCTCCTAGCGGGTGATATTTTTTCTTTGTAGACTGTGCTTCTTACTTTGACCTTTCAAGGTCTGTACCTGCAAATTGAATTTAGCTAAATAGCTCCTTATTTTCAGCAGAGTGAGCATCGCCTCCCTGGAGCACAACAAAGCCACCACTGTGCCAGTGAATCTGGCCTCTTGATTAGAGATTGGCAGGCAGAACATGTTTTGCTAATCCCTGCACCCATTAGGCCTGCATGGATAAATAAACTGCAGATGCACTGTTAACAGTTGTACATTTTCCGTTCACCATATGAAAAAAGAGACATGGACTAAAATGTCATGCCATGTCTTCTGGGGGACTCGCAAGCCAGCTGCAGTAAGCAAAAGCAAAGAAGACAGACAAGGTGCCCTGGCTGTTAATAGGAGGGAAGGAAACTAAAACTAAGTTTAATTTCTCCCAGTGAAAAAAAGTCCTAGGACATTTTTTCGTAATTCATCCTGTTAGGGCCACAGCAACCCTCATGCATTATGCTCACAAGTGGAGGTAGGTAGAAGACTGCTGTACAGACAAAAGACCCAAGTCAAGCCAAAATATTCCTCAAAAATGCTCTCCAGGAATGTACACAATGTGTTTCCCAGTCAATAGGATCATGCCTCCAGCTCCACTTCCCTCCCCCTTAAGCCAGTGTTGATCTGAAGGGCAGTCATGACAAAATCAGCCTCTCGGGGGGGATGGATTTCAAAGCAGTGCAAGCAAAAGGTGAGCCCATGAAACCCATTTTACAGATGTGCAAGCTTGAGCACAGAGAGGTGAAGTCCCCTGGGTGCTTGAAAGAGGCAGGATGAGGGCTGCCTGTAGGCTGCACCTTCAGAGAGCTGGGGATTTGCTTTTCCTGCATGTTTATTTTATAGCCAGCTCCTGTTACTTATGAAGACAGTCCCGGAGCGCCTTTTTCCTGAGTCACCGCAGGTTCACATGCCAGCAGAACAGTTGCACGGAGGCTCCTGTGGCGTGTCCCAGATCATAAAATGCTGCGAATAAATCCGCTAGCCTCAGCACTTTGCAGAGAGGTGCCCGGGATTCCTGCCATGGCTTTTATTGCCCCGCTGGTCCAAGGCTCCTACAACAAAATCCGTACACCCCTGCCTCCAGCTTTCCTCCCATGCACCTGGAGCAGCTCAGGAAAGCTACTTCCCAGTGCTGGGAGGGCACCAGCTCCTCCTTGGCTTCCACAGGGCAGAGGTCTGAGACCTGCCCTTGGTGTGCCGATGCCCCTTGCCCGCCCTGCTGCCTGCACTGCCTGCTGAGGCACGCTGCAGCCTGTGGCCATTAGCCAGAGGATGGGGCCAGGGGAACAGCCGTATTGCTCCTCAGAGATGCTCTGCACTTATCCAGTCCGGTTTGCCCATGCTGGGGACTGAACTAGGGTTGCAGAGCCTGGAGCCCTTTGGTTTCTCATTGTACCCTGCCTAATGGGAGACCGCAGCCCTGCAGCCCAGCAGGTAACATCAGTCCGGTGACGGCACTGTTTTCTGGACTCAGAGGCAGCATGTTTCAACTGGCTGTTTAACTAATACTGTCCCTGGTAATGGCTGGTGATGGGGCACCATTAAGCTGTTCAGTGAGTGATTCATCATGATCAGGCATTTTTCATTTACCAGATCTGTGCCTGAGAAGAGCTGAAGAAATGCTTGGCTACTGTCAGAAAATCTCAAGCTTGGAGCATTCTGTCCTTAAAAAGGACAAGGTAGCAAGCACAGCCTGTCATAAAAGCACCACTTTTGCAGCTGATTTCACAGGGAAAAGTTTCTTTAATCGATTGCTCCCATCTTCAGGGTCAGGTCAATTTGAGAGCATGTCTACAAATCTTATGTGGCAGGAAATTCAAGCAGCAGGTCACTCACGGACTGTGCTGTGCAGTGCCGTGCCAGCGTGCTGCTCCCAGCCCAGCAATGAGCCAAGGTCCATGCCAAGCGCATCCGCTCACGGCTGCCACAGTAAGGATTTCACTCCCTCCCGGCATGCCGCAGCGGGGATCCCCCCTCCCGTGCTGTCCTTCCATGTGCCTGGGGCCCATGCTGGAGGGGGGTCCCCAGCTGAAAAGCAGGGTGGGTTGCAGGGCTGTGCTCCAGCTCCAAGCCCAGCTATGGAAAAGGTGGCAGAGAGGACCTGCCGTGGGGTGTGGGTGCTGCTCGTACAGGAGCTTTAGGGCTGGATATGGCCCCATGGTCGCTGGCATCGGACCACCTGCGAGGGGGCAACACTGCTGGTGGGGCTTTCCCCCATAAGTGGAAATGGCTTTTACGCTCCCTTCCTCTAGCACAGTTCAGTGGCATAATGTGATGCTCCACCACAATGTATAATTCAAAACACTTCTTTCCAGTTTCATTTACTTAAGTGATGGTGACGTGTCTCAGGGCTCTGCTGTCTGAGGTAACACAGGACCCAGGGACATTGGACCATGGAGGAGAGAGGTGGGAGATAGGGCAGTACTGCCCACTGCCAGCTCCAAGTAACTGGGGGCTTCCTTCAGAGGTCCTGCCATGACCCCCAACACCTCATCTCACCCCTGCTGAGACCTGTGAGCTTCAGCTGATGGTGCCTGCAAGGAGCTCTGTGCTTTTTCCGACTTTCCAGCTGTGGCTGGCAGCAACCCTGGGGAGGGAGTTTGGAGGCTTGGGGTGAGGGCAAGCCTGAAAATCATACCCCCCTCCCATTGCCGGTGCCCCCAGAGACTCCCTTGCAGACCTTCCTGCGGGGGGGAACAGAGGCAAACTGCAACCCACAGCCCCTTCCCAAGCTTGCAGGAGGTAGAGAAGCAAGGACGTGGCCAGGGAATACCAAATCTTGAAACTAAGAAAGGATGGAGACGTTCCTGGTGTCAGGTACCCCACGCCTGCTTTCCTCAGCTCTGTGAGTGAATTCGTGCAGAGTCAGCACAGAGAAAAAGGCCTGAACTGAAGCTTAAAGCAATAGGTAGATCTGGGGCTTGTCACCAAACCTACCTGATTACATGAACTGAAAAATAACTGTTCAAGGGATTAAGCAGTTTCTCAGAAACGGATGTTATCTAAAATAGTCTAATGGCTTGTTAATGCCCATCGTCCCATGCGTATTTTTCTGTAAGCATGTTATTAAATGCAAGAAATGACCATAGAAGTCAATACAGCACCTAGCTGCCACTTTTAAATGTCTGGGTCTGAGGTTGACCGTTACTTGTTTCTATACATGATTTGGGGCTAATGTTCTGCCTTTAAACTTTTGTCTATTCTGGGGGTTTCCAGCTCATCTGCAGAAAATGCATTCTAATAGGCAATGAAATGAGAAAATTGTCTTCTCTTAAATGAAACGAAAAATCTCCAGGCTGATCTTTCTTCTCCGAACTAGAGAGACAGAAGCAATTGGTTTTGCTCAGCACTGTACACATGCCAAACTAGGCATTTGCACAATAAATGGTCCCAGGAAATGCTTAGCTATGGATTTACATAATACACCAGAATGGCTCCAAAAGAAGCAAATAATACAAATCTTACAAACCACCTGAATACACATTTCCAAGACAAGTCTTAGCACACGCTCAGAAGCCTTAATGAGAGACTGTTTAAACATTTAAAAAATAGAAGTTTAAAAGAACAAGACCAAACCACAGGGAAGATTCACGTACTGTAAACTGCCTTAGCAAAACACCAGGGTGGGAGTCTTGGGCTCCAGAGGCACAGGGAAAAGTCTGCAGCTTTCCCTGTGGGATGGTCCTCCATCCCACAATTTGCTGTGCCCAGAGCACTAATCCTGTTCAGTTTGCCTCCCTCCATTTCCAGTGAAGAGCAGTAGTCCTAGGATAAACTCTACAGCTTTTACATACACGACTGCAGCAAAGGCTGCAGGAAGTGGATCACATTAGGATGAAAATTTCATTTGCGTTTTGCACCCGAACATACTGCAGAGTTTTGCATCTAGGTGGTTTGTTGTTGTGGGAGCAGGACCGCCAGCCATCTCCAATGGGACATGAAGGAAAGCGTTAAGGAGAAGGTAAAGTTGAGCAGCAGCGCTACTGCCCTGCTGATACTTCAGAGGAACAGGACCGGCTGTAGCAGTGTGAGCAGACATTGCAACAGATTTCCCACAGAGTCACATCTGTCCACGAGCACCAGGGTGAGCTGAGCTCACTCCGGGGTGTGTTAGCACAGCAACCAGGCTTTCCTGCTGAAGTCATGCCTTCAGCTTGCTGCGTGGGGCAGGCTGGCATTTGTGGGTCTTCCGTCTGGCCAGAGGGGACATGCCATTTTGGAAAATGCAGCAAGTATTCCTGGCAAGAAGAAGCTTTTAATGTGACAACATGTACTCAGCAATCAGACAGCTGAAGTTATCACATGATGTAATATCCAACATTTTCTGCCTTTACACCGTAGAGGTACCCAGAGCCTGAATTGCTTTATACTCTTCTAGATAATCGGCATCATACAAATAAAATGCAATACTGTTGCTATATGCAAGTTCCAAACACCCACAGACCAGACAGACATCACACTTGGACATAGAGAAGAAATTTTAGTTACGTTCAAACACTGCTTCATGGAGCAGCTGGTTATTGAGCCCATGAGGAGATGCAGCCCTTGACTTGGTCTGGCGTAGCACGCAGGATCGGCCTTAAATCTTAGTCAGAGGCCACCAGAGCAGTGGCCAGGAGGTACTCAGACTGGATATTTCCCCTCCGCAGCAGCAGTGGCTGAAGGTGGAAGGGGCAGTGAGGGGAATGAAAGGTTCACAAGTGCCTGGGGATTACTGGTGTGCCCGCGGTGCACACAGAGGGAGGGTTCCTGCTGTGTTTGGGGCAGGGCCGGAGGACGAGCTAGAGGGAACCGGCCCATTTGCACGGCAGGGTGGGAAGGAGGGAGGTTACGTCGGGACCTGATGTCATGTCCAAACGGAGTAAAGAGAAAGGACCGTCAGCTCTGACAGCGCCATGTAAAGCCACGCGCAGGCAGGCCAAGGCAGTGTGAAGAGCAGTTAGTGAGCTGAATTGAAGCTAATGACGATCCTTATGGAGTTATGGAACAAACTGACAAAATGAGCTGCAGCAAGTTGCCAGACAGTATTTACTCAAGAGTTCAAAAAAGCCCAACAATGAAACAAGGAATTCCTAACAGGGCTCTGTAACTTTGCCCTTAAAACTGCCTTCTCACCCAAAGCAAGTATCACATCGATCCTTTAAATCTAATTAGCGTTGCGATTGTGGCTGGCCATCCATTCTGAAGATGACCATTGCTGGTTAAAGACTGCACTGCCTCACCTCTTCCTCCTCCTGGGTTCATCGAGGAGCGACGAGGACGGGGAAGGCCCAATTCGAGGCGCACGCTGACAGGGCCGGGGTGTTCCTGCCGCTTGTGAGTATTTTCAGCCCAGCAGACTGGCTGGTGAGCAGGTGCCCTTAAATCCTGCTGGTGAGCAGGTGCCCTTAAATCCTGACCCCAGCACACCGCTCCCGCTTATACCATCCACCTAATGACTGCCGTCTTCCAGAACAGGGCAGCGACTGCTCGGAGTATCTGAGGGCTAATGAATTCAGGCCTTCCCGAGGATCTCCTGCTGTACCCGTCAGGTAGAAGTGGCCTGAGGCCGCTGGGTCTCCAGAGAGACCGTTCCCCCAGAGGCTCTTGCTCCCCACTTTTCTCACGTGCAGCTGAAATTACAAAACCCCACGGGGCCCAGGGAAAGGCTCTCACCTCTGCGGGCGCAGCTTTCCGCTGGGCAGGCAGCAGGGCAGTGCGGCCCTGCTCCAGGATGGGAACAGCACTGCCCCAGCCCCCCCGGCACCCTGGGTTGGCCCGGGGGAGGGGGCTGCACCCCAGCTTTTGGGAAGGGTACCCCAGCTGTCTGAGGAGCTGCTTCAGGGCCCCTTCCCTCAGCCGGCGTGGCTGGGTGCTGTGTGGAGGAGCAGGGGCTGCGTCCGGGGTGGCCAGGGAGGTGCCCCGGCACCGAAATCACACCGAACTTGTGTCCTGCATGGCCCAGGCTGTCACATGAACGTGTTTGCTAATGTTGGCCTCTAAAAGTGAGTTAATTGAAATTTTGGGGGAAAAAAACCCCACAAACCCACATTGGTTTTAATGTTACCTAAGCAGATTAGGCAATTCCCTGCAGGCCCAAGCAGTTTGGAGAGGCACCTCAAGCAATGTTACAACACTTCAGTTACTGAAAAGATGAAAAGTCTCCCAGGGAAAGCGCTGGAAAGGGCGCTGGGAGCCTGAATTTGAGGTCCGTGGCGATGCTGTATTGCAAATTCCCCATGTGAGCATGGCCGAGTCACCCAGCCGGCCTGTCCCCCTCGGCTCGGCAGCGGGGCCTGAAGGTACAGGCTCGCTGTTATTTCCCAGGGCCGTGTTGAGGTAAATGCAGGCAAGCATTTGTGCGGCATCGGCGTGTGGTGAGGGACAACATTATACAAACTAAGGCAGAGAAAACCTAAACATTAGGCTCTCAAGGCTTTCACTGCCAGAGTCAACATCGTCACTGCTCTCCGTCATCATCCAAAATTTCCATTGACGTCAGTGGATGTTCTGCGTGTGAAAGGCCTGCAGAGTCTGAAACTGTACAGCGATCACTTGCAGATATCTTAAGCTTGGCCTGATGTGATTTATATCTGGCTTGCACTCTTCAGCTGTGGCCTGAACCGCTTACTACTTTTTGGAATAGTCAAAATGAAACTTTTAGGAGAAGCTGGCCAGCTGGCCTTCTGTGAATTGGATTTTTGTAGTGGTTGGTATAGGCAGACAAAAAAGCATGCAAGAATAAAATGCTTTTCTAATAGCTGCTGTCTTGACTTCTGGAAATAGGGGGTTTTGGCTCTGCTGATTTCGAAGTACAGTGCTGACAGGAGGGGGAACAGTGCTGTTGTGTCTTGGGAGAAGGAAGGAACAAGACAAGAGGCAATACAAGGAGGAGAGAAATGTCTTGGTGAGAAGACTGGCTATGCAAACACCTTGAGATAGCTATTACTGAAACACATACACACATATATATATATATGTTGGAATATGTATCTAGAATACATATACATACATACACTCACACACACTTACTTTGGACCTTTATGCCTGTGGATTGTCAGAAAGACTCTGCGGGGAGATACGGTTCCAGCTGGGCAAAGCCCTGCCAGCCCATGGCCCTTCTTGCTGGCATTGCCAGCCTTAGGCCGTGGGCATAAACTATTGGCTCTGTAAGTCCTCACTCCATAGCAGCATCACGCTGTAATACAGAAAATGAGGGAAAGAAATCAACTTCATAGCCTAAGTACTAATTGCTCAGCACCATGACAGGATACTGGGACAGCTGGGAACAGGAAGGCACGTGAGTTGGGAGATACCAAAAGAGACACCATCAACTTGGCAGCTAGTCAATGAAAAGAAAGAAAATTATACAAAAAAGAAAGCCGAGAGCTCGCTGACATAACAGAGAAGCTGACACTTACAATGTACAAATTGCCCCTAGATGCATTAAGTAAACTGGGATATAGAAAGGAAATAAACTTTTCTAAATACTTCTATTTGTGGTCATTTTTAGAGTACCTTGTATTAAGAACAGGTGACTCTCTTCTGTTTGAAGTTTGTTTGCCTTTTTAATCACACTGCTGATGTCCATTTAACACAAAACCAGAGCACTCTCTGCCCCGTGCTCCCTTACTCTCTGTCTTTTAGCAATGTCATCCCAATTCCGCACACAGCAGTGCCGCCGGGAGGGGAGTGAGTCCTGAACAACTCATGGAAGCGGAGTGAGGAGGTCTCAAGACACTGTGATGGCATCTACCCTCATCCAAGAGCCTGATTTAACAGCACCCTTCAGAGCACTGCAATCTTTGAAAAGCAGCATGTGAGAGATTGAGAAACTCGGCAGTCTTACGTCACATGAAGTGAAGGAGTATGGCTGATGAGTTTGGTGTCAAAAGGGTCATGTTGTAAAATATGGTGTACAGCACTTCTGAGATTTGTATTTCCAAACAGCTTTACTTGTTTTAACCTTTCTCCCAATAGGCTAGTCCTTCAGAAAACGTGTTCTACGATATGATGCTGTTGCCAGCTGCATTAATTTTGTGGAAGACCTTAGTATAAATGCTAAAACCAGAGTCATATGTAACACAAATTGAATGGCTTCTGTCCGTGTTACTGGAACATTTAGGTCTCTCAAGTGGCATACAATAACTGAGAATGGCTTGGAAATCAATTACCTGTTGTCCAAGAGAAACGTGTAATTTTTGGCTCCCCATATAAGCACTTTCTTGTTTGAACAGTAAACAAGCAAAGTAAAAAATACTGACACCCACTGTGTTTTTAAAGAAGGATTGGATAGCACAGAAATGGAGCCATAGCATCTGAAACTCCAAGAGACTGTGCTCGTGAAGAGTTAGGTAGATATAGCTCCAATGAAGAGCTGTGGGAACTTGTGTGGTTTGGATTTTTGAGGACATGTTCCACAAATGTTGGTCGAAAAGTTGTAGATTTTTATTTTCACTCAATTTGCAGTGAAACAAAATGCTCATTCACTGAAACAGAAGCTTCTGAAGAAGGGTACAGGTTAAAAAACTTACAAAAAAATACCGAAAGAGGTTTTGAAATTGTTCCATTTGAACATTTTAAGGGAAATCTGCCTTTTTAATTCAAAATTAATATTAAATCTATAGTGGAAAATAATGGAAGTGATCAAAATCAGCAGAAAATATTAAAAAAGAATAGGCAAGAATGTATTGTAGTTGAAAGGTGGTTTTATTTTCATTTCCCATCTGTGGATGCTCTTGGATTTTGCCTTTCATCCATTTGGAACAAGATTCCTTTTAAAATTTCAAAATGCCTCCTGGAAAAAGAAAGTCTGTTAATGACGCTTTATATTATCCCTTAACAACTCTTCAATGTGACTTCATAAACGGTACTGCTGACCCAAGTTTCACAGCCAAGAAACAACTATGCCTTGGGGTAGGGAAGTTTTCCCTCCATAGCCTTACAATATAGTTTATAGTTACCTTTGTAAGTAAGAAAGACCCACAGGTGGAAATATTAAAAGAAACCATAAACCTGACTTTGCTAGGGAGATCATGCATGTGCCAGTTCAGGAGGCTTGTCTCTAAGGAATTTTCTCCTCCCTACTTTTCAGAGTTACAAAGGAGTCTGTAAAATTACGGGCAGTATTATATGAGGATCCTATGTAAAAGCAAAACTTTCTCTGAAGACTCTTCTCAAGAAATAGAGTACAGAGCATCAACTGAATTTTCTTTCTGAGCACCAGACGCAGGTCCAGAGGATGGATGCAAGCCACATTTGTCTTCCAGTATTCTTGCACTCTGAGGGGCCTACATCCTCATAGTTCTTCTTTCAAGCTCTTTTTATGCCTATGGATTGATGGGCTACTTACTCTTACATGGTTCAGAACCTGAATATCAGTTTCATGCTCCATCATTCTGCAGGCCATGAGCTGTCCTCTTTCATATCCTCCAAAGAAGTGAGGAGGACTACTGAGTTTCATGCTGGATCCTTCTTCCAGAGAGGAAGCTGAGTTATCACAGGGCAGCTCTAGGAACACGCTTTGTCTCTGCTCTTGCAGATCAGAAAATTTCCAGCTCCTTCCATCAGCTCCTTGCAAGTTCCCAGACACTCCAGGTGGAAAGCCCTTGACGTTTCAGAATTCTGGGTTGGTAACCCTTGCCTCTCCTCCTCTGCTGAAGCCAGCCTCCATTTCCAAAGGAGCTACAGCCTGTTCTCTTGTTGAGAGCTGTGTCATTTGCATGGGAGAAAGGGCTGCCTATGGGCTGGGTGTGCACCGGGTGTAAAAAGGTATCATCTCCAGAACTCTGCCATTAGCAGCCACAAGCCCATATGCATCTTCTCTGGGATGTGGCCACTGACAGAGGAGAGCTACGAAGCAGTCCATTAGACAGCAACAGATGCAGATGTCCCCCAGCTGTGGCAGGAATGACAAACTCCAGCAGAGCCTTGCCTGCTGATGCTGATGTGCATTTGGGGTCCAGAAGCAGGAGAAAGAGTGAACAAATACCCCAGATTCAAAGAAAGAGCCTCAGTGACCCTGTTATACATATTGTTGTACTGGATGGATCAGGTCTTTAAAACAGATGTCAGCTGCCAAGGCTATTAAGCCTTACACTCATCTGTTTTCCAGAATGGTGTAGCTTTATTTACCTCCCTGGTTTCTACTGGAAGTGTGGAGTGGCACATACGTGGGTCACCCCTGTGCCCCCACTGTTGACTATTAGAGCACCCACATTTGGCGTTGACTTTTCTTCCAGCTGCTGTCAATGTCCTTCTCTGGACTCTTCAGCCAATATCCTCATAATAAGACAAAATAAGAACATAAATACCTAATGGGGTTATTAGCCCTCGATTGCTTCATTCAGAATGAAGCAAAACAAGCATGATGCTAAAAAGAACAGAGAAGGGGAGAGAGAGAGATCAGATAGAAATTGATTCATTCTACAAGTAAACAAAGGGATTATGGCAATGAGGTGATTATGCTGCTTAGAGGCTATAAAAGAAAATGAGATCTATTTGAAGTCCCTGGAAAGACCAGAAACGAGAACAGTGGTGAGGGATACTCAGGAATTTGAAGGAAGCAGAACTTAAGGAGGTTTCAGATTTGCCAAATTTAAAAAACAGACTCAATGTTGAGATGGTGGAGCAAAATGGCGCTTGCGACTAAAAATTGCTGGAAGCCATGAACACCCCTCTGAATGGGAAGCTAGCCATTATTATTTATGTGTTTGGATGCAATACATAGCTGTTCTTCAGAGGCCAGGAAGAAATTTGCTTTGAATCCGAAGCCTTCCACAGATACTGTGCTTCAGAGTGCTGATTTGTGTGTCTTAAAAATGTTAAATTATTTATATGAAATATTTCATATTTTTAAGGTTTTACTCTTACATGATAAGAGATGGTGGAGCATCAAAAGTCTCTGGCCGGAGTCCAGTGCCACAGAAGTAGAAAAATACAAAGCAGTAGGGTCTTGTCATTACTGTGAATCATGGGGGGGAATGTCAGTGTGGTTTGGATCAGGCTGTTACAGCACACACTGCTTTCCTTCCTAGTGACATTTTTAATGCACTTGTTCTTTTTCTTTTATATTTTTATTGTCTACTAAACAGTTTCTTTTGGCTCTGCTTTGTGTGATTCTCAGTGCAAAGAAAACACTTCTGTTCAGAGAAGCGCTTTGAAAACTGTCCTGATGAGGAGTGAGCTGGTGCCTCGCTAGCATCTAATGCACCACCTGATCTTGGCTGTGAATCCACAAATTAGGATTTCAACCCAGTCATTGCTGAAGGTACCGATTTACTTTGTGGAAGACTGGAAATCAGAAAGGAGCCCTTTATCTGCAACAGGAATAATACAGGAACTTTTCAGAACAAGATGCAGAACTCCTGCATTGGAGTTCCATGAACTGGAAAACCCATCTGCTGGTCCAAATGCCGTCCTTGTGTTTTCGGCATCAAAATTATTGAAATAATAATGCAGCATAAGCCTTGCCCTCTGCCCAGTCTGTGTCAGTGAGGCATTCACTCAGAGGTGCCTGTGAAGCGACGGACCTGGAGCACACAGGAATTACCAGCCTGGGTCCAGCCAAGCCCTGTCCTCTCTCCGGCAGCTGCCGGTGGTGGAGGCACTGGGGACCTGGCACACATGAAGAAATCCAACCCCCGGGACAACCTGTCACTTTCTTGTCTTTCTCTTCCTGCTCTCCCTCTTCAACCACCTTGGATGCATTAGCCATGTACCGTCACAGCCTGTAAGACAAGTGTAGCTCCCTGCAGTTCAGAAGCAGTGAGAATTAATTACCATTTCATTAATTAAAGCACTCTGAACCGCTTAGGTGTAAGTGCAGAGCCAAAGTACAGCTCTATTGTCTTTGACAGAATGATATGAACCACTGTGATAAGCTCCTGATCATCTGCTCAGCTCAGCTTGGACTTTGCCAGCCCTGGGGACCGCACTGCATGTGCTCGGTCTGCCAAATTTGGGACTTCTTCATGTGACAAGGAACCATCCATATAGAGTGCCACGATGGTGCTGCTCCACAGGGTGATCAGGATTCACTAAGACTACATGTCTGGAGAGAAAACAGTACTGCTACCTTCTGGGAGTTAGCGTAGCAGACAGAGGAAGAGTCAGGGTTATCCAGGGTGGAGATACACTGTCTAGTCAGAGCACCTGGAAGACTTGCAAGAAGAGGCCTTCGAAGTTTAAGTGGCAGAGACTGTCTGCTGACAGGAAACTTGAGATGACTCAGGAAGACGGTATCTGGATCTGTCTCAGAAATGTGACTGTGACATTTGAAACTGCCAAATGAAAATGACAGCTTTTAACCTGGATTTCCCTTAATCGGAATAGATCGTTCATTTCATGCTAGAAATGTTCTGACCATTATCTGCTTCTGTGTTTATTACATTTTGATGTGCTTCTGGTAATGGCTTTAATAAAGTGTCTGGAACAGAGCCTGTTAAAGAGTTTTCTTATGTTTAGATGCTCAGATACCATGCGATTGACTGTAGCACAGATGAACATCCTTTTATGATAGAGGATTTCTAAAATAAAACATAAGTATATCAGGAAAGACCCTCGTGTACTATAACCTAATTTAGAGTCACAAAAGTGATTTCTGTTCTTTGACTATTTTTGACTGTAGGAATCAAGCTCCTTTTTATCTACATCAGCAAAGCGTGCAGCACATCCATTTTTACAGCACTCACTTTTGGCTAAAATGAAATAGCTCTGTGACATACAGCTGCAGTTTATGGCATCTTCCTGGATTTAATGGGTAGAGGGAGTTACAGGGAGTGTGGGACTGTGATTTTTCTGAGCAAGATGGTAAGGGCTGTGCAATGAGTCTCCCTCCTGCTTGCTGGTTCTGAAAGCCGAGCTGCAGTGAGGAGAGCCAAGTATTTGCCAGATACAAAACTACCAGGTTAATGTGTCTTCCACCTTCTACTCCTGTGATGTGCTTACTCCTCCCTTCATTTTGGAAAATGACCTTGCGATCCTTACTTGCAGGATCACACTCTGCTTCCAGAGCAGCTGCACAGACAGTGGTGAAAAATCTGCTCCCTGCTATACAGGGCAAAAGCACTGTTACGGCAAAAAGCATGGGGTGTCCTTCCAGCAGACTCCTGCTGAAACCCTGCAGCTTGCCACCGAGGAGAGAAGTGGACTTCATCTAGCCATGATTAATGCCTGCCTTGTGAGTGTGCCTGCTTTGTCTTTTTTTTTTTTTTTTTTTTTTTTAATAATGGATTTATAAAGCCCGTGACTTAGACTGTAATTGTAAAATGGCTTTTCTGGCGCTCTCCCAGATCTGTGGCTCTAAAGGCCAATATCAGAATGTGCTACATAATTTGGATCAGATACCCTTTGCTTGCAGTTATGGTCAGTGCAACTGCAGCCATGTACAATGGATTGCCTGGGAAATGAAAATGGTTGGGTTTATGACAGAAAGCATGTGAGAAGGAGGCACAGTGCTTTTGAGAGTAGTTAAAAGCAGAGAAGAGGAGCATAATTAGCTGGCCTGTTTTGGTGTGCTTGCGAATCCTTACACATGCATAGCAGGGGGTGTTGAAAAATTTAACAGAATTACTGCTGGGGATGTATCAGCCTACATATACTGTAAGCACTTACCTCAATTTAAGTTCAGACATAGATTAATTTAACCAGATAACTTGTTGGCATTATCTGGAAAAGCAGGTTTACATCTTTATAAGACTCTCAGATTTCTTTTGACCTTGGATTTCATAAACTGCCTGACAAATTTGGTGGCATTCTATAATGGGATGACAGCATTGGTGGATAAGGGAAGAGCAACTGATGTAATCTACCTGGATTTGTGCAAAGCATTTGACACTGTCCCGCACAACATCCTCATCTCTAAATTGGAGAGACATGGATTTGACAGGCAGACAACTTGGCGGATAAGGAATTGGCTGGATGGTCGCACTCAAAGAGTTGCAGTCAATGGCTCAATATCCAAGTGGAGAGCAGTGACAAGTGGCATTCCTTTGGGGTTGGTATTGGGACCGGCGCTGTTTAACATCTTTGTTGGTGACACGGCCAGTGGGATTGAGCACACCCTCAGCAAGTGTGCCGAGGACACCAAGCTGTGTGGTGCAGTTGACACGCTGGAGGGAAGGGATGTCATCCAGAGGGACCTTGACAGCCTTGAGGTATGGTGGGCCCGTGCCAACATCATGAAGTGCAACAAGGCCACGTGCAAGGTCCTGCACATGGGTGGGGGCAATCCCAAGCACAAATACAGGCTGGGCGATGAGTGGACTGAGAGCAGCCCTGCGGAGAAGGACTTGGGGGTATTAGTGGATGAAAAACTGAGTATGAGCCAGCAATGTGAGCTCGCAGCCCAGAAAGCCAATCGCATCCTGGGCTGCATCAAAAGAATTGTGACCAGCAGGTGGAGGGAGGGGATTCTGCCCCTCTGCTCTGCTCTGGTGAGACCCCACCTGCAGTACTGCGTTCAGCTCTGGGGCCCTCAGCAGAAGAAAGACATGGACCTGTTGGAGCGAGTCCAGAGGAGGGCCATGAAGATGATCAGAGGGATGGAGCACCTCCCCTATGGGGACAGGCTGAGAGAGTTGAGGTTGTTCAGCCTGGAGAAGAGAAGGCACCAGGGAGAACTTATAGGAGCCAGGAGCCTTCCAGTACCTAAAGGGGGTCATCAAGAAAGCTGGAGAGGGACTTTTTACAAGGGTGTGTAGTGATAGGAGAAAGGGTAATGGCTTTAAACTGAAAGAGGGTAGGTTTAGATTAGAGGTAAGGAAGAAATTCTTCACTGTGAGGGTGGTGAGGCACTGGGACAGGTTGCCCAAAGAAGCTGTGGATGCCCCATCCCTGGAAGTGTTCAAAGCCAGGCTGGATGGGGCTTTGAGCAATCTGGTCTAGTGGAAAGTGTCCCTGCCCATGGCAGGGGGGTTGGAACTAGATGATCTTTAAGGTCCCTTCCAACCCAAATCATTCTATGATTCTATGAAATACCTTTTGGTTAAGCCAGCCCAGCCATGCTGGGCTCAGTTCTGCAAGCTTTCTGGGAGAGCTTCACAGTGAGACTTATCATTTGCCTGCTTCTCACATAGGGCTTCCTCTTTCACTGTCATTAATAGGATCTGGACTTCTTACATCATATTCTGACATAAACAGGGTGAGATTGAGGCGTTATGTTGGCAGAAAGCAGATCTCAGGCAGAAGAGGAATCAGGCCTTTTGAAAAACCTGGGTTTATCCTCATCTATAAGGACATTTGTAATTATTGTCCTTCATGTTCATCTGCCAGGTTGTGCTACTGCATCACATGCTGTTTTAATTAGGTTCATGGTGATGTCCATGTAGGGGTGAGAAAAGCATTCCCCCAGTGTCCTCATCTTTCTGTCCAACCTTCCCTCGGCAGGTACTGTGGGACCACAGCCCTCCTCCACAGGGCGCCGAACAGCAGAAGTCAGCAATCACCAGTTAAATGAAAAATAGCAGATTTTAGCAGACATGTGCTTCAACCTCAACTGCAGGGTCTGTGGCACAGGTGCTGTGTTTCTTTCCCTGTCGGAAAAGCACCTAGCGCAAGCTGCTGGTGCGGATCAGGATTTGCTGGATGGTAATTTCATACAAATATTACGCAATAATGATACTTACATGGCTGTGTGAGCTAGGCAAAGGAGACTCAGGCTTAGATAATGGAGATTTAATCTACCATGCACTCTAGGAGAGGAAGGGAATTACAAGTCAATAGAGAACAAAAATACATGAATGAACAGTTTAGCAAGGAAAGTGTGTATGGGCTTGAGTTAAGCCAGTGCTGAGCCTGGGAGAAAGAGTAAGACAAAGAAGAAGATTAAGGCTAAGTCTCCTTATTGCTCATGGCATCTGAAAAACGTGTAAGATGATGGATGTGTTAATTAGCTCACTGCAACTCAGTAGCTGAAATAGTTGGTAGGTGGGCTGAGCCATAAACCAAAATATTCCCAGCATGTGAGAGAGGCTGAGCAGGCAGCTTCAAGATTATATGGGAGAAAGGAGAGAACAATGTCAGCTGCCCAACAGGAAAACATGGAATAATACCTTGAAGATACACAGCAGAAAAAAAATCTATGTAATAATTCCTGCTCTTTGGTTTTGATGTGAATTTTATTCTGTTGCTGTGCTCATTCATTTAAGCTTTTCTCTTCAAGATCAATAGCAGATATAACAACAAGGATGACTATACCAAGTTTAGGGTACATGGTCAATGCATTCTTAAAAGAGAGTTTTCCCTAATTATAGAGTATAATTTGTGAAATAACAAATAAACGATTATTTTACTAACTCCCCACATCCATGTTTACTCGTTTTCACTGCCAGAATGGGCTAATTGTGTTTTATGTGATGCTGTTATTAATACTTAGAGCATCCCCAGAGATCTTTGAAAATTGAGGTTTACATGTGTTAGGAAATGGCTTGCAATCACATTTAATGTATACATAAATCATCGTAGAAAGTAAACCAACAGAGACAAATGATTTGGTGTTGATGAGATTCATTAAATTTCTCATGAAGATAATATAAAAAGAATTTGACAAATAATCCATAGACAGCACAAATGAGCAAGCCACAGGGAATTACTGGATTTCTCCACCTTCACACTGAAATCCTAGGAGGATCATTCCAAATTAAAAACATAAATTCATATTCAGGTACCTAACGCACCGACTTTTCCAGTGGGCTGAAAACTGTCACTGCCCACTGACTTCAAAAGGAATTGTGGGTGATCAAATTTGGATTTTAAAATAGAGGTAGGAAGGTTAAGCGTGGCATCTCTCGCAAAGGGCATCAGCCATGGTGGGATTCCAGCCCAGGAGAGAGTTGAAAAACCTTGCGGGGGGGGGGCGTTGCCTTTTGGAAGTGGGGACAGCATCTGCGTATGGCTATGGAGGAAGGAGCATGTACCAAAAGGTAAGGATTTTTTTAAATTTTTAGGTGTATGGAGAAGAGGGCTGTCGAAGGCATTCGTTTTATACTGAACATGAGTGGGATGGAAAGCGGTGCAAACGGAGGTGACAGCCCATCCCACAGCCCGATCCCCCGGCACAGCCGGGGCTCTGCCCAGGGTGGCAGCGGGGGTCCGGTGACAGGCCAGCCGGGGCACCCTGTGCTGCAGGCACCACCGTCCTTGCGGGCAGGCGGGTGCTGGGGGTGCCTCGTCCCCCCTCCCAGGGCTCCAGCTCTGTTTGTCAAGCGGAAGGGATTTTTAGAGCAGCACCAGGCAGCACTTACAGACAGATGCTTGAGAATAAGCAGCCTTCCTGCTGCGAGAAGGCAGGTGTCAGCTCCCCCAGCAAACAAGCTGGGGCCTGATTCTGGAGACTGTGCTTTCCCTCTGAGACCCACAGAGAAAAATACACGTTGTGCAAGGGGATTTTTACACCCCAGTCAAGGGCATGACCCCACATTTACCCTAGCGCTAGAAAGCACAAAATCTGTGGCTTCATTTTCCTTTCTTTTTCAACAGTTTGTGTTTTACAGGAGAGCTCCTGATCTGCAGGACACTGTATGAAGAGTGTCAAAAGTAGAACAGCATGTTACCCCTCTGGGATATCCCTGCTCTTGCAGGGTAAAGGGGCTCTGCATGTGTATTCAAATGGTGCATATATACACATGCATACGTATGTGCATATACACACACACATACATATGTACACAACCATAAGGAGACACTTCCAAGAGCTTTCGTTGCTGGTTATTCCTTCCAACCGAGTCATTACAGTTTCACCACAGTCCTCAGTAAGAGTAGAGAATCCAGCAGCAGGACCCCAAAAATGCAACCCAAAATATCCTGACACCTCACCAAGTCTCAGTAACAGAGTCCTTCAGAGTCACAGTGCCCTGAGATATCCCTATCCAATCCCCGCAATGTACACAACACAAAATCTGGCTCGTTTTACTGTACCTATGGACTGGGTAAACTGTTAAATTTGGCTCTGTCAATACCGCAGCTACACAACTAAAATAAAGAGCTTCAGTGGTTGGGCTCAGCCCTTCCTCAAAACTTAACACTCTGTGATGAAACTGAGAGAGAGAGAGAGGTTACTTAAGCCCTTGAGAGAGAGAAAAAATGTACTGAGTTCATATTGTTACTAATTTTGGTGTCACGTCTCAATTTCTTTTCAGATTGTTCCCCAGGGAGAGTGACAAGAGCAGCAATGTGGTTTCAGCCTCTGAGGTGAAACTGTCTGTTCAGAAACCTGGCAAAGGCGATGCCTGTTTTGCTACCCCACTTTTTTTCTGGATGCTTAGCAGCAAGAGTGCCGCTCCTCTGGCAGAGGACTGTTACCGCAGTGAAGGGATCTGAAGAACCCAACCAATGCAGGTCTGCAGAGCATCTCCGAGGCGTGCAGGGCTCTGGGTGGCTGGGGACGTTATCAGTTATCTCCTAGGGTTGCTGGCTACTTTGCCAGTGCTTGCCATGCCCATGCGGGGGCTACCCAAGAGGTACAGCCTGCTGAAATCTCACTACAGCACTGAGGATTTATGAGCTGAAGAGCTGCAGGGCGAGCAGACCATGGGGGAGGGAGGCAGGTGGCTTTTTTGCTTGAAGGGATCCCACAGCAGGAACGGCAGCTCCTCTGTTCGTGCAGAAAGACCAGTGGCACACGGTGGCAGAAAGCAGGTGATCCTGTCATCTAGCTGGAAACGTTTTCCATCCCATTGTAAATCATCCATGCTCATTCATTTAGTAGTGCAGGGCTAGAACGAGCAGCTCTAGTCGCTGCATGTGAGCACAGGGGAGGCACAAGATGTGTTGCAAAGACTGTAAGGCAGCTATTAGGAATCAGTCAGGCCTACTGAGGATGACGGGGACATCAGCATGATTTGTATCAAGTCTAATGGGAAAATCAATTAATTCATTCTTGGAGAAGCATAAGATAACAAAGCTGCATCAACAGATCTTGTCTGGTCAGTGCTGTCTGCATCTTTAATTGCCATGAAAAGGGAGAGCACCAGAACACGGGAGTGGCTACAAACCGCGTACCAGCGGAGGAGGGAATGACCAGGTAAGCATGCACTTAAATCAGGACATGTCTTTCAGCTGTCTGCATTTTGTCAAGCATGGAGGGACTTTGTTCAAAGCCCTGGGTGAGCTGAGTCTGTGATAATGAGCTTATCTGCAGGAGCAGGTTAGATCAGCCATGATAAACCTAATTAAGATGGGCTTGTATCTCACCTGCTGCTGCCAGTCCTGCAATATCCCCGGTGTGTCTGTGTTTTTGAGGATGGACCTGCTCGGGCTTTACCTCTGAGAAAGAGAGGCTCC
Source organism: Haliaeetus albicilla (assembly GCF_947461875.1). NCBI lineage: Eukaryota > Metazoa > Chordata > Aves > Accipitriformes > Accipitridae > Haliaeetus > Haliaeetus albicilla. The sequence goes on from NC_091495.1 coordinate 32,452,443, forward strand.
TGAGGATGGAGAAGTGTCTGCTGGAAACCACAGGTAGATGTTTATGCCTGTTTGCAGGATGGGGCACGTGTCTCAGCCTTTTTGTGGATCTGACATGTGACAAGCCTTGCCCCTCAGGAAGGAGCGCCATTCAGCATCACTGAAAATCAGTACCGGCACCCCTAAACTTAGTCAAATTAATTATTAAAGAAACAGAAAATAGCACTACCAAGGAATCAGCAGGGTTTGCTGATTACTCTCTTTCAATTTGTTTCATAAATGTTGCTGGGGAGCTGAGAGCCAATTTCAGGTGACTGACTTACACTAGTCCAGATTCTCATCTTCACTGACCCCAGAGCTGCGCCAACATGAGATATTTTTGGTTTGAAAAGAGCGTAAATGAATTGAGAGTTTGGCTCATGGGGTGAGGACTGGATAACGTGATGACAGAAGGGCTTTATAAACATTTATTATTCAAAATCTCTTCTGCAAATGCGAATACGCCTAGGCAATTATCTCACTTTAGCTGCAGATGGGCAATTTTGATGCAATTATTATGCACCTTCAGTACTACAAAGCTTTCAGTGCCATTCCTTTTGAAAATGTCTGAATTAAACAGAATGACAAAACTAATGAACTATTGCATCTTTTCCTGTCAGCTGCACAACATCTAGGAGGTGCCATCAGCACGCTTCATGCAGAGGAGCTGTGTGGTCATGGCTGTTAGCCTAGAGGCATGCAAACACCAAGCTTCCCGCTGAAGGCAAACCCATCTGTAGCCTTCAGTAGCCGAGTTACTTGAGGAAGGATGATCTGCCATTGCATGTTCAGATCATGGCATCAGATTGATACCAAGACATTATTTGTCATCTCTCTCTCAAATTTCCCTAATGAGTTGTTTCTACATGCGCCTAAAATCTGTGGTTGTTTACTGTTCTGTGCTAGACAAAGGCTTTTTGGGTAATGAGACTCCAGATACCAGCAGCATACTAGTGGAAAGTGTCTGAAGCCACACTGACAAAGAGAACAGTTTGTTTTTAGCACAACTGCTATGGAGGAAACGCACTTGTCTCCAGTTTCTCAAAACCACTTGTCTCTGGTTTCTTGCAGCAAACATATCCGGGAAGCCAGCTGTTTTTTTTTTTTTTTTTAATCCTTAAAACTAAACAAAGTTCAAGAAATATAAAGCAGCAGACAACATTTTGCAACTTGCCAGCCAGAAGTAAGGTCCGCAATTAACTATACATATAACTGGTATGATTTTCAAGAGGAATGTCCCCATTATGACTCCTGTTTACCTAAAAATAAAGCCAGTTCGCCCCTTGCTTTTAAAAAGATCCCAAGAAAATATCTTTAGCAGATATTAGTACATTCATTCTTGTTAAGAAACAAATCTGTTAACACATGAAATAACTTGCTGGTATGATTAAATCTTCCCTAGATACTTCCGAGTGACTTGTTTGGACCCCTCTAACTTGGATGGCAGCTGAGCCCAACCGAGCCCTGGAATATCCCACGCTAAGAACCTGCAACCAGCCACAGGACTCAACACATGAGCAATACTATGGTAAGCATGCTGTCCATTGAAATCATATAGGATCTACGGATTTAGCTTAGCTTGTACAAGAGCTACAAGAACTATCATTTACGTGAGTGTTACAATTCAGCAGAGCTTATGCAATCTGCTCCCACAACAGGCCACATCTGGCCCACCATCTCCGATTCCGAAGCATGCACTAACCACTCTGTCAGGCTCTTCTTGTTTTTCAGACTCCTCACAGCTCAGTCGCACACTGATAGAAACCACTTCCCTTGTTTCAAACACCTCACTCATTCTGTTTGATGCCACCTAGCTCTTTCCTCACCTTCTCTGATCCATACATGATTTATCATATCTCCCTACAGCTTTCCCTTTTACATGATCAAGAGTCCAACTCTAGTAAAAAAGCCATGTGGAACTTGGTAAGGCAGAAAGTAATGGCATTATAGGAATTACCTGGAACTACAGAAGAGCACAGTTGTTTAAGTTGTTTGAAAACTCTATGAAATTGATAGAGCTCTTTGTTAAATGCTATAAGACTTTCAGAGGGTTGGCCTTAATTGCTAAAAATTTTATGAGCAAGGGCAGGTCTGCAGGTATGTTAATGGAAGGCAGCTGATCATTTGGTTGTATGTCACTGTATCGTCTTACTGAATACTACTTTTCAACATCAAGATTTTCTACTTCGGTTCTCTGGAATAAAAAGACAGTTTTTAAAAAATAATGCAGGGGAGTAGGGTGAATTTCGACCTGGTTAAAGCCTGAGTTCTCCTTTGAAAAAAGGAAAGACAAAACACATCTAAATAGTTATTAGCTTGGTATTTTTAATATTCATTAAGCCAGACCCTTCTCTGATAAAAATCAGCATGCTGTCATGGGACTTGGTGGAGCTGTGCCAGCTAGGGTCAAGTGCTAACTGGACCCATCACATTTAATACAGAGAACTTCATGAAATACTGAAAATGCTAGGTGAAAATACGTTTGATTATTAAAACTAAGTTAAGCAGAAACCCTTTATAGTGGGTTAATATCTTTTTTTTTTTTAAATTTCAAGGTTAATAAAAAGTAAATCAAATCCTCAGAGTTTGAATCCACATGTTCTTGCCTGAGGACAGACAAATATTTAAGGTGGCTTTGGCAAAAAGGGGCAAACAGCAGCAGAACGGGTCCATTCATGCCAATGCATTCTGGTACCTGTAATTTTGGGGTACCTAGAGACAGCACATTAAAAGATGCAGTAAAGCGCACATAAATTTAAATAACAATAGTTATGTCTCATTTAGTGTCTGCAGATCACTAACTATTAACAAAATAAAAAGTAGGTATGATGTGGCTCTGCGCTGAGCAGGTTGGACTAGAGACCTCACTCCCTAGGTCCCCAGCAGACAGAATTACTCCATGTTTCTATGACCTGATGTTCAGGTTATCATGGTGGTCTAACAACAGCACCATTTATTAGATGGTGAAAATATCAGACAGCGTGACAGAGCTGTAGCTTAGTTTTTACTCTAGGTACTATAAGAGGTATTAAAACCAGAGGTGCAATTCTCGCTATTTTCTAGTGTGCTATTTAATAGGAGAGCTTTTCATAGCTGATGAATTATCTTCACTCCAGCTGAAAGCATAATAAGCCAGACTAGTGAAGAAAGCTGTAGTTTCAGTGCAGAAAAAGCAGGATACAATTTTCAGTTGGCCTGGCTGGCCTCTACAATAGATACAGTGAAGAGAATTAAGGAAAAAAGCCCACAGTATTCTGGTGAAGCAAAACATTTTTTAGATGCAAGGGCAAATGCCAGATGACACAGAGGAACAGAGTCCTCCTGTAGCAAATGGACCTGGGCTCATACTATCCAAGGGCGCCCCGTGTTAGCAATGTACAACGTGAAGGTTAATACCGCTCTGTCACTGAAGGGACATTCACGATGACTTGCGAACCCTGGGGTTTAGCATTTGCATCTGCTGAAAGAGAAGGGGGATGCCACCCTTCACTTAAGACTTCCAGAGGCCCATTTCCCCTGTGGGAGTCTGAACATTCTACTGAGGCAGAGGAAGGTTTTCAAAGATATGGAAACATTGCAGCAGTCTCTACCCTCTTGGAAATAAGCACCTTAAGCAAACAAGTAAACAATCCCCCAGCCCCCAGAGAAGGAATGCAATTTATAAATTAACAAACTGTGAGGAAACAAAACCAGCTCCATGTGGGGAAGTGCTCAGCTGGAGATAGAGGGAACAGGGAAGAGATGAGGCAGCTACAGTGGACTTGGTTAGTGTAGACTTGCTGAGTACAAGAGACCAAAATGACATGGCAATGACCTAAAGGCCATAAAGTAAATGAGGCTCTTTCCTTTAAGCTCGCTGAGTTTTAGCCCTGATCCCAAGGACTGACAAACAGACCAACAGGAGGGTTGTTTCTTTTTCACAGCTCTGCTGAAGAGAAGCAGTCTTCACTAACTGCCAGCCAAAGCAGGCGAATAAGGGAACAAACCCAGATTTTGTTTGTCTTCTCCACTTCGGATCAGACTCTCTGGCAGGAAGCTACCATTTGGAAAGGTGTTTTAGAACTGGAAAACACAGAAATGGTTGTACATGGGTGAGCAAGTACATATATGAACCTGTGTCTGCCCATCAGCTCATATCTTACCATTGCTCCCCTCCAAAAAATCTATGGTTGTTCACAGACAACATTATGTAGCTGCTTGACAGGGTTTTTCAATTTCTGATGCCCTGTTCACATACCTATGTTGCTGCCAACCTTCACCTTTGGCTATTTCTCCCTTTTTACCAGCTATAGCTTTGCCTAACGAGCAAGAGTGGCCAGCTTCTGCAGACCCGGACTGAACAGGATCTTCAGCCAGGTACTTGTGCATTTATATGAGGCTGCCTTTTCATACAAACACAAACAATCCTGGGAAATCTGGACACGGTCCATAACCACTAGGCAGCTGGACAAAAAGGTTTTTTCCACTTCTGTAGTACTGCCAGCCTTGAACACTTCTCACTGTATCATCCATCTTTATTGAGAGCTGTTAATTATAGCTACAAAGTCTGTTACCATACAGGCAGTTTCCTTTTTTAAAGCAGCTTTAAAGGTAGCTGTTCAAGATATTTTGACACAGATCTGGGCTGAAAAAAAATGCAGAATTCCTTATCACTCCCTCCTGAGTTTTGTTGTTGTTTTTGTTGCTGTTGTAAACAATATAGGAGAACCAGTCTAGGATAGTCCCTGTTTAATGAGTTTGTGCACTGGCTGTCAAGGTACTTATGATGACCAAGGTAAAACACTTTCCGCAAAAAGACAAGCTGTGAACTCTATCTTCTTCCATATTATGATGGTTGGAAAAACAGCATATCCACATTTACCTCAGCTTTCTGCTTCTTTCCCCACACACTAAACACAATCACACACTCTCTTCCCAGTCCCTTTTTTCCTCTGCCAGCCATAAAATACAGTTATTTTTCTGTTTGTGCATGCAGGTCATGCCTGGAGGCAGGGAAGAAGGGAGGAGGGGACCCCTGAGGTCCCTTCAACCTGTCTTTCTTTGGTTCCACAGTCTCAGTCAGTGCAGAGGGATAAGCATGGGTAGGATCAGTATAGGTGGATTCGCTCCCAAGGCCTCCTGGGAAAAGCCGCCCTAGCAGCGTGGAAGCTTGGCAGCTACAAAGCAGAGGAAGAGCCAGTTAATGAAGCACGGTTTAACTACTGACCAGAGATCGTGCTGCAAGATGCGACATTTTTTCCAAGCAAAAGCCATTACGTGAACACATTGTTTCATAGCACATGCCCTGTCTGCAGGTAACAAGAACAATTATTTCTCCTTCTAGTCCTTGCCTCAAGCACTGTTACCTCACAGGAGGTATATAATGTGATTATTTTAGAGCATCTGTTCAAGCCACAGCAGAGAAGACAAAAGTAATGGAACAACAAGACAAAATTACAGGACACCACTTAATTCAATTATCCTTGGAATGATTTTGTAAACCAGGCTCAAGATTAAAGAACATGTGTTTCTCCTGATCAGGCAGTAGCCAATTTTTATTCTTGATTAGCACTCCACAAAGGTCCAAAAGCCCAGAAGAGGTGATCCTCAACAGATGAAGGAACTTCAGATTAAGGGAAAGCTTTTCACAGGACATCATGATCTGAAACACAAACGCAATCTCCAAGTATAACCTGGGAGGCTAAATTAGAAAGGACTGGTTTCCTAAAGAAGGACCCATGACCATTTTCTCACAGAAGCTAAGACGCAAGCTCTCAAAGGCAGTGTTAGCTACCTGAATAAAAGGAATTACCAAATTAGTCAAACAGAATTTTGAAGAAACTCTCTTAAAGGTTCTTGCAGGAGATGTAAAAGCTGGGGTAGGTTTAGAAAGGGAGGTAAGCATATAAATGCCACCTTATGTTCCTGAGACTACCATGCAGGCTTCACACTGAGAGCTACCTCCAGAGAAGTTAGGACTTGGGCATTAATTTTGGGGCGTTCTGCCAGCCACTGCCATCATGAGTCCAGTGTGGGTACCAAGCTCCCATACCACGCTTTTGAGGAACAGAAAAACTACCACCTTGAACATGGCTCCAGGAGCAGTTTTTTAAGCTTTTCAATGGAAAACATGAAGAGGGGTGCCACCTCAAGTCTAGTTAGGCACCTAAATCTGGGATGGAGGAGGGCTCCCACTAATAGCTAGTTTGGCCAACAGACTTTCGCTTTGTCCTCAGCCTTTCCTGCTGTTTACCTTATGTGCCTCACATTTGTGTCTCCTCTGTAGGTGTTTGCTCTCGCCGTGCATTTTGGGAGGGAACCGTGCACTCGGCTCCAAGCTGGCAGTGCTGGAAAATGCAGTGTGGCATTGAGGAGCTAGCTGTGGCAAATTTCCTTGCTAATCTAACACCTGGTACTGTCTTCAGTGTGTAGAGAAGACTTAAGTGAACAGGAGGCTACTCTAGAAAAACGCTGGTGCTGGAGGACTACCTATTTTCTCAAGAACAGGCAGCCTGCAGAGCATAGTTTTGACAGCTGGCTGAGAAATTTTTGTTTCAGGAGCCACAAAGAGCGAGAAACCAGGACATTCATCTTTAATCACCTAAGAAAACAAGTCTCCCCAAGGAAGCAGCTGAAATGAAGACTTACACGATCATCTAGCAATAATGCAGCATAGCTGTATTATGTCAAGGCAGCAGCGAGGAGCCACCTCCAGAACTCCTGTGGGGTGACGCACCCCTATCCCACGTCCCACAGGGACATATTTTCCTTTTCAAAAGGAACGAGACAGCAGCTACTACAGATTTCATCAGGAAGAGGTAATTACTTAGCTTTGAAAAACAGAAGTTAACAACAGCATCACTGAGCTCTGTGGCTTGGGCTTCAGCTGAGTTAAGCCCAAATGAATGGTCCATGACCGAACTTGATGCTGTATGCACAGCAGGTTGAACATTGGACAGATATGCACCAGCACTGCCCCTACCACAAACACCACGCTGTTCCAGCAGAAGGCTTCATTCATTACTACTGCTACTTGCTAATAGTACAATTTGGCCTTGTCTTCAGCTAGAACCCCTGGAAGAAAAGCACAGATTCAGTGAAAACAGTCTGAGAAGTGATACAGTGGCCCATCAATAATACATCGCCAACAACAGTTCAGACATCTGCAGGAGAGATATAGATGACCACGAGTATGACAAACCTCTTGCACAATATCCACATCTTCTTTTAATTAATCACTTCAATACAAAGCACAAAGGTAAGACCTGACAGACTGCTGTAGAGATCAAACTGATTTAATTTGGAGTTACTTCTGGCTTGTACCCGTCTAACTTGCCTAAGAATCAGATGCTATACCTTTTAATTTCAAGGGTTCTTTTTGTTATTTGGTGGTTGGTTTTTTTTTTCCAACAAGCTAATGGGAACTTGAATTGTAAAGTGATTTTATTTTGAGGAACACAACATAAATAGGTATTATTTTAAGGCTAATGTACTGAATTAGACAAATAGAGTTTATAAACTGAAGTTTTTTGAAAGAAAACATGCTTCATTGGGTGACATTTGCTAAAAACACTTGCATTCATCATGTCTTGATGCCTTCATAGCTTATTTATGCCTCTGTTAATGCTGTCTGCTCTGGTGGCGAAGCTCCCACATAAGTAGTAATATAAATCAGTAGGATGCCAAAAGTCAACCACACTGCAACATTTTAAAGCTGCTGGGAAAGAGAGACTCATGAATACAAAATGCTGAAAATCAATAGTAAAAAAGCATCCAGTCACACCAAATCAGGCTCTGACCCTTTTACCCCTTAAGAGTTTCGTCGTGGCTAGGCAGTTGGTTACCGGTGCTGCACGGCTGGGTTCTCTGCCTGCTGCAGAAGAGGAGGGCAGGGCCCATGGTGGAGCGAGTTGCATTTTCATATGAGTCAGGATCAAACTAATGGACCCAGCTCCTGGAACTACTGGAGATGCCAGGCTAGTGCCTCATCTCCTCCATGCTAGCAGAAATACATGTGAAACACATTCAGAAACCAGCCCGCATTCTCCTGGACATCATGTGAAGCTATGGCACTAATAATTTCTGGCCGCTGAAGAGCTAAGTCTCGATTCTGAGCCTATATGCATACAAATTAAAAGTGACTCTTGTGAAGCTAATATGTTGGTGAATCAGAGTAAGTGAGATCTACTACATGAGTCCCTCTACCATTGTTGGCCCCAGTATTTTGGTTTGGTTTCAAAGAAATAACTATACTTCGGTGTTACCTGCAACTTTTTTCTTTCTTTTCAAAGAAAAATCTTCAAATTCTGAAAGATTGGTGGCAGCTAATTTGGGGGCAGTATAGAGACAAATCTCTGATTCAATGAAAAAGAACATGTTAAAACATGTTCAAATGTGGTTGCAGATCAGTGCAGGTACATGCAATGACTCTTTCATTCAACCAACACATCAGGTACATTCAAGGTTGTAGAAGAGATTTAGTTTTAGCTTCTGGTGTTTTCTTTAGCCCTAATGCTTTATGAAATAAAAATCAAGATCTAAATGATAAGCAAGTAAATAAATAATCACGCAAGCCATTCTGAAAAGTCCTGCCCTTTCCTTCTCAAAAAATCATTAGATAAGACCGTACCATCAAAATGAACAAACTTTCTGAGGTATTCTCCCCCTAAAATGTGAACACAACTCTCTGTTATCCCCCCAGTTGACACACACAGAATGAATCTTTATAAAAGGTGTGTTTTGTCCTGCCTAGGGATACATGAACCTAAGCAATATCTTACAGAGATTTTAATTTAATCTTTCATGTAGCCAGGGAGCTTTAAGCTGTAGTGCTTTTAATTTATGTTACCTCATAAATTAATAATGTAGGTATGACGGAGGGTAGCTCATCAGATTAAATGTGTCATTTTATAAAGCAGTTTGGAAGCAAAAAGTATGAAGCCAAAATGAAGTACTCTTAAATGATCCATTAGGCACATAAATCATTACATGTGTTATTTCTGGACTGGACAATGGTTGAAATGAATGATAATTTAGTTACTGTAATTTTATTTTAAGCTAGTGAGCACTTGCACAAGAACTAAGAGAGAGGCGCTGACCCTGGCATGCTCTTCTGTGGTCCGCCAGAGCTCTCTGCGTCACTCCCCACAGACACAGACCTGTGCCAAGGGCGCGTGGCAAATGTGGGACAAGTTCTCCCTGAGCAGTCTACGCCTGGGCACAACTCTGGCATTTGATGGAGCTGCACAGGGAGCGAGCCTAGAGCAGTTTGGAGGTGAATGTATGAATTTTGGTTTGCTTTGAAGAGTGACTCTCTCCCCATGCTGTGGACACAACTTATTGATAGTCTACTGCAGCTTAAATAGAAAGCTCCTTACCATGCAATACGGGTCAATCAGAAATCCTTAATACTTTACATTATGGCCTAATACTCAAAATCTTATAAAGATACTGAATAAACCTGCTCTTAAATTTAATGTGCTACTATAAAATTTTGGTGGCAAATTTATTACAATTATATATTAAAAAAAAAAAAAATCTGTGCAGATTTGAACTGATTTGGGTCCATGACAGGTATGTTCCTCCGTGAGACCACAAAACACACAAATTCATACATTTACAGCATAGTATATGTACATAGTGGTACAATACAATAGGAATTTAAACCCACAATAAACCATATAATCTGCATAGGAGGGACTATACATCTATTCACCGTCACTACATTTTATGATCCCTCTGTTGTGTATTTTTTCTAATGGTTGCTGTTCTTCACATGCTCTTTAACCGTAAAGCGAGGTATCCCGAAGCACGCCTGCTGGCTCAGGCTCTGCAAAGCCACCCACCGAGGAAGGGGCGGTGGAAGGCGCTGCCTGTGCTGCTGGGAGGGGAGGCTGAGCTGCCCAGCCCTGCTGAGGAGCCCCGCGGCTGCGCAGGTCTCCTTGGGGAGCTTTGCTGCCAAAGAACATGAGGTGCCTGTGGATTTTAGCAAACTGTGTAGGCAAGATCTGAGAATGCCTTCCTTTACTACCTCACTGCTAAGGTGACTTAGACGTCATATTTCCACCTTCTCCCACTACCACCTTTTCATTTATCTCGTTGCAAATTCCTGCCAGGGAGCTCAGGTGATATATAAAATATAGATGAAGGTGAAGGATAAAAGAAGCAGAAAGTGATTATGCAAGCTTCTTGTTAGTTCCAGGTCAGAATTGTCTTATTTTAACTCTCCAGAAGTCCATGAAATGCCTCCCTAACATATCCAACTATGCCTGGAGTGCAAGCTTTCCTGAAGATGTTACTGACTCATGTAGAGCTGCACAGTCTCTGTATATCTCTTTCTCTCTATATATGCATATGTATATATAATATACAAAAGGAGGGAATAATTAAGAGGGGATGCTGGAAGACAATGTTTGGGTTTTCTGACGTACATGCATGTGCATCTCAGCCGTAATGGAGCAAGCAGATGAACAGTAATTCTTTCCACAGTAATTCTTAGTGCAGCACCACCGAAAGGTCTCAGTTTAGATAGTGGACATGCTAAAGCAGACACTATGTAAACACATGGTAAGGGACAGTCCTCCCTCCTCCCTAAAGGACTGTCTCATCCAAATGAACGGAGAGTACGAGGAAATCAGAGGTCTGTAGTGACTTGCTCAAAACCACAGAACAAATCTGGAGCAAAGCTAGGAACCAAAGCCATATCTCCAAACACTCAAGTCTACCCTGACACCAAGAAAAACCTCTGTAGATTAACCCTATTCAATCTGCTGATCAGACACACAAATGCACATTCTTTACTAAGCCTGCTGCAAGCTTACCTGTAATGATGTCCCCCTGCACCCCAAACAGGCTGCAGGGCTTGTAGCTGCTCTTCAACCCAGCCATCATTTAATTAAATGGAAGACATAAAACTACCAACCGTATCCATTAACTGCAGCAACAATGAGTATAATGCTCTGGTTTTAACCCCAGGGATCTGGCGAACCACAACCGCTCACCCCAGAATTCAGCAGTATTTAATACATTATCTGAGAGCAGCTGGAAAGAAAAACACTTAAAAACCAAAGAAATGAAAAGGTAGTTGTTTTGGGCTAGCATTTGTTATTGTTTTTAGATTAAACTGTTGCTTTCTCTAACCTCCATACTTCTCTCATCTCTGAAGCAACCGTGTTTGCTGTGGAGTAAACAACAAATACAAACTGAAGTGCAGGAAACATGAGATCTCAGGAAAATGCCTTTAAAACTTCTGGATACTGCTCTAGGACCTGCAGTGAGCAGTGAAATTCCTTTATCTGCAGCCCCCAAATGATTTAGAAGATGAAGAAACTGTAACGATGGCTAAGGAGCAAAGTTTCAGCATTTAGAATCTTAACCCTAGTCATCTGAGGCACAGCATTTCCCGAGTACCCTGGTTTCTTAGATTTTTCCTGTAGTAAGTTTCCACCTTGCTGCTGCACAGCTGGAAGCTGAGAAATGTGTCCTTCTTACTGTTTACTTTCTGAGCTACTTCATTAAAAGGCTGTGAGCCCCACTGTGTAACAGAAGGGGAAAACGTTGTTCACATCCTTCCACGTATCGGGGAAGCTCTCTGACACGGGACATCTTGATGGCTGAGTCATCCCATCTGTCCCAGACACCTCTCAGGCCAAAACGAGCTGAGCTGAAGGAGTGCTCACCAAGAGGCAGTCCTTCAAGCAGCCAGAGCATCCTCAGCCCTTCACAGAGGACAGGCACACCGGGCTGCCCATGAGCACTTCAGGCTTTGTGGGTTTTGCTTGCTGTAAAGACAAGGTGTGCTGGAGACAAAGTGCTGCCTTTGGTTACGACCGCGCTTCCTCACGGAAATAAACACAACAGCTTGGGTTTAACTGGGATCAGAGTTTGGCCTTTGAAGTCAGGGACATAATGCCAGGAAAATACTGCAACACTTTGTACTTGGCTATTCAAGGCACTGTACTAGTCTCGAGTTTGGAAAAGAAAAGCTTACTTAGCTTACTCAGAGATTGCCACGAAAGTCAGCTGTGGGTAGAGGAAGAAGATATTAATTAAAAAATGAGGTTCACAGAGGTTTGAACAGAAAACTCTTGAGAAGTAATTGCAGCAAATGCAGACTTTCATTACATGACTTGTAGTATTGGGAATAAACCTGGATTTCTTACTGTTGGAGTGAAATCGTATTGAGAATAACATAGCACCTAGCACAGGACACATAACAAATTCAGAACATCCTTTAACAAACCTGGAGAGGAAAGCAAATGCAAGTTTGATTTAACTGACTGATTTGAATAAAATGTCCGCTGGACATAGAGCAGCATGCAAGAGCCACAGGAGAAAAAAAAAAAAAAAGCTTCCATACCTGTATCTTTGCTTTGGAGACTGCTTTTCAGCTGACTTAAAAACATGTCCAAGATAATACAAAGGAAAGAATAAAAAGTTCCAGTTTGTTGCAAACCACGTTAGAGTGAAGGGTGCATCGAACTTCTTAAAGGTCAGTTTTGCTAGCTGGGTTGAACCTGACCAAGAGGAGCAGACACCCAGGACCACGGCCACACCCCAGAAAATCTTCTTCAGTTGCGTCACGGAGCATTTCCAGCAACAGCGGTTCACCCTTCCACCGCCTTCCGCCCCGGCTTGCATCTGTGCTTCGGCTGGGGCTGGAGACTCCCGGGAGCGCTCATCCCCTGGGGAGAAGAAAACACAAGGCTTGCTAAGGAAATCCAGCCTGCATTTTAGTTTTCAAATCCTAGGCTCTTCTGAAGTCACATGGAGCTTCACCAGCAAAAGAACCCACCAGATCTTGCCACAAAATGTCCTTCGTTTTTAGATCATTGCAAAGCCTCTGGTTCAACTGAGGCATAATTACAATGCAAATAATAATTATCACCTCTAGATTTAGAAGGCACTGGATAAAATGGAAATGAAAATTACATGTTGCTCTGATGTACATAGAAAGGCTTAACACACCACTTAAACTGATGCTGTTAAGATGTGTAAATGAATGAAAAATATGGCACTGAGTTTAATAAAGCAGCAAAGGGGATTACAACACTTGGAATTGTTATTGTCTTGGAAAATGTGGAATTGGGCAGCTTATGGAATATGGTGTTTCTTAAAAGGAGAGGGGGGACAATGTATTTAATCTTGCAGTTAAGCACAATCACTGCAATGTAAATAGCACAATTAATACTGAACTTGGATCACCAGGCATTGCAGTGATCCCTAAAAAGACAGCTCTCCTGAGGCTGTAGCCAGATGGCAAAAATCAGACCAACCCACACACTGCCCTGAAGAGCATCTCAGACTAGGCAACACTAACTTTTTTTAGCTCAAGTCCTGCACCAAATGAGACTGGACTGGAACTTTGCCCTGGTATCACTGAGCCTAGCATGCTACTAGAAATTTCTCTCCTAAAAAACCTTGCCCCTTACATCCTTAAACATGAATTGTTGTAGCCCTGCTGTCATACCACTATCGGCAGATATTGTATCCAGCTTGTGAATGAATGAGCCCAGTGAGGTTAGGTGGTTCAGTTCCCACGGAGATCAAAACGTGCTGGCAGACCTCAGCAGCAGGCCACTGCCTTTAGGGCTTTCACCTGCCTTTCTTAAATTCACCCCATTTAACATCTGCTAAAGCCATCGGTCACCCGCATGCACACTCAGCAGTGATTTCTCTTAAAGGCTGACTTCAGTTTAGTCGGTCCATTCACTGGAAGGAGGATGTAATAGTAATTCATGTTGACAGCCAAGAACCTACAACTTCAAAAGTGTCCAGAGGTCATTGCATGCATTGAAAGGTGAAAAGAGAAATATAAGTACAGCCAGGACAATGAGATGGTATTCTTGCCAAACATTTATATATGTTCAAGGCAGACTAAAAGAGATCCACACCCAAAAAAATCCTTCCTTATCCTGGTGAGAATCAGTATTTAGAATGGAAAATCTCTTAAACCCCTTATTTCACATTAACCTAAATTTGTATTTACATGAGCTAATACATTATTAAAGAAAAGGTTTATTCCAATGGAGACAACTACTTAATTATTTCTTCACAGATAAGAAATGCATGATCTGAGCTAAAAGTACCACTAGTTTGCCTAGTAAAGCTGTATTTTGTAACAGGAAAAACTGTGGTTTGATATCTTGAAGTCTAAAAAGAGTGTACAGCAGCAAAGGTATAAACATCTAGTCTTTCTGAGTGGCATTAAGAGAGATGGGGATTTTGCTGATCTCTCCACTTATTTCAGTTTTCTATAGAAGATTGTGTGGGCAGCTTCCCACATAACAGGAGATGCACCAGCAGGCCAATGAATTACCCAAAGTTAATGTGGCTTTGTATTAAATACGTAATGGAAAGGTTACAAGCTACCTGCTAAATGTTTGAAGAAGCTAGAATTGAAAAAAAGGCTGCCTGTGAAACCTTAGCTCATTCAAAATCATTTCAATACATTTGCTTTTTAATACATTGCTTGTAACTAATGCTTCTTGCCTCACTCACTGCACAGACCAGTCAGGGTTCAGTTTACCAAACGATGGTACATTTATTTCTTTTAACTTCACCACGCAATGGACAGCTGCCAGCGCTCTCTTTGCTGTCCACCACACAAGTCTCACAATGATTACTGAATTTTTCCTTTCCTCTCAAGCTTTTCTACTGGGTGTTGTCACTGTAACACCAAAAACTTCACACCTCCTAACCACCTCCAGCATCCTTCCCATGGACCACTGGGAGAGCTGGGCACAGAAAAAACAAATCCAGGCAGCCAGGGTGCCGAGCGAGAGCTTAGGAGGGGTTTGTGCCACTGTGTCAATGCAGGGAAGAGCCTTCCTCCACTCACAGTTTACATTTTTGAAACTACTTGCAGAGGTAGGCAAAAATGTTCCTCCTTCTAGAAGACAGCCAGCAGGATACCTGCCGTCCCCGTCTTCTCTGCAGTTACTCCCCCAAGGAAGCAGGAAACTGGGATTTAAACCCTTCCTGCTGAAGATATTTAACATTAGGGAACATGCCTTAAACCACTAGGGTACATGGTATCTCAAGATGAGTAGGTACTCTGAATCACAACATTGAAGCTGTGTTATTTTTTCTAAAATAAGAACTGATCACTGAGACAGCAGGATACCATGTCTGGCCCTCTGGCCCAGTAATCTTGGCCATCACTGAGAAGGGGGAAGATCACAACTATACCATCTGATGCACCAGACAACATAAAATAATGCAGTGTTTGGTGGACACCCCACAGCAGACACTGGTGAGGATCTTCTCCCCACCAAGGGCTGAAGCCACCCATCCTGCTCCCCATTGCACTGTGCACGTACGCATGAGTCAGCAGCTCATTTGGACAGCTTGCATGAATATCACTGCCTTTTAACTCTATTCCATAGCAGTTACTCCCTACGGAACAAAGCTAAACTTTACTGATGTTTTCTCTGCTCCACAGGCAAAATGACTTGTCCAGGTACATTTAATTTTGCATTAAATACACCAACAGAAACATTCACTTTCTGCAAAAGACAATACTGCATGTATCACTTCTAAAGTGACCTTGCAGCTCAAGGGTTACATTTCTAGGGATGCGCATTCTTTGGATGCATTTACATGCTGGATGGAGTAAAAATTTATCCTAGGCATGATTGGTTTCAAGATGATGAGCCCCATATTTTGGGGTAAAAATCACTGACCCGGTGATTAGCAGTTACAGGCTGAAACTTCTTTTAACTATCCGTCAGTGAAATTGCATCGTGCCCTCATGATTTCCTGTGCTGCTGGAGGGCTAGATGCCAAATGGGCACAGCCTTGTACTGCACTGTCCTGGAGGATACCTGGGACGTCATCTGCCCCAATCAGTCTTTGGAAATGGTGGATACCACAGATGATAGACACCCATGTGGTCCCATCCTCCCATTTACCACGTCAGGGACTTGCCTGCCAGCTGGCATGCATAACACCCAGAGCTGTACCTTTCCCTGCCCAGTCCTTGTGTCCCAATGGGGACAGTTTTTGTCACCCAAGTTGCAGGTGCACAGATGGGGTGACATCAAACCCACACATGGATAAGAAGCTCCTCACTGTCTTTCTAACATTGCTCAAGGGCCAGCTGGCAACAGAATGCACATGAATTTAAAGATGGCAAAATGGCTTTTCAGAATGGATGAGGCAGGACACTAAAGAATTTTATTTCTGGACATCCTGCTCCAGACTTCTAATGGGTTTCTTCCTTTACCCCTTGCAGCAGACTGCTCTGTATGCTACTGTATCCCCCAAAAGAATAAATCAAGATGCTGAGATACAGGAAAAATGCCTATCTTGCTTTTACTAAATTTGGCTTTTCATTCTCCCTTTTGTTCATTCATTTTCCTGTTTCATAAATCCCAACTGGAACCGCTCTTCCTCCCTCTCCTTCAGCCAACCTCTCTCCCGTGGCATTCAGAAGCAATGGAAGGAAATCACCTCCAGTGGTACTGCCAATACCCACAGGGATGTGAACCGCAGAAAACAGCCATCCTTCTGTTTCCTCCCTTATGGGTGAGACACCTCTCAGCTGACTTCAGATACCTGTGGTAGTGACATCTAAACCTGAGCTCCTCACTCCACTCTCCTGGCTGAGGCCATGGAGGAAAAACAGGCACTGGAAGACACTACACACCCCACGTAAGGTAGATGCCTTAGATGATGTGCCCTTCGTTACTGACTACAGATGCTTGCACTGGGTTAGAGAAAACCCACCCCAGCAGAGGTAATACCTTTAAATAGCCTGTCCAGACCACTTCAAAAGTGCTTTAAGACTTAAGACTCCTGTGCACAGCTAGCCAGTTAAAGACTTACCATAGGACCACAGTGTACCTCACTGTGTATGTTAAAAATGTAATATTGATAAAAACCAAGGGCGGCATTCATCTTCTCAGCTTGAGACATCTGCTGTGCAGACTTGTATATCTGAGACAGTCATTTACACTTTCTGCATAGTTAGTAGACAGAAAAAAGACATTTCCATAGCACGATTTATCTCCTCCTAAAGTAGACGATTAAAACAAGCCAGATGAATCACCCTCTCCAAGTGCTTGTTTCTCTCCACCAGCTCTCAACAGTCTGGGGCGACAAGCACAGAAGTAGGTGTCTCTAGTGTAGGTGTCTGAAGCTGGGTGAGATGAGTCCCACCTCTCCGCTGCTACTGTCAGAAACAGAGAGTAAAGCCACCGCAGACAGCACTGGTAGGCTCAGAGCTGGGCACCGCTACACAAACATATTTAGCTGTCACCAATGAACTGCTTTAGCTGTTGCCAGCTAGTCAGCAAATGAGTGAAAGAAGTATGACAAAAGCGCTGGGTGCCCTTGCCAACCCTTCATAGTGAGAAAGTGACTCTCACAGACTAAGGTCCTGCCTATTAGGGACTGAAACATGTGCCTAATATTAACGCACAACTCCGCCAGCTTCCCCAGGCTATGAAAATGCTTCAACACAAGCATATTCTTAAACAGCTCTTTAAATCAGGCTTCTAGAAAAAATTCTGAAAAAGGAAAGAATCCTCACAGGTCTCTCTGACAATTACAAATGAGCCATCCTCAAGGCATTTCCATTTTGCCAGCCTCTCAAATGTTTTGCCTGGGCATTGCACAGAACTAGTTTGTAAAGCTTGCAAAAAATATATGCTTATCAAAAATAGGGGAGAAGGAGCTGAGGCAAATCGTGTAAGACAGCGCAGGACCCTCAGTGTGGTTAGAACTCTAGGAACCTGTGACGTGCAGGGGGATCGGAGCTGGACACTACCCAAGGTATATTCTCACACCCTTGCATGCTGTGTGACTTCTTCTTCACCCAGTAATTACTACACAGAGAAATCAGTGGGAGACAGTTAGTTCCAACACAGTTACTTACCAGTTACAAACAGACCCAAGAACACACACAATGACTTCTGGCGGTGGTTTTCTGGATACACAATACTATTTGCCTCAGTAGCAGACTCCCAAACTCCTCAAAGTGTTTTTACGTCATTCCTGTCTACCACACTAGCTATGCATTATTTAGCTGTCCAGGCTTTTTGAGCTAAGCTGTTAAGAAACAGCTGAGGCATCATCCTGTGAAGAGAAGATGAAATGCCAAATCCACAAAGTGATTTAGATCTCTAATTGCCACTGTAGTTGTCTAAATCTGAAATGTTGATATTTATTCAGATACGTTGTTGCCCAGGCATTTTCTTCACTGTTGTTCAGGTTAAAAAGTGAGGTCTTAGGGACTCATCTGTCGCCTGGCAGATCACCTAGTAGCTAGTGCAGATTTCTCATGCCGTTGTCAATGATGACCTCTCCTTTCACATGTCATCCCGATAGCTGGTTTTAAGGAATTGTTAATATTTCATTTCAGAAGCCAGTAATCTCCACATATCGACCTTTCCAAAGGCCTACATCTCTGCTGCACAGATCAGTAATGAGAGCACGCACAGCCTAACTTCTGCATCAAGGGACACTCTCTCCTTCTCCAAATTAGCTTTAGCTTTGCCAAGGCTGCTTGCACCAGCTGTATCTTCCTCCCAATCCCACTAGAGCTCCTCAGATGCCAAAGAATCTGTTCCTGGGCATGCCTAAGCACCATGACTCCTAAGCAGGTTTGTGCCTCTCTTTCTTAACACCCTGCCAGGATTCAAAGACACATCGTTTTTTCATGTGACTCCATGGGACTCGCTTTGAGAAACCTGGTCTACCGGGGGCTGATGGGGCCCATCGGTCAGAGAAGGGGAAGAGCATCTTCGGTCACAGGCTTGCCAAGCTGGTGAAGAGGGCTTTAAACTAAAGTTGCCGGGGAAGGGGAACCTCAATCCGTCCCACTCCTACCAGTTTGATGCCAGTGCCAGCAACAGATGCCCAGAGCCTGAAGAGGGATCACAGGTCAGCAGGAAAGCACCCGAAGAGCAGCACAAAGGAATTCCAGCCACTCCAGCCCGTAAGTCAGCTTCATCAGGGGCTCAACTTAAATGCCTCTATGCAAACGCACGTAGCGTGGGGAATAAACAAGAGGAGTTCGAGACGTGCGCACACTTGCAGGGCTATGATCTTATTGGAATCATGGAGACGTGGTGGGATGGCTCCTGTGACTGGGGTGTTGGAATGGAAGGATACAGGCTCTTTAGGAAGGACAGGCACGGGAGACAAGGAGGGGGTGTCACCCTCTATGCAATGACCAGCTGGAGTGCATGGAGCTCCCAGCTGGGGATGGATGAAGAGCTGACTAAGAGCTTATGGGTCAGTATTAAAGGGAGGGCAGGGACAGGTGACATTATAGTGGGGGTCTGCTACAGGCCACCCGACCAGGACGACCAAGCAGATGAGGCCCTCTATAGACAGTTAGGAGCAGCCTCACGTTCACAAGCCCTGGTCCTCACGGGGGACTTCAACCACCCCGATACCTGTTGGAGGGACAACACAGCAGGGCATAAGCAATTCGGGAGGTTCCTGGAATGCGTTCATGACAACTTCCTTCTCCAAGTGACAAAGGAGCCAACGAGGAGAGGTGCTATGCTGGACCTTGTTCTCACCAACAAGGAAGGGTTGGTGGGGAACGTGAAGCTCAAGGGCAGCCTTGGCTGCAGTGACCATCAGACAGTAGAGTTCAAGATCCTTAGGGCAGCAAGGAGGGTGCACAGCAAGCTCACTACCCTGGACTTCAGGAGAGCAGACTTTGGCCTCTTCAGGGATCTGCTTGGTAGAGTACCAAGGGATACAGCCCTGGAGGGAAGAGGGGCCCAAGAAAGCTGGTTAATATTCAAGGATCACCTCCTCCAAGTTCAGGAGCGATGAATCCCAACAGAGAGGAAGCCAGGCAAAAACGCCAGGAGGCCCGCATGGATGAACGAGGAGCTCATGGACAAACTCAAACACAAAAAGGAAGCCTACAGAGGGTGGAAGCAAGGACAGGTAACCTGGGAGGAATACAGAGAAACTGTCTGAGATGCCAGAGGTCAGGTTAGGAAAGCTAAAGCCCTGATACAATTAAATCTGGCCAGGGACATCAAGGGCAACAAGAAAAGCTTCTATAAGTACGTTGGTGATAAAAGGAAGACTAGGGAACATGTGGGCCCTCTCTGGAAGGAAACAGGAGACCTGGTTACCCATGATATGGAGAAGGCTGAGGTACTCAATGACTTTTTTGCCTCAGTCTTCACTGGCAAGTGCTCTAGCCACACCATCCAAGTCACAGAAGGCAAAGGCAGGGACTGGGAGAATTAAGAACCACCCACTGTAGCAGAAGATCAGGCTCGAGACCATCTAAGGAAGCTGAAGGTGCACAAGTCCATGGGACCTGATGAGATGCATCCATGGGTTCTGAGGGAACTGGCGGATGAAGTGGATAAGCCACTATCCATCATATTTGAGAAGTCGTGGCAGTCCAGGGAAGTTCCAACTGACTGGAAAAGAGGAAACATAACCCCCATTTTTAAAAAGGGAAAAAAGGAAGACCCAAGGAACTACAGGCCAGTCAGTCTCAACTCTGTGCCCAGCAAGATCGTGGAGCAGATCCTCCTGGAAACTGCTGAGGCACATGGAAAATAAGGAGGTGACTGGTGACAGCCAACATGGCTTCACTAAGGGCAAATCGTATCTGACAAATTTGGTGGCCTTCTACAATGGGGTTACACCATTGGTGGATAAGGGAAAAGCAACTGATGTAATCTACCTGGATTTGTGCAAAGCATTTGACACTGTCCCGCACAACATCCTCGTCTCTAAATTGGAGAGACATGGATTTGACAGGCGGACAGCTTGGCGGATAAGGAATTGGCTGGATGGTCACACTTAAAGAGTTGCAGTCAACAGCTCAATATCCAAGTGGAGAGCAGCGATGAGTGGCATTCCTATAGGGTTGTTATTGGGACTGGCGCTGTTTAACATCTTTGTCGACAACATGGACAGTGGGATTGAGCACACTCTCAGCAAGTGTGCCGAGGACACCAAGCTGTGTGGTGCGGTCGACATGCTGGAGGGAAGGGATGTCATCCAGAGGGACCTTGACAGCCTTGAGAGGTGGGCCCATGCCAACATCATGAAGTGCAACAAGGCCACGTGCAAGGTCCTGCACATGGGTGGGGGCAATCCCAAGCACAAATACAGGCTGGGCGATGAGTGGACTGAGAGCAGCCCTGCGGAGAAGGACTTGGGGGTATTAGTGGATGAAAAACTGAGTATGAGCCAGCAATGTGAGCTCGCAGCCCAGAAAGCCAATCGCATCCTGGGCTGCATCAAAAGAATTGTGACCAGCAGGTGGAGGGAGGGGATTCTGTCCCTCTGCTCCGCTCTGGTGAGACCCCACCTGCAGTACTGCGTTCAGCTCTGGGGCCCTCAGCAGAAGAAAGACATGGACCTGTTGGAGCGGGTCCAGAGGAGGGCCATGAAGATGATCAGAGGGATGGAGCACCTCTCCTATGAGGACAGGCTGAGAGAGTTGAGGTTGTTCAGCCTGGAGAAGAGAAAGCTCCAGGGAGACCATATAACTGCCTTCCAATACCTAAAGGGGGTCACCAAGAAACCTGGAGAGGGACTTTCTACAAGGGCGTGTAGTGATAGGACAAGGGGTAATGGCTTTAAACTGAAAGAGGGTAGATTCAGATTAGATGTAAGGAAGAAATTCTTCACTGTGAGGGTGGTGAGGCACTGGGACAGGTTGCCCAGAGAGGCTGTGGATGCCCCATCCCTGGCAGTGTTCAAGGCCAGGTTGGATGGGGCTTTGAGCAACCTGCTCTAGTGGAAGGTGTCCCTGCCCATGGCAGGGGGGGTTGGAACTAGATGATCTTTAAGGTCCCTTCCAACCCAAACCATCCTGTGGTTCTATGATTTGAGAGTTTCTATCTCTCATTTTAAGAGTCATCTCCAAGAAATATTTCCATTCAGTATTTGAAGTAGTAACTGGAACAAGGCCTAGAGCCTCACTTTTTCTCCTCTGGGCAACCTCCTCACTTCATGCTTTCCCAATAAATAAGGATGTTTTCCATTCTGAGCAGACCAGGTTTGCTGATATCTGGGTTCCCCTGGCCTTGGAGGGCCTGTGGATTAGGGCACCCTCTTGGGCAGACGGGATCCCTGCTCCTTCAGGCACAGGGGGTGGAAGGCCGCTCTACACACTGAGCTCCTGAAGAGGAGCACACACTCCACCTCCACTTTTTGAAGGAAAGGGTTGGCTGCCAACTCAACGCTGAAACTGGCTGGTAAGTGCTAGAGAGAGTGAGCAATAGTGAGGAACGGGCACCTTAGCATGGCGTAAAGCACAGGTCTCTGCTCGGTGTTACCTACCGAGCAAGCTAGATGATTCCTCCTGCAGCCCCACCGGTGTCCCCTGACAGGGGTCAATAGGCACACTGATAGAGGAGATGCAGTTTCCTTTTCTAGGTTTTTAAGAGGCTTTGGACAAAATCCCATTCCAAAGGGCCTTACAGAAAACAAGCAGCCAGGGAAGGCGCTGGAATGGATAAAAGGCTCAGCACAAGACAGGAGACCAGTGAGGAGTAAATACAGCAGTGGGGAAGTAGCTGAAGCTCTTGCAGAGGTCTGCTGTGGGACCTGCCCTCTTCACCGTAACCGTAGGTAACCTGACCAAGAGGGCAAGCCGTGAGGTGACAAAGTTTCCTAACGACATGAAGTTAGGCAGGTCAGCAAGGGTAAGGGCCAGCTGTGAGGGATGACGGGCTACGTGACGGGGTCATAAATCGGCAGATGGAGAAGCGTGCTGATAAAAGAGGTGCAGGAGGGAGTAAACAGCCCACATGCTGCACACTCAGCAATAGGTTCTGGCCATTGCCACCAGGGATCCTGAGCCCTTCACAGGATGCTCCACAAAAAGGGCAACTCGGTGTTCAGGAGCAGCCAAAAAAGCAAAACAACTGCCAAAATTTACTGGGAACAAAGCAGAAAACAGAGAAAAAAGTTGTTTCCTACAGCGGGGGAAACTGCAGCTGTCAGCACACCCACACTGCGAGAGATGTATCTCAGGCTAGAAAATACACCTTCCTGATCAATTCCACCGAGCTGGAGACAGGACCAGACAGACCTTTGGTCGGGCCCCATATGGAGACTGTGCGTGTGATTTTTGAGGAAATTGCTCTTGGGTTCCTACGAGGAAGCTGTGAGTCCCCATGGGTGGCTGGCAGGTGGGACTGCAACACTTAGTGTTGCAATGACTTTGGGTTTGCGCACATTTCCCCAACTTTCCAACCATGGTCAGTGCTGAAGATCTAACAGACCAGTATTGTATTTTTTGATGAATACCAATTCATGTATCATAATGGAAAAATGACAAAACCCCATAAACCTTTACGAAATCAGTTTTTAAATGAGAATATTTGGGCAAAATGGCATTGCACATATGGATTTTTAGAGACTATTTGGGAAACTGTAAAAGTTTAAAGCACTTTCTTTAAATACTTTGCTTTTACAGTAACAGATAAAAATAATTTTACTTAATTTCATCATGGAATGGCATGACTAAATTAAGAATAAATCAATACAGCAGATAGTTTTAAAATGCACAGAGGTTATTTTAAAGAACAAAACCAGGGTATTAATCTATTAGGTCAGAAGGTCTGAATTTGCTTGAGGCTACAGAATAAGGGATGTATGTATCTGGAAATGGGGAAAACTGCATGAACACAGATTCAAAGCAAGACAAATGCATTCTGAGTTCAGGCCCTCTTTTGCTATTGGAATTCATAATATAAATTAACTAATTATACGAAGTAAAGTGTTACGATAATCTATGCAGGATATTCAAACTTATCTGATCATCTCACCTTAATTTCAGCAGGGTAGGAAATAGGTCTCTTGGCTCACTGGCAATCAAGATGATTCTCCTGTCCTCTTGTCTGTGGAAATCTGTCCCATATCACTGATATCACCAGGTCATCCATATATCTTAACTTGTACCAAATAGGCATAAGTTTCTTGTAACAGCTACTCCCAAATCCTGAAGTGTTACTCACAGACAGAGTGTTTTCTATCACTAACGGTTATCATATATTAATTCCTGTTTTATCCTGTGCTAAATATTATACCTTATCTTACTAAGAGCTGGAATTAAATAATCTGCACCTATTTGCTGAAGATGTGCTAAATTCTCGTCCTTAGCATACATATGCCTTTATTTCTCTGTCAAATACTCCAGCAAGGCTTCCTGCAAAATATATATTCTAATTCCTGTTAGTGATACAGAGAGAGCTGAAAAATTATCAACTCCATACTGCAGCAATTTGGACTTTAATCCATTTAGTTTATCTTCAGAGGCAACTTCTTAGAAATAATACTAAAAGTGCTGCATTTGAATGGCCCTCATTAAAATATGATATTCCACTTTGAATTTTGTGGGGTGAGGAGTTCCCTGAAATACTATCCTTTTCATTATTAATCAGAATTCATGACTAAAGTCCAGAGTGAAAATGGAAGATACTGCTTGCTTATTACAGTATCAACATTGTGGTGCTGGAAAGTAACAGCCATAAAAGCATGTAAAGAATAATCCTGATTATGAGATACATATTCTTGATAGTATGGAAAAAGAGAATTTTTTTCTTTTCATTATTCTGCATTCCCTTCTTGAATAAAAATTGGACTGCAGCTTACAGTGAGTTACCTGGTGAGGTCCCTGGGAGTTTTGCCATTTACTTTGAGGAGACCAGCACCGCTGTGGAAGCAGAACTTCCAGTAGAACAAAAATAAGCTATGACCAAAACTGTATTCTGGGCAAATTTTGATCAGAGTCTGTGCAAATTTTGATCAGAGTCTGTGCAAATTTCACCTCGAACAAAGGTTTGAGAGATGATTATCTGTGCTGGTGGAAAAAAATAAGACTGGATTCTCTGCAAGAAACTGCTGTATTAATTAGCCAGACGTTTGAGTGCCACACGCCTTTCCTGAGTAATAGTTTTATCTCCAACGGAATTCAGCTACTTGTGCTAATATAAATAGCACATTTATATCAGTACATATATACAGGTATTTATATTAAGAGGTAAGTAAATTCATGCTAACTGTGGAGGCTATGCTGGCTGCTTTTTATCAAAAATAAGATGATGTTCTTTCTCCCTTATGGAGCTTTCAAAAATTCAGAGCTGCTTGGCCTTCAAGTAAACACAGTTTTAGACAGAAGATTTTGCAATAGCCCATTGGGTTGTTGCATACCGAATTGTAACTCCAACTGATTGTTCTCTTAGAAGCTAAAGGGTTAACATGCTAAAGGGTTAACATGCTATTGAACCTCAAGCACAATGGGGTTTTTTAGGTCCTAAGTTCAGAACAAGGTAGTTGGAGCATCTGTTCTCTGTCAACCAATAACCAGATATTAGCATGGACTTGACGCGGACTTGAGCATGCTCACGGTGTTGGAGTGACGCACATATATTCAGAGAAGTCCCCACGTGATTTGCTGCTCAAGGACCTACGAGAAGAAAGAAGAGGATGCCTCCTCACCTCTCACCAGCAAGCTCAGCAAAAGCTGGGTGTCCTTTGATAACAAAGCTAGGTCTAGCTTTGTTATCAAAGCTTGTTGGCACCAAGGCCCTCAGTATAACTCCGAGCAAAAATATGTTACATGCAAAAATTGTAGTTTCTATTTTCTCTCTGATACTTGCCTCTTCCTCTTTTCAGCGAGAAAGGCTTTTGCAACCCACTATTCCTCCCTTGTTTCAATCAGCTACAGAAGACAGACTCATGCCTTTCTCAGCCATAAATACAATACTATCCTTGCTGAGACTTGCACTAGGGAATTTGAGGTGAGTATGGAAAAGGCATTTCTAGATCATACTTCCTCACTTCTGTATTTTCCATGGTTGAATTACAAGGCTTAGGGGGCTTATGGTTCTTCTTTTTTTTTTTTGAGGGGGTGTTTTTTGAGGAGGT
Organism: Haliaeetus albicilla; assembly: GCF_947461875.1. Lineage (NCBI taxonomy): Eukaryota > Metazoa > Chordata > Aves > Accipitriformes > Accipitridae > Haliaeetus > Haliaeetus albicilla. Next base: position 32,478,315 of record NC_091495.1, read on the forward strand.
TTTTGGCCAGAAATAGCGATACTGAGCAAAATGTATACCTATTACTTCAAGAGCAGTCAACATATAACTTTTGTATAACCAAATTCATGCCTCGAGTAGGACTCACAAAATTTCCAGGCTAGTTACCCCTGCATTATGCCTAGGTAGAGTGGATGCAAGTTCCTGGAACTGGGCAGTTAACATCGGAGGTGGTACCTGGCTTCTCCAATACACGGTGCTTACACGTTTGGTGGGCAGCTCTGCCTAAAAGCAAGCCGTCTCTGCATTGCTAAAAGCACCTTGTTTCCTGTTGCCTTTGATCTTATGCTGCAGTGGCTGTCAGCAAAACTCAGTGAAGACGACAAAGTAAAGCTACTTTTTTATTGGCTAAATTCCTGCTTCCGCAGGATGCTATCCAGGTCTGCAGTGGCATCCCATGGTTTATAATTAACAAAGATTAACTGGGCTGTGGACTAAAGGTTGGTGATAGTACTCCAGCCAAGTGGAGGGAACTGCTTAGTATATAAGTGAATGTGCTGTGCCCAGTATAATGTGCTAGCAAAGCTACAACATAAATAATGCTATATATGAGGCTTATAACTGGGAAATTGCTGGGGAATACATGTTGAGCTATCACAGCCTTTTATGTTGAACCACTAGTCTTTTCTGAACTCTGGCTCTCATACTGAACTGCTTCTATGCTACAAATCCTACTGTTTACAACTGTCAGCCATTAGGAAAGAGGGGCAAAATTTCTTTTACAAGAATTATAAAATGAAAATAGGAGACAATGAATGACGTATTCTGGTGACATAATATTTATTTTTTACTAGTTCTTGTTCCAACTTCTCATGGGAGAAATCTATAATTAAATAGACAGATTAGTAATCTGCTTATTTTTTGAGAGCAAATGCCTAAATTGATTCAAGATGATTAGAAAACACACCTTGCTTCATTTAGGGATAAGTGGGTGAAATGTAATGGCCTGTGATCTACAGAAGGTCTGAGAAGATGATCCAATGGTTGCTGTTATTCTTAAGTTCTGTCACTGTAAATGAAACTATTGTTTGTCCATAGTGTGTACATATCAGCTCATTTCAGCCACTAAAGTAAGTCAGCTTGGATAAATCTTTAATAACTTCTGTTTCTGCTTCGTGATGCATTAAAGCTCCTGCTCCGGGATTAGTTTAGTAACATCAAAATGGTCTCATTTCATTTTTCTATCATTTGGGGAGGGGACATACAGTGCAGAAGTAATGAGTCACCTCTAAACCTATAGCTTATGATGGTATACAAAATAACCAGTGGGACACGATCAAAGATGAGCTGGCAGGAATCCCCAGTGAGTAAGCCTAGCACAGCTAAGAGCGGCTCGTTTTGAGGCTGTTTAAAGCCTAAGAAAGCATGATGCCGTTTGGGAAGGGAGCCAGGTGTTATGCAACAAGAAACTCCTCACGCCTTTGGAACAAGCTCTTGGATATCTGCTCAAATACGCTGTTGTGTTAGCTGAAAATACTGCAAGGAATAGGAAAATTGGGCAAAAGTTGCCCTGGGGCAAAGCCAGAGTGCAATTACTGCCTATGCGCACTTAACACTCAGTACCCATAGTCAACATGGAAGAGGGTACTGCTTTTCCATCAGGGAGTAAGTCACACATTGACTTTACCCTGCAACAACAGAGCGCATGCTGGCAGGTACCATGGAGAAGCAGACACACAGCAAATTTACACCCCCATTCATTCCTGTAGCTGCACGCAAACTTGTTACCGTTACCTTCACCCCTAGATCATTCACTCCATCCCAGCTCCGGTCAGGAGCAAGCAAAAGCTGCTGCCACAACTATGGAGCAAGCACAAAGTGGGTTTGATGGTCTCTGCCCCGATCGTGAATGTTCGCATTGAAGACTGTCTTCTGTGCAGAAAGACAGCCTGACCAAAAGCGAACACTTTGCAAGTTAATTACTCCACGCAGAAGCCAGCACGCATTCCTCCCGAAGGCCTCGTCAGTGGGGAAGCACACACAAACCCAACAATCCCTGGCTGAGCCACCAAACTGCCGGCCTCTCCTGCTCTCCAGCTGCTTCTGTTTTCCAGAATGCATGAGCACTGCATATTTCTGTAATGTACAGCTCTCATCTAAAAAAGACCAGTGGGCACAATTCTTGCTTCTACAGATGCTAACTCCTGGGTGAGATTTTCACAGAGTCTGCCCTAGCGCTCAAAGTACAAACAAGCATTGCCTGACTACCAAAACCTTTAGATGCCACCAGCAGAACACTGCTACTAGTTACACAGTATTTATCCAAGATACATTTATGCAGCATTTGAGCTTATTTCCCCCAAAGGAAGTTTTAGTAGGAACCTGAAGTCGCTGATTTCAGTAAAAGAAGTCTTCTCCCACCCCTACTGAATCCATTCGTGGCAGTACCCTCCCCTCCCATGGCCAGAAAACATGTGTGGGAAGTTTGGGGGATCCATTCCTATCTACTGTAGGTCTTTTCTTGCCTGATCTGTGAAAAGATGTGCTGCTTGTTTTGAGACGAGTTGCTTCATTCTGCAGTTTCTCGGCTGCTCCATCTGCAAAATGAGGATAATAAGAATCGCATCTCTTAAGGAAGCAGACTGCCACTCATGCAAGTTTTTGCTGTGCTTGGGATCTTCAGTTTGTGCTTGCTAAAGAAGTGAAAAAGATTTATTATTAAAGTGATTACAGTGTTGATATGCTTGTGATGAATTCCCTGCAGGCATGCAAATATATTAAAGGCCAAATTCATTTCTCATTTGTACTTGTACAAATTCCCTGCAACTCCAGTAATGCAGACAAGGCTACTCCTACATGCTGAGCATGTGGCAGAATCTGGTTCCACAGCAACTCAGTTTAGACATTTATGTGTAATAATTGAAAGCAGAGAGGTATCATTTGCCTTATAAGCAACTTTGAATATCACCAGTCACTCTTCCCAACAGAACAGTGCAGAGGAAATGTGCTATATGGGGAGGCTGCAATACCATTTCCTCAGTGCTGGAAGCCTGGGAATAAGTAGCTCTAAGTAGGGGCTAATTAAGTGGAGGATGGGTTTTCTCTGGCAAGGTGATTGTCCTGCAGCTCCTCATGAAAGTTGATGTTACCTGTTTCTGGAAGATCCCAAGATGCAAAGCAGGGATGAAAATATTTACCTCCTCAAGGAAGGGAAGTCACGTCCTCAAACTACACTGTGCTTTCACGTACAAATAGGGTGAAACTAGAAAACTGGCCGGTGTGAGAGGAATGGCCACTGTGGTATGGATGGAAACTGGTGAGAAAAACAACAACAGAAAGATGAACAAGCACAAATCAGGCACCGAGCCTACATCTCTCAAAATATGTGTGCAATGGTACCAGGCACAGAAAACACATGGTACGGTTACTGCCACCCTGAGTGATGCATGTAGATACAGTTGTCTTGAAAAGTGCTGGTATAGCAGGCTCAGAGCATACTGATGATTCAGTCTCTGAAATAATTCGAAATGGCAGTCACGCTCCTGAAGGCGCACAAAGTCCTTATCTCCCTTTTAAAGCAAAGAAGCTACTGCACCGACAGGAAAATAGAGGGAATGCTGGAAGGCTTTACAGCAATGCATATCAATGAAAGGCTCCTCTTGGCTAACTATCCTAGAGTGAAACATATTCCTAGTGATTCTGCCAGAGATCCTTGAAATGCTTTGATGGTGGTTGATAGGGGAGAAAATAATCATAACTACAAAGCAGAGGAAAGTTTTTGCTGTCTTGCTCTTGCAGCGTTGGCTACACCTTTACAAGGGACCTGGGCTACCAGAGAACTTTAAGGTGGCAAATCTTTGCCAGAAGTACGGCAGCTGGACCAAGGGAAGCAAGCAGTCCACAGTAAGCCCACTGCCTCACTTTATTTTTGCCTATAACTACATCTTGGCTTCTTCGTATAGCTCTAAACACCAGCTGGCAAAATTAGTTAATATTAGTCTGAAAGGAAGTGTTGTCGATGGATTTGGAAAAAGCAGCTCTCAAACAAAGCCAGTCTGTTTCATTAAAAGGAAGCAATCAGCAAAGGAAACTCTCACCTGCCTCTGTACAACCTCTGGGCCCTATCATACACCACCAGGGCAATTTAGATTTTGCCACTGATGATAAAGGAAAAAAGAATCTGAAGTAAAGAAGGAAAAGTCCAACTAGGTCAACAAAGTGCCTGATGAGTGGCAATAGGGTATCTTGAGAGCTGGTATGCAGAGCAGACATGGAAATGCTTGAAAGGATTCAATTTTACAGCACAGGGAAAGATTGCGCTGCTTCTGTTTCTATATAAGGTAGGTAATAAACTGTATCTGAACTGGTAGAAGAGGAATGAGATGACCCACATTTCAAAGCTGGAACCTGGTGGGTTATTATTATTTATGACTCATAAAGCATGTGCAGTGCACCAAAAGAAAGGGAGACGTGCTCCCTGCCCAGAGGAGCCTTCAATGCGAACTTTGAGAGTAACATTCCACTGTACACGGGGCTAACTCTAAGGGCTTTTTAAAATTCTAATTACAGTGTAATGAAGATCAGGCCTGCTCAGCTTTTGGTCATAAAACTGAGATCCTTTCTCCTATCTCTACAGCAGGTGGTTTTTATGTTGGGTGAATGCAACAGCTGTATTCTCCATAAACTGAAATAACGACATTCAGGTACTGCTGATTTTCCACTTTTACTTGCTGATTTTAGTTCCATTCCCCCTCTTGGCCATTTTCTCACTTTCTCCTCCACAGAGGTAGTGCTACCAATTTTTCTTTTCCTTTCTTTGTTCCTCAGTTTTCCAGTATTACCTTTTTTCTTCTTCATGACCTTTCTATGGAGTCTCACATTCGTGTTTTACCTCTTACTGTTCAATCATTCCCTTTTCCAGTTTTCTTCCTCTTTGCCTCATCTTGCTCGACCCTTTCTGCCTTTCCACCCTCCATTGCTCCCAGCCAACCTTCTTCCTCTCAGCAACCCCATTCTCTCAACCAACTACCACATCCTCCAGTGGATCCCCCAAACCAGTGGCTTCCTCTTTGCCCTTCCTTCAGGAACCGAGCTCCGTATCCACCCTTCAGATGGGCTCCTCTTCCTGACCCGCACCCTCCTCCTGCCTCCACATCACCACCCTCCATCTAACCTGCTCTGCCTCTCTAGGACATGGCCTACAGGTTTCCACCCAAAATCCCAGCTCCTCGCCCCAGACCTCCGCGCTAGCTACGCCCAGAGCTTCAGAGCTCTCTGGAAAACCCTCCTGAGCACACAGCTGCCCTTTCCAAGGTCCCTAGCCGTGATCCCTGAAAGTCTCCAAAGGTTCCTAGCCGTGATCCCCGAAAGTCTCCAAAGGTCCCTGAACGTCTGCCAACCCCCCGCCGCTGTCGGGCTCCTAACGTCCCTCCCGGCCACCGCTCCCATACAGCTGGATTAACAACTAGAGGCGAGGACGGATGGTTGGGACGCAGGGCTGTGTTCCTCCCGTCGGGGGTCAAATCTGTCCAGCACCCTCCCTTCTGCCGGGGGTCCCACCCGGCAGGTATTTAGCCCTTAGGGGCTTTGGGGGCCACTCCCGGGCTCCGAGGGGAGCTCTAGGAGAGGAGCTCTGCCTCTGGAGCGTGGGGAGAGGAAAAGAACCGGGGCAGGGGAGGGCGCCGGCGATGCCCGGCGGCGGGGGAGCTGCGCGACCCGTGGGCGGGCGGCGGGGACCCCCGCCGCCCGCCCACGGGTCGCGCAGCTCCCCCGCCGCCGGGCATCACCCCGGAGCATCCCCCGTAGCGGTCCCCGGGATGCCCCCCCCCCCCCCGTCCCCGTAACTCCCGTTCGCAGCGTCGTCGTTTACCTTCCACTTTGGTGAGGGTGAGGACGGGGCTGTTGCAAGCGCTGAGGGGGGCCACCCTGGCCGAATGCTTCTTCATGGCGAACCCGTCGCCCGGCGGCAGCTCCCCCGCCGACCCCGTGCCTACATCCTGGCGTCGCCGGAGCACCCCCCCCCCCCTTTACCTCGGCGGCGCTTCCCCCCCCCCCCCCCCCGCTACGGCTCCCGGCCCGCCGCCCTCTGCCGCAGCACCGGGCGGCGGCGGCGGCGGCGGGGGCTGGGGCTCGCCCGCCCGCTCGGGGCTGCTGCAAACCCGACGTCACCGGCACGGCTCCCCCCCGCCCGCCCCCAGGGCTCCCGGGGCCGCCCCCCGGGTCGGAGGAGGCGGAGAAGGGCGGGTTGGCGCCCGGACGCCGCGGCGATGGGCGCTACCGAGCTTCCCCCCCCGCCGCCAACCCCGGGGCGGTCCGGCCACGGAGCCCGCTCCGGGGCCGCGGGCGCCTTTCCCGGGCAGCGCTCCGGTAAAGCGCGCAGGGAAGCCGGCCCGTAATGCGGCTGCGGACACCGTTCCCCCGCTGGTGGGCCAGGGCTTCCCGGAGCCAGCCGGGCTCCCGGCCCCGGCGATTTCTGCTGGCGCTGGGCTACCGCCCCGCAGGGAACGGGCTCCCGGCTTTGCGGGCTCTGCTTAGTTCCCCTCTGGCTGTCTTACGGGAGAGGGTAATTTACGCTCTCCAAACCGGCTTTTTTTTTTCTGCGCCCGCATTGTATCCCTCCTTTATCCTCCTTCAGATCCAGTCACTGTTCTGCGTCAATTTTCATCCGTGCCTTTAGTAATTTCTACCATCCCTTCCACAGCCTTTCTGTTCCTGCTGTGTCCTTTCTAAGAGGGAGACCAAAATTAGACGCAGCCGTCAAGATGAGGATACACCATTGATTTATCAATAATATTCCAATACTTGCAGTAGCATACTCCACAGCTTTCTTAACACAGCTTACCAACTTCTTTTCAAGGTATGAAACAAAATATCCTCCATACCTACAGACAAGTTAGATAAAATAGGGTATTTCACAACTGGATGCTGCTCGTATGTAGCAACTTTTGATGGTGGTCCCCCCCCCCCCCCAATAATGTTAAGACCCCCAGTCATGACATACAACAACGTGCGGTAGATTTACCCTTCTGCCGATATGCAAAAGCCTAACCGGTATTAATTAACACGACTTAATGCAAGTGGGTCCAGGAGAGAACAGGTTCTAATGAATGAATACGAAACATGTAAAAAAGATTGCATTGCTGTAAGCAAAGAATCAGCTTTCACAGATGCTGGGCACGGTGAGCTCAGCACCCTTTACTCCTACTGATTTCTTCTGTGGATAAGAAAATACTGAGTATGTTTACCAGGTTCCAATACGAGCTGCGTCAGCAGACAAAGACGCAAATACTCAATGTTTCTTAAGATTTGGTCAAATTAAAATGAGTGTACTTTGCAAACAAGACCGGGCAGCCATCAATACTCCACAAACATTCCAAAGTATCTGTTAATTATATAAATACTAGGTATTGAAAAGCAGCCCCAACAGACTGTTTAACAACCCGTGGGAAAACACCACCTTACTTGTGCCAGCCAGACAGCTCTTTATATTTAAGAGGCGAGCTCTCTTGGTGGGTCAGATCCGTACTATTAGTTTGCAAAGGTCTCATCTGGTGATCCGCAGTCTGATGAAGCTCAGGGGTGGTCTGCATTTCCTATGACTCTTGTGTGTCAGCCTTTGGGACGAGCTTTATAAAAGAAATCATTAGGCTTCTTTCAAAGTGATCCTTCTGGAGAGTATATTCATGTGCTCAGTGCTAAGACCACAAAAGCTCGCCTTGGTCAAATGAAAAAAACCTGACTTTCATGGTTATTTCCAGGCCTTCTTAGTAGAATTATCTGATCCATTCAGATTCCTGTGATGTTACAGATCATAGGCATGTTGGGAACCGTGGGTCCGTCTCGTATCACTGCACTATTTCATCTCCGAGTCCGATTAGTTTCTGATCTTTGAAAGAAGTTACATAAAAAGAGGCGGACCTCAGCTCAGATGGTTCTGTCCATGAAATATTTTGCAACGTTGCAGCGCCTTTTATCTGAGGATTTGAAAGCACATTATAAAATGTTAACTCATTTTACGCTGCCTCTGTGAAGAAACTTCAGGCTCACTGGTGGGTAAAATACAGCCACAGAATTTAAGCGACTCCCTCAGATTCAGATGACCAGTAACATCAGAATCCAGATAACCCTGGCTGGCTTCTGCTCTGAGCTTACCTTCCAGGATCATCTGGCCCTCTGCTACATAAGCAGGAAACTACTGAATCAGCACTTTACAGCCAAATATCACCTACTTTTCCTAGCGGTAAATGGCTGTGCAAGGCAGGACAATCGGACTTCTCTCCTGGCTATATCGTGTAATCAATGGGACATTCATAAGGATTAATGCACTATTTATTAAAAAGTCTTTGTTGCTGGGCACTTATACTCTTTCCTTTCTGCAAGGTTTATGCGCTCTTATTTTTTAAAGGAAAAACACAGTAAGCACATTATTTTACTTGGAGGATGGTGCTGCTCACCTAGAGAATCACAGTGAAAACAAGACAAATTTTTATTTTTTTTTGATGGCATGTTATTTTAGCTCTGCACATATTTAATATCACAGGATTGGTAGAGTTGTTAACAAGTTTCAGGCTTGCAATGTTTTCTTTAAGCCTACAACTCCAAATGTCAAAGACTTGTATGGCAGTAACTACCTCCTGTGGCTGGCCGGACCTCTGCTTGCCTAGATGAGAGTGGTGTCTGAGTTCACTGCTTAGCAGAGACGGGCGCACCTCTGCCAGCTGGTGCTCCGAGAGAGCCAGGAGGCATCTACGCCTTCAAACCTCCTGTCCTCCTTCCTCCTCTGCCGATGCCTTGCATGACCACAGCACTCAAGACTCCTCTCTTTAGCGTTCAGTTTAGTCACCCCAGAGAAGCTTTCAAAGGCACCGAGGACAATTAGTATCCAAATACGACAGGTTTCAAATTGGGGATAGGATATCCAACCACTTGCAGGCTTTTGGAAATCTTTTGCCCAATGTGTGCGTGAAGTATAGCTAATTGAGGCTGATGCAGTCTGATACGGCTCTGCTCGACCCTGATCCCAGAGCATTTTAACTCATCAGTCTCTGATTTCTCTTGCTGCCCTTACAGGTGCGCACACTTATACCAGAGAACCACACTAGGCCCCCGTCTTACACTGTGCATAAAAACATCAGCCACATATCACAATAGCAAAAAGCTGTGTTTATTTAATGAAGACTAGGGTGCCTGAGGACTGTATTCCCGGGGCACTACAGTGAGAGCTGCCTTTGGCAGCAGGCTTCTTACTTTCCGTAACTTGTAGCACGCTGCAGCCTCCCCACCTCCCTAAGCCTTACATTTAGTAAGGCTAAATTTAATGGATTACATTTAGTTTAATTTACAGTAAGCATCTTACAGTATAAGCAATGCAAAACTGATGCACTCAGGGTAAAATTTCAAGTCAAATTTATGGGTTTTTTTTCTTTACAAGACCACTCCCATATTCAAGAGGGAATGGAGGAGAAGCTGGTGGCTGCCTGGGCTGCAGAGAGCTTACAAATGTGGAGAAGAAACTCTCAAAGCTTGAAAACTGGAGAAAGCAGACTTTCATTTCCAAACAAGAGCAAGGATGCTTCATGTGAAAAAGGCAAGGTCGGATTAAAAATCCAGGATGAGATAGTTAGAATTTGCCCAGTTTGAAGAATTTGTAGAATTTTAGTTTGATTTTTTGGTTTTGTTACAGTCAGTTACCCTTGTTTATTTTAGATTAAGAAATTATAGTCATTGTGTTGGGTTTTTTACACATAAACCTATATACAAGTGCACTAACACCCAGCATCATACTCCTTTTAAGTTCTTGTATCACCACCACTTTTCTGAAAGACTTCTTATTGAGATAGAAAGGTAGATTCAAGACAAAACTAAATTCTCATAGTTATGTGTGATACAACCTTTGACTTTTATCCTATTAGCTAGTTTGTTTGACCAACATGAAACACGCCCCGTTGGTAACATGCACAGTTGGTATTTTTCCAGTTCAGACGTTTTCATGTTTAGTGTACTCATTAATAGGACATTTATTAATTTAAGTGCTTGCCTTACCACTGAGGGCAATAATTGTTCTGCTTAGCAACCCTAAAGGAGATGGAGTGTGGACTTTTACTTGTGTAGACAATTTCCTAATAGGCTCCATCTCATGCCAAATGAATTCATCTGCCAGGAGTCAAATAGATGCATGAAACCTACACAATCTGTCAGGAACAGATCATCCTTTCCTCTAGCTTATTTGAATCTATTTGGTGAATATTCTCCACAAATAATTATTAGTCTGTTTGTGAGGAGCTTGTTCTACTTGTGTTAGTTTTGTTTGGCTACCGTCTAATAACTTTCTAATCTGTTTTCATTTCCCAACTAAAAAACATAGATGTCAAAAGCACATTTCCAACACAAATAATAGCTATTTTGGAAGTCATGTTCGCTGTCCTGCAATCATTCTGAAATCTGCATTTAGATGCGCTGTCTGGTGACCATCCACTGCTATTCTGTTTGCATGCCTCCTACATTCACAACCTCCACTCAGAACAAACTCACATTTTTGTCAAATTTACATATAGTCTTTCTCTGCAATATTAGCCTAGCTGTAAGGATGACGTCCTTCCAATCTTCCCTATTCCAAAACAGTTCCATTACTTCCAGTACCATGTCTTGAATTCACAGAACAAGGCAGTGAAGGGAAGAGGAAGGATTAAAATCTGTTTGGCTAGAGGTGTTCGCCAGACTGCGCTAAACAGAGACTGCATAGAATTAGTGTTATACCTGAATGTCTTCTCTTCAAATTTGATCAGATATACAGCACTACAGATAACAGTCAAATCTGAGGTGTCCATAAAGGTTGCAGATTGTATATATGACCATATATCCAACAGACATGGATGCGAAGTCCTGGTGAGAATATCTTCCTCATGGTTTTTTTAACTTTAACTGTTTCCAATATTTTCTGAGAAGCTCTCCTGGTTTTGTGCATAAAGAACAGCTGCATTTCAAATAATACTGGCAAATTCTACAAAATGTAAGAAAAAATGCTAGTTTAAGTCTCAGAGTTTCAACACTGGACTATGTAGCTTTAATTTTCAGACTTGTGCTTTAGGAGTTTGACAGGAAACATTCATGTCTTAACCATGTTTCGGAAGGGAAACATTTTGTCAATTTTTATGTTACTTTGAATTTTAAAGAAAAGTTAATTCAGTGCCCACGGCAGGTATGGGACTGTGAAGTTTTGTGAACGAAACCTTACGTTTACAAGGGAATTAGATGTTTGCCAAGCTGCTTCAAACCTGCCTGACACTGCTGGGGGACAAGGGCATCCCAAAGCCACTCAGTCTCCGTCTTCATTGTCTTCAGCAGCACAGGGGAAATGAGCACTGGTATCAGCTCAGGGCAATACTTCCTCAAAAATGGACACGCAGGAGAAATGTGACAGAGACTATTCATTTTCTGAAGGCCGCTGGGTCTCCTGCGACCGACAGTAAATTGAGAACAGGTGTGTAAATGTGAACGGCCCATGAAGACAATGCAAATTCGCACAGCTTTTGCCACAATTACACGATGCCCACGCAGCTCCTTCAGTGGACTGGCTCCACACCTTTGCCTCTCTAGAGGTGCAGTTTAAGGGAATTGCCCACTTTTGGACCAGGTGGCTCAGGAACAACCCATCATACGGCAACTGTGATTGTTCAGTGAGGCCACCTGCAAGGTTTGCCTTTAGGAGCTGTGATCTGTAATGAAATACAGGCATCAGACTACCTAAATATATGGCATTTCTTGATATTAGTGGTAGGAACACAGGAGAAACTGAAAAGGAATAAACCAGTAAAACACTTGAGATGCCCATTGGCTTCCTGCAGTTCTGTTATTCCCTGGGAACTCCAGCAGGCTCAACAGTTTCGCCTGGTAGAAGCTGCTCTTTGCTAGCTGCCTCTGACAGCTCCACCAACCCTCCTTCTGTCTCTTGTCACTTTTGAGCCATTTCAAATGCCGATTCCCAAAGCTAACAGTTCCCTGTGCAGTTGTGGCTGGAGACGAGAAAGTAGTGTTCTCATAACCTAAGAGCCTGGCAGTTTTTCTAATGACCCCCCTGGGTTTATCAGGCAATTGCTTTTCCTTGCATATTTGCATATGGGACGCTGTCTAACTACGAGACTTTAATGACCCCAAATCACACAAAAAGCATCATTATGCCATCAATATCAACAATTCAGTAACAACTATTTCTTAACCCCCCATTATCTAGGATACATCCAGTATTAAAAATAACTGGGCATCACCTCTACATTCTTCACCACCAGCCCACTCCTGGCCAGTTGTCTTTGTAAAGCACTGGATATGCAGTGCATTTAAATGTAGTTGTGCATGTTTTCTGCCATCAGAAACTGTGTGTAAGCTGTGTTAAACCTCTATTGCTGTCACACCCCAGCTTGGGAGAACCTGACACCTCTAGTAAAGACGCAAAGGTGGCCAGGAGACCATGTTTGGCAGTAGCTCACACTTCTAGCATTGTAAAAAAATAGGCGAAAAAAAATCTGAAGTTGGAACATACGAAAACAGAATTAAAAAATCTAAAATCTGAAAACAGGATTAAAAAAATCCATTGTTCAGACTCTGGCTCAGAAAGAAAAGAAATAAGATCAATCTGTGAGGCAAGCTTTTGTCCTCAAAGAAAAGGTTCTTTCAGAATTGACTGAGCAAATAAGCATACGCTCCCGGTCTCAAACACACAAGCAGAGATCATGAGAACAGAAGACATGAGCACATTTTTTGTCTCCTTCTCACCTGAATATTTACAGAACTCCGCACTGCCCTCCCAAGTAGTATCAGGCAGGCAAGGAACAAAAAATGAGATGAAAAAGGGACATCCAAAGATCTTTCAGAAAATAACAGTAAAGACACTTTCGAGCAAATATACTCTGTATTTCAAGTCACCCTTTTTATGGACAGTGCTCTGGGATGAAAATCGTGACATCTGTCAAATTTAAGTTTTACTGCCAGCTGCTTGAACAAAAGATAAGGTAGGACATAAGGACTCCCAGTGGCCTGTGGACTGGAGAGGGTTTCAGCCTACATAACTTGCCAGATATTTGCTAGGAAGAAAATTGCTGCCTATCTAAAATCAAAAGATGTGTAAGAGCCAGCAGGTCAAGACTGATTCCTGTGTTGCCCTTTTACCAGGAAGACTGATTTTAAACACTTTAAATAATTACATTTTTTCTGTTCTCCTCTGTATACTCTGCACTTTGTCGTTCTTTTTATTTTTTATGCCAGCATTTCTTTTTTTCTGTGTTGTCTTTTCCTTTTCTCTTTCATGTCTTTCCTTTGTCAAATTTCTCCCAGTGCTAACACTAAAAAGCTTGCAATATGAACTGAATGCCACATCCACTTAAAAAGTTACACAGACAAAGAGAAAAAAGCATTCAACTGTGGGTTCCTTTTTTTATTGTTCACGTCCATCACAACCCTTAATAGCTAGTACTGGGATTTTTTGAGGTATCTTAGACCTCACAATTTACAGCTTCAAAGTCAATTTGCTGTAGCTGCCCAGAAGCTGTGCGCCTCTCAAGCTCTCCTACCCTTTGCTCTGTGATTCTAAGTTTCTGTCTGTGCACACTGTTAGTGTTATGTCCAGAAGAATTCAAGATGAGGATGAAAAATAATGCCCTAGGCACAGCCGCTCTCCAAACGTTCCAAGTCTGCCCTGCTTCCTTACAGGAGCTCCAAGCGAGGTCCAGCAGAGTGGGCTTCTGGGTTAATTCTCGGGAAGCAGCAAGTCAGATCCCTGGAAGCAACAGGTTAATTTTCCTGGGACCTCTCGCTGAAATGCTTAAATTAAGTAGCTGCGCTGATTGCCCTCAGAGAGACCATTCCATTTGGCACACTGAGTTCCTCCTTCAAGCGTAGATTTTATTTAAAAGGCGTTATACAGGATGAACCTTTTCGCACCAAGCGCTTTGTAATTATATCCTCCCTACCCTGCAATCCTAATCACTCCAGTCTCCCACTCTTGGAGAGGCTAATTGCTTCTTCTTGAGCCCACTGGCTACTTCTCTCTTTTTTGGGGGCTTCTTCTCTTGCTTCTTTCAACCACTATTAAGGGACATATTAATACAGTTGGGCCCCAGCTATTTTATTATAATATGAGACAGCAATATAACCTTGCTTCCTAGAAGAATATCTGCATTCAGATACTGTGAAAGGAAAAGGGAGAGAACTCTGGGGTGGGAATGCCTATTATAAAATCTAAAAGTACCTACTGGTGTGTGCTACAAGCAGTGGCAGTGCGATCCTCCCACTCTTTTTCAGGCTCTGCCATTACTGTGACGCAGGGCGTGAGTTAAATTTCTGGCACAAGTTACTCGTGAGTACCCTGGGACATAACTTAGCTACTTCCTTAATGTGCTTTTGAGATCCTATGCTGAAAAGCCCTGCGAACAGCCAAGCATTATTGTTATTAGAAACTTGGAGTATATCTAACAGGCTTATTATTTATAATTTAACACCCTTTCTTAATAAAGAGGATGAATTTATTACTAGTGCAGAGGGTGAATGTATTGTTATTGTCATTTGTCACAGGTGCAAGAATAATCAAAATCTTTGGGTCATACGCTAAACATCAGTTTTTGAAATTACAGTAAAACAGCATTTTGAAGACCCAAGAATTACCTCTCTTAATATTCTAGGTGCTCATAAATCGATTCTTAATCTTATATATCTTTATAGCGTGAATGATTTTAACCTCACAAGTGCATTACTGAACAATACAATGTCAGATGAATGTCTACAGCAAAGGCATATTGCCTCATAATCATGGGAAACACCACAGAGAAAGTTTAAGTCCTTTGGGCTGCTTCAACGCCATGGGAGTTTTGATTAGAGAGTGGGGTTGAAGATGGGAAACGAGCTCGAAGTTGTGGCTGGAAAGTTAGGAGGGCTGCTCTGTCCCTTTGGAAAGGAGGTACTTTATATAAAGGACTATGGATATAGTCAGGAGATTCATAACACTGTAAAACCAGAATAATTCCACAGATTTCAGTGCAGCCGTGTCAGATGAATGCACAAGCAGCGAAGAGTACACTCTATCCCAAATATCTTGTACTGAATTCTTAGTGCACTTTTACTTAGACTATAAAACTATGTTTGTCGTAGCCCTCAAAAAACAGCCACGAGACTGAGGAAAACTGGAAGTTTTTTCCAACAGAAATACTTTGAATAAACAAGGCAGGATTGTAACATTATGTTCTCTATTTGATGAATTTATTTAGTCTAAAATAAGCAAAAACCTTGTGGGGTTTTGTAATTCTTCAGACTGGAAATTCAGTGAGTATCAGCTTAGCTCTACAAAATTTCACAGATACTGGCCAGCTGTTGATGAGGTGGTCTAATAGATTGCCTTTGATTTCAGCAGATACGGGGGTACCACAGCCTGAGGGTCTGTGAAGGAGGTCAGCAAAGGACCAGGGAGAAAGGGATGGTTTCTCTTAGTCACTCTTGTGCTCCTCTCTAGTTTTAGCTGGGACTATACTATGGCATGCAAATTTACTACAGATATCTTCTTTTCCCCCCAGCCACTTGGGCACAAGGTATGTAGGCTATTTGTGGAAGTTCTGTATGATACACAACTTTTACCCTTTGTTAGTTTGACTCCTGCCAACTTTTAGGAGTTTGCAATTTACATAGTGTTGCAAAAAGCAGAGATTTCTACAATCTTCCTTGGGATGTGAAAGTCCATTGGTGGATCTTGTCTGTTTTTCTAATGCAGTACAAGAAGAAAGCAGGTATAATGGGTTCTTGCTAGCCAGTAATTGCTAAATCTGTACAGATTTTGTTAAAATAGGCATGATGATTTTTTAAAATGCTGGAGTAGAAACTTCGTTGCATGCTTATGTGACAATGGCTGTGAGCATTGAAGATGTGTCATTCTATGCTATAAGCCCTGTATTTTACACAATAACAAGACAGCTCTTTATAACGACCCGCTGCTGCTTATCATTAATCCCTCAACTTCTAGACTGGATTTGGTTAATGCTTTGGGGGAATGAATCTGGATCATTAATTAACAGTACCGGGGATATCTGTAATAAGATTACGCACATGGTTTTATATTCCCATGACTCAGTCGATTTTCTTTTGAAGTAATGGGAACTTTGCCATTGCACTCAATACAGTCAACACTGGAACCATCATTGCTGATAAAACAGTAATACTAAAACAGCTAAAAAGGAAACTAAATTTAAAAAGTAGACAAATTAAAAATATTAGCTTATAGACTAGAAGGAGGGAGGGTCACGATAAGCTATGAATCCATAGGAAAGCTAAAAGAGGGCAGAGCATTAGGCAGAAATTTCCAAGACAGAGAAGGAAAGAGAGGACCACCAGACAGGGTAAGCCAAAGACAGATGCACAATAGTTCAGGCAAGCATTAGAACACAAATACAAAACACACTTGGAATCAGAAATCAGAAAAATATTGGGTTAATTCAGAAAAACGGAAGCACCTGCCTATTGTGGGGGAACTCCATGTGTGTTTCAGATAGAGCGTGGGAATTCAGCAGATCCTGTTCCTTTCAGCTGGAGTGAAATACAGGCTACTAAAAGCACAGACTTCTATTACAAGGAGGCTCCTTGTCCTATAATATGTTGTGTGGGGTTAACAAGTGTCCTTGTGCAAAGAGACTTCCAACTTGTTCTTTAGCTGCAGTTTGACCCTTTCACCATGGCCACCAGGACAAATTCTTTGGAGAATCCAGCTGATTTGTATCCCTCCCATCATGCAAAACAAACCTGTCAGATACGGCCACAGGAGTGTTCACTGGATGGCACATGGCTATGAAGTAGGAGTAGTGGGGAGAAGACTGGCACTTCATCTGAGGCTCCCCTGGCTGGTACCCTATGGTCTTAGCATAACCCTGGGGGAACAACAGCTTCTGGTGTCACTTACAGTAGGATAAGGCATGCTCTGATCTTTGCTAGGGAACTGGACGATGCCTGGATGATGGTAGGATAAGCGACCTGAGAGCAAGAGATGGCCTACCCATCTCCCTCTCACCTGTACTGAACCTCCATTAGGTAGGCTCCAGCCTCTGCACTGATGGCAGAATCATTCTCCTGAGATCTAGAACAAGGAAACTTTCCCCTTGGGGTGACTGTTTGTGCTCTTCTTCCCTCTCCTACTCCCAGCAGATGCAGGTCCAGATCTCAGGTTAAATCTCCACTGAACTGCGAAGCAGCAGGAAAGCAGATTTACATCCTGCATATTATTTCCATCAGCGTTCCCCCAAGTGAATATAAAACATTACTGTAATTCTGTCCTAGGGTTCTGTTGATATTAACAAATCACTTGAATCTTGCTCTAAGTAATCAAAATTACAAGTATCTTTTATTGCAGTTACAGGCAGGAGGCAAATGCGGCTGGGGCCTTGTTATTCAGATATGTGTAATAATTCAGGCAGCAGCATATATTTCTTCAACTGCTTTTCTTTCATGGAACAGTCTAAAAGCCTTCAGCAATGCCACACATAGTTCCTCAAAGCTTTGAAACATAAATCTAGGTCCCATACCACCTAATGGAAATAAATAGCAAATGCCAAACAATTTTTTTCTGATTAACTATGTATAAAACACCTTGCAAATAACTTATAGCTGTTTCATGTAATAACTCACTGAAAAGAAATAACTCTTCAGTGTCAATTTAAACCTGGCTTGGATATTAGCATTTCCAGTGCAAAATGTAAAACAAACTGAATATTGCTCATGGACACCTAAAAAATAAAGCTTTAGACTGAGTCCAGGCTCTCTGGCTCTTTCAGACACCTCTAGGAATAAGCCAGCACTTCATCAGAAGTAAATGTAATACTTGTTGTTTGCTCAGTCTTTCCCCCACTAATGGCATTTCTCCAGGATTGACTTTCTAGAGAGAATTAAAACAACAACAACAAATGAATAAAGAGAAGAAGGGAAAATCAGTAAGCAAATGCATTTATAGGAGACTGGAAAGTTATAAGGCCTCTCAGGCTCTTATTTGCTGAAGCCTTTAATCACCTTAGAGGGCATAGCTAGTGCATTTAAAGGAACTTTAGAAACCCTAATTGAAAAAACATATATACTCCCCAGGCACAATATTATGTATGGGAATTGACAAAGCTTTTTCTTGGTTTCTTTTTCCCATCAAAAAGCTTATCTTGTGCTTTTCCAGATTCTTCGGATGAACAAGGGAGGTGGCAAGTAGAGAAGCAGAATCATGCCCAGAAGGCTTGAGTAAGAGAGATGAAAGAATCAAAACACAGACTTAAATCTACAAGGAGCTAAGACCACTGCATGACTGAGCTTGAGATAAGCTCTTGCCAGTCAAACAGGAGGAAAGACACTTGGTTTTGTTAACCAGGAACTCAGAATAGTTTTTGTCATCCCAACATTTAAGAGCTACTCTTATAATCATTGTGTAAAATAAGGCCATAGAAGGCATATCTGTGGAAGACTTTTTTGTGAATGATACTTTTGTGTCTGACAAAGCAAACAGGGCAGCTGAAGATAACAATCCAAAGGCAGGAGACAGGCAGAAGCATACAGGACTTATTACTGCAATTAAGGC
Source organism: Haliaeetus albicilla (assembly GCF_947461875.1). Classification (NCBI taxonomy): domain Eukaryota; kingdom Metazoa; phylum Chordata; class Aves; order Accipitriformes; family Accipitridae; genus Haliaeetus; species Haliaeetus albicilla. Next base: position 32,496,850 of record NC_091495.1, read on the forward strand.
TACAAAAAGGGAGGACATGAAATATTAACAAAGCAAATGTTGGGAGTGCAGGTTGGCTTTGCTGAGATAAATGCAACAGAGCTCAGTCCAAACCAGCATCCAAAGAGATACTCACAGATAGCCCGCACCCATTTCATTATTTTAGGAGTATAAAGATTTACTTGAAAATTACTTTAAAAAATAAGAATGTTTTTGCTGTCTGGACAGGATCCAGATGTGGATCCCTTAGCCCAATCTCTTTCCATTAACTGCAGAAGCACTACAGAGAAATCCCCCAAACTACAACTCTAACTTTTAGAAGAATATATTCAGATGAAACATGGCCCTTAATTTCTGTATTTCAGTGTACGTAAAACAGGAATAATAATAATACTCACTGCTTCATCTAAGTTAATGCTATATATTTTAAAGAGTTCTGACCCTGCTCTCTCTCCTCTGGCAGTGTATAATATACATAAAGACAAGAAAATAAGCTGTTTGCACTTTAGTCAATCTATACCACCTACATTAGGCTTCACCCAATTTAACTGCCAGTTAATGTCTTATTGATGTCTAAATCCCTAAGCAGCAGGATTGGTTTAAGTCCTTTTGCTTAAAAAGCAGCCTTCTTTATCTTGTAGAGGATCATTCAACCACTCCAACAATTATTATTTCTCAATGAAGACAACACCTAGATAATGACATTCTATCTGATCATTGTAAGTACGTTAGCATTGAGCCAAGCTATACGTTTTTATCTCACAACAGCCTCATCTCCCCTATATCTTATCAAACAAAACTTTGTCATACTTTATTTCTAATCAGGGAGAATCTTAAACAATTTACCCTTAAATAGTAGTGTCATCTGTTCATCACATGTTCTAATCATGGAATACCACCAGAATTAGTGTTCAGCAGCTTGCATTCATTGAAAAAGCCTTTACCTGTGGTGTGGATATTCCATTTCCACCTATCACTTCCTTCCTGGGCCACTGCATGCAAAGTGAAAAAACCCTGTATATTTTATTTCACAGCAATTTTTACCCCTCCTACTATTTTTTTTTTTTTTTTTAATTTTGGACAGAAGAAGAATCTTTAACGGAAGAGATGTCCTATTGCACGTCCTATTGCATTACCAGCAAAATGACTGCATTTCAGTGTGCAGAGCTGCATAACAAGCTCAGCCAGCTGGGTCTCACTTCCAGATAGTTTGTAGTTTCAAAATTGTTTTCTCTGCTTCAGGGGAAGTCACTCAAAGTCACCAAAGACCATGTTGTAAATGTGTGATGTCACTATATACTGGCAACAACCAGGGTCATTATGTTCTGCCTTCCCTATCTGTCTTTTGTTATCTTTACCCCATTCGGCATGAAGTTTAAGAAAGTGTTTTAATCTCCTGTGTTTCTTCTGCATTTCACCTGGAGAAATTATGTTTTCTTTTTTACTTCTAACCCAAAATAAGTACAATGCATCTGGTATGATGAATTTGCTACCCAAAATGACTGCCAATGACTACCTGTTCAGTGCTGAGAGGTTTAGGTTTCTGGTTTTTTTTTAATATTTGGAGAACTTTGGGGTGAAAGGCACTGAAGAACAAACAGAAATTATTACTGCTTCTCTTGCCACTTAGTAACATTTGGATATTCTCCTGCCTGCTTGTATACTGCACATAAGCATTAACAAACTACATTTAATAAAGAGATTAACAGAAAAGTGGTACCCATAAATGTACCTAATGGGGGAAGAGAGGTTCTTTGCAACTCCACTGGGTGCAGAATGCCAAATACTTAACAATTTGCCAGTAACAGAGGGGAATGTGAGACTATCTGCTGCTGGAATAGGACTATCTCAAAGAAGAAACAGATCATTTATAAAATGTTAATGACTACAGAAATTCCATAATTAGAATCACTGCTACTTCTGCTGCAGATAATACAGATGGATGAAAGCGAACAGAGAAGATCCTCCAGGCTTGCAGGAAAATTTTTTGCTGTTCAGCACTAAGATTATGAGAATCCAAAGCCTAAGTAAGAGAGAAGCTGAACAAGGAGGAGTCAAAATACACCCGGATGTGAAAGGCAAAACAACTGTGGGTAATACATGAGATATAAGACTGTGTCAGAATGGTTTATTATTAATCTCAGCCAAGGGCCTATTTTATTGTGTTTTCATTTTTCTTTTCAGACTTTCCCTTCTCAGCATATATTTCAATGTGAAGGAGCCCAAGAATGACTTGAACTGAGCCTCAGATTCACCAGGAGAAAGGAAAGTGAGCACAGCACAAAATCATTTATATTGTAATGACACAAATTAGCATACTGTAAGTCATCCACTTTTATCTCCCATGTCAGTAACACGCCCTGATTCCTGATGATAGCTATATATATTAGCAAGATGGATGTTTCATCAGCTAAAGCCAGGGCAATGGCAATGGGAGAACTGCTTTCAAATGTTACGTCTTTTGAGATATATACGTTATGGGTTTTTCTGCTGTATTGCATGGTTTGTAATTTCATGGATAGCATGCTTGCTGCTGACATTACCCCTCAGCATGTTTCAATTCCAGGCCTCATACTACGGAAAAGTATCAAAACGCCAAATAACGAAGCTTCAACTTCAACTGACTTGAGCACACCTTCAGAGCTCTGTATCTGCTTACACAGTGATTTGCTGAGCGGGTTTAAGTAGATATTTAAAGCTAAGAATGCACATTAGTGCTTTACTGATGCTGGTTAGCCTCCCTCCCTCCACGTCCCCTATTTGATTTAACCCTAGAGCACACGTTTCCCATTCTTTCAGCTGATGTTGTTAGGAGTACGGTGCAACTCCACCCAAACAGTCCCACCTCCTCCTGAGTCCTACTGACCTTATGGTCTCAGTACATTTTTCATTGCAGGAGTCCCACAGGTTAGTTTTGCCCCATGTGCAAAACACTACTTTCAGTTTCACAGCTGCTGCCTATCTGTTTTACTGGGTAAGTAATCCAGAACAATTCCCTTTTTTCTTGTTTTATGAGAAAATAAATTCAAACAGGAGAAGTCTGAAACATGGTCCCTAAACCATCTTTTATTTTGCCTGCACTCACCTTGCTCTCTCCTATTTCACAATTCTCTAAATGAAACAACTCTGTCTTTCCATCCTCTCTTCATTCTGGAACTTCTCTATGACTGTGGTCTTTCCCCCACCTCATGTTTCTCCTATTCCTGCTGAAGTTGGTTTGTGAAAGGTTGGCCAAAACTGGCCACAACAGCTAAATCTGATGCAGTAAATCATGGATTTATAGTTATGGGGAATTATGCTACTTCAGTATGGAACCCAGAAAGACTCTGCGAGAAGAATGTTTCTTTAAATTTAGTGGTCTGACTTAATGTGATTAATCCTGACAATAACTGACAAAAGTCAGAGAAAGAAAAGAAGGAACTCAAAATACTAAGTCGCATTTTAATGTTTTTAGTGTTAAGGGAGATAGATAGCTGACTGTGTGTCTTTCTTGTAAGCATATTTGTGAGACCAAAATGCTGTACAGGTATTGCCTTTCATAATATGTAAATTGCATTTTCCTACAAAAAGGAGGAATTGTTCACATTACAAATCTGTCTGGGACAGAAAGAGACTGCAATGTAATGAGCAGGAGGATATGGCTGTTGTAAAAAGTGTCCTCTTCTATGAAGAGTCATTTCTTCTATGTCCAACCTAGACAGGCCTGAACAATATTACAAGCACATTCATTATATCCATTATAATGTCTCAAGCACATTTGCAGCCAACCCAGGCTGCAAATACAATACATTTCCCTAAATGGATTAATAAGAAAGCGGAGGTCCTAGAATTACTTTGACATACTATTTATACACATTGTCATCCTGACAACTCTTAAGTGTTAGAGAAACTCCAACACAGAGATTGTGTGTGGAGAGCCCACAATTTATTATACTCTACAATGCAGCATCTTGGATCTGTTGATTAACCCTCAGCTATAACAGCTAAGAGATGTCTCGGAAAAATTTTAGAAGACAGCAAGAATATTTCTTTTTGGTTTTATCTCATGTCTTCCTTTTTTAACATCCTTATTTATAACTATGTTTTCAGGTTTATAATCAAGAATGTAGCCTATTGCTTTGCAAGACAACACTTGTTTTCACTCACTTTATGCCTGCCCACCCTTTAAATCTCCTAAGACAGATACAATACTTTCTCAGAAGCAAAAGGTTCAAATAAAGCAGTACTACAGTCAGACTCTGGGTGCCTGCAGACTTAAGACACAGCTTGGACTTCCAGACAACAGAACGTGAGGAAAGTGCACTGCTGTGCATGAACTGTTACATGTGGAAAACCGTGTGGAAATAAATTACGAAAAATGTGCATGGGCACCTTACACTGTCTTTAGAAAACCCGTTTGTGACAGAGCACAGGTGTTCCCCAGCTCCCCAGGCGCAAGCCTCTCGCAGGCGTTGGGGGAGCGAGGAGAGGAGATGTGTGTGCTCAGGCACCTGGGAGCTCTGTGAGCACAAGGCTTTGCTCCGCCATCACGGGGGAAGACCTCAAGACTTCCACAGCATTTGACAGTGGTTTTAGGCAGAATCTGTGAGCGAGCACTTCTCTCTCTGCTGCTTCTGTGGATGTGTTCAAAGAATTTCCATGGAGCAGAAAGGCTCCATTCTCCCCTTTGGAAGCTCAGTTTCTTACTTGCATGAGGAGATGTCCTGACTTTCCTGAGCGTATCTGCACAAGCCTACTGTGTGAACTATGTCTATTGACCCTCAGGAGTAAGGTATCTGCAGTCTGGTCTTAAGGGTGAGACCCAAATTCCACAGCAGCCAACAGAAAGACTTCTGCTGATATCTGTGGAAATATCACTCCTGGCTTTGGCGACTTTGGGTAACTCACCAAACGCTCAGTTGGTCTATTCTTACTGAAGTCCGTGGAATTGTAGCAGAAGAGAAAATGTCCCAGAGCAGGAAGCATTAGATAAAGTCACCATTTTTTCAGCAGGGAACTGGAAAGTCAGGAGTGCTGAAAAGCGCAGAAGGTTTTCAGTGGAGGTTGAAAGAACCAGAGCAAGGGATTAAAGAGCCCAGGCTTGTCTCATCTGTGAACAGCTGCCTGACACCTGATCTTCAGGTAAAAGAATGATATGGGATCTGTATGAAAAATGTGTAGGTATTCAGAACATCGCATTTATAACCTGTAGATATGAAATCTTAAAATGTATTGTAAAAAAATCTTCACATAGACACATTGTTTATAGAAAACACTGTCATTTTGCACAACTAGATGGCAAGAGAGAAAAAATCCTGAAAACCTTATTCAAGTAATTCTAGTGTTACAACATCTAGTTTTCTTTTCTTCCTCATGATGAGGACATTTATACATAACTGGTGCATGATAATGAACAAATAAGAGAAGATCATTATTAGAACCAGTGACGTACTGTATAGTGACTTATTTTGCACTCAAGATATGGCCTATCTCAAATATTTCTCTTTGGTTTGATCCTTACCATAAAGGCAATAGAAACAGCTGCTCTGCCTTTTATAAAACATCTTTGTCAAAGCACTACGATTGGACTCTGAGCCACCAAAATGCATGAGACTTTCACACAAAGCATGCTAGGGCTCTTTCTCCTCACTCAGCCATTTCGGCTGGTTGTTGCAATCACGTTGAGACTGTTCTGATTTGGCTCTCTCAGTTATGCCTTTTTAGAGCTGAGGCAAGACATTCTGCTTGCAGTATTACTAGGTGTATTTGGCATTTGGTGTGGTCAAGCGTGGCTGTTGTTAGCATGGAGCCACATAAGCAGACACTCAGCACAGACAGGGCTATGATGCTGTGATGGGAGCAAATACCTGACCGAAAGTGGGGGGAGGATGGTGCATGCAAAGAGTACTGGTAAAAGCATCATCTGTATTACTGTATATTGTGTGTGCTGCCTTTGAATAACCCAAAACAAACAGAAAGCTGAGAGTTTGTTAGGATATGGATAGTGAATACTTCAGATACATGATTTATAAGTATGATACAGTCCTGGAAATGTAGTTACCATCAGTAACTAGCACAGTTATTATTTCACAAAATGCAGTTACCATTCAAACTTGAAGGAATGTGCTAATTAAGAAACACAGTGGGGAGAAAGAAAGGTCCCACTTGCTATATTTGCATTTTTTAATTTCAGAGCTTGGTGCCAGAGAAGAGGATAAAAGGCTGTCTCACCACAGCCATTTGTTCACAAGCACAAAATTTACCTGCTGGTGGGCGGCAGGACTGAGATGACGGATCAGAAGAGGAGAATCCATCCTAAAAAAAGGAACAGGGTAGATTCAAACTGTAGGAGAGCTCCCAAAGCAAATCAGAGTGGCAAAATAAGTTGCCTATTCAGCCAGGTAGTTTTGGAGATCCACTCCATGGGCATGGGATTGCTGCCAAAAGGACACCTTGGCTATCGCTGCCAAGTCCACGCTCAGAGCCCCGGCTGCCATGCAGATGGGGTACTCCGACACTGCAGGCCGCTGTTTTCTGCTTCTCTTTTTGGTTTTGTTTTCCATTTTCCAGAGCACCACCCTTCACTAGAAGAAACTTGTTTGTATTTTAGGCTAATATTTGAAACAGCTTTGGGACAACGTAATGCCCCTGGTTTTCCCACTTCCTGGGTAGTCAGGAATCCAAACCAAGAGGGGTGTGCAGAAGCCCCCCATGCCTGCAGCCTAGCATCTATGAAGGGACCCACTGGCACTGGAGGTGCTTATTGCCAAGCGTTAGGGAGAAATCAGCCATGCCATATATTATCTACTGCCTCACGTGCAAAGGTATGCAAGGAAGAGATCATTTACCACCTTGGGTGACCCTTAGGTTAACAAAAATAGCTTTGCATGGAAAGATACGTGTATTGCAGAAACCTAGAAAAGGGGACAAACTTCTAAGGCTGGAAGACAAATGAGTAATCTCTCCTTGCATGAGTAGACAGAAGCAGAGTTTTGTTATTCTGAGCTGCTACAGGGTACATCAATTAGTTTGCAAGTAGGCTACATGGCAGCAAAGGGTAGAAACACTTCCGTTGCTGACAATATTAAAAAGAGATCAAAAGATCGTACTACAAATACTGTAAAGTGGGATTTGAATTTTAGTTGTTCTGAAGAGCTGTTGGCAGTGGAAATTACCTCTCTACTGTCTCCCAAGACAATCTTTTCATGCAGTGAGTATGATCCAAAGGTAATTAGCATCAGTGGAAAAACTCTTGGGTGAAATTTGTGTCTGCACTGAAGTGAAGATGAAATGCTTTAGTCATGGGGGAAAAGATTTCATCTGATGAACATCCAGTGAAAGGCTTACACCCAGTGAGCACTTCAGACAGGAATAGCTCATCTCCTTTCTCCTCCCCACCTCTTCCTCTTGGTTGTCTCTTGGACATCATCAGGAACTTCTGAAGATCTTGTGAATAAAGAGCATTCTTAAGAGCAACAGTTCTGGGAAGCTTTCTCTTACAGGTATAAACAATCCAGGCTTGAGTGAACTATAGAACTGATAACATTTGCACCAAGAAAACTATGTGAGGAAACGGTCTGAAAAGAGCAATATTGAATGTGCAGTCCCTCCTTCAACTCCTTAAACTACGGACGAGTCATACATCTTCACATTTTTTAAAATAAGGTATTTTTAGAAGCAATATGAAGTGAAAGTAATTTTAGCATCACCATTCATAAGTTTGACAGCTTTTATAAGGTAGGAAAAATAAGTAACATGAAACAAATACATGGGATAGGAATAAAAACCCCAAAACTGCCTATTGCCCAGCTAAAAATATATTCTGACTCATATGTTCCAAGGCTTAAGAAAATCAGGAAGATTTCAAGAAGGTGGTGTTTCAACTGGGCTATGAAGTCTGCAGGATAAAAGCTATCAAATAGTGCCCTGGGTTATATTTGTGATATTTTGAATACACTGTGGTATCCTTTTCTGTCATCATTTGCTTAATTCTATAGTCAGCCCCAAAAATGCATGTGTTCATAAACCGAGTTCTGCTTTTAAGAATGAGTGCACTTGACTTTTAATTTCAGTGGCACCTTGGTGCAAATATCTCAAACCCTCCATGTTTCATAAGTGTCCTTCATTTTGTTCCCCATATTCAGGCCATGGTACACTGCAGAGTCCAGAATTCAAGTGCATCTCTAACTTTCCTTATCCAGTGTTACTGAGTCATAGCAAAGTGATTATTAAAATACACTTTCCCGCCCTATTCCTCATTCATTTCAGGTGAAAATTCCAATCTAAAGTTCTATTTGTCTTAGCTCTAGCTCCTTAGAGCTGGCACAGCTTTAAGGACAGCCATTTGAGATTGTCTTCTGCCTGCACATCATCAACAATCCTTTCCAGGTGAGTTCCACTTAAAAAAATCTTTAGTATGGGTAATTGTATTAGAGGTAATTGTGTTAAAATCTTTCCTGCATAAGATCCCCAGTGACTTAATAGTTCAGAGATAAAACAACAACATATTTTTCTCGTAAACTTACTAAGTATGAACTTAGTATGGAGTTTCTCTCTCATATGTGTTTTGGGCTAAAACCTCTGCAGACCTTGCGGGGAAGATGCACAGACAGACTAACAGAAGCTGACTCCCTTTTAGGCTTTCTGTACTTTGGAGAGGAAGGGGAAGGGGAAACTTTCACTGAGAAAGTGAATCATTTGTCCTGACATGTTCAAGTTCATGGAAACCCTAAAAAACAGTTATCCTAAGTTAAAGCCTTGCCCAGCAGTATCAATCTTGCTCTTATTTTAAAATGTCCTTAAACAATTAACCTACACTGACCTGGATTTTTAAAGATTGCCAACAAATCCTCAGACAGAATCAATGGTATGTCTCTTGGAGATGCTGTATGACGTTTGCATATACAGGATCTGAACCACTAGGTCGGTCTCTCTTATCCTGCAAGGATGATGAAAAAGTTGCCTTACTACCAAAGGAAAGAGGTTTTTTTCCAGATGAAGAAGCTCACACATGAGAAATGCTGCTACACATATCAGTCTTTCTGCTGCATAAGGATCCAACTTAGTGAAATGTCACAAGACTCCCTGTGAAAAATACAAAGCTTATTTGCCAGTGATACCCTCCTACTCTGCTGCAGCCCACAAAATGCTTAAAATAACCAACCAAAGGTAAGCTTCAAAGCCTTCTGCCTTAAGCTTCAGTTTCAAACAAAGCAACTGAAATTTAAACAGAGGAAGTAAATGTTGTTCTGTTCATGATTTCACCCTTCAACCAGAAATAAATATAAATCCCCTTTTTCCTTAACTATTTCATGAAACTGTGAATCAGGTGAATGTTCATAAAAGTGCAAAGCATTGTTAAAAGTTACCACAGTGGTGTGATCTTAAGTATGAAAACACAGAGTGCTTGGGTGACCCTGCCATCTTCGGTCACCTTGTAAGTATGGGTAAGGTGTCAAAAAGTTTTCTCCGATGCATCTCTGTATTTTCTCTGTAATACTACTAGGCAAATAATACTGGAGGCTGTAAAATCCTGAACAATCTTCTACCACCAGCTGCTGCCTTCAGTTATAGTCAGCCTAGCAGGCTTTACTTTCCAGTAAGTAGACTGAGTCAACAGAGAGACAAGCAAGCACCTACATGGCTGTCCATAACATGTAACTGCGTCACATTGGCAGGTTTATGCATTATGGTTCCCTGTGTCCTTTCTTTTGCCTGCCCTTTCTGGCTTTCATCCCTGCTTTTTGATCCACACGTAGTGGAAACAGAGCTCCTGCTTAACTTTCCTCTGGATTGTCCCATGGCAGGTCATGGTCTGTGCTACGTGTCTGCTGGGGGGTGACCCCTTTCTGCTTCAGTCTATGACAAACATGATTCCCCTTCATTCCTGTCCCATTCTTCTACCACATTTCTGTCCCTTAATTTCAAGTCGATGAATTTGCAGCTTGACTCTCTCTTCCTCCAATCCTTCCCAGGTTACAAAGGGCTGAAAAGCCACACTTCCTTATACCTGAGCCATAAAGAGGCACTGCTGAATGTGCTGGGAAGTACCCTGGGGTAGCAGATGTTAAAACTGAGATTATTAAATATTCTGGATATGGAACGGCATGAATGAATTTAAAGAGATGAGCTTCTAGCTGTTCTGTAAGCGACATGAGAAGAGTTAACTGTAGTTTGGGTAGTACAGAGGAACAATTTCAAAGAAAGAAACCCTGAAATGTCAAAGAACAGAGTTATCAAAACAGATCATTGTTAACAAATGGCTGTTTATTGCTAACACAAAGCAAGTGTATGATTTGAAGCTGGATTCTTTCTGTGTTTACTAGAGGAAGAGACAAAAAAAGACACTTGTATCCTATCAGTTGTTCATCAAACTCACAACTCTTTCCGTATGGCTCACTACTATACTGTTTTACTTCAGCATATATGACTTCCAATTTTTGGTCTAACAACGATCCACTGAGAGAAACACTCTCTCAGTATTAGTGTAGATACATCCTATTTCCAGTCTAATGTTTTAGAGGAAAATTAATTTGAGATAGTGACTGGAATAAACTTCACACACTTGAAGTTCTCAAAATACCATGCATGCCTGGACAAAATTTACCATATCACAGTTGACTTGTAAATCTATGGGTGATTATATTGCTTAGTTTGGGTTTGTCACCTCAATTTTCCTGTCTAAGTTCATGTGAGTATCTGTGCATCTTTGGAAATGCTTTGGCCCCTCTTTTGTGGTAGGAATTAAATCAGTAATACATAATGCATGGTAGCAAAACCACACTGCAGAACATGATCTCATGAAAGCGCCGCAGAGAGGAGGGATTGAAGATATTCAGACAGTTCAAGGGAAATACCTTGAGACTGTGTTCAGGAAATGCTCTTCAGGACGTTTCATCCATAACTAATTTTTGTTACCGTAGCTTTTTTCTGCATGTGTTCAAGCAGCTAAAAAATGGGCATCAAGTGCACATGCCAGCTGAAAGCCTCGCTCCCTTGCATCTGTGCAATATAAAGGGTGATTGGCTTAATATTTCTGAGAGTTAGGCTGTCTGCTCCCCTCCACCAAAGAGTGGGAGAGTCAAAGGTAGGAAGAAACCTTTGCTGCTCACCTCAGCTTTCACTGGCAGTCATGAAGCCACATATGCCAACATCCATTAAGTGTCTTTATTGTAAATAACATTTTTTTTTCTCTGGCAGGCAATCTCATCCCATTGGAAGTGCCACTAACCCATTAGTGTGTAATTGAAATAACATTTGCAATGTCATCTGAGAAAAGGCTTCAGCTTGAAACTTAACAACCTAAGGATGAAACAAAACACTTAAACTATAATTCAAGGGGTAGGTAAATGTCTAGCAGATTTTGATGGCTAGGTAGGTGCAAAGGAGCTTATCACTATTTGGCCCACTGTGTGAGAAACAAAAAAGCAAACTAGAGCAACCCTGCCTGGCTACGGTGAAATGCAAGGTAACGTAAGGAAAAAATCAGCTATCTGGGGGACAGCGTGAGCCCTCAAATCTTTAAAACACACAGACTCAGAAGTTACAAATCGTGGCATTGCACAGGTGGAGCAGAAGGCTGTTTTCTCTCCGGGCAGGGTGCTGAGGGCTTGCCAGCACCTGGGAACAAAGGCAGGCTCGGCCGGTGCCAGGGACAGGTCAGCCGTGCTAGCCTGGGCAACCGTGACAGGGAAGGGACAGCAGCGGTGGGTGCCTCCGCGCGAGCTGGCGATGGGAGCAGGAACCTCTGGGGATCCTGGTGCACAGGTTGGTTGCTACTATGTGCTAAAATCTGTGTCCTCACAGCTAGCTGGAGCAAGCTGACAAAAAGGAACTAATATCACACCTTCTTTTTATGCACAGACACGTCCTCTGTTTCTTCCAGCAGAGACTGCGGTATCAGAAAAATCTGGAGTTTGTTCCTTCCCTTGCCTTCCAAAAGGAATGGGAGGCAGCCTGCCTCTCTTCTTCAGGCTCCAGTGAAGTGGAGCGGCTGCTGCTACTCAGTACTGCCCCAGCATCAGTGAGACCTCACCTACACACCAGAGGCTTCACTAGAACAACTGTGAAAAAATATCTTGTCCATAAAGAATGCAACTTTACCAGAAAACAGCCCAGTATAGCTGTCATACTGGCAGGAAACTCTTTTGCTGACCTACCTTACTTTGTTTCTGGATTAAGCTGTACAGACAAAAAAACCCTCATGGTAAGAAGTAAATTTATGAGGGTTGCACTCTGCCAGTGCAGCCACATCTGCAAAACCTTCTGTAGTAGAGACAAAGGCTGAGTTTGTCAACACTTGCAAAAGAGAGAGAGATCGAGATCTGTTTTTAGATTCCAAGTAAAAGAAGTCCATTCAACCCACTGGTCACAGAACTGTCAACAGACAAAGATGTAAATCTCCTAAAGCAGAGACAGTAGCAGGCATGACTGCTGGGGGGAAGGATTTAGTCTTTGGATTATAGTAACAACCGAGGACTCCAGCTAAGATCAGTCCGACATGACGGGGGGGGGGGGGGGGGGCAAATATACTGAGGCTTGTGTCAAGACAACCAGACAAAAGCTTTCTGAGGTGAAATATTCCAGGTGTTTCATGCAACCACAAACTAAATGTACTCAAAATTTGTAACTTGTACAGCAGTTCCAGAACTTGCTTCAGGTTGAAAAACCAGATTTCGCAATGATCTCAGGCATATAGGGCCTCTTCTCAGCTGTTCTTTGAAAATTATGAGCACGAGGGAGAGCCAAACCCCATTACACAGCATGTGACATCAAATGTTTGAGATCTTACGCAGTTTTCTACATTATTAATTTTCTACCTGATAGCAGTGTGCTTCTATTATTTTTGCCTCCCACTCTTGTTCTGTGATGAAAACCCTGCAGTAAAAATTCAGGTTAATTCTTTTTATTCTTCTTCCTCCTGCTGCTGTTCTGTCAGAGCTGTGTCAGGAAAGAAAAACTGTAGCAGAACAGCCTAATAAAAACATTGCTCTACCCCTTGTAATACTAATATTGACAGAATTTCACAGCTCCCTGTCTCAGACAGTAAAGAAAACAGCTCTTAATTTTCATGTTCCAACCATTATTTTCCCATCGTCATGGAGCTGCAGAAAATCAAAATCACCCACCACCTCCTGCACAAAAGCCACCCCCGGAGCTGCACAAAGAACACTGTCATCTTCCAGTGGCTTCAGTGATCCAGTTTTCCTGACCTGGTGGGTTTTTGGTTTTTTTTTTTTTCTGCTTTCTACATAGCTATTACTACCCAGTGCATGGCTAGAGACAAAGCAAAATACCAGTTTCCACCTGCTCTGTGGCCAGAAGGGAAGGGTGCAGTCACCTCTGTGCAAATTCTCCTCCACCGCCTGATCTGGAAGAGCAGTGCAGAAGGGGATGAGGCCAGAACACTCCACAACATGAAAAGAATAAACAAATAAACCTGCAATCCCTTCTTTTTGCCTTGTCCAGGCACAATAACGTTACTTAGTCATGTATTTTTTAAGTGTGAGTGTTCTTCATAGCCAACACCAGAGATTTGTATAATTAGCAATGGACGGATTGCTAACAATTCAGGTAAGCACCTAAAAATGTCAATCCCTATTACAACCTTCGAGTTCCAAGTGCTACTATTGAGATTTAGGGGACTATATTACTATATTGCCCTCTAGTGTCCACAAACAAGAGAGAGAATGTCTTATTACTGCTTCATCTCAGCACTTTCAACAGGGAAGTTCACAGCCTCACCTGCTGCTGAAGAGCACGCAGGGGGTTCACAGTATTATGTACTAGACATGCATTGCTCAGCTGTCGCATGGTCACAGCCTTTGCAGCTCCTGCATCAAGGTTATACCTTCATTAAATCAAGTAAAAACTAACAGAAACACTTGGTTTTAGACCGGGCTGGCAGCCCCGGCTTATTGCTATCTGTTCCCCTGCATGGAGAGAATAGGCAAGCCCCCACCAAAGCTGCCTGGGGCCATGCAGGTTGCTGAGACCTGGGACTTTGCAGCAAGGTCCCTCAGGAGTCTAGGTATGCCTGGTCATCTGCATGGGGACCTACAAGGGGATGTGAGAACATGCACCTGCCTCAGAGCAGCCAGCCCGTGAGGAACGTCCAATATAAAACCACACAGCCCCATAAGCAGCATTGCTCGTGTAACCTGTTGAGATCAGAAACAGGTTACAAGCCACCCCTCCACATCCCTGTCCTGCACAGAGACACCCTGGGGACACATCAGGCTCAAGCAGGAGCTTTTAGGTGATGTGTCATGGCTGACTGGGGTCTGGATGGAGGACCAAAAGGATGCCCCATAAAGGGGGAGGAATGGTATTTCCTCACAGACCCTAAGCTGTGGGGTGATGTGGAGGGAAGGGGGGCCTGATCTATCTGCATGCAGGGTGACACTTAATCCTTGGAGGAGTGACATATATAACACTGAAGTTGAGCACGTGTGAACTTGGAGAGGTTACTAACGCTGACTCCACATGGAAAAAACCCCAAACTTTCTCCTGCTCTTCCTCCTAGCATTCCCATGACCTTGAAAGCAAAGATGCCCTCAGAAAAGAAGTGTAGTGACTAACATAGTAACACCTTGCAATGCTTTTATGTAAGTGCAGATATAATACCAGATGTGCAGAAGCCCAGAGAGGTTAACCTGACTTCTTTAAGGTCACAGCACATGCCCACAAATAGATCCAGACCTCCTGGCTCCCAGGCCTGTGCTTAAACCACAACAGAGAGCCTTCCCCTCAGCAAATGTGCTGAGAAGTTGCACAACCTGAACCTACTGGTTATGTTTCTTTCTGAAGTTCCTGACAGCAATCCGTTACCAGATACTTCGAACTCAGCATTACAACTGCGATCTGCTGGTGGTGACACGCGCATTGTCTTTGACATTTGCAGATACATCTGATGCCATAATCAGGTCTCTTTTAGACAAAAATCTGATCAATGATTAACAGCTGAGGTGCACTCTATCCTCAGAGATCTTCAAGGATATATGGTGACTTTCAGTATTATCCATGAGACTTAAAACGTGTTACTTGAAGATTGTTTTATTGCCACAAATAGTTTAGGTTAGGTACTACCATTTATTGTAACTCTGAGTTGACAGAATCCTATTCACTTAACTGCTTCTGGTTTTCATCTTAAAGGGCGACAGCCAAAATTTCCTGTTTTTTTTTTATGGGGTCCTCCCTTTAATGCAGTCTGCTGAAGGAACGATTCTCCCTCCCCTTACTGATTTTTCATTCACTCCAATTTTACAGACACACCCAAGAACTGAGCTGCAGCAGCACTTCTTTGTTGCCATGAGAAGAATAATTTGAACCTTGAAATCTACTATTTAAAATTGCCTCTTACTCCAAGTTCTTGTTTCTGATTTCATAGAATTGTGGGAAAGGAATAATTCAAATTCCTTTTCTTTTTTCTTTTTTGTTTGGAGTTGGGGAAGACCACATATGACTTGGGTTCTGGTCTACTGAACTGCTGAAAGGGGCTTGCTGTTAAGTTAGTAATAGGAAATGACCAAACCCCAGCAGAGGAATGAAAGCAAGCAGCCTATAGATGGAAGGTCTAACCGAGCCATCATTAGGCTTGGCTTCCAAACTGATGGCAGGGACAGAGTTTTGGGCGTAATTCAACAGAAATGAGTCACTGAATGAAATTCAGTTTTACAGTAGAAAACATAAAAATGGGTTTTACTTCTCAGCATGTGAATGTGCCACAGTATAAACAGGGATGCTTTGCAGCTGCAGTGAAGAAGAGAGATGGAAGGCTATTAAAATTGCCTCCGCACGGTAGGCACTGGACTGAGGCATGCCAGTACGTGCTCTGTATAGAATACAAATGGTCTTTAGAAGGAAAATGTATTTCACCCTTTTTTCTTAATTTCTCCACCACTTAATGCTGTCTTCTCTTCCTCTCACTTCAGGGGTTCTAACCTGTGAACCCCAATCACCCCCCAGTCAGGCGCAGACCACCTCCCAAGGACAGGAGATGCTTACGCTGCAGTATCAAGCTCCTGCAATACCTTCACACCCGACAGCTTGTTGTTCAGGGCACAGCATCCTTGTAGAACAAAAGTCAGCACTGTAGCATGCAGGACCGAGAAGAACATGCAGAGGAAAATCTTGGTATTGGTGTCTTAGTATTTCACCTTCCTGTTGGGAAATGCTGTAAGATCAAGTAATTGGAACCCTAATGCTGATCTTGCTGAAAAGAATTTAGAATGGCTAAGTTCAAGGAACAAATTACAAAGGTTAGTTAACTAAACACAAATACCTTGAGGGCCAGATGTTTAAAAGTCAGAAATCCGAAGGTACTGGTATGTATAGATTAGGAACTTCAGAAGCTGTTAATATGCCCAATTCTCACTGAAATTAATGGAGATCGAAGAGACTTAGGTCCCCAAAACTCTATCAATAACAACAGGTGTCTCTCTGCATCTCCAGCTGCTTCACTAACTTTAAATGCCTGGCCTAAAATCCAGCTTTCAGCAGTTAGTTCCATGTGTTAGATGGATCAGGCACACAAAAGCTTTCAGAAATATTTTTACAAAAATCATTCAAAAAATTACAAAGAAACATATTGTCAAATGTTCCTTGAATAATTCAGAAGCCGGAGATTCTTTTAAAGTAATAATAACTGAAGGGCAAGGTTTTCAAGGGTACATAGGGATAGACAGATGCTTATCAAATTAACAGAACTGGTTTTAATCCTATTAAAAAGGAAAATATCAACACAATTTGATTAATTTCATATAAGCACACACACTCCTCAAGCAGGACAAGTGTGGTAGGGCTAGTTATTCTAATATTTGCCAGCAATATTCTTCTTTTAAGCATTTTGTAGACAAATAGCCCATTGCTTCAATACACTTGAAATACCTGCTAAATGTATTCCAGAATCAGCTTTATTAGACACTAGTAATAGTCTAAATATTGACTTTTGTAATCCTCTTTAACAGTTGCTGCTTTCTGCACTTGGAATTGACATTCATCTCAGAAGAGAGTATACCAATGACTATCCTGTTTAGAAATTATTTGGGTTATTTAAATCCTAGGATGTGTTACAAAAGATATAAAACTAAATGAAATGTAAAAGAGGAAACATTAAGCTTACTGGCAATATTTAGCTATGTGAAACTTCCATAATTTATAAATATCCACATAGCTTCTCAGCTTCTTTCCCAATAAACATTTCAAATCAATAGTTTTACTTTTATGCTTCATATGTATCATCTCAACTGACTTGCTATAGATCTGATGCACATTTCCATAGACTTAAAATACTTATTGCAAAATCATACTTAACTCATGAAAAAAGCTCCAAACACACAAAAATTAAAACAAAAGAAATGCTGATTTTACCTTGTGAGTGGATTGAAAGTTAATTACTTTTCATCTGAAAGCAAAATGAAATTGCAACATGGATGACATTCTGCTCTTCAACAAAGCAGGAACAATAAAAGCAGCATGAATTCCTTACAGTATTCTCTCCTAGACTGTGGTCCATATGCCCATGCATTTCTCAGCCTTGCCACTGCTTGCCAACACGGATGCCCCTGCCAGTCTGGGGAAGAGGCAACCCAGGAAAGGAACAAACTGGGCTGGGAGGGGATGTTTCTGCTCACTTGTTTCTGAACTGGAAGGCTTCTGGACAGACAGTAGACAGCAACACATTTCTGGCCCATAACAACCTCCACTATACGCAACTTGGTCAAGTACTTTCTCATTTGAAACTGAAGGCATGAAGAAAAAGACAAAAACAAGCCCCACAGTAGCAAAGAAACCAATTCTTGCCCTCTGCCCTGGCAGCTGCCAAAGTAGTTCAGACAGTTAAGGGTGCTGAGCAGCCAGCTGGCCGTGGCCAAGGAGGCTGTCTGTCCTTCACACCGGGCTCTGCTGGTGCAGGACTGGTCATGATACAGCCTTTCGTCTTCTATTTTGTTCATGGACTTCATTATGTTGGCATTCTTTTTTAAAATTAAGAACTACTGTATAAAACTTGTGTATCAAAACCTGTTCGAAGTAACAGGAACACATAAGTCAAATTCTGATCATGGATATTCTTTTATTATTAATTTTAAAACTTAAGTTTGTTCTTCAGACTAAGCTCTTTCAGATCCATGAAGTTAATAATGTTAACCCATGTCAAGCTGAAATATCTTCAAAATAATTGGCTTAGAGAGCCATGTTGTCCATCACCTTTGGAAAAATAGGTTCACCTCGTACCCCCAAGTTGCAAAATTCTATTAAGATTCATGTTTGTGTTTTAAAAGTTTATCTACTTTTTTGCTTGTCACTTATTGAGGATGAACTGTCATATCTCTAATTGGAAATTATTGCTGAAAAGTTACTTTTAAATTACCAAGGTTATAACAAGAGTCTCGCATCTTTTTTCTGTCAATCAGAAGCTATTGTACAAACGGAGTTCTGACCGCTGACAGTGTTCCCTTTGGGCCAGTACAAAAAACCTCCACATCTCTAAGGTGAAGGTCACATGCTTAGGTATTGCTGTGGAACTAGCATAAAAACCATAATTCATTTGTTATAAATAATACTTTTAAAAAGATATCTTTAAAAGGTACCTTTAAAGTGAGGCAAATGTATTTTCTAAGAAGAAAGTATCTTGGTTTATCTGGTTTCCAGGTAAAGCAAGTTTTCACAAATAACCACTTTTGAACTGTCTATGCCAATAACAGCATAGGATAAAACGCCCTCGGTAATGTTTCTAGGTGGAATTATGGACAGATCACATTCTACCTTCTCTTCCACACATGCCAGTGGTGTGACTGTTGCATAAGCAGGTCTTTATTTGCTCATTTCATTTTTGCACTCAATGAGAGATTACCTATTGAATTACTAAAGTAAAATTTACCTTTTCAATTCAACCGCTGAGCTGAAGGATAAATACCTACTTAGATGCTTGAATTCAAGCAGACAGGATACCCCTCTGGAGCACTTTAGAGATTTCCATTCATTTGACAGGGAATGCAGGTGCTTATTTTAGGAGGCTTTCTTCACTAGACATCTAAAATTCAGATCCAAGCTAGATGGTCAGATGCAGAGTTGTAATACCTAGACGCAAGCTGTGTAGGCAGACTGGATCTCATCCCATGTGATTAACATTTTATGAAAGTAGGGTGGCCTTAAAGTGAAATCTCTCTCCCAGTGGTCTTTCTGCCTTCAAATATGGCCATTAAAATCCTGAACTATTTTCAGCAGTTCTATATGATTTATTAAATATTAAAAATTTAAGTAGATAAGGAAAATTACTTTGCATTGCTGTCAACCTGAAAAATAGCTTGAAACGAAAAGTTTTGGAGTCTGGAATTCAGAGCTATATTTGGATCAGCACAAGCAAAGTAATGAGGGAACTTCAACCTGGAACTACAGTCAGTAAAAGGAGGTCAAGAAATATGAATGCCCAAATGAATGAAGGAGCAGACCACTGTGACACCCACAGAAAGAAAATGAAACAATTGCAAAACAAGAATTTTAGAATCACAGAATGGTTTGGGTTGGAAGGGACCTTAAAGACCACCTAGTTCCAACCCCCCTGCCACGGGCAGGGACACCTTCCACTAGACCAAGTTGCTCAAAGCCCCGTCCAACCTGGCCTTGAGCTGAAATTGGAAAGCACTTTTGAGCTGAAATTGGAAAGCAATTAAATGATACAAACTTTGGACGAAACAGTCCCATCACTCAAGCATAAAATACCATGAGTGCAGTAAAAAAAATATACTAAACTTAAAAGGTAAAATAGCAAAATCAAACGAAACACTTCACTATTAGTAAAACAGTCTTTTCACTCTAGATAGAAGTATATATATTCTGCATGTTGCATAAAATGTTTTGGTTTTGCAAAAAGAAATGATTGTATCAGAGGTTTTCAGCTGACCAGCTGCTATTAAAATGGTAGCAGATGACCAGAGTGCTGTCCAGACCCCTGCCATACCCCAGCTAGCCCTTGTTCTGCAAAGGCTCCTCACAGCATTGTTCTAGCACGCACCATAAATCACAAGAGGTTGCACTTCCCACGCGTTCCCATTTCTCTTAGATGTTATCCTGAACCCTTATGCTGAATTTATGCTCGTGGGGTCACAGAAAGAAGGGCTAAGCATCTTTAAAAAGGATGATTAAAGGTAGCATGGGTATCTGTATCTTAGATCGCTAAAAAGTCCTTAAGATTTCAAATAAAATGAAGCAATGGAGTGCTGAAACTTCTTCCAAATCAATGGAAAGAAGTATTTGAAAGTCTCATTAATAACAATTGATTAGAGTCAATCAGAGGTGTATAGTGCTTTGCAGATACTTTTGTCAAGCAAAAGCTGCTATGCTATGAATACATCTGAATATGCTTGGCACTTGGCGGTGAGTTTAATCATGATAAATTGTGGCAGATGTAAAAATACAACTAATCACTCTACGAGTATGAAGCATTACTCACCAGAAATTAATGCATATTCTGGGAAGTAAATTAATTCCTTCTGTTCTTTCTGAAATATATATTATTAGACTTACTAATTTTGCAAGTGACTTTTCCAAGGTACAATATTCAAACACATAAAGTATTTGCTAGTTATCGCTCATAAAGACAGACAAAACATTTAAATATGGCATAAATTGTATCACTGAAATAATCTATTGTTGGTAAACTTTTAAAACTTAAACTACATGGGAAGGGCTTTCTAGAAAGCAATTAGTTTTGTGGAAGTAAGTAATCACAATCTAAATTTCAAAGAGTTATTCTGCATTCATATGTCATTCTATTTTTACATTGGTCATCCTTTGGCTTGAGTGAAGTTCCCCCCCGAGCTGTGCTTTTCAAGGACAGCACTTGCTCTGGAAGCTTTATCGGCTGCCTAACACTTCACACGCATCTGGCAGCCCTTCACGTGCCTGTAGTCAAGACTGCAGAATGAGAGCACAGACATTGCCTTGGTTTTTGAGATGTTTCTGAAGTCCTCCACTTCTGTATCTCCTCGTGCCCTGACACAGCTGAAGCCCCATCAGCAAACCTCTGCCTTTCACAGCACTTCGGCTGTCAACAACACAAACTCATCGCTAAGTATGCAACAGGGTATAAAACCTGTCTTTGCACACGCAAATACACAAACACACCTGGCTGAGGGCAGAACAGAGTGGGTGCACAAGGTGCTAACTCTCAGGGGGGAAATGTTTGGCTACCGTAGTGGTTACCAAACTGAGTCTGCTTTGTGAATACATCCAGGTGGCTTATCCCTCAGAGATCCTGATCCCTGGAGAATGAGCTCTTTAGGAGCTGTGAAAGACAGCTCCACTGGAGCCAGAAGTAAAAGAATAATGAGACTGGTTTGACCTAAGACAAGCCTTCTAAATTTAATGTGATGTGGGGAAGGGAGTATCTATATATTTGGGGGAGTCAATATTAACAAAAATATTTAAACAGTGCAAATGAAGTGATATGGAAGGGTAATGACTCATAAGAACAAGAGCAGTACAGCGCTAAAAAGGTTAACAGTTTACCTAACAAACATAATAGCTTCTAAGGAAGACTGTGAAAGAAAAGAAAACAAATCCAAGAAACTCAAAGAGAGAATGCTGGGGTAGGGAAATTCAAATATATCTTGTAAATGGCTTTAAAAGGCTTCTTAAGAGTTTCTAATTCACATTCCTTTACTCTGCCACACCTCCTCTCAACTCAGTATTTTGAAGATTAAAGCAAATATACTGCAACAAGTGCCAACAGGATCCTGCTCTTTAAAATGATCAACCAAAAAGCATACTAGCTGCTGAAGCTGCAGAGTTTTGGGCCACTCTGATACTTTTTCCTTTCTCTTCTTTACTATTTTACCCTCTCAGTTGCCTATTATGGGCCAATTCCTCAAAACAAATCTTCAGCTCCATGTCAATAACAGTAAAGACATCATAGCATTGCTCTCTGTGTACTCTGGAAAACCTGAATGGACTTATATGACAAGCACATTTTAAGAACTACTCCTCCCTGCCAGCTGAGTCGGGCTAATCAGATCCATGTACACATTCCTCTTTCATTACAATTCAATTGGGCCTAGACAACTAGTTTACAAATGCAGCAATTTGTGTGCTTATACCTGCGTGAATGGTGAAAAAACATTTATAATTCAAAGAGAAAATGAAGTAGGATGTCTATGTCATGACAGCAAAAGATTGGATGATTACAATATAATCTTGTAACACAGGGATGCCGAAATGCTCTAAGTCTGCAAAACCTAATTACTTCATAATGAAAGATTCTTGCATGTAAGCCACTACACTGGAGTCATCAATATCAAGAAAATGAAAAAGTTTCTAACTGTATCCACAGGGATTTCTTTGGGCGACTAGAAAAAGAAGACATTGCCAGCATGAGCAAACAGCTGTCAGACCTTCATGAAGGACTCTTTACTGTAGTTACTAAACAAAAATAGATCTTTTTAATAGAATTTTGCCTTATTTTGGTTCACCCTTGCTCATCCACCATATCCATTTGTGGCTGATGTTCCTGTGGTAAGATGTTGCAGTTTGTAGGTTTTACTAGATAGACCCAATAGATACCTGTCTGACATACACGTTTTAGCTGCCACTTTACTAGTAAGGCAAGCATTTTCCCTTTGTAAACAGAGCTTGCTTAAAACCATGTTTCTGTTGTTGCTCATAAGATATGCACAACGTGACAGTTGCTACTGAAGTTGGCTTCATAACTCTATCGGCACCTGCAACCTGTGTGTTTTTCCAGCTGTTGAGAAAGTTGTTGAACAGGCAGTGATAAATGAGGACACTGCCAGAGCAGCAAAGTCGAAGGATCCTTACTACCAAGAAATTGTTAGTAAAGCAGAAAACTAAGTTTCTAAGACCTTAGAAGGGAAAGGAAAAGGTCTGCATTGCCCTAAGGAATGCAGGGCACCAAACGGGAGCGTTATTCTCTTCTCTTGGAAGAAATCTACCCTCGCTTTCCTGAGAGGTGAGTGACTATCTGAAAGAAATAGGAAGATGATTCTCGTCACTTTTCAGAACCTGAAGACCGTCTGACTGGTTCAAAACCAAACCAGCTGTAACATCATTATAGCTCTTCAGATGCAAGCAGTTTTTATACTGTTCATCTTTATGGATGATATAAATTTACTGTAAAGGCCTACAGACTACCCAAACACAGCAGCTCCAATTACTTTCTATGATTCAAAGCCTCCCCAAATTGACTGTGGATTCAAGATGTACAGGATTCAGTAGACATCTCAGCAAAAATGGGCTAATGGTTATTGCTCTAGGAGTTAGGTCAGAATAATCCCTTGTTTTGCTAGATAGTTCCTGCTTATGTTGCGAGATTCCTCCTGATAATTTATCTTGGTCTGCTCTCCCAGGGATAAAAACACAGCTCTGGCTCACTCGTTCTGCTCTGTTCCCCCTCTTAAAGACCAATAAGCATTTGCTAAGTTCATTCAAGAACTGACCCCATTTTACACCGCAGATGCTGTGCTTCACTGTGCTGCAGCACTAAGGAGCTGCACTGACGGGCAGCATGAGACTTGGATACTGAGACTCACCGACAATAAGGCAAGGTAGAGTCCTTGCTCTGTACGGTCACTCCTCAATAAGAGGTCTCATTTTCAGCAGTGCTGGCTGTAACAAGTACTTGGCTGAAGTTCTGTTACCCTTTTCCTGAGTTTTTGAGCAAAAAGTCTGTAAGGAGTTGAGAGGACTGAATACAGCTCTGAGATGCCAGCTATAGCCAACAAGGTTTGAAATTATTTTGTTTCAATACAAGGAAAGGGTGGTATAGTGGCTGCAAACTGTATTGCTTTGGAGCTGGCCTCATGTTTTGAACTTGGTGCTGCTAAAAACATACATGTAGATCTTATCAATCCAAAACTTTCAAAGTCTCTGACAGCAATTTACCTGAAGAAGTGTGAGCTCAGGCCCCCAGAACCACCTCTTTCGTTTGCCTAAGCTGAGATTAACTTGGAGGTGGATGGCAGAGCTGAATTTGCACCTTCCCTCTTCTCAAGTTGTCAGAGTGCATTGTAATGCACTCCGGGCTGTTTTAACTGGGTTAGCCATTGTGGGGCATTTGACAGCTGGATGAAGATGGATGACGTGGTTTGAATCTACAGGGCAGGACACTTGGA
The DNA here is from genome assembly GCF_947461875.1 of Haliaeetus albicilla. Lineage (NCBI taxonomy): Eukaryota > Metazoa > Chordata > Aves > Accipitriformes > Accipitridae > Haliaeetus > Haliaeetus albicilla. The sequence continues at coordinate 32,520,936 of NC_091495.1, forward strand.
AAAAAAAAAAGGTCTGTGTGGACACAAGGGCACCTCTGTCTCCTGTGTCCCAGTGCATGCATGGTGTCCAGCTGATGCTGACGGGGCGAAAAGTTTAGAGCCTTTAGCCTCTCTCCTCTGTAAATTCACATTTGTTCTCTCTTTGGTTTGCAAGGGGCGAAAGTGACACAAACACTGGTGAAAGTCAACAGTGTCAGTGATGATAATCAGAAGAGCTCCTACGAACGTGAATCAGTTTTTCAGGATTGTGACTTCTGTCAATGCCTGCTCATGTCAAACTGCTCGCAAAATGGCTCTGTATTAGCTTCCTGGAAGATAACCTCCTATGAGACTTTTTAGAAATATCTTGATTGCTCAGTCCCTTTTCTTTACCGTAAGATTGTAAATGCCCAGAGACTTCATTAATAAGAAGTTCAATAAATGACAGGAATACATTAGCAGGTTATGATCCTTTGTGTCATTCCAGTGAAAACAATTCTTTCAATATGAAAAACAACACATAGTCTTTTCTTTATTAAGAAGTACAAAGTATTAAGACCTTCTGTCTTATGTTAGAAGAGTGAAACAGCATCTTTGTATACCACTCACCACAGGCATGGTGATAATTAGAAATCACAACTACAATGCTATTACTGAGAAATGATTGGGGTTTTTTTTATTGTAACTGAAATAAAACCTCCTGAGCAAATTTTGCAATAATTTAACTATATAAAGCAGGAATCTTGTTAGTTTTTATTTTAAATTCCATTTAAAGGCTTTCCATTCAAACTTAAAATATTAATGTGCCATGACTTTAGGAAGCTGCTTGGCAAAACATTGTTTAAAAATTGTTACACATACTACTATTTGTAAAATTAAAAAAAAAAAAGAAATCTCAAAAGAAGTATTTTGAATCTCCACCTGATTTTTTTCCAGTGCAACATAGAATAAATGATATTCTGGCTCCATAAGAACATAAGATTTTTTTTTTTTTTTTCTGAGGTCCAGAGGCCAGGCCCCAGTATTTGGTGTTCAGTCGGCAAGGCTCAATGCACACAACTCATTTTGGGCCTCAGTACTGTTCCCTGCACACCAGTGAAAGTCCCAACTGTGTACCCGGTGGGAAACAGCACGATGCACAGCAAAGTAGTAGGGACTATGGGAGCTAAGCCTTCTGCAAGACTGACTGAGTTGATGCGTGAGATCACAGAGTCCCATCTCTTAGTTGTGAGGGAATGCGATCAGTTAAAGTGTGGACATTGCCGTCAGGCAGAGCAGTTTTTAGGGAAATAGGGGCCTGTGGCTGTGCTCTGCACATGAAAAATGGAAACAAGAAAACTAACAAAACTGTTTAGTATGTATTGTGCATATATGTGTGTCCATGCGTACTGTAGGGTTCAGCGTTCGGAAGATCTCGCGATGTCACGGAAAGTTAGAGGGTTAGTCGCAGCCTTATGATGTGTCTGTAATCTCACCTGCCCTTGTTAGTATAAAAGGAATTGACTGCGCAATAAAAGGGGGAAGTTGGCGCTCACACTGTGTGTGTTATCTGTCTCTTTCCCTGGTCTGGGGGGTGATCAGTGATCTAATCGTGGCACCTTGATATGCAGCGAGCGCTACATAATGGTGACCCCGACGTGATCGGTCGCACTAGGCGACGATGGAACTTGCGCAAGTGATTAAGGTGTTGAAAGCGTTGGCTGATGAGATACAGGCCCACGACGGACTCCTGTTGAATTTGCACGACCATCATCATCTGGAGCATCTCATAGATGGTGTGGCAATATGAATACCACCTCAGCCAAAAACTAATGTATAGGTCACCTTGGTTAACATAACAGGTCAAGATTCTCTGTGCACCGCAACGGCATCATAAAGCCCACGAACCAATAGACAAGATGGCTATGACTCGTGCAGCGCGCCTGGCCAGCGAGCGCATGCGTCATAGATTGCAACCGAGGCAGACTTTTGGCACCCGCTGGCCACGTGTGCCAAAACCTGTTCCTCTGCAAATGTATAAATACCGGGATTTTCCGAAGAGCATCGGGCTGGTGTACGGTGAGGCCATCGTTGCCTCTGTGGGGACGCCCACGGAACGCTGGCACCTACCGATTGCTGGGCTGAGTTCGCGGAGCAAGATGACACAAGAATGTATGGATGGTTCATCTTCCTCATAGTCCTCATGGTTTGGGTCATTAGGGGTAATGGGTTGGCTTAAAGAATTATGGGCATTATTGTAGTTATTGTGATTTTAGCTATTGTAATAATTTTACCTTGTTCAGCTTGTTAAGTAAACTTGGCATCCCTCATAATAGCACCGACCAGGCCATTGTAGAACGAGCACATCGAACTTTAAAGGCCTTACTCGATCGGCTTAGGGAGGGGGAGCAGGAGGAGCCCTCCTGGTTACAGGAAAACACACCTGCTCTCCGTACACAGCGTCTTCTGTTAACTGGGTTAACTTCATTAAATCAGACAGTTTGAGGGGATCTGGAAGAGACGGCGGCGCAACGACACTTTACGAACACGGAAGAGAAAGGTCCCTACCCGTTGGTCAGCGTACGTGACTTTCAGACACGCCAATGGGATGGGCCGTTTGAGTTGCGTTGTCTTGGGCGAGGGTATGCCTGTGTACAGACACCTGAAGGGCTACTGAAATGGGTTCCTAGTCGTATGATTTGTCCTGCCTTAACCTCGTAGTGTTTGAGTGTTTTTCCTACAGGTTGCTGTCATCCTTTCCTGGCTTGTGACACCTTGGGTATCTGTTACAAACTTCTGGCAGTGGATGCGAAGCCAACTGGGGGACCCTGATGTGTATCCGGATGACGTCCCTCTCAGAGTCCATCAATACGTGCCTTATGGGACCCGGCTGTCAGAGCTCGCAGCCAGGAATCCAGGTGCCTCAGACATTAAGCCTTAACATCAGTGCACCAATGATAAACCTTATAGAGTAATAGAAGTAATTCTTTCCAAGCCTCATGATGTATCTGTATAACTTTCAATCTACCTCCTGTGTGAATTTCTATAAGGGAGCTCTTTGCTCTTCAGGGTAAATGGGACATTTACGGGTGTTTAAGATGGAGTGTTTCAACTTAGTTGTAGAAATATGTTTATACTCATAGTACTTTACTTAGTTATTTCTTGGTGTGGAATTGTTCATAATAATAGAGGCCAACTCGTCATAGAGAGGGGAGAGATGTAGGGTTCAGCGTTCGGAAGATCTCGCGATGTCACGGAAAGTTAGAGGGTTAGTCGCAGCCTTATGATGTGTCTGTAATCTCACCTGCCCTTGTTAGTATAAAAGGAATTGACTGCGCAATAAAAGGGGGAAGTTGGCGCTCACACTGTGTGTGTTATCTGTCTCTTTCCCTGGTCTGGGGGGTGATCAGTGATCTAATCGTGGCACCTTGATATGCAGCGAGCGCTACACGTACATGTTCTTGGGCACACACGTTGTGCATGGGAGCTCTGGAAAGGAGTAAAGGAGAGGGTGAATATATGATACCTCTAGCATATCCTTCTGCCTTCCAGCAGTTTGCAGCCTAAGAGCTTTGTGAGACAGAGACTATCTTCCTCCCTTTGTTTAGCAGTCCCTTTCCAGCTGTAAATTCATAAAATTTTCTGTTAAATATAGAATCATAGAATATCTTGAGTTGGAAGGCACCCATAAGGATTATCGATTCCAACTTCCTGCTCCTCGCAGGACTACCTAAAACTAAACCGTATGAGTGAGAGCGCCATCCAGACAATTGGGCTTCTTATACCACATATTTACATCATTTCAGGATAGGTGTCTTGAATTCTATTGTCACAACAAGAAGTAAGTACTTTCTAAGGAAAAAATCCAGAGCAAACAGTCACCCTGCTACCTTGATGTAAACTTCTCAGTCTTTCTGGACAAAGTTTCACATGTTTTAAGAAAGGTCTAATTTTAGCAATTTATTTTGTAATTTCACAGTTCTTGCCCTGCCTTCTCCATGTTCTTTTTCTAGCTGCGGTGTGTCCAAATGTTATGGGAAGAGTGTTATGAGAAGCAAACCTTACTCCATTCTTCTAGGATAAAAAAACCTTGGGTGGAGGCGTCGGGGCATCTCTATACCAGAATACAGAAATGCCCAAAAGAAAGAGAGCAGGAAAGGGTATCCTTGAAACACAGGGATGAAGCTGCTACACTTCAATTTAAGTATTGATGTCTAGATCCTGAAAAGCATCAACAGCTGTAGTTAAACACAGTACAAAAGCATATGTTTAGGTTTAGGGGAGGACTTGGGAAAAGTCAGGCCATGGGTGCAACTCCAGGTCCCTTGGTTGGGAGGACTCTATAGTGGCTGACATTTGGGCCGGCACCTGCACGCCAGGAAGGAGCCCAGGTGTTGTGCAGCGGCACTACAACAGGCTTCAGAGGGATGCTTCACCAGGGTCACTAAGGACATCTGCAGAAGTTCTTGACTACAAGAGAAATTTTGTCTCCTCTCATCAAAAAGTAACTGGCTTATTTCTTGAAACATGGAGCTTTTTCATCTTTTTTTTTTTTGAAGTAAAGTACCATGAGCAGATAGCTAGTACAGATCAATTGAAATTACTATTTATAGGCTGGAGATCTACTTCTTCCAAATCAGCTCAAACCTTCCTGCTTTCAAATGTCTTTTTAATTTGCCATGAACAAAGCAGAGAAAACCTATCATTCAGGAATGAGATTTGGGCTTATATTTGATCATTTTCCCTTCGCATAGATAGAATAGCACAAAGAAACCTTTATATCATTGAGCATTTCAGATAAGAGCTGACAGCATCTTCTTGTGTAAATCTACAGAGGCATCAGTGGACTTTATTCAATCTACAAAAAAAATAAAATCAGACTGATCCAAAGTATGTTCTACATAATGAACAAATAAAATCCTTCTCCCTCAGCTACTCAATGTAAGCATTTGCAAGGCTTTCAAGAGGTAACTGTAAATATTTATTTTTAAAAGCCTTCATTCCCATGAAATGCATTCATGCTATTCATGCTACTGTATGAAAAAAAGCTGAGATCCACTGAGTTATCATTAGCAAACTTCATACACTTTTGATTTTCATTTTTATTATTACATTTTTTCTGTTACTGATAACTAGGAATGCTCCAGTTAAGAATCACTCCAGTGCAAGCACAGGTACAAGGCTTGGGTATCACCTAAGTGAGAGATTTATTCAAGACTAATGGTCACACAGTTGTGCCCATGGAGATACTGCACCTCCCCACCAGCCCAGTTACTGCAGCTGGCCTGGCGTGTATTCACCACCTGCTCCAACTGGAAGACAAAATGCATTAGCTTAGACCTCAGTGAAACTGCTTTAATGTGCAATTGTGCACATGGTAGTTATTGCAGCTCAGTTGATTGACACTGATTCACTAAGCCACAATAATATGCTTCGCTTGTTGCCCACCCCCTAAAATACCTGCTAGCCCAAACTAGGAAAAAAAGGAATTCACCCCTTTGTACTGACAATCTTTTCTGTTGTTTTCCAGGCACTCTCATTTTTTGAGAAGTTCTGACTGCTGGCATTTTACCTATAGTTTAAAAAAACCCTGTAAATTAAGCCTACCACTATCACCTTTTGAGTTTTACTATTTAATAACCAGGTGTCTCCTTGTAAAGCAGAGGCTGCAGATTGAAATGGATGCCAGGTGAAACTCTTAGCTGCTTTAGATGGTATCAAAGAGTAAAGTGAACCTAGTATCTCCAAAACTGTCTTAAAGTGATGATTGCTGCAATTAGCATGCACGACGGATTAATTTAACTCGGTGGCTACTACAACCAATAGGAAAAGTAGACAGTTGCCAATGGCATAAAGAGCAAATAATTGGAATACTTCCATAATTTGTTTGGTAAATAAGAAAAACAACTTAGTAAATACGTATCTTTGTTCCATTCTCAATATGATACTGTCAAAGACACTCTCAGCTCTTGATACTATAAGAGACAAGATGATTCATTTCACTAGGGATTTCCTAGTTAAATATTTTAATGAATACACATAAATGTCTCCAGCCTTCATTTTCATATATTTGGAAATAGTAAAATAAAAATAAAAGGGAGGGGGGGAATACAGTTTTTGTATTTATTTTCAGTTCTGCTGCTGTCACACTTCAAAGTAGTTTGACAAAAAAACCTGCAACTTTTCAATTATGAATCACTCCTAAACCTGCGTCCTCCTTATAAATCAGAGTTTGTCCAAGCCTTCCCAGCACATGTCACTGAGCTGACATCTGCTGGACAAATTATTTCCTAGGCACTGAGGCCCAGGTCATGAAAATAAAAAGAACAGAGAAGGTGCTTATACACCAGTTTGGTACCACTACCACCTTCAAAACTGCTGCTTTGCTGTCACGGGATCTTGAGCTGAGCACAAAGCATCATCAGGACTAGTGCCACCTAAGAGCAAATTAGCTGCTCAGAGATCCAGCATAAGCTAAAACCCCAAAGCAGGACTTGTCCTGTGAAGGGGTCCGTCTCCAGCCTTGCCAGTGAGCCAGAATTTTGTGGGTCCCTATACAAGATGCAGAACTCAACAGATGATGTAGGATGTGTGTTTCTTTAAGGGTCAGAAGACTCAGCCGAGATATGGAGTATCACACTCAAGCCCTTGCTCCAAAGCAGCTATCCACATTCAGATCTCCCAAGCCCATCTGAGTCCAAGTGAAAACCTCTCTCAGTTTCTCCACTTGACATAAATACTAAAGTGCTTCTTGGAAGAGGGATTTGACCCTGTTTCTGAAAAAAGTGCCCCAAACGCTAGAAAATCAGAGTCCTTTTCTCTGACTGAATGGTCTAGTTATTTATACAACATGAAATAGCTTCAACAGGAAAGATAGCTTTCTCCCATATGCCAGAAGAAATACAAGCATATCTAGATAACATCTCTCTTTCCAGCACAACATGAACATATAAAGAGGGTCAGTTTTCTCTGGCAATTTGAGTCAGGGAAATGCATAGTGTGAGGATACAGCTTCCCAGCACCCAAGATTATTCCTTGAAACAAGTCTCTCTGCTGCTTTCCAGCTGCGAGACATTCTCAGCATGCTGGTGACTTTGCACATGGACATGGAGATACCTACGAGTTTTGGATATGGGACTTGCCATAGCTGAGAAATGGCTTTGAGGGTCTCAGAGATTGCCTATATGGAGGGGTCTGACGAAGGCTTCTTGAAGCAGTGCACTAGGTCAGAGTTGGGAAGTCTCAGCAGCTCCTTATATAATGTCTCTCTTTCCAGATCATGAAACATTGTTCAAACTAGAGATGTCTTAAAAGACACCAGTGAAGACCAGATGACTCCAAACCTTCTGGATCAATGGTCAGCCTTCAAACTTCCTTGTGGAGTACCATACATCATTTTTATGCAAGCTTTTATTTGAAAATCATATAAAACTCAAGTGATAAAATTATCTGACATGGACTCAAGGACACGTTTTGGAACCACTGACTAGAAGTGAGAGGAAAGTCTTTAGCTTATGTTAGCAGCTGGACTCTGACCTTTCTCAGTGCTAACTGGAATGTGTTATTCCCTGGCAGGTATTGGTACCACATGACAAGGAGCGTTGCTTTTAGCCATTCTGCCAATATCAGCATTGTGTGATACCATGATTGGCAGGCAGTGCATAAAGTGATGGGACTAAAAATCTATGGAGAATTAAAGTACCCTCTAATTGTCTGAAGGCAATCACTCATAGCTAAAGCATCTTGTTAAAAAGATACAGAGAAACTCAGCTCCACACTTTAGTGCTATGGCAGTCGTGTGAACAAAATCTTGAACATGTTTCCAACAGTTATTATTTTATCACATATTTTCTTCTGCTAAAGTTCCAGCTCTTGGATCAATTGATCACATAAGCATTTCAAGATTTTGTAACAGAAATACTTAGAGATGATAACACTGTGGAAAAAAGGCTTGAAACCACCGTCTAAGCAAAACTTTATGTCCTTAGAAACCAGGCTCAAAAAACACAGTCACAACATTTAGGCTCGAGACTGTAAGAAGAAATAAGCATATTGTGCTTAGTGAGATAATGTCTTGACTTTGAAGGGAAATTCATGGTTTCTGAGTGCTTGTGGCTGGTGATAGAATTCCAAGCTCTATCAATCAGAGCAGTATTCATGAAAACCTTGAGAAAAAATACCGGACACCCCCCCACACCCCAAATGCTGCATGCGCATGGTACATTTTATGCCATCCAACAAGGAAAACAGTGACCAGATGTGTCTTGTGATGCTTAATGAAAACACTTACAGCAATGAAAGAATTAGAAGCTCTTCAGAAAATCAGCTGCCAAGTCAATAGAACATCTTGTTCCACTACATTTCTAACCAAAGAGGTCTGAAATCACCAGTCCCAAGTTGGCAATAAAGTAAGTTTGTCTTCAACTTGTAAAATTTTAACTGGCTGTCACAGACTTGCATATATTGTCCTTGAGATAAACTTGTTGAGACTGGCAATAGCTAAAAGCATGGTTTTTTACTCACAACTGACGTCTATTTTAATAGCTGCTAGAAGTCCTATCACATACTGATAGCCCTGTGAGGTGCTATAAAAAGTAGAATGAAAATAATGCCACTGGCCCAATGATCTTACACTTTATGTGTAGGGCAAAGCAAAACAGAGAGGAACAGGAGATGGATAATAAAGAACATGAAAATGAGTCCATCTTAGTAAGTCAGTAAGTTCGTTAACAGCTGGGATGCTCCTCAGTCTCTACACTTTCAAATTTTTGTAAACATCAAAGAAAGAGAGAGCTCTGATGGTGGGGAAGGGATTAGTATTTGCATTGTGTTTGTTCAGATTTTTCAGAGCAAAAATTCCAGAGCCTGTGATCAGATAAGCCATGCTGCTGTGGTTGATTCCTATTCATTTTACAGTAACTATGCCCATACCAGTTCCTGAAAACATGGATGCAAAAGCAAAATTACTCTCTAAGTGCCTATTAAGAGCAGCACAAAGAGCATTAACTCAGAAAATGAATTAAACAGGATAAAATGAATTCCTGCAGTGCCACCTTGTGTTCAGATAAAATTCCTAATCCTAACAACCCCTCGACCTTTATTCGTGCCAATGAAGCCTTCCAGCCCTAGAAACTGAGTCACGCTAAGAGTAGTTTAACAACCGAGCATCTCCTTGGAAATCGGAGAAGCTGCTCCTCACACATTTTAGCATTCAGCTCCTTCCTGGAACTTCCGGGAGTCCCAGGGACCTCACTTCAGAGGCCAGATTCTTTTAGAGCAGGGAAGCACCTCAACCCGCAGCAATACCTGGTGGTCAGAACACTCCATTATAAACTGGGAAACAGTAAAAGTCCCTAGAGAATGGATGAACTTGCTGGATTTTGGAACTTCCAAGAAAAGGATGTTGCAAACAACATTGAAGCAAACTACATTAATCTGATTACAACAGGTCACAAAGATCTATATAGAAGTATAGATCCAGATTTAGTCTCTCTCCACACAGAGGAGTGTTGGAATTTATAAGCAACTCATTTCTAACTGCAAAAACTCTGGTGAGAAAAAGCAAGCAGTCATTCTCTATGCAGTACAACACTAAAGTAGGTCACTTCTATAACAGAAAACTTGCAGAATTCCAGGGCAGCCCAGGGGGGGAAGTGTAGGAAATAATTATCCAAAAAACCCTGAAAATTTTTCCAAAACTAGTAGCACAAGTGAAAGAATTCCCCTGAAGCTGAGCACATTATGGTAATTTCATCAATATTACAAGGAACTGGATGCCCTTCTCAAACCCAGAAAGCAGCAGATTTATTTATTTATAAATTTATGCTATTTACATTTAGATATATACTTAAAGAAATTTAATCACCACAGCTCAGGGACTTCCTGACCACATATGGTTTTCACAGATAGCACAGACACCAACGGTGCATCTAAGCTGGAGCTTACGGGTAGGACATGCATCTACGAGGCGCTATGCAGCCTTGGAAAGTTGAGGGTGCACACAGGGGCTTAGCTAGACACGTGGCTCCGTTTCATTCCTTGTAGTATGAATATGAAACAGGCAGCACCACTTGGTACTAACCTAGGATTGGAGAAGCTTAAAATGGTTCAGTTAATGGCTCTGGCGCACCGTTCCTAAGGAGTGTCAGTAGCCAGTGCTCATTCCTGCAGTGTTCTGTGAGGCTGCTCCAGAGAAGGGACCTAACAAGAGTATCCCTGCCAGGGTGCCAAACTCATACGGGCATCGTCCTGGGGAACAACTCATGCAAAATGAGGCAGAGATTTCTAAAACTCGTAGTTTACCCAAATAATGAGCACCTCCCCTGCCACTGACCTTCCAAAAGAGCACACAGAGGAACACCTGCCATGGCCTGTTAGCATCCTCACTGACACTGCTGATCTCACTTACTGTGACATGCTGTGATTTAGTGAGGATGAGGAAGGACAGGAGAGCGAGCAGGTTCCAGGTAGCTTGAGGCAGGAGGGGTCATGGAGTGGCTATCTCGGGATATGGCAGCATGATGCAGGATCGTGAGCAGCACCAACACCAGCCATACTATGGCTATTACCAGGTGCACGAACAGTGTTGCTGGACACTGCTAAGCACTGACATGCTGTGTCTCAGAACTTCTGGGCCCGCATAATGTCCTCACTCCGGTGACGGTCTGTTGGATGCCATTTCCAGCCAGGAGGACTTGAGTTAGGTCACTAATTCCAAGATATGAAAGGCCACTTTCATCAAGGACTGACAGAAGGGCTGAGGTAGGATGAGACATCTGGAGACCATCTAGTCCAACCCCACGCTCAAGCAGATTCAGCTAAAGCCAGTTGCCCAGGACCATATCCAAATGTCTTCTGAATAGCTCCACGGATGGAGGCTCCACAACCTCTCTGGGCAGCCTGTGCCAGTGTTCAACCATCCTCACCATAAAGCCCCAGTGTGGCTCTCCAGGGCCTTCACCACCTCTGCCAGAGGGCTGGGAGCAGCTGAGATAACACTTGGCGCTCGGCAGTCCTTGCTCCCCTGCACTCTAGAGTGCAACTTACTTTCTTAAATTTTAAGAGGACTTCAGGTATTTGAAGTGTGAATGTGTGAGCTCTTCCTTCACCAAACAACACAGCTATTGTAAAGAACTGTGAGATTCAAAAAAATGCTGTTCAAAAAGCAAGATGGGAAGGAGACCAGATGCAAGATAAGATTCAGAGTCTTCAGCTACTTTGAGCTTGTGCTCTGCAGACTCCTGCTGCAATTGGTGGAATTCCATCAATATTTGCCTACCTGGATATGTTGAACTAAACATCCATGTACACTGACTGCTCCTTTGGCAGATCGATCCAAATGCTAGCCAACTCTTTGCAAGAAAGCTGCCGTCTCCTCTCTCCCTAACCTCGGACCGTGGCTGCAAAAAAACCTTTATTCCTGAAGTATGAAAAGTCCCTTGACACGTGGACCCTCTCAACATTTAGTCATGCCAAAGATTTTGCTATCCTGAGCTTCGGGATCATGTTTTGACAGGTCATTGACTGGCCATGGCCAGAAGAGGGAGCACAAAACCCTCTGCTTTTATTCTCAGGGCTCCATCACCAGCAGAGATGGTCTGTTTATTTGCTTTTCTTTTTTTAACATGACATGTTTGGTTCTAAATAATTTATGGAAGCTGTTTGGAAACTCAGAACACTCCTCATCACACAATGCATGAAATCTGAAGATAAATGGATGACGATTTGGGGCCTGAGAAATAAGAGATCAAAATCAGGCAGGATTTATGGCGACTTCAGAAACACAAAAAAACCCGAAACCTGGAGTTACAACTTTCAATCCCTGAGCAAAATAAATCCTGGAGTACTAGACACTTTGTGTGTAAATATATGTATGTGTATATATATACTACATATATACATACGTACACATTCATGCATAGGTATGTTTTCCCACATCTAAAAGGAGAGTGAACATTTCTACCCCTTTACAAAGAAGGAAGAAAGTCTCCCCTCTGCAGGTAGGGACACTCAGACACCAAAGACGCAGCAGTGATCTTGGGCCTGACAGCACCAGTGTCAGCATTGGCAGGAGAATCTCAGGGCTTGTGCTCAAGGCTGGGTGCAGACTGCTGTGCATCTGCTGAAGGGCTCAGCTCACCTTAATGAGGTTACAGTTTACAGACTGAACTATCTTCCATTCGCTAGGCTCCAAGCCCAGGCAGAGCATCTATTTGAATTGTTCTGGGCTGCTATAATCTGGAAGGCTTGACTCCCACTCTGTTGTTATAGCCTCAAAACCATATTGTCTCAGTGATGAGAAGGCGTTAAACTGTCTTGTCTGGTTAGAAAGTAGACATGTGGGCTATATTGCAGCAAGAAGAGCATCCTATAGGGATCTCGCTTACAGTATGTGGGGGCCTGTGAGGCGTGCCTTTGGAAATCTCAGGTTTTTAAGACAAAATTAAAAGAAAACAACTACCCACTAGCTAGTTTACAAAGGAGAGGGAATTATCGATGCATCTATGGATATTGCAACACAGTACCAAAAAAGAAGCCTGTGCTTTTGGCTGCAAAATATCCCACTGCAGCGATAAACACAATGAAATCTTTGTGCGAAGAATCATATCAGTTTTATTAAGCTCAGACTTTGAGGGAAATCTATAGCATTGTCATTTCTCCCAATTTCATGGTGATTCTCAAGACACCTGCTATTCTGCTTCTACCACAATTGCAGATGTGTCCCTATGAGAATCCGAAATACCTTTAAAAACATTCCTAGTACTTTTGATTAGGGGGAGGGGTTGTAAACTTGATGCACGTGCACTCTGGGATTCAGCCATAAGATGACAAAATGAGTAGGTAAAATAAAGAGCAATAAAATGTTCTTTTATTATTATATCTACTGATTTTCAAGCCTTCCCGCTTATTAGATTTCTTACTGGCAGTTCTGGAAAGCTTAGTGATTAAAATACTGAACATCCAAGAAAGTAGCAGGTGCAAGTACCAAATCTATTAGGGCAGTATGAAGTGAAATAGAGGCCTGGATATATAGTCCCAAAAATCTGGCCTGGAGAAAGAGCTGGCTAGAAAGCTTCTGCCCTCCGACAGAGAGAAGGAGTAAAGGAAACAAAAATCTACATGTCTTCTTTCACCATGAGACCCAAGAGGGGAGAGCTTCAAGTACCTCAGAGAACCAGTTAGCCAGAAATGGAAGTGAAATACAGATCCTCCAAGCAGCACACAGGCCTTCTCATTAGTGACATTCCCAGCGTCCAAGCTAGTAAGTACCAAGAAATGACAACGACAGGATAGCAACGTTTCTCACTAAGTCTTAGGCTTCAAGACGATGCTAACAAATCCCATTCCTCCTCACTCCCCCATTAATTTTTCATCTCTCACCCTAGTCAGCTCATTCAGACTTACAGCTAGAAGTTACCTGGAAGATAACTGCAGATCCTGAATCACCACATGCATAAGTCTCACAATATATGTACTAGCCCATTTCTTCACTTACTTTGACTAGGAAGGTGATTATTAACAGAAACCATGCAACAATCCCACCGCAAGAAATGTCAGGGACTTAGTGAGCATGCTGTCACTGAGCAGCACCAACAGCCAGTTTTCTCAGAATGAAAGAAAGGATTTGGGGTTTGGAAGGGCATAATATTTTGCTCCTGTATTGCACAGGAACATCTGCCACTATTCAGTGCTGCTGTCCTCAGAAGAAAGGAAAAGTCTCTTTTTCCCCCAGCTGGTGTCCAGGAATAGAAATGCGAACCTACACAGTCAGTGTCAGGTTACAGACGAGCCATTTGGCTGCCAGCTTTAGGTATGGACAAACATCCTCAATCCTGAGTCACACTAAGTTCATTTCCAAGTGCACTGGTACGGTGAAAAAGTATAACAATGAACAAGAACAATGTTTCCATCAATTTTAAGGAGTTCTTGAAACTGCCAGGATGCTGTAAAGTCATCTCAGCGTAAATTTCCATGGGCTGTATCAAACTACTTTTCCTGGGACTGATGAGTCTTAGGTTCACCCACCTTTCAATGTTAAAGCAACAAACTCAATACCGAGTAACAGAAATGTGCTGAAAAATTTATTCATATTTCCTCTTAAGCACAGTCATCAAGCCTCTTCTTGTTGGCTTCTCCCACTTATCCCCTCTTTACTGCTGCTACTTCTCTGTCTTCCAGCCACTGCCTCTAACAGCTTCGCCCCAGCAGTTTGGCATGCTGGGCTGCAGCAGTGGCCTCCTTCCAGCTGCCTCACCAGCTTCCAAAGTCCGTACAGGAAACATGCAAGTACAAGGCTTGAAAATAGAAGAAAGTTTTTCCTCAGTGCTGCCACTGCCACCCCTTTGGAGCACACAGCTGAAGCTCCCCACTTATCTTTAGGGTGGGAGAATCTAAGTAAGTTGGTACTAGTGCTCTACAGTGGTCTACGAAGCCTTCTGCTCACAAGAGCTTCAACCATTTCTCCACTGAAAGTCTTTATTACATTCATGCCAGCTCCCTTCAAGCCTTTATATTTCTCTGGGTATAAACTATATATAAAAATATCTTCACATTGCTGGAATTACAGAAAGAGGTTTTAATGCAAATGAGAACAACTCTCAGGCTGCCTAAAATATGTTATATGTGCCTTTTGACGGGACATAATACACTTTGTTCTGAATTCTTATCTTTCATACCACCATCACATACCAGCAACACCACTCGTTTTGAGAACACTACTCTGAGATTACATAGTAAAACGGAAATTAAAGATCAAAGAGATATGACACAAATCCTATGAATTTCAGCATAGTCTTCAAAGTGTTGCAACCCTGTACTCTGCTCCCTGCTCATCTTCCAAGTTATCTACTAGTAGATTGTGTGCGCTACTTCCCTGCGAACACTGCATGGAAAGTCAAAGGAAGGAAAGTCAAAGGAAGGTCTTAGGTGAACTTAATGTGGGACATAACGCATGACAACAGACCACCCATTATGCACTGCTTTGCTGTGCGGGTGGCAAAGGACTAACCTGAGAGCTCTCTGTGGGTGTATCTCAAAAGAGTGGTGACCACTGTTTTGGGAATACCCACATGGGCCAGTAACTCTACACAGGTGACTGGGACTTCTGCACAGATAGATATACGGTGAGACCAAAGAGTACTGTGTCAATAGGCTGACTATCAGCTCCATCCCTGGATGGGGTCACATAGGCTGAGCCTGGCACTGTGCTGAAATTATTTCCGAGCTCCTGACTCTGGAGCAAACTCATTCAGGGCTACTGTGCAGCCCTCCGCATGGTACTGGATTGCCTTGCACTGACTTCCCCCATGCGCTTCACGGTATGGAGTACACCATCACAAACTTTTATTCCTTTGCTCTCTTGCTGATCGAGCATATGTTATCAAGACCAAGATATATTAAAGCTGTTTTATTTTCAGATTGGATGTAATATTCCTAAACTTAAGACCAGGCCCAGTCACCTCAGTGTCAAATGGCAAAAGAAAAAGGAAAGAAAATTGAAAACAGACTTCTAGGAAAGCTCCCAATGCCACACATTTCTGTGAAGGCAGCAGGAAAAGCAATTCAGGATTGGGTCATGGTGGAAAAATTGTTACCATTAGCTGACATCAAAAGGCAGGTTTGAGAGACTGAATATAGTATGAAAATCCCAGAGCAAATGTCATTAATAGAACTGCTAGGAGAGAAAGTAATGCTTTTCACCTGTGAAACAGTTGCACTTCATAGGGAAGTCTCTACTATTAATTTGGATAGCAACAATGTTTCTCAGGAGTCCTCAGGAAGTACAGAATATTCACCTCCAGATAAAAGTGCCATCCTTGCGAGAGAACATTATTTCTTTTCAGGTCCATCCAATGTATTAGCTCCCATGCATTGTGGCTAGAAACGTGTGCTTAAAAGGAGAATGCAGGACTCCACAGCAGGTGAATACTTCATAATCATTGACCCTGCTAGTCTGTATTTGCAATTAAAGTCTCCAGCCAGGCAGGGACAGTGGTAATTAAACATAACATGTAACCCGCTGGCCTCAGAAAGCAGCCGCTACTAACAAATCTGAGCAACTTCCTTCTCATGCAAGTGCCATTACTAAGTCTATTTGCTGCCAGGAAGGAACACAAAAGTTAAAACCATCTAATACTCTCAAGGGGAAAAGAAAAATATGAACAAAACACATTACTTAGCAACTCATGTGATACTCCATCATGACTGAAAAACTTCAACTCAGAAGTACTCATTGGCTTGCAGATGTATGCCCGCGTCAAGCAACAAGAAGAAAAGAAAAATCCTAAGATCATCTTAATAAAAAATACTAAATAAACAGTTCCGTCTCGCAGAACCTATACAAGAGTCGAAAGAATTCCTACTCTGCATGACAGAGTTTAGTGGAGACATAAGAACTAATTCTTAATTAGCTAAACTGGGTCCTGGGCATGGTATTGGCACTTTAATGTGACACCTAAGCCAAATAGCCTGTATGAGAGGCAGGGTAAATTAGCCCACAGAGCACTCTGTAAACATAGCTGTAGGGCTTCCATAGGCAGCTGTAGCCTGCACTAAACTGGGCACATATACACACTTTGTTTAAAGCTGAATAGATATAATCTGACTCATGGACACCAAGAAATCTAATGTGTGCGCCAGTGTGTCAACAGCAGTGACCTGAGACCCTGGAAAACAAATATGTCACCTGATGACAGGGTAAGACTTATGTCAGATAATCCCTCTGCTTGAAACTAAGAGGCGAAGAAAGCACAGCTAAAAGTTGTAATTGTTGTAGTTCACTGAGTGTTCCCTGGGGCATTGTATTCTAAAGCCTGGAATAAAAGCTATCAGCATCCTGAATGGAGCTGTCAAGCCACACTTGTTAGCAAAATTGGTTGAGAAGATGAAAAAATACCTTTTCACTTGCAATTGATAGAGCCAATAATTCAGGCTTGCCAGAAGAGGCCTCTAACAGTGATGACATCTGAGGCAATTTGAAACCATCTAGAACTCCTTGATGGGTTTCTGTGAATTTGGTTCCCAAGGGAGGCTCAGAGATAAGCAGAGCCTTGTGTAAAAATCTTTCCATGGATGAATGTTTATAGAGCACAGAACACAGTATTTCCTCAATGACAGGTATTCTGTAGAAACACAAAGAAGTTGGACATGGAAGACCTTGATGGTCAACACCCATCTGTTGGCCCAAAGTCTCAAGTTCATATAAGTTTTTTTTTCAATGTATGTTGGGATGATTCTCAAAAAAATACTTGAGAGGCCCCCCAACAGCTTGGACAAAACAAGAGAATTCAGGGTGTACACCACTACAAATGCCACCCAATGCAAGGCAGCAAAGACTAAAAACCCTAAGGCTTTGCTCTTTTAGGAAGGGGTTTTCCTGCTGTTGCTTCTGACTAGATGTTAAAAGGTCCCAGCAGAGGTGTTTACATCCACTGGATGTACAGGAGTGTTAAATGTATTTCTGTAGACAGAGAAATGTGTTTTTAACCTGTTCAGGCACCAATGTAAAAGTTCCCAAGAAACCTCCCAAAGGAGCTTGGAGAACTTATAGTGGTTTTTCAGTAAGCTACAGATAAGTAAGTTCTCATCTGATCTCTAAACCATGAAGAATCTCTCTTCTTGATGACAGGCTACTCACAGTATGTATCACCATCACAGGATGCAGATGCCACTTGCAAAGATTTACACATTTTCTAATGGTGTTGCTGCTTTTCTTGTGGAAGCTGACAGTTCTGCTTGTGAGCTGTCACTGCTACAGAACCCAGTTCTACACCATTTAGTCTACAGACAGGGCTTGAAGATCAGGAAACATTCAAAGCACATAAATATTGTTCTCAGTGGAACAATTTATAGCTTTTCTCAAAGGATGGTGACTCAAGATATTTTTAAGAGAAGCCAAAGTATCTGAAATGCTCAAGGGCAGAAGAATTGCAGGACGTTTCATGTTATGCATTTATGTTTGTCAAAGGTTGTTGATCCGTGCATTGGACACAACCTATTTGTCCTAAGGCTGATAGGGTCTGCAAGGCTTATTCACACATATTCCTCCTGCAACACAGGCACAGAGACCATTTTTGTTAGAAGTGTTTAAAGAAACACAGAAAAATGATGAATCATACTAAGAAAGTGAATGTACCCTCTGCTTGTCAGAACAACCACAAACAACATTGCTGGAAATCTCTCCTGAAGTCAGCCCAAAAAGAAATGAAAGTCGACCTGAATCTCCACTTATCAGTAATGCATCTAGTCAACAGTTATCTTGAGTCCCTGGGAATAACAAAAGCTTTGCTGGGTTCAGTCCAGATTAAGATCTAGGTGTGAGGCAAGAAGTAACAGAAGGTTATGGACAAAGCTGGCAGTGTGCACACTGTAGCTTACTGCTGGTCAGCAAGACAGGCAGTAGCTACACAAACTAGCCACCAATGACTTTTGCAGACATGACAAAAAAAAGAAAGCACAAAGGATGATGAGAATGAAAATAATGAGGCAGTTTGCACCGCTCAAGCATGGGAAGAACAATGTGCTTGTCTGAAAGATGTAGGCAGTGGGCGGATGGCTGGTGTCCGCAGCTGACTGGGAGCAGAAACAGCCACTCAGCACCAAGAAGCACTTGGGACTCTGTTTCACCACCATCACCATTCTTCCATAACATACAACCTTATAGAGATGCCCCGTTGTCAAAAGAGTCCCACCAATGTTTCGACTATAGATATTACATTAAATAAATTTTTACTTGCATTCATTAACAGTGTGGGGTTTATTATTTCACAATAAAAAACTATGCTGAGGTAATAAATAGCTCATATCTCTGTTCAAGTGCTAAGCAAATCTCCCACAAGCCTGGGGCTGAAACTGGGCAGCTCTGCAGTAAGTGGTTTTGCAGGAATTCTGGGGAGAGGCATTTGCTAAACATAGCCAATTTAGCTACCAGCCTTTTTTTTTTTCTTTAAGGAAAACTGGCATCTGGAAGAGTCATATTTTAAGGAAGGCAGCCTAAGGCAATTCATTTTCTTAAAAGAAGCCCAATCCAACACATGAAGCAGCTGGGTTTCAGTGCAAAATTAGATCTCAAATGACACAATTTAGCCCTTCAGGCATAAGAAGAGATGTATTCAAGTCAGAGAACTCCTCCGTCTAGAGCGGCCCTTGACCTTGCTGAGACCCTTGAAATCTGCTAAGCTGAGAGATAATAAATCTTTTTAAGCCTTCTCCTCTTGGGTGAGCCTCAACATCACAGGGTCATCGATGAGGTTTCTAAGCCCTGATGCAGGTTTTTCTTTACCGACCAACATAGTCTGAGGTGTGGTTTCTAGAAAAATATCCATGACTTCACCTCCAGAGCAGCTGTTCTGAAATCTGGCTGATAAACTTGCAGCTATTATGACCAAACTCTGACTAGGAATTGAAGATACAAATTTCTTTTCCCAATAGACCTTTCTTATTATCAGATTCAGCACAGATTCTCCTTTCTAATAACCACAAACTAATCTCCGTCTTTCAGAAAGATCAACTCTTTAGCTGGAGAACAAGAATTTACACAAACCTGGCCATTTTCTCCAGCACCACCAGCTCCACCTGGGAGTTGAGTGCAATGTGTGAAAAGCGCAAACTAGTAAGTAAATTCTGAGGGTAAAGACTGCCCGTTCACTGCCCTGAAGCACTGAATGTAATTCTTAATGTTTATTGCCTTAGCAAGACTCCTTGGGTCTCAGAAGCATCCCCAAGTAATCTGAAAAGATGGATTCTAGCAAGTCAAACCAGCCTAATTTTAAGCCTACAGCAGCATGTTTTCTCAGTGGAATCCTGCTAAAATCAAGACCATGTACAATTAGTTTCCTCCTTGCCATATAAGCTTTTGCAGTAAAAAGTAAACACATGTATAGTGCAGCCTTGAAGTTTATACCTCCTGCATTGAAAACCTGCAGCCATTTGAATTCTATTCTGTTGGTCTACTGGGATGGCATTTTACCAGCTTTCGCTACCACATTAATTGCCTGATGTGAAATCTCGCATATGATTTATAAGCTGTAAAATATCCTTCCTGTACTCAAGAAGTGAACACAAGTTAACAAGACACCTCATTTTAGCAGGTATTTGGTCCGCTTAGCTGACCCTAACACACAACCCAAATAAGGAAAAAGTGCTCTTACTTCCCCCTTAAGGCATTTCTCAGCATTTCTTCTTGAATGCTTCCTCTTCAGGCTGGTCCAAAGATGTCATTCAGCTACCTGGAACAACCTCCCCAGGGATGTGGTGAGAAGAGTCCCATCACTGGAGGCTTTCAAGATGTGACTGGACAGGGCGCTAGATAATCTCATCTAGGCTCCCTTTCCCATGGAAGGTCGGACCCGATGATCTTTTGAGGTCCCTTCCACTCTGGGCTGTTCTACGATTCTGTCTCACATCCAGTGGTTTCATGAATCTGAAGAGTGTGAAGTTTTTCAAATTTAAATGGCCACATCCTTTCTGTACTTTTTAGTCCCTTTATTCTGGAGAATTTGGTACACGTGACGGATTATGCATAAGGCATGAGGGCAGAAGTGCAAAAGCACCACTAAAGTTCTTCAGCTAAGTATGCATGAACTACATGCATCAGGATATTCATCAAATGCAGGTCCCATTAGTATATTGCCAAATTTTACATAATAATTTTTCACTGCTTGAGCAGTCTGAAGCTCAAATAACAAAATAATTTTTCTGTTTTCTGAGTTATTAACATTGGAGGTTCCAGATGAAGACTGATAGTTCTGCACGCTGTATAACAATGCAATTTTCCAAATAGGGGCCTGCAAGCGATGAGACCTGGCTGTTTTTACTACTCCCACAGTAGACTCAAGCTCTCAGAGAGTGCAGGAGACCTTGTAAAGGACAGTGATTTACAGATTCATGGTCTTTTGAGGAGAGCAGAAGATGAGATATATAGAAGGAGTTGATGCATGAAAAAAACCAAAGATAAATGCAGGGCAATTTACAAAAGGACTTGGCTTCAAACAGAGGTGGTGCTTTCTTTGCTTAAATGTTTTCAAATCCCAGTGGTGCTTCCCTGGCCCTAAATAGGTTTGAGTACCTTTTGCAAATACAGTCCAACTTTCACAAAAGATTGAAAATGTAGAGCCCTCATGGTTAGCTGAAAAATGCTTTTGGCATTATCTGACAGAAGTGGCCAGGACCCTTTTATGTAGCAAACAGTTTTAGCAAACTACATGATGTAAAAGCCCAGCGAATATCATACAAAACACTTGCATGAAGGTGTCACAGACCACACACATCCTTGGGTTTGTGGCCATATCTCTGCTGTCTGGCCTCCTGTGCTCATACGCAACCTGCAATTCTGCTTTAGCTGTGGAGCTACCCAGTGCAGGGTATTTCCTACTGCCAAAGAGTTTGTTTCTTGTTCACATCCAGGATTATATATATATATGTATATGTGATAAAAAAAAATTGCACCTTATGGAACATTTATCCTCATTATTTCAGACAGTCGCCTACAGATAGATAAAAAGAAATAGATAAGTAAGATATAGCTATAAAAATAGATAAAATAAACTCACAAATCAGGGTAATGCCACTAAGGAAACGAGCTATCGTTACGCCTTTTCTTTAAAAAAACCCAAACCAAACCAAACAACCCCCCAAACTTAGTATTTCTGAATGTATGTCTTTGGACACCGTTCCTTAAAATTCATTTACCATTCCCATTTCACATCTTAGTCTTCCCTGATTCAAGCCTATATGAAAAATCCTGCAACTCTGCGAGTAATTACTACTTGTGCTAGCTCTCCCATCAATTGATTTTTTTGTTTCCTCACGTGACGAATGACTGCTTTCCTGTCTCCTTCCCTCCTCTTTCTCCTTTCTGTTCTTCCTCCTGAATGCCCTTTATCATGCCACCAGAGCTGCTTTTTTTCTTTTAAAATTGCTGCCAGAACGACCCTGCATGAAACACTGCCTTAAAGGCTTCCTCTCAATGTATTAAGCTGCTATGCTTCAGATACTGCAGAGATAAGCACCACAAATATTAGGGAAAAAAAAAAATCAATAATGTACTTTATAGGTGTGACATCATGAGCATGATACGGTTGAGTGATAAGTCACAGCATGCCAGACCTTTCAATCAAAATAATATGAGAAGAATGGTCTCTGAAACTGTGACAAGCAATGACTTGCCAGACCCTGATTAACAAGAAATGAAAGCACAGTGTAAGGGTTAGGATTTGAGGAATCCCTGAAGATAAAGACATGTCACATACAGTTAAGTGAATGTAGCATGGTCACATTTAGAAAAGACTTTCTGTTTTTAAATATATTTCTGGCTCCAGTATTTCTGCCGAGAGGGAGTCTCTTGCAACATGGAATCACCTTTATCTAGGTGCATACTTGGCTAATTATTTCTACTGTAGTTTTCAGATTTCTACGTTCTGATTCTTGATGCCTTTGTGCTTATACCACTGAAAACAGTTTATATCCACCTTGAAAAGTTAATGTCGTATTCTTCATCCCCTTACACTCTTTTTGCAAAGATGTGTAAAGTACGTAAGGTGCAGTTTCTTTCTGTGTGGACACACAGTGTAGAAAGATGGTAGTATCCTTTATGTTTAAGAGAGAAGGTTGGAAGAGAAGAAAACCAGGATAGGATATTCCTATTCACATTCCCTACTAGTCTCAAAATAAGTTCTCCCACCAATTCAGAAAGCACAAAACAGACTTGAGACATGCAGTTGAAAAAAGGAAAGCAAGATCAGTAGCTCCCAAGTATCTCACAGAATCAGTAAAATATTGCTGCCATTGTTGTTGTTTATATTGAAAAGACTGAAGCAAATCCTCTCCCTCTCACATCCTCCCTGCTAGGGAAGGAGAAAGCCAGCTATGAACTTGTCTACCCAGGTGGGTCATCTTTGCAGTCAGTGCAGACGCAGTGGCTGATGTGAATTAGACAATAAGCTGCAGCCATTTCCAACCAGTCAGCCGGGTCTCACCCTGGTATGACTCAGGGTTTTCCTTTTCAGTAAGTTTGCAGCAAATTATGGGGGCAAGTGTCCCACAGTGCTCTGTCCCAGTGCTGGGTCTTATATTGTGAACTAAAGAGGGCGAGCTGTCTGGAGGCACTTGAAGTTCAAGTGACCAGAATCTACTAAAGTATGCAAGGTCCAGGATTCAAATCCTGAAAACAAGGGTGTGACATCTATGCATACGATTATTTTTTAAAAAAAACCTTTTTCTTAAAATCTTGGAAAATACAACATGAGCATGAATCTTCACACCAGTGTCAACAAACACAGCAGTGCCTGGGCAGGCGGACCATGCCTCAGGGTGATTGACCAGGTTCAGTGACCTGCTGTCTCCTAAGCCACATACATATGCACGTTTCCTTGTACAGCAGACTGGGTTCAGTGGCCAGCTGTGTCCTAATACACATGCAAGCTTTCTTGTATGGCAAATGCCCAGGCAGGACTTTGTGACACATTTATAATGCCTAACAAAGGCAGCCAAACACAAGGATATACCATGTCTCGAAAGTCCCTGAGCAACAAACCATGGGAGCCAGGGAGAGTATTATAGGGAGCTACAGCTGCATGCCTGACCTGTCTGCGCCTCTGCCCTCACAGTCTGCTGCTTGAGATAAGATATTGGGCCGGACAGACCTCTGGTCTGAACTGGCACTGCCATTCTCATGTCCTAATGCCCTATTGACAGCTTCATATGTTCCATGCTCACTAATCCGTTTTGACAAGGACTTGTTCTAATACTTCAAACTCCAAACCAGACATTTTTTAAAAAGATGTTTTAAGCCATGGAAATATTCCTCTTCCCAGCTCTGGCTGGTTTTAGCACTGTAATTATTGGAAAAGAGACCACATTTAAAAATTTTATTTCCATCTGCTGACCAATGACCCAGTTGGATGCAGTGGATGGCCAGTTAAAAACCAAAAACAGGTAGACAAAGGCAGAAACAGGGTTTTGGAAGTTTAGTCCTGAAAAATGAACATTTCATAAAGTTCCATAGGAGAGTTTATAGGGGCACTGCCTAGGTAAGCCAAACCATAGGTGTCAGTAACCCTCCATCCACAGCAGGGCAGATCAAGATTAACTCAGCTCTCCCCTTCCCTGACCTAACTTCGAAATGGCACACACACACATACATGCACACACTACCCCCAAAACAAAGTATAGTGCTGAAGCTGGAACAACAGCCACCGGCTCCTCCGCCTAACACCACTATTACTGCCGCTGCAAAGGCCAGGTGCTCCCGCGCCACATGGCAACTAAAGAAACCATATTTTTGAGCTCACAGAGATGAAGAAACCTACTAAATCATCAGCCCGAGGAAAAAAAAAAAAGACTTCAGTTTTTCGTTCAAAAGGTACAGCGTAATTTCTACTACTTTGGTTTGTTACCCACAGCCTAGAGGTTGTGCTTTGTTACCCACAGCCTTTCAGGTTAGGATGTAGCCAGCTCCTCCTCACCTAAACTCTGGTTGAAAAACTACCCAAAGAGCAAGGTTATGCAAGATGTAGTTGTTCTTATGCATTAGAAAGACATCCTCCTTATTTTCATAACTAACAACTGGATAAAGGTAGGAACATACATGGAAACATGTATCTTGGTTGATCAGACTTCCAACCCCCTAATATTGCAAAATGTACATTCATTACAAAATACGTGAACATACTCTGGCCAGTTTATGAATTAAAAAACGGTAAAATATACAAGAACGAACAGTGTTTTGGAAGAACCGAGAAAAATGTTTAAATACAGACTCGTTTTAAGAAAGGTGAATTTTAAATCTTACTGATATTTTCTGGGAAAAAAAAAAAAGAAAAAAAGCACTACAATTTAAGTCTAATTCCTCCAGGCAGTATCTACAGTTATACTATTTATTTTCTCATTTTCTCTATCTTCCCCATTGCTTTTGTAAAAATCTCCCAGAAATCAGAATGGAAAATTATTGAGTGCCCACGGTAACCTTCTTATAAACCATATATGCAAAGTGATCATATTCTGAATAAAAGATAAGTTTATTTTCTCCTTCACTACCTTTGATTACAAGTGACCGTCACTGTTAGTTGAACTTGTAACACTAGGAGATTGAAAAACCCATGACAAACTGGGACTGCTAAGCTGTGTATCTACTTTTAGGTCTCATTTTGATGTAAACAAGTTTAAGAAATCAATACATGTAGGAAAACATTTTAGCCAGAAATACAGTTTTTAAGCTAATATAATTTCTCCAAAGTAGGGCTAGATAAAAGTAAAATTAATCAAGAGAGGTCTTCTTTTGTTTTTGTTTTTGTTTTTTTTTTAATTTCATCTAAGATGGGTCAATTTTTATAGAAAGGCTTATAAAGTACACAGATTCTCTAAAAAAATTAACTTAAATTACTTTTTTTTTAATTCACCGTCACTTGAAATATATTAACATATATTCTGTACTCAGTAGAAAATCTTGCTTTCTGTCCTCCAGACATCTTAATGGGTTATTTTCTAAACATCAGGAAGTAAAGTCTAAGATAAAGTAAGATCAAAAATTTTCACCAATGCAAAGTTGTCTTGCAATGCAAATTGGAATAAGGACATTAACCTGAGTAAAATTACAAATCAGCATACTAGCAACTATCATTAACAATTCAATAATCTCCAGCAAAACTTTTCAATATTTTCAAGCTAGTTTCCACATATTTTGTATTAACAGGAAATAAAGTCTGCATGTGCACAGAAAATATTTTAAGAAAAGTTTTAAAACACAGTGAAGTATTTAGCATTTTCTTATAACTTTTGAGCAGCTGAACGCTTCAATACTACATTTTCAGGCAGAATAACTTTTTTGATGGCCCAAGAACAATCCATGTTATCAAAATGAGGAGCATTTACTACAACTGCTGATGTTTCATTTTCCAATAAAAATTAAAACCCCAGTTACACAACTGCTTATTCTAAGACATATGATTTATGCACACACACAGTTCCAACAGGCTCGAAGTGGCTAACTGTACATACATTGGTTTGGATGCTGACAGCTTACCTATTCATACAGCTTAGAAAAATTACTCTGTTTGATATTAAGCCAACTCACTTGCAGGTTGTACTTCCTGGACTCACATTTCAGATCACTAATTTCACTAATAAATTCATTTTAATGTAACCTTGAAATTAATATCTGTTGAATAACATTATAAATCAAGAGATGGCTCTTTGCTACTTCAGCGTGTTATGAAATAAGGCTTTTGGAGGGTGTTTGACACCAAAGTTGATGAAATAGACCCTCAGCTACTATACATTGTCACAGATGTATCGAGGAGAAGAGTGCAGGGGAGACAGGGTCATTATTTCTCCACACCTCCACTTTGAACTTCATTTTTGCACTACAATCTTCAGCTGTTAACCTTTTCGGGGTACTCGAATGCAGCTCATAAGGAATCTCCTAACATGGATGGCACTCACAGGTAAACCACACATCAATATATTAAGTAAGCTTATACATACAATTATAGATTTGAATTTCAGGAAAGTGGTGATAAAATAGCCATAAGGTGAAGTTTAAGGGATTGAAATCTGACCTAAATCGAGAAAACTACATGGTTATAACGTCATTCATGTTAAAACGAGGGATTTTTTTTCCTGTCGAAAGACTGTTAAAAGCTACACCATCACACGCAACAGGTAGAGAAGAGGACTGTTACTTCATGGATGTCATTTCACTTACAGGTGGAATAGCTTTGGCTGTCGGGCTGAATATGAAATTCTTAGACCAAATGAACTTTGGTAAGAAACTTCCCCTGACATTGTTCAGGTACAAAATGGAGACAGGATAAATCTCATGGTCCCACCTGATCCATTAATGAAGATCTCCCTTTTCTGTAATCTCGAAGTTGAAATTTAATGAACAATAACTGAAGCGAACTTCTCCTGACCTCAAGAATCCAGCTCCTGGGTAGAAGATTAAAGGGTACTTAACTCCTGTGCTGAGGGCACTTGGCTACTTCTCCTGCACACATAAAAGCTACTGATTCCTTCCAAGGAAGAAAAGGAGTGTGCAGATTTTTGTTAAAAATCGTGCCGTGAAGAGTCAGCTCACCAAATGCCAGCTGTATCCCCCCTCAGTATGTTTAAATCAACATTTAAAATGCCAAAATACAGGACAACAGCCAAAAATCTTCCCCTGATGTGTTTATAATAATAAAAGGATATAAAATAACACCAAGATCTGGCACTGAGATCAGCAGAGAATTACAAACTTCTACCTTCTCCCTCTGATAAGAAACAGGTCAATATCAGTATCAGTGTATCCTCAGACAGAGACACTGTTGACACAAAGAAAGCTGGCAGAGCAGGCAAGGAAATTACCTTGAACCATACAACAGAAATGAGGAGAAAAAAGAAAAATCAAGGGGTTTTTTGCTTTTATAATTTCCACTCATGTTTCATTTTGAACCGAAGGACTGAGAATAAAGATGAAGAAGATCAATGGATTATGCCATCGCTGGCAACTGAAACAGCAGCAGAAAAACCAAGACACATTCCTGACCGCTAACAAGAAACTATGACAACTCAAGGAAAAGATGGATGTCACTCAGAGGTAGACTCCAGCAAGTTCTAGCTTGAGGTTTGTGGGTTTTTTAAATCCCCATACTACTTTTCAAATTTACAAAAAATTGCAGCAATAACATGAAGGTCAATATTGAGAGGATATACAGAGCCTACATCAGCCATTACATAGCTGTTGTCTTAACTACCGCAACTTAAAAGGAAGTAGTTCCTTCACGAGGAAGCCCATCAGATGTTTTCTATGCTTCTCTGCAGCACTGCAGGGAAAACACACAGATGGCAGTCCAGTGAAGAAGCTTCTCTATGAAAATGATCCTGAAACCAGCATCACCTAGCTAACTATTAGGAGCATGCTGAGGTACAGCTTTATAAACAGCACAGAGGTAGGATCTTCTGAATTACAATGCCATGAGTGACTTGCTCTAAAAAAGGGAATGAGTCCACTGGAGTAAGATGTGTGTTGTGATTTAACTTACATGGTTAAGGAGAGATAGTTACTCCTTTATTATAAATCGTAATTATCAAGGCAAATCTAATGAAAGGTATATTTTTTTTAATTACTTTTGGTGATTAAAATCCAGCTGTCTTGTAGAAGATAGTTTTCCATAGTAAAATGACATTGAAACTTTCAGTAATATATGATTATACCATTTTGAGTGTAGTTCAGATAACGCTATTGTGGATGAAACCCCTGTTTTCATAGTGTTCATGGCATTCAGAATAAGAGGATTATGCAGGTATCTGACCAGACAATACAACCTTGGCTGTACTTTCATAAAATACCTAAAGTAAATTGATCTATGTATAACATTTAGAAGGAAATTTTAGAGATTCCTGAGTTGTGAATCTAAAAACACAAAGTAAATCAGATAGCCTCTCTGTGTATAGAACAATTGTTTCAGCTTTATGGCACTGTCAGAAGTGAATCATGTTTCACTGTCTTCTTTCACTGAGGATGACTGCCCAGGGAGGTATAAGACAGACTGTTCTGTAGGTGTAAATGGAGGAAGCAATGAACCCAGGCTTAGTGAGAACTTTACTGTATCAGCCAGGAAGGAGTACAGTTATATGATATATAAAGTTATATGTGGAACAGGTTCTTGCTGTTATTAGTCTGATGTAACCATGTATTTTGTGTGGAAATGAGACTAAGAGAATTTTGTATTGAAACTGAAGCAGCATCTCCCAGGGCCTTTACCTCCTTGGGAGGGAATTTGGTGGCTGGGGTGGGCACTAAAGTGGCCCGTAACTCCACACAACACGGTTTCTCCTGTTTTGACTAAACTCTCTAAGCACCTGTACTAAATAGAAATTGTCCAGAATTTTTTTTAAATTTTGCCACCTAGGATATGTAAAGCTACTTAGTTATAATCATGCCTTAATTTTCATTGGTTTTATCTGTACTGAAACACCCTTAAGTGCGATGCTGAGCATGCCTCATACAAAATAGCTACCTAAGGGTACCCTTTGGTGCTACACTTCCAGAGACACAGGACAGCATGCAGCCTAGAAATTGGGAACTAAGTGGCTTAAGGACCACTTTGGGGCCTTTTTGATGCTGCTAAGGGGCCACAAAGAACCACTGAACTAACCGATTGGGGTGGAAGCCTAGATTTGAGCCAGGATGTCATCACCAGAATCAATACGGCCCAGAAATCTCAACAGGGCTCCATGCTGCCCCCTGCTCTGGGGAAGATGTCCTCAAAAGCTTCCATGTCATTCCTCCTACCAGATACAAGCATGCTAGAGATCAGAAGATCACCTTACATTGGTACGCGATACCATAACCCAGCCATTAGTTCACTATCTTCAAAGACCACACTGTATTCTCACCCCAACTGGAAATAACTTGGTGCAAACAAGTATTTGTCGACTTTGCTGCCTGTGCAGCTGACACCGTGCTTATGACTTGGAGGTCCGCTTTACATATTGTTTCAAACGATGAACACATCCACTTCACCCCTAGAGTAGCAGAACTCCCTCAAGAAAAACAGTACAACAGAAAAGACAGTCAAGTGGGTGAGAAATGGATGCTTACTAAGTTTTCTTCATGCATAATGAAAAGGCTTCACCTTATTTTAGATTCCTGGAAATTTGAATTAATGAGTTGTCTGAAGCTTTTTTAGCTCCTTTATTGTCTACAAGGATAAGACACATTCTGTACCAGCAGAGTTCATGTCTCATCCCTAAGAATTACAAAAAAATAAATCTGTGATCAATCTACAGAATACAGATTGTCCATTATTAGCTATTTGAATTATTCATGAGATACCATAAGTTGGCACAAATACTCTTGCTTAACCACAACCACATTAAGTCTGACATTACAAGGAGGCTTTAAAATGTCTTTAAGTTTCTCTGCTTTCAGAGTTTAAAATGTAGTTAGGGTTTGCTTCCCAAAAGGATGCTAGATATGATGATGCTGGGCTTTCAGAGCAGAATCCAGCCCACGTCCATGGAGAGGGGGAGGAGTGACAGAATGGGGCACACAAATTAGCACTCACCCTGAAATTAGGTAGTTAGGCAACTGAAAGGGAGGAGAGGACACAGCAGGAACTGCTGTTGGTTCCCAGTGGCTCAGTCGTTATTGCCCTTAGCACAGCCAGAGTGAGATGGCTTCACAGTGCGCAGCCCGGCAGAGCGCCCTGACCTTGGCTTACAGACAGTTCTGGAATCGAGGTGAGGATTTTCCATTCCTACTTGTAAAGTGTTAACATGTTGTGGAAAACAGCTATGTATCCTTGAGACACAGAAAAAGGACAATAGGCTAGAGAAGCCAATGCACTCATATAGGAGGACAGGCACATGGATTCCAGAGACTATTCAGATTCGCTTTTTTGTTCTTCTTTCCAAACATATCAAAAATTCCATCCAAAGCTGGACTATTTACTATAAAAAAAATATAAGCAGTCCTGGAAGCAGAGGTGAGTAACTTTACTTTGATGATTAGTCCTAAGGAAGCGAGGAAGATGCAAGGGCATACTTATGTGCCTAGACACCTGGGCATAAGAGGAGTAATACTCTACAGTCTCTAGTTTGTTTCTTTTCAGCAGGAAGGGTTAATATATTTTCTTCATCCTTTTTTTTGTTTTAAGGCAAACTTCATTATAAAAGACAACCCAGCTGTTCGTGAAATAACTCCATCACGTTTTTCTCATTTGAATGGATATCATGCACCAATATAACAAAAATAAAATCAGTATGGCAAATCTGAATGCAACTAATAAATGAAAAGATCTGGAAGAGTTCAAAAGCTTGAAAATTACTTGCAGATGTGGCCAGGTACTTCACAGTAATGGACACTTGTATCTGTAGATACATCAAAACAAAGAGTGGGAAGTGAAACAGTCAGTGCTAAAATGTATTTAAAGGGGAGGAAGATGTTTACGCACAGTTTGTGTAATTTCTAATGAGACATCCAAAACCAGAGTATATACTAGACAAATGAATAGCAGTACTTCTTTTCTTTTATGGTAATGCAAACTTCATTTAGAAATGGCTTCAGATTGTGCTTAAGAATACAAGTATACTCTGTGCTTTTTTTTTTCAGCCATGGATAAAATAATACTCTTTATTTTTATGTTCAAAATAAAGACTCTGATTATCACTTATACCAAAAGCATTTTAAACAGTAATGGTAGAAAAATGGGCTTCAAATTACATTTATGCTAATTTTAAGCCTTCGTTACACTGGCTGAGTGGTGCAACATGGATTTTGAATAAATGAGAATGAAGGTCAAAGTCTATTTAAAAAAAATAAAAAACAAGAGGTAGTTCATTTTTTCAATTGAATCTGAAATTACTGTGATGAAATACCTAATCCATGGTACTCCACAGCAACCAATGGAGACTTACAAAAAACACTCAGACAATAGATCTGTCAAGATGCAGACAAGTGGCTCAGAACAGGTCAGTGTTAGCTGATTTGTTTTCCCCATTAGCGATGATCTGAGCTTGATCTTCTTCCTCATGCAGATACAGGTTAGTACCTTCTTCCTAGGGAACTGAGGCATGTATTTGGGAGAATCTCCAGTGGATCCTAACTACTTAGTTAAAAGTGTTCATTTTTCACTATCCTAAGGTGATGGGTAAAAAGAGATAAAATGTACTAGACAACTCCAAACTCATCTTGACTTATTTCAGTAGTCTAGACAAATCCACAGGATATCTACAGGGGACTCCACTTTGTAACAGCTCATGTATATTCATGTACGTAAGTAATGCATATGTCAAAAAACAATCCTAGCTTCACACAGAAAATGAAAAGCTCTGTGCTGATCATTATCAGCCAGAAGTGAGATCCTGAGGTCATGATAAATCATGAAAACAGCTCAATGCTCAGCAACAGGCAGAAAAGGCAATCCAATATTTGGAATTATTAGCAAGGGAATAGATGAACACATTGCTATGCCACTGTGCCAATTTGTGGTTGCTGCACCTTGAATACTGCATGCTGTTTTCATCCCTTCATCTGAGAAAGGAAATGGTAGAGCTGGAAAAGGTTCAGAGAAGGGCAAAAGGGATATTGAAGCTATGGAATGCCTTCTATAGAAGGAATAAATGTCTAAGCTAGACCTCTTCAGCCAGGAATAGAAATTACTTTGGGCAATGTGAAAAGGGACTTCCCAAATCATAAATGTCATGAAAAGACTGGACAGGGATTGGTGTCTACTGTCTGTTCCTGTGCAAGAACTAGCAGGAATCAAACAAAGCTAGTAGGAACCAGGTTCAAAACAAAAGGAAGTGGTTTGTCACACAGTATATAGTAGGTTTGTGGAAATCCTTGCCAAAGCATATTGTGGGATGTGCAAAGTTTACAAGAAATCAAGGGGCAATCGGGCAAGCTCATAGAAAAGCTTCCACTGAAGGTTATTAGGTATAATAAACAACATCTTGCCCAGAAGTCGCTGAGGTGCAGATACTGGATGCTGGCAGAGTATTAGAAAGAGGTGTCAAGTACAAGCTTGTCCTGATCTTACTCCTCCTTAGGTAATTGTTTACAGTCATTGATGGACTGAGGATACTGAAGGACATGGACCTTTGATATGACCTAGTATAGTTCTTCTTGTACACAAAATACATACTCAAGGAGGATTATACTACACATTGCATGCACATGCTTTCACTCCCTCAGATCTGGGCAGAAACAGGACCGTTGAACGTAAAAAAAAGAGAAAGTACAAGGCAACATTTAAAGAGTGAGTCATTTGTCAAGTACCGTACATTCAGACATATCCTATATAATGAAATAGTGAATGTTTTCATGCTTTTCCCTGAAGCTAAGTTTTGGTTTACTTTGGTTTATCCCTTTGTATACATTTAATATCCAGCAGCACTTACATTTAATATCTAGCACCATTTGAGAGACCATTTTCTGATGAGATGTAACTAATCCTGTACAGCTACAATACAGAGAGCAGCAATTATTTATTTTCAAGACATCAGTTAGGCTTTTGCCTTTGGCTAAAGATGTGAAACCTATAGCACATAAGAAGTACTCCAGATGAGAAGTTATGCAAGAAAGAGAAAAAATTAATTTAAGAATGTAATGTTCTAAAAAGAAGAAATAGGCATATTTTGCGCTAAATTTGACCTATTTAACGATTGCTGCCTGGTTGGAAATAAATTCCCCAAACTAAGTACCTACTAAAGAGATATGAAGGCAAGAAATATTGACCACTCTGTTGCCAGGAAACAGTAAAATAAAACCTGAAGCAAACAGACACCCTTTAAGTTATAGCTACAATATGTGGACTTCCATTTCTGAAAATCTTTGCAGTCAGAGAAGGAAGCATACGTTAAACCATACTCTCAGAGCTGTGTGGACGTTGTTGGCTGCATCACTTATGTTGAGGCTTGAGGAAGGAAGGAACTACAAAATTGGCTGAAGTTTTGGCTCCATTGGAAGCACAGGAACAAGTCAATGGCAAAAGAAATGTGACAGTGTGAGGAATGCCATTTGGAAGTTTCTAAGGAGTCATTTCAAGCAATGGGAAAAAAAACTACGAAGAGTTACATATAAAAAAATACTGTCTATGTCAGGTAGGCAGGGCACTGCCTATCATTACAGAAAAGTAATTGTGCTTTGTGGTGTGGATAGGTCTATAAAGAAAACTAAAACTGTGACTGTAAAATGTATTAGTACACTTGCAGTATCTTGCATGGGCAGCAATGGAGTCCCTGTTAGTTTGTGCTCAAGTTGTCTTTGTCCTATCATTACCTGTGCAAGCACAGCTGCTAAGCCTCATTGTGAACCACCTCGAGCACAGGAGGACTCTGAGCAGGGAAAAACCACAGCACTCAACAGTCTGGGGGGCTGACCTATACTCAAAGGCGTTCTGCTATCACAATGTTTTACCCAGCAGCTGCTGTCCACAGCCATTTCTCCCTTTTCACACAGTCAGGCTGCTACTTCTCCTCCCACTTATGTGATATGAGGTACTGGCGTCCTCTTCTTCACTACAAAACCCCAAGACCATAAGCAAATGACTTCCAAGAGCAGGGAAGTCATTCCCTGCTAGGAAATCCCTATTTTATATGTGTCCTGTTCTTACCTTGTTCTCAAAATATCTGATAATGGCCACTCTGAGAAACAACACACTTGGTTTAGATGCATCTGTGATCTGGCATTTCCTACAATGATCATACATTGGGTCAGAAATAATTTGACGGTTGTGCACAGACTACAACATTCCCCTCTGTATTGCTCTAGAGACATCATTTCAGAGTTACGGCAAACGGTTGAACAAAGATTGCCAAAGCATCCTGAGAGGTTAGTTTTCAAAAGAAAGTACTCAAAAGACATCATATACACAAGATGATTACAAAGGTTGAGGAAGACCAAGAATTTTATATAGGTACCTGAGAAATGCTATCAGGAAGAGCCAGACCTCTACTGAAAAATACAGTTTGTTCTCCACAAATTTATCATTCGTCTATGCTCACATTTACACATATCTATCACTGTCAGGTCTTGAAAGAAACTCGTTTACTTAGTCTTATCAGAAAACTGAAAAATTATATACAGTAGCATGCAAAAAGACATGGCATCCATGATGCCATGATAGAATTCTTCAATTATTCAAATAGTATTTTTCATTCCAGCATCTTAAGATTTCAGTGAAATGTTAAAATCAACTATCGTACTAAAAATGAATACACATCAAAACCCCAGAATCTATAAACAATTTTTTACCTGTTAAGCAAAACAGAGAAGTAGACTTTATCTGCATAGAGAAGGCTGTTTTCCCTTGCAGAAGAGTTCACTAAAAACACATCAAAACAAATTCAGAGATTTCTGGCCCTTTTGAACTTACTTTAAATCACCCTAGAGTACATTAGGAGGCCTCTCTGAAACATCAGTGAATTAATGGCCATCATATTATAGTAGCTATCACAAGTCAGTCTAATTGTAATCCTGAATAAAATATAAAAAACTTGTGTTTTTTCCCCAGAATTTTATTAGAATATCACAGAATGCTTTTTAGAATGTATTCAGTCACAGCCATAAACACAGAAAGATGCCTGAAATGAGAGATGTCTTCCTTCACTTAATTTTAACATAGTTTCTGTCTATTATTCCCTACCCTTTGCATAGAGGATTTACTTCTAAAACGTGAGGCAAGTTGGTAGAACAGACATCTCATTAAGCTCAGTGGCGACTACCAGTTAAGAATCATACTAATGTATTACTCCTGACAGAAACGTGTTACTTAGACCTCAGCTTTTTTTACAGACACATTAGTCACTGAGAAATGCCTATGGCACTTCATGGAGATGGAGGAGAAATAAGCATTTAGAGAGGTATCAAGCTTAAAGATAACGTAAACGTCAATCCAAGAGATAAAATATTGTTTGCCCTGATTAATAAATCACCTTCAAAAGAATCCTATTAAAGGTCTAATTTGAATCAATCTCTGAGACATTCTACCCCATCTATCAGAGAATCCAGAGCTCATTCAGACCCTTGGGGTCATTCTTGCAGGACTCAGACTTTGCCTCCCTGCCACCGTCTGTCTCATCCCTCCATTACTAGGTGATCGCATGTTCTCGAGCACTACAGCGTGATGCTCCTCAGTGGGGACGGTTTGGCTGCGTGGTGTGCCGCTCCTGCTGAACCAAACCGCAGCACAGCAACTCCAGCGCACGGGCTGCCTTTACGCCATGCTCTTCACCTAACCCAGGACATCCAGGCCTCGTGCTGCTGATAGGCTCTTAGGTGCAGCAAGAGACTCTCTGGCATGTTTGTCCTGCACTCAAATTACCCTAGAGTGTTATAACTGCGGCACCGTGACTTGCACAACCTCCCACTGCTGACAAGTCTATACTGCCTGCTTAAGCAGTCTGGATAGCTTCTCCGTACAGGGATGCTGATGGATGCTGCAAGGATGGATGGATAAAGAGAAACAGTTAACCCATCCTACTGGTATTCACCTATCCTACTGGTATTCATCACTGGAGCACCCACCAGAAGTAAGATTACTAACCCAACCTGATGTCTGCCAATGACAGCTGATTGAACTATAATGCTTAAAATCACTGATCTGATCATATTTTATGAATAAACTTTTATGTGTCTACCTCATCCGTGAACCCCCCCAAGATCTGTGATTCAGCCCTTAATCTGTAAGCCTACCATCTTTACGTTAACACTTCACAAAGCTTCTGCACTTCTGGTGCTAAGTCAAACTCTTGCTTTGAAGACCAGACCATCTTCCTGCTGTTTCCTCAGGGGTTTCAAACTATCATCCAAAACTGAAGTACGGCTAGATTAAGGTCATGACCTGCATTCAAATAATGTCTTCTGCACTCTTCTCCTTCCTTAATTTCCTCTTAAATCCTGCACTGATTCTACAGCTTCCACCGAACTGAACAATTTTATTTTTCTTATTCTCAAAGCTCTCCAGAAATTCTCTCTAGATGGTTGGGGGGAGTGAGGGGACTGCATTTCCAATATATTTTCTGGACTCAGCTCCTGCCATATTTTCACCAAGGATACAGGCTCTGTTGGTATCACAGAGACTGAGAGCAAGGAAAGATAATACGGGGCTAGAAAGAATACCTGGGGAAAAAAAAAATCTCCATTCCCAGTCTCCTCTGCTATCCAACTGAAATTTAAGTAAACAAGACTTCTTTACAGTATTTTTAACTCAACAGTTTTTCTGTTGCACTGCCATGTATCCATCTAGTTCTTCTCCCCCCATTTTCCCTTAGCGTTCACTTCTAAAAACAAGTTTCCATTCATCTGTACTTTCACCTGTTGTACCTCTCACTAAAATGCCCTGCTTATGCTTTCATTTAATTCCTTTTACCATCCCACAAGTTCATCCTATAACGAGCACAGTAAACACACATGGAGATCCACCATACAGGAGCATGTCCTTTTTTTGGTATTTTGACAGTAAGAATCAGCATGGCTGGTAGTTTAGTGGACTAATTTGAAGGAAGAGGAAATGGGTAGATTTGGAAATAAAGCACTGAAGGCAGAAAGTGTTTCAGGTAAGGACAATGTTATGGCAAATACCATCAAGGTCTCATTAAGGTTACTTCCTCTCAAGCTTCTCCCAAAAGCCCTTTTTTCCAGAGTCATTTAGAAAAAAGGATTATTTCTTCTATCTGCAACATTTCAACATTCAAAACAATCATTTGCTGCCATATTCTTCCTCCCCAACTGATGTTTGCTCTCTTCAGTCTTTCCAGCAGAGGTCACAATGATGTCCACAACAATTTAAATGATGCTTCTTTTATGCTCCGTTGGAAAAATCAGGTTATAAACACTTTATACAACCCAAAGGCAAACGGTCAACACTGAGATAGGACAAAGTTTGGGGCTTTTGTGTGTGGATTTAAAACAATTTTTTTAAACTTGTACTTCCAAATTGTGGATGCTAATTTGAGAAAAACACCAAAAAGCAAAACGTCACCCACCATTCGGTCAGATTGCATGTCAAGAGCTACAGAACTGAAGCTAAGCAGAATTAAATGGGAAGTTCTGCATTTATTTTAAAGTTGGTTTGTATAAAGTATTTGTCTTGCTGATCTTGTGACAAAATACACCATCTGAAGGGAAAAAAAATATATATCTTAATTTCTTCTTACATCTATCCAAGTACTCAGAATAAAATGGATTCCTTGCAAATATCTCTAATGGCATTTAAAGATGACAGGCTGGTCAGTCACATGACTCATTCTTGTATAGGCTCCTATCCAAAGCTTTTTATGCAAATAATTTAGCAAACATCTCAGAAATGTTTAAGGTATGTTTTAAAAGTTAAAGCTGGCAAGTTGCTGTCTTGCGCGGATAGAATGGTTTGCTAATGAAAAGCGACTTGAAGCTGCTAGCATCCAAAGCCCTACCTGGACCTAAAGAATTGGGCCTCTAATTCCATAAGGCATCTTTAGTGCCCTAGTTTCTGAACTCCTGTGATAAAACTGGATTCTCTAATTCTGCTTTGAAACTATGTTTCTAGCCTGACTAAATGCATGGCAGGGTTTGGTCTGAGCTAGGGATGCACAGCTGTACAGCGAGTGAAACAAGCTCCAAGGTGTATACATGACCTCTTCTCATCCTAGCTCAGACAGACGTACTCTTGCAGTCCAGAAAAAAGAGAGTGGTGGCAGAGAGCATCTCATGTCTCTGCCTCCCTTCCAAGGTTCTGCTGGCAAAGGCTGAGCCACACGGAAATTGTACAGTCTCCTTGTCGTTACCTCTTGCAGTTTAATGGGGTTTGTGAGCCATCGACTGGAGTTCAGGGGGAAGTTTTACAGAAGAAAAGGAAAAAGAAAGATGTGTTGACAATGATGGACAGAATGCATACCTGCTCTGTTATGTGTAGATGCTGCAAGGCAAGCAGGAGTAACAAAAATGAAGAACATGCTTTAACTTCTAAAATGAACACGCATGGCTGTACTTATCTGAGCCACATACTCATTTTTCAGTGTAGGACTACGCTGAAAGCCTTGGGTTTTTCCAAGCATGAATATGGCAGTAATTCAAGCTCCTGAGCTGAAAAAAAAACACAGATGATTTTAAGGAGCTGACAGAAACTTATCTGACGAACAAATGCAAAGTATAAACACATGGATTTCCAAGCTTTATTCTGTTCTTAGCTAGAGATGAGATGAAGACCAAGGGCCAAATCCTAGTTCCGCTCAAGTCAGTTGGAGTTTTGCCATTGACTGTAGCTGAGCTGCTTTTCCCCCTGAAGTCAGAATTCATCATCCTCTTTGCAGGAAGAAGGCTGTCATACTTGCCTGATATTTACACTAAATGGAAGTTTCACTGGAGGGTGAGATGAGATGCACAATATACATCTCTTAAAAATATTTTGTTGGAGAATCTTGTAAACAGGGATGTTTATGAAAGCAAGCACAAGAGAAGAGTTAGACCCAGTGTGGGTGGGGTGCTGCGTAAACAGAGGTTACACACTGGAACCATAACCCCAAGCTCCTTCACTGTGCTGTCTGTGATGGTCAAAAAGTGGATCTGAAGTCTGGTTTTGTTCTTGGAGCTTTCCAGAGGATGGCTGCAAGCAGAGCATAAATGTATTGCAGTCTGTACTGCCTTTGCAACATGCACAGATGTTTAGGCAATGCTAATATGAGAGCACCAAACTCACTTCAGTTGTGATTTACTCAGACTGAATCCCAGGCAAGAAAACGAGACTATTGAGAGTAAGCCAGTGTGTCTGCACTCATATTATCACTCACACATTTTTTTTTAAAATGGTGGTTATAATTTCCTCATAAAACATCAAAATACCTGTAATCTAGAAAAATATTCTTAATACTTTCTTTGTCTAAAGAGGTCATAAAAGCTTCAGGCATGTTCTGATTAATGCAACATATTTGCAGATATGCTCATGAGAATATTCCTTAATCTCTTCTGATAAACTAGAGCTTCCACCTCATTCATTTTCAAATTCCTCATTGTATTAGCCTGCATTTTTCAAAGAGGATTTTGTTTCTCCACTCCTATCCACTTGTCTCTCCTCATAATAATTCATAGCTCTATCACCTATAAGCTCCACAGACACAGTATTTACTTTAATATCTTGCTGAACAAGAAGAAAGTTTCACCTCTCAAAAAAAGTCCTCAATTTCTGTATTATCTTTGAATTTCTTTTGTGACAAGAAAACCTAAGAAATTTGTCTGCAAAGTGAAGTGAGTAAGTTGCATATATCCCTGAAAAAGTAATTATTCACCATATGGTAAGTTAAGAAGTGCATCAATTTTTTCTTTAAATACAAAAACATATGCCATTGTGAATTCAGTTACTTTTTTCAGTGACAGACTCAGACTTCAGAAATGGAAAATTGTTCCGAGTATTACTCAACTATTACACTTCTAGAATAATTACTACTTTCACAATTATAAGGCAGGAAGAAACCTCAGTTTAAAAAGTTTTCTGAAGAATTACATCTTCAAGTCTGCAGATATGACCGTTCACACATATTTCTTGACTTCTACACAATGGCTTATTACTTTTCTATTCCTGACAGGGTCATATGGAGTATCAGAAAGATTTCTGAATTCCAGCTGTGGTCTTAAACAAACAAGTTGCATTTAAAATCATCTCTAACCACAAAATCACTTCCTATGACTTGTATCAAACCTAGTCAGATTTAGCAAACCTCTAGTTTGACTGTGCAAAAGACAACAAAGCAATATAGAAAGTTCTAAAATTGCCTGCCAATTAAAAATCTAAATGATCAACATTTGGTTCATATGCAAGATATCAATATTATTATGAACGTACTAGATTACTTAAAGCTGCAAACTAGCTTTACACATGAAGCTATGTAAATAAGAAAGCATGTTTTTCTGTATTTTTGGTTCTTCTGTCTATTTTTAAAGAAAGCATGTAATTATGGATAAAAAAAATAAAAATAGCACAACACTCAGCAGAGGAATGTAAGCAAGTTGCAAGGCGTGCCACATGAGGAATGCTGAGACGTGGCTTTTTTCTTTTTCATTGCTTTCATGCTGCTATAGTCGGGCCCACACTTCTCTAGCAGCACCTGCTTAGCTTTCCATCAAATCTGATGGTCAGGACTCTGTAATAACCAGCCCTGCATGTGCCTTTTAAACAAATTCTCCACTTAGTTTACCTGCTCAAAACTCCATTTTACTACAATAATTCTGCAGCAACAGCTTTGTCTGTACCATATAAACAGAAGTATATAAAGCAGAAGGGTGCTGCTGGAAGCCTGCAGTATCAGCTCCTCCCAGAGCTCACTGTTGTAGTAGCACCTTGGGACAGAGGTATGAATCTGCATCCAGTGCTGTATAAATGCCCTGAGCCACCTTCTTCTGAATACAAGCATGTAGGCTCTACAGAGCTGCTCAGCTTTCTATCCTGCCTGAGTGGGTGGTGAGAAAATCTAGCACCCCTTCAATATGTATAATGATACTGTTGTACTTGCTTCCTAGAGCATATGCAATGGTGGCTGCAGTTTATTCCTGTTCTGGAGCAACGGACAGATGTAGCAAACAACTGTGTGGTAGATGCAGACAGAACCCTGCTCAGATTGCTATAGGAAAACTGCAACATTTTTGTAGATGGCTGCCATTTGTTTGCATCATATTTATGTTGCCTTCATCAGTTCTCTGAGTTTCTCCTAGTTAGCTGATAGTCTTCCTCTTGTCAAGTCTAATATGGTTCTCTCCCATTTCGAGACTGGCTACAGACAGAAACATCTATATAGCTGGGTATAGCAGGGGTATTCCTAGCAACATTTGAATCTCTCATGTGCCTGACTGATGTG
This sequence comes from Haliaeetus albicilla, assembly GCF_947461875.1. NCBI lineage: Eukaryota > Metazoa > Chordata > Aves > Accipitriformes > Accipitridae > Haliaeetus > Haliaeetus albicilla. Next base: position 32,562,201 of record NC_091495.1, read on the forward strand.
TCATCTCACATGCCACACACTGGGTCCAGAATATCAAGACTGTTTCTCCCTCCTCTGTGGCATGGTCTAGGGGAAATTTATCTAACAAATTTTCAGCAACTGCAGGACCTAAAACATGAGGTGTCCTCCACCTCTTGTGTTGCATTCTCCTGGCACATTTTTTGGGGTCCTTTTCAATAGGTCTGAAGTTTATTGGAGGGTAATTACAGGATCAAAAGTATTTTATGGCCAGTGATGAGTGAAAGCATGTGGAGAAGGTGTAAGATGCACTGTTTTGACCTAACCAGCTACTGCCTGGCTACCTGAGGCTGCAATGACCTGGATTCAGGGACCCTGATGACTCCACCTACACATACTGGCTCCCATCCAGGCTGTACAGGCAACTTGAATTCTGGCATTTGCAAATTACTCCACTTTTCTATCTTAGTGATTTCAATGTAAATGAGCATTTCTTTGTATTTTGCTACTTCCAAAGTGAAAGGCAAAGTGAGAAAAAAATTAATGTCACAGCATCCTACTGAAACCTTACTCATCAAGCCAGGTGAAATCTTTCTGGATGCACTATCTTTCTGTTACTTGAACTAGTGGAAGAACTGACACCAGATACGTGATTAGCACAGGCTAATTAGCATGAGGCACACACAGGTTTTCATTGTTATTTGCTAACTTTGAGGAGTGTTGAGATTCATAAATTCTGTACCACATTTCCAGCTCTAAAAGGGAGAATATTTTACCAGAACCAGACTTTTCTGCTGTTTTTTTTTCTGAGGACTGCCTTAATGTCTGACTTTCCATCGTCTGGGCCATTCATAATTGTCTCCAGATCCCAGATTCATTCTTGACTGTGTTATCTCAGTCACAGTTCTGCTAGCTCATTTTCTGAATCCTAGTCTTTCCTTTTCCTCCTAAAAGCAATAAGAAGAATTATTAGAAAGTAAGTTCCTACGTCTATCTCCTATCAAAATCGACAGAATTAGTATGAATCTGGGCTGATCATCTGAGTTTCTATAACAGTTTTTGATAAGAAAAAGTGTTAAGAACAAATGCAAAACATTTCAGACAACCTTTTCCAAAACTGATGTAGATCATGCCAGTTACTCAGAGAGTGAACACAGTCTGTATCACTGATTGATCCATCCTAAGAAATCCAGCAGCAGTTACAAGAAAGACCAGGAGATCAGTTTGACCCAGCTAAATACAAATCTGTTATTTGTCAGAATCCATATGGACAGCTGTCCTTGGGTTGTTCCAATTGCATTGCTAAGAATTTTTCTTTAGAAAAGTTTACAATGCATCACACAGATTCAATGTTCCTGAGCCACTTTTTTTTCCAATAGACTTGGTTACTAAATGCTTCTATTAGCCAAATATTGCTATTGCTATTAATCTTAATCTTACTTTTGCTATGTCTAAAGAGGAATAAAGCATTGTATTAGGCACTTTGTACACAGTGAATGGAAGTAGTGTTTTTGCCCACAGGTGATGCCTCCAATACCCATTACTGATGAAAACACATTTGGTTGTTTGCATTAGGCAACTCCTCCCATCACCTACTGAAAATAATTAGGATCATCTATTGAAAAGCTGATCCTACTGAAGCATCTGGTTGCATCCCTTTTCCAGTTCTGTATATTCAGGAGCAGCACAACAATGCATTCTACAGAGGTACGGCCTATATACCAACAAATTGTTCCTTTAAAGGCTGCAAAATATTTTGTGGTTCCCAATGTTTTCTCCTTGAAGAAGAAGAGGAAAAAAGAAAGATGCTTCAAAGTGCTGGGATTATGAATTCTCAGCTCACAAATCTACTTCTCCCACCTCAAATGGTATCGAAACTGTTTCTAAAAAACACACTTTAACAAGACTTAGATTTATAGCCCTTTGTGAGCATAGCAGGCAAATTGCAACACAACAATTTGTTTTTAAGCAAAATTATTCAGTATCATCCTTGAACTTGGCATTATGCCACTACCTGAAGATCAGGATTACTTATTTTTGTTGTTTGGTCACATGCAGTTTCCTATGTATTTTTCCATTATCTACCCCACCTCAGCTTTTCCTTTCCCAAGAGTGTAGTCAATTCAGATTATAAACAGTAACAATTTAAGATGACAGAGTTCACTTTGGATAAAAGAATTAGCTGTTGCAAACTGTTGCTAATTTCTGCTTTGGAATATGTTCTGCAAGCTTTCATGGAGGCTTTAAGCTTAAATCTCTTCTATAAGCTCTGTAAAGCTTTAATTGGCTTTTTGACCGTGAAATCCCCACCAGTTTTTTTCTTCCAGCTTGCTGGATTTGCTGGCTTTTAAGTCTAATTCAAGCGGCATTTTGTATGATTGCTGCTTTTATGTATATGGGGCTAGTCCACAGTTACCTTTGCATTCAAATATACAAATCAGTACAGCTTTTCTGTACCAACCAAAGAATTGCTAAAACTTCCTTGTATTAGTTCTTGCAAGGTGGCTACCTCTGCAAAGCACCCCCGATCCCCTCTGGACAAATGGCCGTTGCTCAGTTTTTCCCACAGCAAAACTCAGGTTTGCAGGAATCATCAAGCCACACTGGCTGGAGACAAATTGGATGGCAGTCCCGCTCGAATTACCTTGCTAATAGCACTGCCTGACCAATTTCGTTGAATCAGAATGCTTTAAGCCACCAAGACTGTGCGTATTCCCCGTTGTAGACAGCTTCAATATTACTGCCATTATTAATACTAAATGTGAAAAGCAAAGGCACAGCAAGAGGGGGCTAACCTGAATATCTATCTATCTTCGGAATGCTAGAAAAATGTTTTTACTTCATCTCACAGTCCCTCCTGATGGCTCATCTCCTGGGAAGAGACCCTCGCACCTCTTGGTGGAAAGACAGCAGACACCGCACCACAACTCACACGGGAGAGGAGCACCTCACACCGCTCCTTGTGCCCTTGCAGCTGCATGGCTTTGCCCAGCCTTCCTCTTCCTCACACATCCACAGACAGAACCACTCTGGCCTGGCGGGCAGCGACAGGTCCCGGGCAACATCTGGTCTCCGACAGGTAACGGATTACCGTGACCTGTGTCACCCGCTTTCTCTCAGAGCCAAGGGAAAGGGGCTGCACTGGGAGACAGTGCAGCTTCTGCTCTGTGCACGTCTGCTTATTCACCTTGAATTCCCCGTGAGCCTTCTGGCAACATTATTAAAATTACCAGGGAAACTGCTCTGACTGAAAATTAGCAGCAGCACCCCAGGTATGTCTGCACTAGTGTGGATGTGAACTGATTATCTCTGCTCCTGGAATACTTCCACTGTTGGGAAAAGTACAATTAATTACATCTGCTATTCAACATACAAGATCACCTATTAAAAACCACCTATGAATAATCTCATTAACCAACACAGGTTTTGCTTATCCCTGAATCACCTTCCTGAGAGCAGATGCCAGACACTTTATAAAAGAGTTTATGAGCCTACAGATTGAAGTCTAAAGGGAAAATCCTGCTGACCAGTCATAAAAGGTAACACGCCGCAGCTGCTGAGCAGGATGTCCTTAAAATATTTGCCAGCCCTTGATGCTGAAGGACAACAGGGCCTCCGACAGGTCCCGTACTTTCAAATCAAAGCTGCAGCAGACAGGTACTGCTTTTGCAATGCAGTTTGTTTAAGCAAATCAAAGGAGCTGGCAATGCTGCATCGGACAGCAACAGAACAGTAAAACAAAGATAAGAAAGAATACAGCAAGTGGGGAACGGGTGGCCAAGGAAAAAAATGGCCAGCAGGGAACTGAACAGCAAACAAAGCAAAGGCAGTGGAAGAGGGAAATGATTGAAAAAAAACACAGAGCGGTGATTGCACCTAGTCAGCTCCAATTTTTTGAAATTACTTCACTTTTAAAAAATAATTTATCTAACTTTTTTCAAAGCCTTAAATTATCTGAACAATCATACTGCTCCAATTCTAAATAAACTTCTGTAATGAAAGCAATTGAAAAGGCTGTGTTTCTTAAATGTTGCTATTGCTGAATAATGTTACCTCAATTTACAAAAAAAACCCAACCCCAAATCCTGTGGGCAAAACAGACACTACTGAAATGTTACTCACATAGTTATTCCCAAAGCCTTCCACAAACTGCTTCTGTACTTAAAATTAAGCATGTGTATAATTACTGCAGCATCAGGAGCTAAGTTTTTTATTTTTTAATTTCACAAGATTTAGTTCCATCACAACAAAACAGCACAGCCTTAAGAAAGGAAAGTAATCTTGATTTTCAGCCTTTTAGCAGAGTTATGGTGAACTTCTGAGATACAGACAGAACAGATTCGTTTAAGAGCCTTTGAGAGGCTCCTGAACTCACACTCAGACATGTTGATGAAAATCTCCAAAAGCACTGAAGTGACATGGAAACACAAGCCTCAAAGATACCACCTGTAGATCTTACTAGAGAGCTGTAAAACATCAGCTTCCCTGACATGCAGAAGTGCAGGATACTGCATAGCAATAGTGGCTACAATTGCTGCTCACACCATTTACTTCTCAGCTTTGTCTGTATTCTTTCTGTGATACGGATACTAATGAAGCCCTGGAACTGTATTTTGTAGCTTAGGCAAGCATTTTAAACCAAAAGTTATTAGGAAAAAACCCTCTACACCATCTGAAGCTTTAGAAAGCTCTATACAATCTCAGGCTTTCACAATTAGAAAAGTTAATATACAGATATTACACATTTCAATTTATAAAACACAGAAATAATGAACCTGCCAAGATTCTCTTTTTTAATCACAGTTTTATCCAGGCTGTGAAAGTGTATGGAAGGAATTCACTGGGAAAATATAAAGGCCAATTACGAAGCACAGACTTATGAGAATGACTGCATTGTGGGGCCAGGGACAAGTACCCACTTGAGAAGCTGGGTGTTAAGTACCAGCCAGAATATTAGGAAAATTATACTGCCCCTGTATATTTCTCCTTCTTACCAGCAAAAGAACTCTCCCAAGGAAAAAAACAACAGTATGCTTTTTGTCTTACTCTAACACGAGAAAAGTAAAAATAAACTTAATAGATTTTTAAAAGCAAAGAAGGAAGAGTTGATGGCAGCATCAAATAGCAAGTACGTTAGTCAACCAAAGCCTTTCTGCACACATTACAGACCTACAGACCATCCTGACACAACTACAGCAGATGCACTGGGCATTAAGCAGGCAAAAAACATATTTTCAATACCGAATTTCCCTACATATCGAAAATTTAATTTTCATTTCTTTAGGATGAGAACAATTTTTAAAATGTCCATTATTTTTCATCATTTCAGCACTGAAAACTGTTCCTTGGGATTAAAGCCAGAGCAGAGGAATCTGGCACCACTCCTCTGAATCACTAGGCACCTGTTACAGTTCATTCTCTCCCCTTACCTATGCAGTGGCATAATCTCCCTGGGTGATTATGTACTTCTCTTTTCAGGTTCACTTGGTACCCAATACACAATTTCTACACTAGGGAAGGCAGAAACAGCTTTCCAAACACCAACTTAATTTGTGCCATCTCACCAACCGCTTGATGGGAAGGCTGGCTGCTGTTCAACAAGCCTAAGTACAAGATCCTGAGTGCTGGTGGGAAACCCCAGTAATGCTAATACAGAATAAGTAGTATTTCTGCAGAAATGTGGGCTGCTGTGGATCATAAGGTGAACAGAAGTCATCGAGGCCATGCTGTGTCTGGGATGTATAAAGAGAAGGACAGTGACGAAATAGAGACCTGGACACATACTGGGTACATCTAGCACCAGTATGCTCGGAGTGCTTTCCCCCATGGTGAGGCTATGGCCAGGAGGATGCCCCTAGGCACATGAAGTGACCCACCTGCAGTGTCCTCCAGCAACTAGAGCTCTACAAATGAGGTGTGAGCCGAGGCACAGCAACCAGTATGTGCGTCGCTGCTGGTTAAGGTGCCATATGGTCATGTAGTCTTGCAACTTGAGCGGACTGCAGCAGGTCCGTCTTTGCACGGCAGCGTTTGGGAAAGGAGCTGCATACGTTCAGGTAAGGTCAGAGCTGGAGTAGCTGTCAACAACAATGCAGACCATCTGGACAGAATCCAGAGGAAAACACTGAGAATTATCAGAAGTCTAGCAACAGTGAGCTACAAAGAGAAGTCAAAGGGATGCAAAAAACATGGAGAGGAGACAGAGGTGAAGATGTTAACACTCAACCAAAACATGAAAAGCTGCTGCAAGGGGGAAGGGAATAATGGTCTGCAATCCATGCAAGGAAGGATAAAAAGAAGTGAGCTTCAGTCACAGCCAGATAGATCCAGGTTTGATGTTTGTGATGAACTATTCATCACCCTGACAGGTGGCTATGTGACAACAGTGAGCATGGGTGTAGCCCAGTTAAATGCTTAGAGGCACCAACAGTCCTCAAAGTCCAATGAACTTTCCACAGAGATGACTCCCCTGCCATGCATTCTCCTTAGAAAGGCTGGCTACACAACTAGCAATTTGTGCAATTGCTTCTACGGCCAATTGATCTTTTAGCTAATGATGCCTGCCTTCTGCAAAGGTCAACAAGTCCAGAAGGAGGTGGATGTGTTCATCTGAGCAGAAACCTAGATTAGTAGAGGTGGTCTTCCGTTTCGGAGTACTGCCAGTGACGATGAAGCACCAGTGCTCCCCACTAGTGAAGAGCAGCATCCTCTGTTTGCTTTTTCTTCCCTGGTTGCTGGGCAACCGCAGAATCTTTTACATCTGTAAATGCAGCAAATATCTTATTTTGAGCCATTTTAATATTCAGCCTGGTGAAGAGCTGATTCATCGGCACTTTTCTTCAGATGGGTATAATTAAGCTTTGCACTGTAGTATAAGCCTCTGGAGTTGGTAGTAGGTTGAAATTACAGTAGATGAAAAAACAGTAGGAAAAAGCATTGGCTGAGCATCATCTGAAAGGGGACTGACACATTGCACATTCTTCATCCTCACATGGACAAGGCCTGTATCACAAGGGCACTTCACAGAATGGGATTCCTTAGATATATACATGACATTTTTTTGCATGCTTAAGTTATTCTATTTTTATCTGGAAAACATGTACAAGAGATGAATAAACATAAAAGGTACATGACTGATGTAACAGTCATGACTAAATTTATTGGCAGTGTAGGGCATGCATAATTTCAATCCTGTTTAGGATCGCTCAACATCTGTTGAAAAAAACCAACAGACAAGCCCAATTAATCATCATGTGGATGTATACTTCTACCACTACATGGCACCAATTACACGACCAATTGCAGTGTTACGCACTGTCAGTAATCTCACCTACAATACAGTAAATAATCCAGCTCTTCCATAAATTGTCCTAAAAGTACTAGAAGATGTTTTGTGGCAATCTTGCGGCAGTAGTGTAAGATTTCACTACTTCCAGTCCTTTTTTCCACTGTGCTGCCTGCCCTACCACACAGCAGTAGAGAAGAATGCACACTTATGGCTCACTCACTCCCATGCAAGGCTTTGGTTTTAAGCACCTGAGCTGAAACTGCCGGTGACACTGGGTTTGAGCCAAGAAAGTGCACTGCAGATGGGACTGTGCTGAGGGGCTTTACATACTAACAACTCTTGCCAAGTCTGCCATAGGGTAGGAGGCTATGGGTGACAACATCTAAAACTTCTGCACAAAATACGCCTAAGATATGCCCTAAACCTCTCAAGACTGCTCAGGAAAGTTACAACAGCCACTGGTTTGAAAAGGTGAATGGAAGATAGGGAAGTACTGGGTTGGTTTGTTTAAAAAAAACCTTTAAGCCATCACCACTTCCCTCAGGGGTAGTGGGCACTTAGCTGATCAATTTGTGCTTTAGTGCTTTTGAAAACCCCTTTCCGCACACTCATAGTTCTTGGTGTTGGCTGCTCTGCAAACCATGGGAATTCTACCACTGACATTTATGGGAACAAAACTAGATGAAGGCAAGAAGCTGTAAGAAATGTTATTTTCCCTTTTATTTTTAAGTCTTCCAAGATGATGCAGGACACTAAAGCTTCTTGACAATTTTCCTGTGATGATGTGTAGTATGTGTCAGGCCTTCTTCATACAAGCCCACTTTAATGCATGATTAAAACAGATTCAGTCAATCCACAGAAAAATCAAGAAAAAGCAAATGTTTCAAAACAACTCACATAAGAAAAAAGAGAAAAAAGCTGTTTATTTAAGATTTCAGGTTGCGACCTCATTAACCTATATGAAACAGTAGTACACCAAAACCTTACCAAAGGAAGATTTATGTTGCTGACCTTAGGACAAAGAGAAACAAATGGAGAAGATTCAAGCAAAATATTCCTTTAAATTATTTCCAAATTTAAAAATAGAAAATCTAACTTCCCCAACAAACAGCAAGATAAAAAATAGACACCTGTAATGATTGTACTAAAAAGTGGCAGTTTTATAAATGAACTCAGTTGGTTGATCTAAGAATTTCCACTATTGTATTTCATTCTAACAACAACCACCCAGCACAGATACTCCTTTAAAACAAAGTTGACATTTTAAAACATAACTACCACTTCAGCTTTAAAATTGCATTAAAAACTAAAGCCATTGATTAGAAATACATTTCAGCTAAAAACTGAGCATTTTATTTTAAATATTCTTCTTCAGAAAGGGGAAAGTCTACTAGAAGCAGACATTGCCTCAGAAAAACAAACACAAATATTTTTGTTCACATCCTTAATTTTTCTAAGTGATGATTTCTGATGAAACTCACAAACTTGAATAACTTAGAGTAACTGGACTGTCTAGTAAATATAGCAATATCCTTCCCTTTGTTGTATCAATTTCTAAAGTAAAATATCAATAATGTTATTACAGAATGATGATATAAGGAGACCATGTTGATAGTTGTGAGAAAAAAAAGAAAATTAAGATAGGCATTCAGGCACTCAAGCTCTTTAGATCTCAAATAAAAGCAACAACGTCAAGCTAAATGCAGATTAACTGTTATGATTTACTGGTCTAGGTTAACTGCACGTATATATTGGTTGGTGCCAGTGGAGCAGAGGACAATGTTCACAGATGAGGCTGCTGTAGAAATGAATCCTTCTAAGGGACACAGGAGACAGGGACAATCACTGTCCCTAGAGTCTAGTGTACTAAGAGGCTAGTTGGGGCAGTTTGAGGTGAAGCCCAGTGAAGAGACAAGGATTTGTTTAAGCCCAGTGAAGAGACAAAGATTTATATCCCAGACTTGTCTTCTAAAGGTATTTCAATGTCTCCAGTCCACTCTCCTCCTGTCTTTCACAGGAATCCTTTCTATCATTTTGTAAATGGCAAAGAGGCAGATCTAAAATACAAGCAACATCAAATAACCTGACTCCTCGGAGCTCTTGTCTTCCATGCACCTAGCTGCAGAAAGAGGTGGAAGGAACAGAAAGAAGAGCTCTACCCCTGGAATAGGATCACATTTTTCAGGTCCTCATGACAACACCATGCTTTTCCAAGGCTCTCATCGTGCAAGATAGGAAACAGCCTTTTGGCATGTGGATCCCAATCTCAGACATAACTGGCAAAAGAGAGGTCTCCTGGTTTTTATAAGGGTAGCTATCCAGGTCCTGCCCCACGTGGCAGAAGTCAGGGAATATACTATGCCACTTTTCATCCCTGATCCTTGAAAGAAGGGTCACTGAAATGAAACACAAAAATCAGATATGCCATCTCTAGGTCTACCACAGTTCCTTTTACACATTTTCCATGGCATTGAAACTGAGTCTTTGCACAGCAGAGGCTCCAGTACATTATACTGCAATATTTACAGGTCTCATTTACTGCAAAAATGACTTGACTATTAGTTAGGAAGTGAACTAAAGTAATAGGGAACCTCTGCAAGGTTGCAGTAAGAATAACATCTTCTGGTCTCAACCTCAGGACAAAGAGGTATGCCATAAGTCATGATTATGGGTAAAAAGTCATTATTCATTAAATTAAATGGCCTGGAAAACAAAGCAAGCTTGGCTATTTGCAGCAAATGTCTAGGGAGGCTTACTCTTTCCTTGAGTTGCACAGGCTTTCAATGTCCTTGATCCATTTGCTTTGTGTCAGCCCATGCCACCTGGATATAAATCTCTTCTAGCTTCTACTCCTTACACTGCCTTTTAATAACTTATAAGACCCTGCAGAAAGCCACAACTTATTTATATGACTGCAAACAGTGCAGGATCTATTTTTTAAACATGCCATTGGTAGTACACATCAACTCCTCTTCAAGGTAGTTTCCTGCATGATGCAGGGCTCAGTAGCTGCATTACAAATGATGCGGTGATTGCCAGCACACCAAAGACGTACAACTCCAGCAAGACCTCCTGAAGCATTTCCTTCCAATAGGTGTGATGCTTCACAGGCAGAAAAGCACATCAAATGTACTCTTGAACATGTTTCTCCCAGGCAACACTGATTCTGGTAACCTATGTGGAAAATAGCAGAATCACAGTCCCTTTACTACTTCCACAGACGTGAATGCTAAACTAAGAGAGCACCAGTGCTGTATTTCTGTACTTTCTTCCTTTATTTCTTAATCAAGCTAAATAATGTTTAAGCAAATATTAATTTCTGCTAGTCTTCACTTACAAGCTTACCTCCAGCCACCTAACACAAATATATATTTTTTCCCCTGGGCTCACTCAGGTTTGACAATGTACCAAACAAATTGTATATAGAACCAACTAAGTATCTATTCAGTTCAATTTCATCATCGCATCAATTGCCTTTTTTCCAGGATGGGCTGATGATGCATGAACAGTCACATTTTTTCCCATCAGTATACCCCATTGTAAATTCATGTCTACAGTATTTCTCCTACTCTCAGACCACCCTCAGTACTGCTGTGTCTCAGGCTCTTCCTTTTTCTACCAAATATCTGTGTTGAAAATCACTTTTCTGAAGCTGTATCAAGTAAAACTCTCATGAGTGTGGATGTAACCTAGCAGTTAGAGATGCTGTGCTAATTTCAGTTTGATGAAAAGATACCAATGCTTTCAGGATTTCCTATTTTTTGATAACATGTCAACCACAGAACAACTAAAGCACCTTTGCAGACAGTGCTCTTTGAAAATCTTGGATGTTACAGCATTAATTGTTTTCTGTTGCCTAATTAGGAGACCACCTTCATAGGTACCAATGACTGTGTAATAAGATTTAAAAAGCAACCAACCAGCCACCACCAATCTACAACACAAATTCCAGCAAAGCCCAATTTGGCAACAACATGATCTGACTGCACCACAGAACTACATCTTCCACATCCCCTTGACCTGTTCATAATAAAAAATATGTTATGAAAAATAAACAATTCCTTTACACCATTTGCAAGTAGATGATTGCACCAGTTCTAAAACTTAATTACAGAAGTTCTGCACAATAGTTTGGGTTGGCATCTGATAAATATTCAATTAAGCAATGATATTAAAACCTGAAATTACTTGTAAAGAATAGCACTGCTGGGAAAGCATAATGGTACCAACACTCCTATGGGGCAAAGAAGTAATTTAGAATCCGGCACTTGACATGCAGGTCAGACCTTGTGGTCGCATTAATAGCACAGATGTATTAAGACTAAAGATTAACAACAACATTCCCAAGTCAGACACAGTTTCTGAAGAAAAGCCTGTAAGACTGCAGCAGAAGAGTGGCCATAATGCATACAATCCACTAAGATCAAGAGGACAAGTACATATGTGCTTTTCTGAAAATGGACAGATTTAGGTGCATACCTGTTTCCACAAGAAAATTGCTCTATGCATATAACATTGCCTGCAGAATTAAAAAAAAATAAAAATCAATTAAACAAACTAAAAAACTATCCAGTAAGCCCTAAGTTTTAAGCCATTAAAGGAAACAAAGAAGGAAGAACTAAGGCTAGTCTAAGAGAAAAAGAAGAAAAGCAATAGATAGGAACTTCCAGATGAAAGTCTAAATGAAAGTTTATTTTATTTTTGTTTCAGTCATTCAAATAGATTACCTAAAAAGTCTGTTAGAATTAGTGATGGTCCTGTCTTTCCCTGTTAATTTAGAAGAGGCCTTACATCCTAGGTTCCTCATGTGCCTAATGAAAATGAAATCACCAATGCTTTACATAGGACAGAAACATGCAAAGGCAGATAAACAGAAGGTGCTAGGAAAAATACAAAATGTAGCAACAGAGCAGAAATATTAAAAAAGGAAAAAGGAACAAAATCAATGTCAGATAAACATATGCTCAACAGTCAATTTATTATCGTAACCAAGGGAACAAGAGGCAAAGAATTTCATGAGAAACTAAAGCAGTTAACTAGATACACTGTTCTATTGCATTTTTTTTCTTACTAAATCATATAATGTCACAGTTTATATTTGAGAAGCATGGAAAAACTGAAGATGAACAACATAGTTAAACATATTTAAGCAGTCACCAGAAATGTTGATAATTTTATCCAAACTGTAACACTCCTTTCAACAGAAACCAAACTTTTCTCACTGTTCAGAAAGCATTGCAGTGACGTGTCCAAATATTGGTCATCTTGGAGTTTGCTGCTTTAGCCAACAAGCAAAATGAGCAGGGTCTCAAAATCCCAAACAAAGTCAGAATTAAATAAGATATTTGACCTGCAAATCAGCATTGAAACCTATCTGCACTTACCTACAGAACTACTCTTACCATGGGGGTGGGGCGGGGTGGGGGGAGGAATCACCTGCACAACTTAGCCTGAAAGGGAAACATTTTCAGGTACTGACAAAAAGAACATGGTAAAGAGATGACTAACATGGCAGAAAGCAAACAAAAAAGATGCTGGTATCTTTTACTCCTTCCTTACAAAGAATGAAGGATGCTTAGAAGAGGTATTAAATAAAAGATCACGAAGGGTGTTTCTCCTCACTCACATTAAATATATCTCTAGATTCCTCACATTTTGCTGGATAACTGAAAAATAATGAGAGCATGAAATCATGATAGAATAAAGTGCAGTGGCTTCTGACTTTTGCAGCTTCTCATTAAAAAGAAAGGATGTTAAGTCAGGTTATTTAGAATTCTTTGTTTACTTTTCATTTCTGCTTGAACCTGTTTAATATAAACTTGTGACAACAGACGGAATAATCTCTCACTGTGACCAAATTCTTGAAGTACTTCAGAAGGTCCTTCAACCAAAACAACCAGCTTTGGTCTTCCTGACCATTCTTACGTAGAGAGCAAGACAAAAACAAACAACAGAAAGAAGGGGCAGAAGATAAAAGAAATCCTGAATTGATTTCTTTTTGAGATGGAGAGGTTATGAAGCTTGGAAGGTGTACAAGCAAAACCTGTTTTTCTTGGACTTCACTGTTAACTTTCAAATCCGGTAATCTTCACCCATTGAAGATCAGGCAAGACCATGTATAAAGATCACTAATCAAGAGACAGGAAATGACTTTAAGTCATTTGGCTCCAGTTTAACGAGAAGACAGAAGACTATGGTTTAAATGATCAAGGCTGCCACAGGGGATGAGTCCAGAGGCTGACGGGACAACCCCCGTGCAGCACTTCCACTGCTGGCTCCAGGAAACCAGTGGTACCCTGGATCTGGCAACCATTTTCTCCGTCTCAAGAACTCCACAGACAGGCAAAGTCTCCTCAACCATTGTCACACCTAGCCCCAGTAGCAACATCCACCTCTGCCCTGCGACTCGGCCTGGACATCACCTACACTGCTCCTTGGAGGGCTGCATTAACTGCAGGCAGCTCCCTCCAAACGGCTCTGGGGAAACACCTCTGCGTGGTTGTGCTCTGCTCACGCCATTTCCTTTTCCTTCTGTCCCACCCAGACACAAACTGATACCTTGGCACCAGGAGGTGGCCCACGTGGCACTGGAGTGGGCCAGCACATAGCTTTAGCTAACTCCACAGCCATGGGGGACAGAAACTGAAGAGTCCCCCCATGGGGCAGTTGCCCCAGCACGTTCACCGGACAGGCAATGGGAGCTCTGAGAGAAACCCCTTCAGTGGGCAGAAGGAGCCTCTGGTGCACAGGTACTTCAAACACAACAGGCTGCAGCCTCTCTGCCAGCTCCTCCACAGTCTCTCGACGTACCGGCTGCGCTCTTCCCCTTACGCTTTTATAAATCCCCTCCCCATCCAAGGTCCCATCACACTGTGGGACTATCCAGGAGGAGAACTGCTGAAGGAGGAAGGTGCTGGAGCGTGTCCAGAGAAGGGCAACAAAGCTGGTGAAGGGCCTGGAGCACAAGTCTGATGAGGAGCGGCTGAGGGAGATGGGGCTGTTTAGCCTGGAGAGAAGGAGACTCGGGGGAGACCTTATCGCTCTCTACAACTACCTGAAGGGGGGTAGACCAGAGAGGGTGCTGGTCTCTTCTGTCAGGTGCCTGGAGATAGGATGAGAGGAAATGGCCTCAAGTTGCGCCAGGGGAGATTTAGATTGGATATTGGGAAAAAACTCTTCACCAAAAGGGTTATTGAGCATTGGAACAGGCTGCCCAGGGAAGAGGTTGAGTCACCATCCCTGGAGGTATTTAAAAGACGTGTACATGTGGTGGTAAGGGACATGGTTTAGTGGTGGACTTGCCAGTGTTAGGTTAACAGTTGGACTCAATGATCTTAAAGGTCTTTTCCGACCTAAATGATTTTATGATCTATAGTTCTATGTTTTCGTCATGTCCATGGGCAGAGCACATTGCCCTGTTCACCCAGATCTTCTGATGCCTCCAAGGAACAGTGGGGATGCTCTGTCCAAATATCAGTCCACCCTTTCGCCCCTTCCCCAACTCCCTCTTCTCACATTTTTTAATTAATCTTCAAGCTTCCTCTTCTCATTTTTGTAAATAAAACACAAAGAAGGAGAGGAAGGGGATTTGTTTGTTAAGGCACACAGCTGGCATCTGTCCCAATGGGGAAAACCAGTATGATCAGTGCCCAACAACAGATGCCTGTTGAAAAGTATAGGAAACCAGGTAAGCAAGCACAGTGTGCCTACTCTCCTCACATATGTTTCAGACAGCAGACATCTATGGACTTGACAAGTTAGTGGCTGCATCTAGACTGACACCAGCAATACAGTCATCCTCCGTAAATGTCTTTTTCCTTCTCCAACATGTCCTCTTTCTTTTTGGCTTCCATATATCCTGGGTCAGTGAGGTCCATAATCTTATGACGAGGGTGCAGAAAAGAAAAAAAACCCTAAAAAACCCAATCAATCTTTTCATGGCTGCTTGAAAATTGCTGCCTTATCATTTCATTGAGCATCTAATGAACAATTCTTTCTCTATGAGAAAGATCAGATCACTTCTTTGTAGGCTTCTAACATTGCTCCATTTTTGTCATGTTGTATTATCTCAATCTAATTAGTGTTTCCTCAGATGAAAGATGCATTATAGTTCTGATCATACATAGGTTTTCTTAAATTACTTTAACACCCCCCCCCCCGCAAACATTATAGCGTATAAGGATATACAGTCATTTAAACAGTGATGTAATTTACTCAGATTCTTAATTAATAATAGAGTTGTTCCTTAACTAATGATGATTAACCTTTTATATGTTATGGTTTTATCATGTTGGTTTTGGATAAAAACAGCAACTTGATATAGGCATTGCAAAACCAGCATAAAATTTTGTTGTTACTTTTAATTAAACTACCCTAAGTGGATTCTTTGAGGCAAAAAGCTAGTTTACAATAACGTATCTTGAGTTTTAAAATAGTTTACAGAGAAATTAATTTCTTGTAATAAACTGAACTATGATAATGGTCTGTGTCCAATCACTGCCTCATTCAAGAGTCTAGAGCTAGTACATCCTTTAAAAAAAAAAACCAAAACAAAAAAACCACACACTGCATCGTCATCCACAGACCAGAAAAGAAACTTGTTTCTGTAATCTGATCGTCAGCTTCTAAGCTTACTCATTTGATTTATTCAATCAAGACAAAATTCTTTCCACTCCCCCAGAAAAGACTACAAATACCAAAAGTGGGCTCAGCCATTCAAAAAAATGCAGTCCTAGTTAAACAGCCAGGGACCTCCAACTCTTTCATGATTGACATTTCTTAAAAATTCAGCAACAAACAAAGCTGTTACACTGATATGTTTTTAAAACTCACTTGGAATTACCAAAATAGGTTGTAATGTATTTACTGAGGCATAATTAAAGTCCCATAAATTTTCATAATAAGACTCTACTTAAGAGATTTTTTCATAGCACTTTAAATGATGAAATTTATATATTTATTTATTTATATAAATAAAAGAAAATTTACTGCAGTTTACCATGTCCATCACTAACAATCTTAAGATTCAGGCAAGAACCCACTGGGCCAGAGTTGAGGAATGATTCGATTTCATTTAAAAAAGTGAGGTGATTCAATAAACTTCCAAAGGCATAAGTGAGCTGCGTAACACACAGTCCTCCCAAAAACAATGGGAAATGCCAGGAGTGGTTCAGGCTTTTGCAAATCTCATCCTTGTTGTAAAAGGAGTAAAATGCAATGCAGTGCTGCTAACCAAACAAGTCTGTTCGCTTTGTCCAGACCACCAGAACTGCTCACCCTCAGTTGTTACGTCAGAACGCTTCCGAATTAAAGCACTATTTCATCACTGCAAACCTTTTCATAAATTGCCTCAGCATGCATATCCCTACCCTAAAAAGACCAAAATCCTGGAACATGCAGTGAGAAATATCTGCTTCAACTGTATCATACAGTGGATAGTTAAGCCTGACACAGAAAAAGAGAGATGCCTTCCTTGCAGATGCCATCATATTGCAGAAGCATGAACACCAAGAAAAGAAATCCTCCCAGAAGTTCATTCCTGGCACAGTGTGCTCCCTTCCCCATGCAATGCATAAAAGAATTAAATCATGGGAAAAATCATACAGGAGGGAGACATCATCAGCAATAACCAGAGACAGAGGAGGCCATCACTCAAGCGTTCAATTCCCTCGCTGGGTTGCCGCTGTTTCCTGCACATACCTGTTCACAGGCCAGCTGACCAGGTGGTTAAGAAAAAACACTGCCAAGAACAGTGCTGAAAGTAGTTCCCTTCCTCTTGAACTTACATGGAGAATGCAGAGATGGCTTTAGTTTGCTTATAAAAAAATAAGACTCTTGTCTATCCCGTCACTAGTCACTTCATATCTCAGAGTCTGTACTGCACAAGGCTTGACGCTATTGATTTATGTTCCTGCACTTCACATCTCCACCCTGGGAAAGAACACAGCTTGTCAATACTTCTTGGTAATTAACATGATACAATCTTTCTGAATGCACTAGCCACCCTGGAATCATAAGACAAAATTTAAAAAATCTGTAAAAGATCCAAGTTGCAGAGCAGCATGCAGGTGAAAGATCCATACTGCACCCTGGTTTGAGATCACTCACATCACAACATGATCATCACATCTCCCCTGAGCTGGCACGTAAAGGTCCAAAACTACCCCACAGGACATAGATGAAAAGAGAACAGCGTTCTTCTGCTCCTTTTTCTCTAACAAACTTCTACAGCAAATCCAAACACCTCGTCTCATATTTAGAGATGTTATAAACAGGAAAGTTCTCTCGATTACCTTTTTTTGTTACAGAAAAGAGAAACATTTATGCAACTACAACAGATGTCTTTCTTCCAGCAAAATCAGGAGAACCCAAATGCTTTGTCTGACTCTGTGAGCTAGTGCCCATTAAATATTAAGCCACACACAGTCCCTCCTTCCCAGCCACGTCACAATGTATGTCATTTGACTAGTTTGCAGGCGTGCAGCCTCCCCACGTCAGACAAGAACCACACGGACCCTTGGCAGTACAATCAGTGGGCATAACTATGTGTCTAAAGATATTACCACACTTTAAATTTCCTTGCACTATCTCAAAGCAATTTTTTCCCCAAGACAAAGGAATTCCTGGCCAAGGCACAGTGGTAAATCTTGGGATAGGAAGGCATGGCTGGGAACATTTGTCTCAGGACAAGCCAAAACCCATCTTACTGCTCACTGTTGGATGATTAATGTTGTGTTACAGACTCCTTACAAAGATGCAGATGATTAGCATGGCCCCAGTCATTCAAAACAGTACACTGTCAAGCAGGTCTTGTGGGTGCTTTAATGTTGGGGAAAAGGTGTTTCCAGTTAACAGTAATAATGTTAGTTTCTTCATACTTCCTTCTTAATTGTTTTTGATCTTGTCTTTAAAAAAATAAATTTGATTTTATTGGAATGAAATACTTTAGCAAAGGATTTTGAACTATTAACATATTGGAGGCATTATAAATACAAGTGTCCTTGCTTTCCTAACCACACTTGCTATTTACATGTCATTTTCTATTGATACTTTTATTCCATCAAGTATCAACACATGCATATGGCTTCATGTCAGTCTCAATTCGTAGTTTGTCAGAAGTTAGTTCTTACTTATTTCCTTGTTCAGTTGCTACAGTCTTGAAGCATGTTGTAAGTCTATTAAACTCATTCAGTCTGTCTAAACAATTTATTCAAGTCCTACTTTGAAAATACCAGTAAGACTAAAGTGAGATAATTCACTTTTGATCTCATTATCAGATGTGGAAACTTTGTTTTTAAGAAGCTGCCACATTTCACTTTTTCAAAACACCGTGTGTGTCACTGGTTAGGAACAATCCTGTAAGACAATGGAGTTCAAGCACGCTTAATTGAAAATCTGAACTCCATTAAAGATAAAGTCAAACTTATAAGAGGATAATATTGTGAAACGGAATAAGTAAATT
Organism: Haliaeetus albicilla; assembly: GCF_947461875.1. Taxonomy (NCBI): domain Eukaryota; kingdom Metazoa; phylum Chordata; class Aves; order Accipitriformes; family Accipitridae; genus Haliaeetus; species Haliaeetus albicilla. The sequence goes on from NC_091495.1 coordinate 32,580,908, forward strand.
TTTACTTACATTTTACATTCAAAGACCTATCTGCAATTTTCAACAGTGTAAGTATGTGATCAGTTTGTTTTTTACTTAATGGGGATCAATGCCCAAGCAATTGGACTATATACTTTTGTACAGGCCTCCCAGTTTCAGAAAAAAACACACAATTTAATGAGAGACATAGACTAAGACCAAAATAAGTCTATCTTCTGTTGATATGTCTGAAAATTAAAAATTACCTTCTTCATCTTCCTGTCCTTCATCAAAACTATATGGGATGTCTAGGTATCAGTACAGTTACATTTTACATTTTCAAGATACAGAAATACTTCAGGTTAAACTCCTTTACCTGGATCACCTGCTTGTGTTCCTATTTTAGACAAGTCTATTTCCTAAGATATAAGGCACAAGGGGGGATGACATCATGTTCTGCTATTTATTCATTGTTACTTTGGTAGCTAAGCTTTGCTTATTGCTTAGCAAAATATCATTTCACGATCAGCTTGCTGTTATCATCCAATCCTGTTCTATCTTTTCAGTTATTTGAGAATTCTGAGGTAAATCAATGCCAATCTTATCAATAAAGTCCGCTGTTATTTGCATGGTCAAAGATAATTATTCCATATCATTTATCGTAACTGGCACAGTATTTTTTATTTTGCAGTCTAAATGCACATAAGCAAGCTGTTGGATTATTTTAAGGCTATATCCGAACCTGTAAAACACCAGCTGCCAAAACATTCAAAACCAGAATTTAAATGTTAACTCCTATTTTTACCAACTCTTAGGGATCAGAAAAAAAACAAACCAACAACTTTCTGGAGAGGTTCCCTCATAACACCTTCTCAGAGTTGCCTAACCTTGCTTTCTCTTGAAGGCTGAATAACAATGAGATGGACCACAACTCATAATCATCATGGCAATTCCTATGTTTCTATCCAGGAGTAACAGTGGTGCAAGGAGTGCTCTAAGTGGTAATGGGCTGTGCCTTACTTAATGTTCTAAAGTCTAAATTAGGAGTCCCAGCCCAGAATCACAACGTCTGATTTGGGGTTTGGCAAATCTACTAGTTGAAGTGGTGTCTTTTAGTTACAGTATCCTATCTGTGGATCCCAGATCTTGCTGAATAAGTAGTCATTTTAAAAACTCACTTTCTCATTATAAGTGTATTGTCACATTACTTCAAATTATACTTTTATCCATCACCTGCTCAACATTATGCATCATAAATGTCACAAAAACTTCTGCAACATTTTGAAATAATTTTTCAATGCATGTTCCAATTTCTGCACTAAAAAATCCACCTCTGAATTCTACTGAGTACCCAAGCCAGTGATCTTATTACATTGTGGGTGCTTACAGACTTTTTAGCACAGCAGCTAAAACAGACTAAGGTTTAGTCATAGGAAAATAGCACAAATTTCTTTTCTGATGCCTTCTCTCTTTTTTTCCCTAGACAGGTTTACCTTATTTCTTCTGCCCAGGTAAAAAACATAGTACATATACTTTTCTATCAAACTCTGTTACTCATTTTTCCATTTCTCTATGAACACCACTCAAGGACTGCTGTATGCAGTTTGAAATAACTGGTTGTCAAACTAGAGTATTCATTGCTGCAACTGTAGAAAAGGCTAAATTAAGACTTCTGTAAAATGCCTTAGATGAACAAATCCATAGCTGTGATACAGACGATAAATTCAGTGCAAAACTAATGGGCTTTATACAAGCGAATGAATTAAATGATTAGAAAGGGAGGGGGAAAATGAACTCTAAGAACAATGACTCAGTGTAAAGAAACCAAACATGTCAGTGCAGATCATTACATAATGTTCCCTCAGGGTACTTGTTACAAGAAAACTTAACTGTTTCTGTTCAGGGACAGAGTTTTCACTGAGGTAGCACTTAAATCCCAACAGCATTGGCTAACACTGCACACACATGCATTTGGTTTGCATGCGTTTGAATCATGTGTTTATATTTTAGTGGCCTGTTTAGTGGGCATGGTTGATGGTTGGACTTGATGATCTTGAAGGCCTTTTCCAACCTAAATGATTCTATGATTCTATTTAAATTTATTTTTAAATGAAAAAGTAGAGAACACTGTAACATCAGGATTACAATCTTGATTTGGGTATGTGTGATTTTGCACATGTATAGGCTCAGCCACTAAGCAAAGGAAGGATAGAGGACTCTGGATTCCAGTGTTACCTTGTCAAAAACAGTTTATCTGGAAAGGAGGCGGGGGGGGGGGGGGGGGGGGGGGGATGGGGAACCGTACCTTTCTCAGCCAAATTCCCAGTACATAGCACATCTGAAGATGGCACAGACCACATCAATATGTTACTCCATCCTCTCCATTCCTGTGATCCTGGACTGATACAGGACTGGGCAAGTCTAAACAATGTCAGTAGAAAATAACACGTAGGGACTTAACTGCTTGCACAAAGAACATCCAATTTTATCTAATTTTTCTGCCCCCAAAATTTGCTTTCTGTGGAAGAGCTGTGTCTTCTCTGTCCCTTATCAGGAACCACTAAGTTTGCTGGCCAAAGAATCTCCAAGTCAGGGAAATACTCAAACAACAATTTAAAGCCCATTATTATTAGGCGAGTAAAAAGCATAACCAAGATGCTTAGGATATAGTATAGAGAGGAAATGTTTAATTTGAAGGAATCTCCTTGACATTCTTTAGCATTTATATAGCTATAGGCAAAGGTAATTTCTGACTGATACTAGGCTGTCTGGTTTTTGGGTTTGGTTATTTCAGATAAAAGTTGCTTTTACCTCTCTGCCTACCTACAAAACAAAACAATACAAAAATTGCAACATAGCCCAGCTAGCACTCACCTCTTAGGCACAACATGTTGGGGGTCCATCTGTTAATGTTTGAGCTCATAATCTATTTAAATAAGAGTATGAGAAATGTATAAAGATACCATGAACCCTGACACTTCTTAGATTTTTCAACAGAAGAGAAGCCTAGTTTTCTTCCTAGTTCTCGCTCTTCAGACCTGTTTGAAGCTTTCATGACCTCTCCTATGCCTTTGCTATTCTTCAATGTCTGTCTTATACTATTTATTTCCCTACAGGTTTTCCTAGAACTCACATCAGATGCAAATTTGGCCGCCTGCAATCCAGTGCTCCATATGGTATTCTCACCCACGTATTCTTACACTTCCATAACAATCTCTTTTACTTTGTGTTTTATTTTGCTTTGTATTTTTTTATTTACTAAATTGATTCAGAATGTTTTCCTTATATTTCCATATTTTGTCCCTGTTGTTCTGTTATTGCCAAACCTTTTTCGTTAATTGCCCTGTCATATATGCATATGGATATTCCAGCACATCATAACTACCAAAACAAGAACTCAGGTGAGTTATGTGACATTTGCTTTGTGAACTGACATTTCTCATTTCACCTGCAGGAGCTCTGAGGGAAGGCCAAACAGCTTGCCCAGGCTCTTCAGAAAAGGCTGGCTTAAAGGAGGCAGAGGGCCTCAATACAATTTACTAACATTTCATTCTTAGAGATGACTGACTGCACACAAACAGATTGGGAAATATATACCTCTGCAGGACAGACTCTACTTTATATTCATAATATTTGTATTGGTGCCCAGGAGTTGTACAGATGCTGTTGTAAAGCATAGAAACAAATCTGACTTTTAGGTTGACACCAATTTGAAACACCCTTTTGTCATTTACAAACCTATCTTCACTCATTTTAAATGTTAAAATTAACTGGTATAACTCATGATTTCCCAGCCTGCCCCCTTGCCATTTTCCCCAAACTGCTTTGAGAACTGCCTTTCTGGCACTGGCCACCTTGTTTCTCTGGGCTTCCTATAGAAAATTCAGATTGTGTTCACAGTTTTTCTTTTAGGCATATAAGTGCCCGGGGGGTGGTGCTAGTCTTTCTGAATCTCTCTTTTAGGTCTGATCATTACCTATCCTTGACTAGTACTGCAGCTAGTAGTGCAGCTGGCTGTCAGAAGAAAGACAGACACCTAACAGTGACAGTTGAGAAACCTAAATAGATCAGGAAAAAAATTCATTAGCAGTTGAGAGAGAAGACAGGTGAAGTGGTTAATGGCGTAGAGACAACAGAAATGAAGAAGTTGAGGGCCTGGGGTGAAAGAATGACCTACAAGCTAGGGATCAAACATGATGCCAAATCTGGCAACAAAGTCCCTCTCAGAGAAGAAATGACATGTTGGTGGTCACAGATCCCAGGCTACACCTTAAAGAAACTGCACCACCAAGAAAATGAAGACCAAGACAGTAGGATGAATCTAAGGCACAGACCCTCATATTTGAGCACCTAACTCTCACTGAAGTTAATTGAACTTACCAAAACTTTTGGGGATCTCAGTCTTCTGCCCAACCACGCAGAACTTGAAAATTAGGCTAGATAATTGAAGCTTAACTATTTCTAGCTTTCCAGGCTGCTGCTGGCTGGCACTTATTATCCGAAACACTGATAAATTGGTGTGTTTGATCTAAGAATAAAAACTGGTACCCTTCCTTTTCTTGTCTTTGCCAATTTCCTCTCCTTGCCAAAGACTACACCAGGAAGGCCATTAGATAGTTACCCAAACCATACTGCAACACAATTCAATTAGAAAGACTGATTTTTATTTGCCTGCAGTTCTACATGACAATAGGCTAACATATCCACAGAGGACTTGCAATTGCATGTCACATCAGTGAAGTGACTTGTCTTTTAGGAAGGAAAAAGAAAAAAGGAACTTGTATAGACTATTTTGTCCTGATGTTCACAGAAGTCTTTGTCTAAACTTTTGCATCATTTTCATCACAGAACCCTCCCTTGCTCTTCACTTCTCATGCAAAGTGGATAAAGCTAGCACCTGAGCAAAAAGGGCAGTGCTTGGAGAACAGAAAGCAACAGTACAACTTCCCACATGACTTACTTCCCAGTAGCTAAGATGAATTTCTCTCCCTCTCCCCCCATTCCACTTGTTCAAATCACAGATAATCACTTGCAGATAAAGTGCGGTTATTAGTGGCTCCTTAAAGATGACAGTCCCTTAAGTGAGGATTATATAGAGCATGAAGACTTGTGTTCTACATAAGAGACTATGTGTCTCTTATAGTCTACAAGTCTGTGTAAGACTTGTGTGTGGCAAAATTTTTCCTTTTTCCAAAAACCTGACTCAGAGTTAAATTTCATCACAGAAAATTTGGTAACTACAGTTTCTTGTCACACGTCACATTTGGCATCCAGGACATCTGAATTATTATTTTTTTCAGCTAGATATTTGAAAATTTTATGCTGTTTCCCCCAAACTCTACAACTGATAATTGTCTTTATGTGTCTTTTTCAGGCTACTTACTTTAATCTGGATTCTACGAGCTTGTGCTGCTTAAGTAGTACTTTACTCCACTGAAATCAATGGAGAACCAATTTAAATAAAATGATGTACTTGGTTTGAAGAGGGCTTCATGCTTAAGGAAATGGTGCTTCTTGCAAACAAGATATCAAAGACTTAATGTCACAACATGGTGCTATAATGTTTAATTGCTCACTCAGAAATATCACCAGAAGAAATGTATTTTTCTCAAATAAGTCAAACATCATCAAAACAGTGATTTATACAGTTTTTAATTTGCACTAAATAAACTGCAAAGAAACCCTGTCACAAGGATTTTTCCTTATAGACAGACCATTGTGTCAAACTTAATTGCACAGCACACATGAATTACTTTGGATTATATTACATTCTGGAAAAATGACAAGATCAGATTGATGAAAAAAATTAAAACACAGATCAATGATTATGTTGGAAAGGACAAAATGATTAAGAGAACTGAAGTATTTTGACACTGAATGGAATTACTTCTGTTTGCACAGAAAAATTATTTGGTTTATTCACACACAAATTGACTTACAATGTATATATAATAGGAATGATGAAATCTTCTAGATCGCTATAATTAGCATAGACAAACAAAAATGATATTTTATGTTCTGAAGAATATTAGATTAGTATTTTCAAAAAAATTTTACATTCACAGTCAATAGAAACCAGCTATTTGGGGCAATACAAATAATTAACATCCCAAAAGTTAATATACACAAATGGATGATTTTCATCACACAGCTGCTGCACAGCTTAAGTTACTCATATATAATTTTGCAGGCTTGAAACTTGTGTACCAAATAGTTGCAGAGACATTGCCTTGGAACTCAGTAGCTCCAAGGAAATATGTCTCCCTCGTTATTTAACGGAATAAAAAACACTGAAGACGTATCTTTCAAATATAAAGCAGATGCATGACCCTGTACTTACACCCATGGGTATTTTCAGTTGTTATTTTGGTTATTAGATAAGGTCCTTAATATTTTAATGGTGTAACATTAACGTAACAAAAATTATGAGAGAGATGAAGAGTAGAATAAAATCAAATGGTTTCAGTTGGAAAGGACCTACAATGATCATCTAGTCCAACTCCCTGACCACTTCAGAGCTGACCAAAAGTTAAAGCATATTATTAAGAACATTGTCCAAATGCCTCTTCAACGCTGACATGCTTGGGGCATTACCTTACAGTAACTACTATAAGGTTTAAACTTCATTCACTAGTTAGTCCCAAAAAGCTTATAAATGCAAAATTATTTGACAAATACTATTTAAAGTAGGGAATGGTCGAGAACTACTCTAACTTTAACTCTTAAAAAAATATATATCTAATGAAACCATCCTTATGAAATGACAGAATAATTCAGCCTATTAGAAATACATCAACAGCAATAAAAAAGCAAGAAAGATCAGGACTTGCAAGGCTGGTTGTTGTCAGAGAAATTCTCCAGCTTCAACATTGAGCTCAGATTTCTATAGTCAAATTTTCTTTTAGTAAAATTAGCTACTGTTGCACAAAGCAGATTACAGTGCAACTGGTTTAACCTTGTACTAGCTGAGAGCTATACATCTCAAGTGAAGGAAACCTTTCTGCAATGTGTTGATGTTTTTGTACCTTCCAATTATTCTTCAATGCACAGTAATTCAGCCAGAGCAGTTAATATCCAAGGTACTAACTAATATAAAATCTCTTGACCTAGATCTCTCTTATTCCTCCAGTGCAATTCCTACAGCCTGGCATGCAACTTTAGCTAAGGTTCTACAATCCTCCCTCCAAAAATTGTTTCAAGATCCAAATTGTCTCAACATGTGGGATTGTTTTACCTCTTCCTGTTTTGAATTGCTCCAGACAGAAAGGCAGTTTCATTGCTCTCATGCTGTCCTCACCTAGCATAAGAAGGATCATTTTCTTATAAATAACTGGAGGATCACAAATGCCTACTGTCTAATTGCCTTCTGCATGGAAACAAAGTGAAGAAAACAAAGGAATTCACTAGACATTTACAAGGGGAACGCTCTTAGCTGGAAGTGAATTTACCATGCATGTTTACATCAACAGATAGCTACAACAGGAATCGCTCTCAGCTGGAAGCTAGAACCAGATCCAGCCACTCTGCACTTCCATTTGAAAAGTGCAGAAGGCATTAGAATAGGAAAAGAAGACTCTGGCCTTGTGAGCGTATTGTGTTTGTAAAAATACTTTGGCTAGTTTATTCCTGGGACTCTGGAGGTTTATGAGTGTCCAAGCCTACCAAACTGCACGGCTTTCACAGAGCTATTACAACCACAGTTAGATCAGAACCCTCACTTCCCTTCAGGAGTGCACGCACCATTAGTTGCTGGTTTTAGATAGGCAATACTCCCCTTAGCTTCTATCAGAGTTTTACCAATGTGAAGACTGAACAATTTTGGTCTTTGAAAATAAAGAGGTAAGAAGTTAATGCACTTAAACCAACCAGCTTCATTAGATGGATTTTAAACTTTACCTAGGAGTTTTTCCAAGCCGCATCCTGTATGTCACTCATATGGCTTTGTGGGGGAATAGTTTAACAATAACCGAAAAAACTAAGCTGCATGTACAACATTTTATCTTTAGCATTTCAAATTTCTGCAGGAACAGTGTAATTCCATCCCACTGCACACCATCCTTTGTCTACGTTTGCAAAGAGGTTTGGTTTTATGCTCTTACTCCTCAGCTGACTGAGTCAGGGCTATCAAAGCCTAAGTGACTTCCAAGTTATAGCTTATACAAATAATGAACTAGAATGCCTTTCTGTTACTGTTTTAAAAGGCTCCTGCCTCAGACCCATTCAGTGTCCCCCACACTAGCACAGGCAGATTCTCTGTTCTCATCTGAAGTGGAAAGACATGACCAATGATTTAGCATTTAGCAAAAATGAGGGAGTTTGGTCTTAGAGAAATATGAATCTTCTATTGGTAACAGACCTCTCTGAGGACCTTCTCCTCCCATCCCAGTGCTTCTATAGCATGCCCTGTTAGAGGTCTCAATACTTAACTCCTAACCTAAAACTGCAAATGACTGTATATATGTTCTTTTATCCTTTCAGCACTTGGGCTCTGGGTAGTCAGCTTTCTAGGTGATGGGAAAAAAGAGTGGTCTCTTCTCAATTGCTGTAGATGCTTTCTACCCATGTTGGGACAAGCTATTAAGTACTAATTAAATACCAAGTTCAAGATGAAAGGAAATTAAAACTGCACATCTATTAAAAGAAATAATTATTCTATAATTTAAATAGAGCTCCTCAATAGTGCTGAGGAACGTATAATAAAGACCATGTATGGGTAGGTGTAATTGGATGCAGTTGCCTTAGGAACAGATGTTCAGCATATAAAGCAGGAAGCCTGCTTAAAAGGCAAACTCAAAGACTTAAGCCTGGTGGGGGAAACCTGGCTTGACTGAAGTTACTGACAGAAGTACCATGGGCTTGGTTGGAGTCAGGGATTCATCACAAGAGCTTTTCTAATTCTCTCATATTTGCAATATTATTATGAGTGCAGAGCTGAATAATGTATTACTTTGAGCTAGAAGTGCTCTACTGGAGGTGCATTTCCCAGTTTCCTTTGTGCAATAACTTCATCAAGAAACGAAAAGTACCTAGGGAGTCATAAGAAAGTATAGGTTTACACTCTAGAGATTCTGATATCATACTTCCAATGTATTTTTATTATCTAGACAAGAGACATTGTGCTTTTAGAGGAGTGTTATTGTAGGATGTAAAAGAATTTGACATGCAGAAAGAAAACACTGTCTGGGATATAAGTCTCATTTTAAAGTAATATTAATGGCAAAGATTCCTATAAACATGCCAGGCAAAAATCTTTTCATTTTCTGAGTTTTCTAGAAATAAATACAGAACACCTAATATTGTTTGCCAGAACGATTTCCAGTGAGATTCAACTTCTACTATGCACATACCAGAAACAGAAGGTCCAAAGTATCGTTCCCGGTACAAGACGTGTTTCTTGTCCATGAATTTCTCTGCAAAGAATACACTTGTTCAGGCTTCTATGATTTACTGCCCATTTTTGTTTCCATTTGGAGAAATAGTATAAAACCAAAACTACTTCTCACCCTGTATGAAGTCAGAACACATATACAGCCCTCTACCTCTTGACGTCACTATTTGCAAGAGACAAAGAATTTCCTACAGATATTGAACTACACATTAGTAGAGGTGTAACGTCTGAAATAGCAAAGGACACTCTTAGAAACAAGAAAAGAAAATAAAGAAGTTGTTTATTAAATAAGTTGTTCATTAAATAATACTTCCCAAAGACTGGGAAGTAATTTTATGAGCAAGAACCAGAGGTCAAATTCTATGCTGCATCCTCTAAGAGGATTATCTTAAGTCTAACAAGGCAACTGTGGGAATGCAGTGATTTAAGATGTCTTTGTGCAATCTTCATATATTGTCTCAGGATAACATGGCAAGCTGGAGAAACCATCCAGGAATCAGACAGCCTCCTGAAATCCCTGAAGCCATGCATACAGTAGCTCTATTCCTCCATGTTAATCCAGTTTTCATTCCAACTCATTTATTTTCCCAGACTGAAAAAGAGAATCTCTTGAAAAACAGCTTTACTCCCTACATATTGGGAGAAAGTCCATGTGGCTGGATGCAGAAGTCCCACGATACACTTACAATACTAATTAAATGTGGGCTTACATTCATTTTCAAGTCAAGACCCACCTGTCATTCCCATGACTATAGAGGCAGCTTAAATTGGTTTTGAACTCCAGAACGCACCATAATTCACCTTGTCTGGACATAATCTCTGGCTTGCATGAAACCTAAGATCCCAGATTGAGGCCCACAGAATACACTTGTAATGTATGTGAGAAATAGCTGAAATAAGTCCTGTAAAACAGAGGCCCCTAGTCACAACACATGATGTAGAAGTGTCAGGAAGCCGAATCTGTATTAAAAAAAGCCTTTTCTGCTCTTTTCTCACTCCTCTTGCTCAACTTGAAAGTGATCCAAACTCCTAGCTTTGATTACAGGCATTTTCCATGGCTCTACTGACTTTTAGGGTTTTGTTTCTTGCATGCCTTTTTCTACTTCTACATTATTTTATAATTTCTTCTCTTTAACTAGCCTCTCAAACCTAAACATATTTCTTTACATTATAAATGTCTTGTTTCTGAATAAAAATCAACAACTGAGAAGTTACCAGACCAGTGGGACACCGTAAAACTAAATGTTATACAGCAAAATATAATTTCAGCAAAAGTACAAGGAACAATATGTTTTCTGTTATCTATTTCTGTTCCATGGAAAGCGCTACCCAAAAACATATGCAATAGCTAGTGTCCAAGCTAAAAAATTAAACATGATTACCATAAGACTACTACAATGTTAGTTTGTCCAAACAAATACTAGTGTAAATGGCTGCATATTTTATTAAATCAGTCTCAAAGCTTTCAAAAGACATTGCATAAAGTGAGCAGGAGAGCCAACAGAATCATAAAGCCATGAAGATGTATTTCCTGTTTCACGGTACAAACACTGCATGGTTGATGTTAATCCTGGCACTAAGTATTTCAGCTAGGGCAAAAATTTGCAAGCAGATAATCCCTACTGAACACCCGATAAACCGCATTGTCTGGATACAAGTTACTGACTGAAAAAGGAAAGCCAACTCCAGGCTTTCAGGACATGACCATGAAGACACCATCATCATCCTCACACAACACCATCATCATCCTCACACAAGAACAACATCTCTGAAGGGGCAGGTCTTCAGTTCACTTCCCATCTGAGCACAAGCCTGTGCTCTGTTCACACAACTGCATGGATCTGGCAAAGCCAAAGCAAGGTACCCTGGGTGAGGTAGAGCCCCCAGACTGCCACAGGGCTCACAAACAGCACAACTGCCAGTGAGTTTAAGAGTCAAATGACTTGGCCTGCTCTAGCATACATGGACAGTAGACAACAAGCTCAACTTTCATGCTACTTTGGTACCTTAGCTGGTGTGAAGAAGAGATAGTGAGGAAAAGCATCAAACCTGTGCTATTTCCAATGTAAAAGTCAAGGAAAAAAAGATAAAACCCTTTGGGTTGTCGCTACTGGATCAGGTCTACCATCTATTACATATATTGCAGTGGGATTGGTAGGACTTTGCACCACTGTCCAAAACTGAAAATCCGGTTGCTCTCTTTAGATGTGTAAGGCCCCTTTTCACAAACTATTGCACAGAGGCCAGTTAAGGCAAAGCAAAAAGAATATTTAATTGCAAGATCAAGGCCTTATTATTTCACTAGCAGCCAGTTACATTTGCTTGTCCTGGAGAAGCTCAAAGATTCAGATAACCTTGCCTCATATGACTGGCTTGCTGAGTTAATATATCCTGTTGTCTATGTGATGTTATCCTTATTTTTCTAAATGTTAGGCCACCTAAATTCCTACAATACTGGAATAGCTTTTCTCAGGAAAAAGCCCAGTTCTTAAGTTGGCCAGATACATGGAAACAAAATGACAGGAAGCAAATTAAGGCATATTTGGTACAAAAAAGAACCTCATGAGACCTTCAAGTTCCAGAGAAAAATAGAGGTGTCTGAAATGCCTTGGATGCACATTTTTATAAGGGGAGCTCACCGAGTACAGCACAAGCTTGCCAAAGTTTAAAGAAAATGAAATCAGGGAGTACCACCACTGCATCCTCCTATCTATGGCACGTTTCATGGAGTGGTTCATAAAGCAAATATTTCTCTATGACCTTCCATGCAATCACGGCATCTTTTTTCTTCCATGGATTTGCTGAGGAATGAAATAACATGTGCCAAGTGAAGATAATCAGAGAATCAAAAATGCTCAGGGAAGCAGGTTCTACAAGAAGATACATTGCATGAAGGCTAGCTATTCCCTAGGCAGGAACCATGATCTGCAGATAAATTTCTTTCTCCAAACATAAATGCTCATCGTATTACTGTTCTCAGAGTAGTCATCATTCACGAGCAATAGTGAAAAGCCTATGGCTTCAGCTTCCAAAACAAAGAGAGGGACAGAACTACACCCTCAGATGCTTCAGAGAAGGGCACTTTGCCAAGGGGCTAAAATTGCCTTTATGTAATTTTTCCATCCCTCTCTTTATCCTGAGGCTTATTTGACCCCAAGTAAATGGCAGCAATTATCAGCAGCTTCAGATTTACACCAGGAATATGAAACAGAAACACCTCATTACATTAAAAAGAGATTAGGGCACAAAAACTCACCTTGAAGACAGCCCTGACAGGAACCAGAATCTGGTAAAATTAGCTATTAGGCTAATGAGCATCGCTGGTGATGCACTCAGCAATTTCAAGAGGGACAAACATCTGGATCCAAGAGTATTTGTTCTTTTGTGGCTTTGTGTTTCAGTAACACTACAGTTACACAACAGTATCTGATATTACGGTAGACCAGAACAGACTTTGCAGCCAGATTCCAATGCCATTATCTCATGCAATTAATTGTTTTTATTAAACAAATAATTGATTTAAGTTGCACATATACACCACACAGTACACTCCAGAACTATTACAGAAATTTACCTTGATGAAGGAAGGGCCTCCAATAAAGATAGTTCCAAAAATAAGCATTTGTTCATAATTCTCGATAGTGTCCAAATTCTTTTTTAACAAATTAGCTTGCTCCCTCATTATTCCATATCATTACAGAGTAGTTTGTGTTTTTAGCAACAATCCATTATTATGGATTCAACACATTGATTAGTGAACACATTGACATTTCTGTTTCAAAAAAAAAATACAGTTCACCCGTGAAAGGAGTCTCAAATGCCAGGTAACACTCTTCTTCAAAACTGCTAACATGGGCCCTGACTTTACAAAGACGTACAACTAGCTTTAGTAGTAGGTTTTCATGATGGAGACTTCAGTGGTATACTCTACCAAAATAACAACATTTGTTAAGGGTATAAAATGAATGCTGGAAGCCAACAGACCCCTAATTGCTGTCCCATGGACTGTTTTGCATAAATGCATACTGTAGATGACATGTAATTAAAGCTGCACTGAAAAAAAAGTTGAAAGCAACCAATTAATTTGTTTAAACAGCAAACAAACAAAAAAAGAGGGGCCATTTTGTAGGTGGTAATTTTTAGTTTCTTCACTGTGAAAGCTAGATGCAAAATATAAAATATTTATCCAGCTACCTAGCTAAAAGTGGTGGTTACTTAACACTGCACAATTAAAATTGTTTAGTAAACAAGTTACTAAACGTTCACATTTACCATTTACTAAATATTTACTAAACAATTCAAAATGCTTAGTAAACCAGTTTAGATTATAATTTGCTTGGCTTGACAGCAAGCAATTTAAAACTTAGAATTTGTGATTAATGAAACTCTATATTGTAACAGGAACCAGTTTTCTGCTTAGCATTGGCCAAAAATACTTTTCTTACCACCTGCCAAAAGCCAAAGAACCCTCATGTCTCTTCTCCATTGGATTGTCTTGAAAATGAAACTTCTGAAAGGCTGGCTATATTTCAATCTCCCCTTTTCTTTAAATATTCATGTGGTATCTTTGGAGCTGCTCAGTATTCATCACCTGCACTCCTCTGCCCTGTCTCCCATGGCCACATTGTGCTATTTCATACTCATTCTCAGTTGCAAGACCACCCAAAGAATTAAAGCCCACAGGGGCCAATGGGTTCCCTTTCCAATGAGAAACGTCTCCTGTAATATTCTGGGACATCACTCCAGGCTTATGATTAGGTCTCTGAAATATTTTAAGAGACTGTCTCTGGAGACAGTTATTCTCAGTTACAATGAGTACTATACATATGGGGAAATGGCTTTAGGAGTTTTTGTGTGTGCTGCCATATGGATATAAATCAGTAATATCCCTGGTTTGCGTATAACCACATGTAGGTTTAGCTTGCAGCAGACAACTGTAGCTGACATCTGAAACAATGCTACAGTACTTTTAAATCTGCAATGCAATTCATTATCATTGCTTTCTTTCACCTGTAGGAGTTAGCATGTTTTCTTCACTTCTCTAGCTAGCACAACAATTAGTTACGTTAGTATTGCCAATGAAAAGCACTAAAAAAAAAAAAATTAATCTAGCCTCAGACACCATAACCCTGACTTGAAAAAAAAAAAAAACCCAACAGATGAAGCACATATTTTTAATTGTCTTCTAAGATTCTGGGGGGTGGGGTTGACCTATAGATTGACCCCAGGGCAGCTATCCAAGTTTTTCTCCCAGAGCAAGACATTCAGATGTTAGCCCATGTTTTCACCTGAGAAGCAAGACTCTCACATAATCATTTGACCTCAGGAACAGCAACACGAACCATACCACCAAGGCTTGCATTAGTTATAAGAGCATTACATTCAGTATTTATGTATTGGAAAACAAGTAATCAGTTTTAAATGAATTGCTTACAGCTGGCCTGAAAATGGCTTTCCCCAGAGAAAACAATACTCTTCAACTTCTGTCTTTGAACTTCTGGAAATTCCTGTATATCACCTCAAAAAAGAAGTTAAATTCTTGCTCAGATGCAATTATGTGAAAATAGTATTTGCACAAATTTCAAGCATTAATATTTTTATCCTTATTCATATCCCCACTGGATTTGCTTTTAGTGAGTGTGAAAGTTACAGCATTCAATGGCACATGAAAAGCAGATCACAAGGAGGAACATTGGGGATCAGCTGGAACCACTAATCTTTAGCTGTATAACTGATACTCCAATATTTATAAGGGTACAATGGCCATACTTTTCATTAGCTAAAACCAACACTAAACTACTACCTTCAAAGGCCATTGAAGTTCAGCAACCAGGGCATTTTCATACGCAAACAATTATGCTTTCTGAGCAATGTTTGGGATATTTGTAAGCCAATACGTTCCAATATGTTACTTATATTGGTGACAGCACTTAAATTCCAAAATCCAGGTCAAGACTTACTGTGCTACATGCTGGATGAGTACTACATTGAAATTCTGTATGGTTTTATTTTAATGGGCATTAAAACTGTATGGTTTATTTTGGTATTGTTGAAATAACTATGAAGAAACATTAAAAATAAGAAACTAATATTTAAAATAGCAGGGAGGAGCAGAGCCAGAGAACAGTTACTGGACTGACACTTAAAAGTCGTCACTAGAACAACCTGGAATTATTCACAAGGTCAAAGTGTCATAGAAATGTATGTTCACAAGCCATAAACCACAGACTGCGGTCAATTCCTACTAAATAGAACTGCAAGGAGTTAAAAGTATATACTACTCTCTTAATATTCTTTCTGCAGGTAGAGTAACATCTGTAAGCACACAAAGAAGGTAAGTGAATAAAAGTAAGAGGTCAGGTGGTCTCTTGGGCATCTAAAAGGAGGGAGGGACCCATATAATCCTGATTTGCCCATAACAAGTCTGTATTTAGGAACACATGCTAAGGATGTTTGAAAGTCACTGCTTTAGAAGAAAGACCCTAATCTTAAACAAGGAGTAGAAGCAGGTGATCTGTAGGAAGAGGCAAAGATTGCAAAATAGAGATAGCTGGCTCAAGCCCACATGAATGTATTTAAAATACTAATCACATAATGACAGACTGTGATATTGAATCACCACAAAATAGACCTAGTTAATGTAGAGAAAAATGAAGGTTTGGCAAAGGTGCTAGCTGCGCACATTTCGGGTGGAAACAAGCACCCTGCCAATTGCTACAATAATTAAAACAGACAAGTCTTCCATACAGATCAGTAAGACAGTTCAAGAGTTTAGTGACACTGTATTTCTCAAGCCCAGAAAAGCTCCTAGGGACTATACTTCTAAAAATATTTAGGAACCTAATTCCTACTGATAATGGCACAAAATGGAAAGTTAAAATATGGCTGTTCACCTCCAAACTTGTCTCTGCTTTTAAGCTGAAGTCACAGGCTTTTAGAGGCAGAAATCATGGTAATTTACTTAACCTTCATGGAAGAGAACAGCACTGCTAATACAGCCCTAACAATGGTTTGCTCTCCATACAACAAAAAGGCTGCCACTGGGTTCTACAGATTTTTGTGGTGTTTTGTTTTTGGGGTTTTTTTTAAATTAAATTCTTTGATCCCTATGTGTAACTTAAAAAAATTTAAAAGTCAATTAACATACCTCTTGTTGATAACTAGGATTTCACAAATATTGAGCTCTGTTATTGATGTAGCTGCATCAGAGTATGATTCTACAATCTGACTACATCTTACATGTGTTTCTTTCCCTCTGCCTTGGCATTTGAGAAATCAAATCACATGCTGCCAAAGAGTCCCCATGGGACAAATATGAATATTTGATTTAGACTGGAGAGCAGTTATTCACATAATTAGTTACCCTGAAAATCAATAGTGAGAATTTCAGAAAAATAAGAACTGCCAGATTGGATCAGGACACACTCCTATCCTCTTTCTGAAGGTGGGCAGACGCTATGGAGGAAAGCACAAGAAACCCTCAAGAAGGTGGCCCGTATCAGCCTAAGAGGGGCTAATTTGAATTCTGAATAATGAAGCTTAATATTCTCTCCAATATTTTTTTGAACTTAATTACAATTCTTGATCTTGTCACTACTATCAATTACAAGCCCTTGAATTCTTCATTTCAAGAACAAACTATGTGTTTTCTTAAAAATTATTTCTTTTTCTATCAGTTTTTAATTGATGGTTTTCCAGCTGCATTGACTGTCCACCCATTTTGCTCTTATGACACAGTAAGAAGAAAAACTCTGTATCTGCCTGAGCAATATGCGGCAGTACTTCCCATACTTTTGTTTCAACCTCTGTAAGGTAAACAGCCAAAACTCTTGAGAGTCTTTATAGATTGTCTGTACTCTTGCTCCTTACTCATCTCAGAGCCTTTTGTAATCTTTTTGGAGAGGAGATAACCAATATTACACAGTATTTCACTAGGCCGTACCACTAAATTCTCTGAAGGCATCATAACACAGAAGTACATCATTCAGTTTCTAAAATCTGGTTTGCAAGTGTAGTCAAACAGCAGAGGTCTTCCCTGAGCTGTGTACAGTCCCAAACTATTCCCTCTCACCAGCTGATGTAATGATGTGAAATTTTGCAAGTAATTTTGGCATTTTCAGGAAACAAGAGGCTTCTGTTCAGGATAACTGAATGTCATTTGTTGACATTTGGGCTATTCACCTGGCTGGGTCAGGTCTCCCTAGAGTAATGACAAGTCCTTTCTTGTCTGTCCAATCCATATCAGTTTGTGTCTTCAGCAGATTTTCACTTCTTCCTCCCTTCTTTCCATCTAATTTATACATATATTAAATACTGCAGTTGGTACACAACACTGAGGTATCCCAGTATGTTTTAAATGGTCAGGTTTTTACCGCAACAAAGCTAGTCTCCAAGCTAGTTTTGGGGTCATGGCAACACTCTCTCTGATGATCTCTGGTAGTTTCCCCTCACAGAGTTTTGTTAAAAAAACTAGCAAAAGCTTTCTGAATGTCTCAAACAATTTTATACACACAAACAAATATTTATATAAACAGTCTAAATAAAGTATGAGAGGAATACACTCCAGTGTGAAAAAAACAGATCTGGCCCTACAGGTGATTTAGTTACAATAGAAAGAATGTCACTGAGAGAGAGATACCAAATCTAGATCAGACCAGATTATAGACTTATTTTCCAGAAAGCAGGTCCATTATTAATGCACTCCATAATTATAGTGCCAACAGCACCTAAATGTCTACAAGCATGCGCAATAAGATGACAAAAGGTGCCCAGGGTACAATCTGAATTTAATAAAAAGTGCTTGTTCGCAGTTCTTGGGCCAACTAAACCTTCTAACTGGAAGGTGACAAGGAAAGTTCATATCCCCAAACTGGGCATCAGCCCAGCTTGAAGGACTATTCAAAGAGGTTTCAAAGTAGCTGTGACAAAGTTGACTTCCCACTTTCAATGATCTACCCCACTTACATGCATTCAGTCAGGTATTCAGCTGATGCAGATCAACCCTGCTCTGTTTCAGCTATGCCATATTATACCAGCCAGAGAGATGGGTCTTGTCTTCT
This sequence comes from Haliaeetus albicilla, assembly GCF_947461875.1. NCBI lineage: Eukaryota > Metazoa > Chordata > Aves > Accipitriformes > Accipitridae > Haliaeetus > Haliaeetus albicilla. The sequence continues at coordinate 32,599,313 of NC_091495.1, forward strand.
GCTTGTTCTTCTACATTCCTAGCAACTCAGATTTTAAATTGGCAACGACTTCACATAACCTATTATTTTTAGACATACATTTATGAAACTCACACACTTTGTATATTTATCCCCCACCATTATAACTCAAGTATGTAATTTTGTTATTCAGAACGAGTTATGAGAGAAAATATAACTAGAATAGCAGGCTTAGGCTTGCAATTAACTTTTTCAGACACAGTTATAAATTTCAACAAATAGGTTATAATTGAGGAGCCAGCATGACCTTTATTATTTCAGAAGGTTCAGCCATAGCAGCTCAGTGCGACTTCAACTGGACTATTAGTCACTCTGTCAGACTGAAGCACTAACATCCAACTCAGTCTGGCATCAGCATATGATCTGATCCTGAAAACTGACCTGAATAAGCTTTACTCTCAAGAATGGTCCCAATCCAGGCAAGGGAATTGCTCTTAGAGAAATCCCATACTCCCTGTCAGTGAAGTAGGAAATGTCACATATTTCTGTCATAATCACAATCAAGGAAAATATAAGGCTCTTGCAGAAGAAGTCTTAGAATATTTATAAATCCTATAATCAGGCAATCAGGAGTGGCTCTTCCTCACAGAAAAACTGAACAAGTACTGTGTACCACACTTTCTTGTATCATTCTCTTCCATCGTTAAGCACACTGCCAAACAGATAATCCATGAGTAAACATTTCAGAACATTTACACTTCATACTTAGAAAAGTGCAACATGAAAACAATCACTTTGTCAGAGCCAGTCTTCCCAGCAAAGCAATGATTTCTGTTACAGCAGAATCCTTCTTACAACAAAAACCCTGTGATCTTATGAAGGACGTTAAGACAACCAAAATATTTTTATGACTTCAGTTAATTGGTAAATTATTCTTAGAACTTGTTAATTCATGCAATTGCCATCATGGTGATGAAAGATGGCCAAGAAATAGGGTGTCACTTCCTTTGAAAATCACGTACGTGAAAGAACACAGCTAAGTCTCTCTTCATGCTGATATCATGCGAAGTTTCTTACTCAAGTGCAGGCATATGGAAGAAGCAATTCCATTTGACATAGTAAAAGGCACAAGATTCAGGTCAAGTGCTGTGAAAATCTGACAGACCCCCAAAACAACGGAAAGATGCACTGATAACGTATTCCTTGTGAAAACAGTATGTGCATGAATGCACTTGGGCTTCTACAGAGCCGCCACAAACACGGTAACCAGCATCACTAAGTGCGTCTGCAACATTAAGACAAATATTTGACCTATTTTCTTAGCGGAATTTAGCTGTCGTGATTCTTAGCACTCCGCTCCCGTGAGCCTGCGACTGCCTAAGGACTAGCGCAGCAGGGGCACGGAATTCTTTGCAGAGAGCGGGACCGCTTCCACGGGGCAAGCGAAGCGATCGGACCCCCCGCGCCCACACTCATCGGCCGGCTCCGGGCCGCGGTGGCCCCCACGCAAAGCCCCCGGCGTGTCCGTGTCCGTGTCCGTGTCCCGTCCCCCCCCCCCCGCGCCCAGCCGTGGGGACTCACGTTTGTAGCTGGCGGCCCAGGGCTGGTAGCCGTAGTAGCCGGTGATGCGGAGGATCCGCTCCTCGATGGAGGTGAGCCCCACGGAAGCGCTGGTGAGGTCCTCCACGGAGCGGGACCACTTCAAGTCCTCTTTGATGGCCTCGTCCACCACCAGGTACTTCAGCTGCCGCAGCTGCGGGCTGATGTCGGACAGCCGCCGGGGGCTGACATCGGGGGAGCGCCGCATGCCGCTGGGGGCCGGGAGAGGGGCGTCAGCGGGGCGGCGGAGGGACGGACGGACGGACGGAGACACGACACCGCGGGCTGCGCAGCGCCGCCGCCGCCGGGGCCGCCGCCCTCCGCCGCCCCGAGGCGAAGTTGGCGGCGGGCGGCGGGACCTCCGCCGGCAGGTGAGCGGGCCCGCCGCCCGCGGCAGCGGCGCCGCAAACTTTCCTCGCCGCTCTGCGCCGGAGCGACCCCCCCGGGGGCGGGCGGCGGCGCCGGCTGAGGTGAGGTGGGGTGGGGTGGGGTGTCCCCGTCCCTCCCAGCCCGCCCGGCCCGGCCCGGCCCCGCAGCGGTACTCACAGGGTGGCGGCTTTGCCCCGCGCGGAGCCGTTGGGGAACTCCCGGATCCCCATGGGGAGCAGCAGCGATGGCTGAGGGGCGCCCAGACTTCACGGCGGGGCGAGCCGGCGGCGCTCACCGGCCGGGTAAGAGGCGGGAAGGAAGGAGGGGAGGGAGCGGGGGATGCGGCGGTCCCCCGCGGCAGAGGGTCTCCGGGCTGCGGCCGGCGCTGGCCCCCCGGCGGGAGGAGCAGGCAGGGAGACGGACGGACGGACGGGCCGACCGACCGACCGCCGCTGCCGCCTGCGAGGCGCGGAGAGCCGGCGGCGGGGGCCGGGCCGGGCCGGGCAGGGCGCGCTCCGCGCCCCCCACCCCGCGCGTTGCCGCCGGCCGCCAGCAGGGGGAGCCCCGCGGCCCCGCCGCCGCCAACCTCCCGTGCCGCTCGCCCCCTGGCGGGCGGCCGTGGGGCGGGGCCACCCGCTCCTCACTCAGGCCAGGAGCGGCCGGTGCTCGCTCCCCTGCAGGGCTCCTACCGCCGCGGAGGGAGCCGAGCCGCCGGGAGGGCGGGCTGCCTCGTTCGTCACGGCGTCTCCTCAGGAAGGAGCGATGGAAGAGCGGTGCGAGGGAGCCGGGGCACGGGCGGGTGGGCTGTGCCCCCGCGGCCAGGGCGGGCGGAGCGGGTTTCCCCGGCAGAAAGGGCGCCCGCGCCTGAGGGGATCGGCCGCAGCCCTGAGGGGATCGGGCTTCCTAGGCCAAACTAGGACGAACGCGGAGGGTGGGTGGGTGGGGGGGTGACAACCCTCGCCGTCCCTAGCTGCGACCGTCCTGAAGCGACCGTGGGCCCCGTCTGACAGGAGCACCCTCCCGCTTTCCCCGTAACGCTGCTGAACCCGTCCCATCAACACCCGGCTTCTTACCTGTACACTCTAGTCACAAACAGAAAAATAAAAATCTGATAATAGATACTCAGACAAAATTCGATCACCTGCAAGCAGAGGTAGTTGAAGTTATAGAGTTTCTTGTGTATTTGTGTCTCATAGGAAAAAAAAAAAAAGAAATCCAAGGAGAAAAGATTGTTCCCTTTCACCCCTGCACAAGCTCAGTTTACCTGGAACATTAAAACGCCAAGCTATTGAATGTGGAAGCGAGCTGGTATCAGTTAAATATGACCTTTCATTATCACCAAAGGTAACATTACAGGATCACTGCACCATTGTCAGAAAGAAAGAGTTAAAAAAAACCCAAACTCCAGCAGATGAAAGCCAAACTAATTTTCATCTGAAATACACATGTACTAAAGAATGCATTGAATTTATTTTATTTCCTATGCAACCCTTATTGTGAGCCTGTGAAAGTGTTGCTGAGGAGGTCAGTTCCGAAATCTAATACGCGTGAACAGCAGTAGTCCAGCAGTGCAAGCAGAGAGTAACTGTGCAGGCGTTTGATGCTGCCTACCTGCAAAGCAACAGAGCTCCTTGTAAGGTACACAAACCAATGCAGAAGCATGATTTCTGCTAAGATGAGAGGACAAAAACACAATGGTCACTAAATATACCGATACTGATTACAGGCTTGATTTAAGTCTCTTTAGGGCATTCAGGGCAGGAGTAATGATAACAACAGGCATGAATGGGATTAAACATTTCAGTCAGGCCTCCGCAGTCCGGCATCATTCTGTATGCAGAGCCCCTGCTCTCTCTGGGTTTAAGTGATGGACAAGAATAGGATTTCATCTGAGAATTGCATGTAATACTGCATGTATCTAGTGTCAAATTCCTCCATTGCTATAGGTACGAGATTCTCAAAGTGTACTAAAAATAACAATACAGGTCCAGAAATGTAAGGCAGCTGGGCTGGCTGTGCTCAGTACAGGACTAGTTCACATTGGCATGAGAAAACAGTATAAAGTTGTGAGTCTCAGACCAAGCAAAGGTTCCAACAACCAAGAAAGTGACATTGTTGACCAGCCAAGCAGTGACACCTGCTGAGCACTCACCTACCTCTCAGCATGGGCTGGTGCAGACTAGCAGAGGCTTGGTCAGCCCTGCTAGATATTTTGCCTCCATCACTGAAGTATTTAGCTACCCATTTTCTGTAGCCCCAAGAGAGGAGCCATGGGAATTGGAGGCCTTATTACACACGTCTCCACTTTAATATGCCAGAAACATCTAATTTCCCTGTCCAATAAAGATTAGTTTTCTGCTGTTTTATTCTTTCCCAGCTGCTGCCATTTCAAGGTGTAAATTGAAATGACCGATGGGTGTTAATACTTTCTCCTGTCATACAAGCAAGTGACTGTGGACAGCTTAGGTGGCAGGGCTGACAAACTTGAAGTGAACATGCATCTTGCAAGAGAGGGAAAAAAATGCACGGGAGTGAAAATTTTAAAGCTCACTGAAATGTTTAATAGAGATGGCAATTCAAAAGTGTAGTAAGAGGTAACATCAACATAGCTAGCTCTTAGGATCTTATCAAACCCTGCTGTGAGTGATGTTTCTTAAAAAATAGCAGCTGCTGGAGACATGCAAGTAAAAATTCTTGTGTATATTGTTTTAATTATGTTTAAGCATTGTAGCTAAAACTGAAACATTACAATATGGCATTGGACATTAAAAGATAAAATATGGGATCCCACGTGATTTGGAATTTGTAGATTTATGGAACTACTTAAGATTTTTAATATGAGGAGAAAAAATATTGTAGTATACTAGCAACGCTACCAAGAGTAAGAAACAAGTTAAAAAGAAAACATTTGCTAAACCTATCGTATATACCTATTTAAGGAATAGTGGACAAAATGGAGCAGGATTTGACTGAGTTTAGGTTTGAGCCACCTAGCATGGTACACAACACCAAGCTGGAGTGATTATAAACAGCTTTTCTGAATGTCTTGCTAGTGCATTACTTTCATAAAACACCTGCAATCATCCAAACACAGAATAGTTAGGAAATGGTGTATTTTTTAAAATGGCAGAGCCCTATAGCAAGGGAACAATTAGTACTCATTCCAGTGTGGTGACTTCTCCTGTCCTGTTAGATACACCTTTTTATGTTTTTCCAGCCAACATGAAATTATATTCTGACTGATAGTCAGCTCTTAAAAGGCACAGCCATTAAGATATAATAGCATTATGTTGTCTACAACATGATGCCACGTCAGAAGAAAATATAATTTAAACTGTATTTATTTTTACCTCCCATCAATACTAGCTTGCCAAAAGGTTCTTTGGGATGGAAGTTTACACTTACCAAAATACTACTCATTTCATGAAGAAGGTAAGTGCATTTTTTTATTTCTCCCCACCCCCACACCTCCATAAGAGTTTTACATTTAAAGGATACAGTAACAGTATTAGGATAAGATAGCAAAAATATTTCATTGGGTAACAAAATAATCACAGCTGCAGAAACTACAGCATGAAGCTGACATGTTCCCTCTTCTCCAGTTCATAAAAATCACCCTTAGGAACCAAGTCTTTAGAAGACAACCCTTGTTCCTTCAGCAAGTACTCTTCTAACTGAATCTTCTGGAGCTGATGTATGTTTCTGCTTATTAGTATTTTTATGCTAGCACTGAAGGTATATATGTGAGTCATTAATCAGATATTCCCACCCCAAGAATTTTTGTATTAGACAGAAATACATGATAAAAGTCCTATATAATATATGGAAATGCTTGTATGGCAAAACTATTAATTTTCTCTAGCTGGGGTCAAATTTGACATCCACAGGAATATATTGCTACTGTATATCCAAAGCAGCTCCAGCTCAATCAGTGGGACTAATTTTAGTATGCTATTCAGACTGAATAGGAGGGCAACTTTGAACATAATCTATTTATTTCACACATAAGGTATTCTGAATCAGCAACAACAACAACAAAACTTACCACATAGCTGGAAACTTTTTAGTCTATCCTGGATAATCTTTGCTTGCATTTGTGTTTCAAAATATTTAGTACCACCTTTAAATGGTTTATATAAACCCAGAGAACCAAGAAAGACTGAAAGAGCAGGCAGAGAATGGCCAAATGCAAGACTGAATAATAAGCAAAAAATCAGCCCGACCACCTTCAGCAGACTCACACTTGGTCTCTCAAGTAGAGAGACAGAGACTGTGCTTGAGAGCACAGTGAAATGAATTTAAAACAAGTTGCAGCACATTCTTCACCTGAGCTCTCACATTGTTCTAAGACCCCTGCAATGCACAGGCAAAACAAAACAAGCATCAGAATTTCTGACATGACTCCTTGCTGAAAGCAGCTGGAAAGCTGTGGAAATTATGATGTAGCTGCCTGTTGTAGTCAGGAAGGGACATACAGAGTCAGTGTCCCAGTTCCTGGGAAGTACGCTGCTTTATAGAAAGCTGATTTTAATTTGCTACTTTGAAGTGGTTGGATATAAACTGTTCAGTTTATTCTTTGCCAGACACAGTGGAAAATAGAAGTCCCTTATATTTGGAATTGAAAATAGGCCTATTTATTGTTTTGCTATCCATTGTTAGAGAAGTGCAGAAAAAGTTTAGGACATCTCATCATGTCTTGGTCGTCTATGAACGCTCCCATTGCCTCTCTTCCCAGTTCAAATCAAAAACTGAAATGCAAAGAGCAGAAAAATAGTAACATATCCTTCCTCCAGCAAGAGACCCCAAAGGGACTGTAGGAGCTGTCAGTGACAGAAAATACAGAACAGCAGACCTCTTCAGCACGCCATATTTTGAGAAATACCAGAGGCTTAAATCTCAAAGTCAATCTGTGTTCTACATAGCCTTGGTATCCCTTCATGTTCTGCCATTTCAAGTAATTTGTACCAGAAATAATGGGCTACAAAACAGAGGTTAAGGAAAGACTAGATACTGGTCTTGCAAGTTTTCTGTATTTATCTCTGTGTTGTTCCTAGTTTGTCCTTCACATGAGTTTGGCTGAGAGGCAAGCTAAACAACCAGGGAATAAGGAAGAGGGGAAAGTCATAGCAACAGCTGTCTACTCTGGCTAGCCCATGAAAAACCATGGGAGGGGGAAGCAATAGCAACAAAAATATAGGGGAGAGAATGAAGGACTCTGGAGAGAACTTGAAAGAAAACTTTTAATGGATTTGTGCTCAGGGAAGGCAGTTGCTTTAGTGAATTACAGCACAATATTCACATTATGCTTGAAGTTACTTATCTGGAAGATGTGCTAGCCCCAAGAAATATCTGATAATTCTCACCTTTCAGATGAACTTTTGTTTTTCTAATTTTGAAGGTGGTTTTTAAAGTTGACATTTTTTTGATGCAGAAAATGTGTCACTAGCCTTGGACTGTGCAGCTTTCTCAGCAGGAGAGATTTCTGAAGAGAAAGGAACACTTGGAGACTGATTTGACAGGCAATTTTTTACTGTATAAAATTAATGGCAGCTGTTTGAAGCCACTCATGTGTCTGAAACATTAAAAATCCCACAGCTGAATTTTTGATCTGGGAGCATAGAAGATCAAGGAACATTACACTTTTGCAATATGGTTCTATAGTGTGGGGCATAGCCACTTACTTCCATGTATGCATTTTGAACCCTGTTTAAGTTAACCATACTTATTTTTCCAGATCTTCTGGAAATAATTTCAGAAGCTACTATAAATATTCTGCTACTAACCCAGACCCCCCCTTCTCCCCACAATATACAAAAAGGTGTCCTCTCTTCAGCTTTTTGTCACCTACAATGTATATATTTCATCATATCATAAAGACAGTATCTCACTGCACTTTCTTCCAGCTGTTTTTTTGAAATGAAAAGACTTTGTTAAAAAAAAATAATCCATTAACAGTATAAATTTTTAGTGAGAGTAACAGTAAGAACCATAAGCAGATAATTTGCAGAGGTGCTATGCAGGTCCTTTGTGTAGACAGCAACACCCCTACATACTGTATACCCACATAGGGACAGATGTTGGTGCTACTGTGACCCTCAAGGCTGCACTGCTGCTTAGTATAAAATGATATAGCATTAAAAAATTAGTTCCTTCATCTTGTATTTCTTTAGTAGATTCTTTTATTGTGGTGATAAATTTGGAACAATGAGATTATTTGATTAAACTTTCTCAGTCACTGCTGAATGGACTACCCTGCTTGTAGAATTAATAAAAAGGCCAAGACACCTCATTAACATGCTTGGTATTGAGCTGCATTGGCAGCGGTGCAGTTTAATCCTGCCAAAGGGCATTTGCTGAGGAAAGTCAGAAAGCTTTTAAATCATATTCTTAAAGGTTGAGTCAGGAGAAGATGACCTTGCAAAAGCTGTAGTCCTGAACTGTCCAGACTCCCCCCCCCCGGCCCATTCACACTGGAGCTCCTTACTGCACAGAACAGTATGTTAAATAAAATGGCTTCTCCTTGTGTAATTCAATGCATCAAGCTTGATTTTGCTGTGCGTGCTGATTGGAAAACTAGATACAAAAGCTTAGTTTGGAAAAGGCCACATGCGCTAGCATCCTCTAGCATTTTTTTGGTAGCTGAAATTACACTAGCATCATCTGATGGTCTAAAGGTAAATTTTCATTTATGATAATTGATAGACCCACCACACCACTTTCACCAATGCTTCGCATTCTGTATAAGCAATTACAGCTCAAAGACATGGAGAAAGTGGATGAAAAGCACCAGTTGTGTGTAATCATGCCTATCAAAACATCAGAAAGATTAAGATTAATATCATTGCTGTTTAAAATCATGCATCTATGGCACATATAGCTACAGAAAGTTATATTGTCAAGTAAATTGCATTATAATTCTCATACACAACAGCCTGTAAAACAGATCTCAAAATCCTGCTTTGGAAACACTGCTTAGAGTATTTACTTAGACATATAGAGTGAATGTCCCAGGTAATTAAAACATTCTTTGCAACTGGTTGTCCAGAGAGTTTTTTCGTATATAGACAAAAGCAGCTGCATTTCTCAACAGAAATAAGAAGTGCTCAAGCAAACTAGTTTCAAGTCACTAAAATTTAAGGTAAAGTTATCCACCAAGCTCAATTAATCTGATTTATTTCATGCTGGTGAAACTCCACCAGCATAATGGAGTTGCCTCCAATGTATAGCTTCTGAATTCACAGGTAGGCTCTCATTTTGAGGAGTGGCATGATTTCTGTGATCTATCACTTTATCATATTTTCAAAAGAAATGTGACTGCAAGAAACTTTTATTGCAAGTTTCTTGACTTCCTCTAGTTTTGCTTAAGCTAAGCACATAAAAACTTCTTAAAAATCAGTAGGTCCTTGTGTTCCTTTGTTGGTAATTTTTCTTCTAAAGTGCATGTTTATATTCCTTTTTCTAGGCTACCTTTATTGGTTTTGACTTAAAGGTTTTCCTTTATATATAAGTTTTCCTTTGTTGGCCCATGCAAAATTCCTATTCAAATAAAAATAGGGCAATGTGAGCAAATCCAGCAAAGACAAATTAAGCCATATTAGCAACATGATAAACGTGAGGCAATACGTGGAAGACAAACTAAAAAACGTATGTGAAGGTAAAGAAGAGATCACATTATGCTTAGATACCTTCCTTAGGAAAGGGACCCTTACCTTGACTGTCTTGAAATTCAAATATCATCCTTGAAATAGTAATCCAGAGACAACACTTAGAAAAAGGTTTCCTAGGCTATAGGACTCCATGGCACCTCAGGAACTGACAGTGCTGCGTGAGACTGAGGACCTGTGAGAGAGACTGGAAGAGAGAAACATTCTTCAGGCCACTGTGGGCCTTTTAACTGAGTATTTGGCTATAAAGATAAACAAAAATGCTAGCCTTGATATTATTTTGGTTTTTTTCTATTTACTACAGATTCTAACAAGAATATTGCATAGTTCCCACATAGGATATTTTTTAAAGCCTGCCAGAAGTATCAATTTTAGTTGTATCAAATAGCTAAAGAAAACCTAGAATAATTCATTTTTATTTTTTTTTCTCCTGCTACACAACATATGGATGAAGCAGTTGAGATTTTACACATTAAAAAGTTGAAAAATGGCAACATTTTATGCCTTACTGTGCAGTGAGGAGGTAATGTGCGGCCTTTGTATCTCACAAGAGATTTTTATATTGCCTTTAATGTGTTTTTTTTTTAAACATTGAAAGGGAATTAAAATAGCCCCTATAAAACACAGCCATTATTATGGCCTGATCACTGAGCTGCAGATAGTGTTTTGCCATCCCCCAGTACTCACATGCATATATACCAAGAGTTTTAGCTCTCAGACACTACTAAAATTAATGTCTCATAGCCTTAAATACAGTGTTTCTCTACTAAAACAAAATAAATCCTCATCACAACAGATTTTAGCCTGCCTTTTGGCACCAATTATGGACCAATATTGTATTTATTCCTTTTGTTGTCATAAATAAAAGAGCCTTTTTTTGTGGCTTCTCCTCCTACCTGCTCTATTGTCAGTTACTATGATACCGTTCAAGACAGAAGCCCACTCACACCGTGCAGTTACTGTGGTGGTCATGTCATTCCCCACCCCTCAAGTTCACTTTGTGCTGCATTAGTCAATAAAACACTACCTTGTTCTTGCAGAGCCAAGTTAAGAGCTCCCTTCCCTCTCTCCTCCAGTAGCTGTGGAAGTTCTCTGCTTTATCAGGTATAACACTCCTTAATATTATACACAAGCAGAGATATTATAGGGTACAGAAGCCATTTTTTTAATTCCAATCTTATCAGTCAAATTAAAAAACCTCAACAGAAAGATTCAACTCTGCTCATGAAGTTGAAAAGATACACAACAAACATGGAAGTTAACAGCAATTTTTCTGACATTATAGTAATCCATCGGCTAGCAAGCTAATCCTAGGTTCTGGTATATCTCCCACTAAAGATTAAATATTCATCTTTCTTCCGTGATCAGTAGTTTTGCAGCGTGTTCTTTTATCATTTTAGTATTGAGGGGTATTTTGTGATAGTAGGACAACTAAAAACAAAAATTCTACAAAACTGATGAAAAGCTTCCATTGACTGAAACAAGATTTTTAGATTAAGCTGATGAACAATATTTGTGCTTATTTAACAATTTTGCCAGCTGGTAAATCCAAGTTGTGACTTTATTAGACCATTGTACAATGAGTAACTTGCAAAACAGAAAACAACAGAAACAAGAACATCTGCACTAGGAGAAAATATGCAAAAGTCCTAGCTGCCTCCCAGTTCTTCCAGGGTGCACTTATGCTCCAGAGAGAAAATCTTCATGGCATTAAGGGAACCTGCATCTATCATGACAGCACACCACAAGATTATATGCAAAGGTTTATGAAAAAACCCACGCACACTCCCCATGAGGCTGCCTAGGGATGAAAGCTATTTTTCAGCCTTGTGCATCAGCAGCATGAACAAAGGTTCACCATTTAGGAGATACTTACTGCTTTATGAATGGAGAAGAAGGGGGAATTGTTCTCACTTTCTCACCTATTTTATTCTCACAGGACAACAGGACCGCACAGGGTAGCATCTCTTTTACTTAAGTTAGCAGATCAGATTATAAACAGACTGGATCCAGCAAGAAGATGCCATCTTTACAGTCTCACTGTGCTGTAGTTTTTAGACTGGGGGTAGGGTGAAGACTAATATGAATCCCTTAAACCCATTTGTTATGAGAAAGAGACAATACATTCATTTTCCTGTTTGCCTAGGACAGGAGAAGGGGCTTACACCTCAGCAAAAAACTTACAGTTTAGATCCTGTGCAAAATTTTGTTTTGCTAAGGATAGTTATGAACATAGAAGTGCCTCACTTAGGAAGTTTGCTGGAGCCTCCATCACTGGTATGTAAGTAGCTAAACACGCATCTGTCAAGGGATGAATCCTGCCTTGTCCATCTCTATTCTCCACGGTGGAGGCTTCAATCTCCATTGCTCACTGGCAGCAGCCATTTCATGCGCCAGGCCAAAATCATGGCAGAAGAAACAGACTCAATATTAGATTGCTAGAGGAAGTGTTGCTGCACTGATCAGCTCATTCTCCAAGGTGCTGTACCAGCCATGGGCCCCACTGGAGGCTGCTCACATGGGGCTAGGGCATTTTTGCCGTCTTCCACAGAAATGTAACCAGGCCGTAAATAAGCGACAGATCTAGATGTAGAAGTGTATAAAGAGACTTACCTCCCCTCCCTTCCTCTACCTGGGATCAAACTCCAGCATTAATTTTTTAATAGAAGGACATTTTTGTAGTCTCTCTGCTCTTTGATCATGGAGGAGGTTTTAAAAAAAAAACAACCCATCGGTTCCCTTCCTTTTGAAGTTGTACACAGCAGGATCGTTAGTTGCAGATAAGCAGACAGATGTAGTGCTCAGTGTTAGATTTCCACTGTCACCATAACAACATTTAGTAGGGATACTGAGCTACCATCATTTGAAATGAGACCAACTAGTGCTGCAGAGTCATGGGTGGGTGACAGGGCTTTTATTTTGAGGCTGTTCTCTCCAGCAGCAAGCTGAGAACCTGGAGAAGGACCTGTTACTTCTGGACAAGAGGCTGCGGAGTTTCTGTGCTTCATAGAACAGTTGGAAACTTTCGACTCTGCTTGTCTCGTGAGAAGAGATGAAGCTTTGCAGGCTTTGGTAATTCATTGTGCAGCTCCTGCTCTAACTGTCAAGCTATAGAGGAAGCTTCTGCAAATGGTTGCCTTCTTCCCAACACTATGGACCATCATTAGATGCAAATGTAATGAGCTCAGTTCAAAATTCGAGTCATTTATGCAGAAACACTTGTGTTAGATTCTCCTTTTCTAAACATAATATTGGTGGAAAGTGGTGACTGAAAAGTAATACAAGAAAAGTTTCCTTTTTCTCTTGAAACCAGATGTTTAAACTGTGTTTAAATAATTTCTAGGCAATTACAAGCATTATCCACATGAATTAGTAGTCCTAGCTTATCAGCAACAAGATAACACCTCATGGGACTCATTAAAGTCATAAATCCATCCAAGGGGCAGCTCCTTCACTGTGAATTGCAATAATCTTTCATATTGGTTGTGTAGTTCTAGATTGGCAGGCAATACACACAGTAATTAAGGACCTGGTTAAAACTGCAGGAGAGAGTTGTTTGGAATATGTGTTTTAAGGTGAGATAAAGTGATTCCTAAATTTCTGTCCCATTTGAAAACAAACAGTAAGAGATCCCCGAGGTGTGACACTGGATGCTTCATGTCAGAAGGTGGTGGGAATTGGCAGCAACCTGCACATCAGTGGTATTTCTATGATAGTTTCTAGCCAGGAATCACTTCTATGAAAACAGCATTTCTCTGTGCTGTAGGTAGCTTCAACTCTATCTTTTAGATAGTGACAGTACAGCACAAGAGAGATTTAATTAATATCTCCAAAACTTTGTGAACACAGAGATGGAAGCCCAATTGCTAGTTCTGGCACCTAATCCATGACACCCAATGAATGACAGTGAAGCTTCAAACATGCACTTTTCACTGGAGCTGGCACCAATCCTGTACATTTTGCTACAGGATCACCTTGTGTAGCTTGTCCAAACCAAAAAAAACCCCACCCAAAAATCCCTAAGTAACAGTCTCCTCAGGTGAGCTCGCCTAGTGTCAAAGACTTGGAAGTAAGAATAGCTTGACATTCAAACAATAGCACAAGAGTTTGCTGTCAGGAAGAACAGAGGGGAAATAGAAGAGGACCTTAATTCAGGACTTGCCTACTATAGTAGTGTTGGCAATGTTACACTGAGTTTCTGTAAAGCATCATTTCTAGTGATGGTGGGCACAGGCAGCAAAAAAGAATCCCAGTGGAATGAGTTTCAGTGGTAAATAGCAGCAAGTCACTAGGCTATCTCAGTAGACATAAGTGACAAACCACATTTCCCTCAGTTTGGAGAGGTTCATTTCAGAGAAGACTACAGCCTCCAGGTGGTGCAAAAGCAAGACTTTGAACAGGTGAATTTAGCACAAAGCTCCATGCAGAAGGTTCTGCTGCTGCCACACTTTGCCACACTAAATTACTAGCACTTTTAGCTGTTTCCCCTGGTGGCTCTACTAGTCATCCTCTTTTTCCTGCCTCGTAACAATTTCTTGTTGTATACACAAGCTTCAAGGTGCAGTAAATTACTGGTTTTGTGCAAATATATTTCTTCTTCTCTGTATAATGAACTCTATTCATTTGTTTATAATGTTATTTTAGCTTAGTTGAACTTATCTACAAGTTTCAGTTTTAGAATGAAAATGAACAATATCACACTAACGCAAACCTCTTCACTCCATCAGGTACACATTTGTTAAAAGAATACTGACTTTGTTTTCCATTGTTCATGCATCTATAGTTTTCCACTGCTTTGCAGATTACAATGAGTGTATTGATTTTCTTATGTGCACACATGCAAAACCCTGCAAGAGAGCTCTGCAGTGAGAAAAACCTGCATACTAATATCCTATCTGGTATGTCAAGGGGCTGCTTGTGGGCACTAATCTCTACTTAGAGCTAAAAGAAACTGAGCCTTCATTTTAGAGTAAATTAGAAACATGACAGAGGCTACTAGACCAAATACAAAGATTTAGATCAAATAACTCTATTGACTGTAAAAGCCAGCAGTCTGTGCTTGCACCAGAACAAACTCTAGCTCACCAACTGAGAAATTTCTGCCTCTAGTACTATGAAAACTTGGAGGAATCATGAGCCTCAGAGCAAGAACTTTGGAGTGGAATGACAAAACAGTGTTCTTGTGCATCCCAGTATACAGCCTCTGCTCCTGAAGGACTGCACCCTCTGGAAAGGACCCACGCTGGAGCAGTTCATGGAGGACTGTCTCCTGTGGGAGGGACCACACACGGGAGCAGGGGACGAGTGAGGAGTCCTGCCCCTGAGGAGGGAGGAGCAGCAGAGACAAGATGTGATGAACTGACCCCAATCCCCATTCCCAATCCCCCTGCGCTGCTGGGGGGGAGGAGGGAGAGAGAACTGGAAGTGGAGTTGAGGTGGGAAGGAGGGAGGGGCGGGGGGAAAGTGTTCGAAGGTTTGGTTTTACTTCTCATTACCCTACTCTGGTTGATTGGCAATAAATTATGTTAATTTTCCCTAAGTCGAGTCTGTTTTACCTGTGATGGTAATTGGTGAGTGATCTCTCCCTGTCCGTATCTCAACCCATGAGCTTTTCGTTATATTTTCTCTCCCCTGTCCAGCTGAGGAGGGGAGTGACGGAGTGGCTTTGGTGGGTACCTGTCATCCAGCCAGGGTCAACCCACCACACTAGCCTATTCAGCCATCAACACAAAAGAATTTCAGTATTGAAGAGTATCGAGCTACCTGAATGCTAAGAATTGTTTTGCTTGATATAATATCAAGGCTGACATTGGCACATGCATGCTCTTTTCATTAGCAGGGAGAAAATGCATTCAAAGCACAGGGAAAGCAGATCTGACTTTGCAATACTTTACAAAACACCATCCACTTGCCTAAGCTAAATGAGGTTTTATCAAGATCTTAAAAAAAATTAACAGAATTTCTCTCTTTTCTTGCATGCTTTGATCAACTGTGATAAAATTAAAAAGGCTGTTGCTGTTTGGCTTTAGCACTAAAACCCTATTGAGATGAATGGCACAATTAACACCTCTGAAAGCATTTGCTTGACAGTACATAGAGTCCAGAATACCATCCTTCTCAAAGCAAGTTTTTTTTATAGTTGGCCTTTATAAATATCAATAAACATCAGAGACATTAAGTAGAAAAATTGTTCTAATGTACAAAATACAACCTATAGAGAATTTTTTTTCCTGACAGAACCACATAGGTTTTCACTATCCTGGCCTGAACTGGAAGCTCAAATATCATCACTCTGGAGCTAGAAAGATTGCATCCAAGTTTTTATTTTCAAAGCACATTAGCTTAAAAATAAATAAAAAAATTTGAAACTTTGCTTTACTAATTCCTAGCTGCTCAATTATTAATTTTATTTAAAAAACCCTGTTAGAATACAGAATCAATCTGTATTCTAGTATTAAAGTGTTTGTCTACTCTTTTTATTAAACAGAAGATGCACAAACATGGAGGAGAGTTTAGGCAGGTACTGCAGTTACGTAAGAGTTAATATTTGAGCTTGTTTAGGTCTTAAGTAGTTTTTGGGAAAGCTCAATCAGTTACAAGGCATGTTTACACTATTTCCAAAAGATTCAGGCATTTATAGATATCTAATATATCTTTTCCCAAGATAGGAAGTTCAGAAAATCAAGTCAGATCCTTTTTTGTGTATACATCTACTACTGCCTATTGAGGACTTCATCATTCAGAAAAAGGATGTAGGGAAGAGCTCAGTACTCCATCCTCACACTTTGGATGCTATCTGGAGTCCTGAGCTGGCTGAGGGTGTTGCAGCCTCCAGTAAGCTTACCCAGTGACAGATAGATAAAATTGCTGGGATTTGAAGTCAGGCATATCTTCTGAGATTGTTGAGAAGATAATTCAGCTCTGACTCATTCAACAGGCTTCAAAGGGCTTTCAGAATACTTTTCTATAGATTATCTGTCTTCAGGAGCGAGAAAAAAAAATTAAAGTGACATCAAGGAGGTCTGGCAATTTAACCTCCTGCTTTTCTTGAAGCACAGAAAGAAAGGGCAATCCAAGAAACCAGTATGCCCAGGAAAACAAAAGCAGACTGCTTAGAGAGGTTCCCTTTATTGAGCTTTTTTGAAAACTTTCATAGCTGTACAAGACAGATCTCTTAAATTTGCAGTTCCATCAGATCAGCATTTGCTAGTGCAGAGATCTCACTGACTTCATACTGCACCTTGTAAGACACAGCAACAACATTTAGTTTCCAACCAAACTAAAGATCAAACGCAGCTTACCCAAACAGACACTTTGAAATAGAATGGGTTAGGGCTCAAATTGTTCCCTCGGCAGGGATAACAGAAACCTAGAGCATCTGCAGTCAATGTTGAATGCACAGATCGCATGCCAAAGCAAGCCTTCTTAACAGCTTTATGTTATTCTTCCTTCTCACTCTGGATAGGAGTAAAAGCTCCAACAATAACCTGCCAATGGTAGTCCGATATACATCACTCTCTCGGGTCCACTTTTCCTCTATGAATATCAAATCCTCTCATACAAAGAGGAAACAAGCAGGACTTTGGAGTAAGCAAGGGGAGACCTGCAGTCTGTTCTCACTTGCAATACAGTTCAAGACATCTGGAAGGTCCCTCTTTACTAACACAGATTATGCAATTTCTGTTTTCCACATTAAACGTCTATACTTCAATATTCAGTATTCCGTACTACAAAGATACATATCCTACTTCTTGTTAACACAATGAATACTTATAGTCCAGTAACAACTAGTTATAGGTTCTATGAACATGATGAGAAAAAAATGGGATATTTATAGTTCTTGTTAAGACAGTTAAAAAATTGTTAATATATTCCTCCTATTAAACCAGGTAAACCATAACGCTAGCAGTAGTATAGCACAGAATGTATGTTAGAGATCACTGATTCAATAGCTTATATAGCTCGGTTATGCATTATGTATATGATGAGTGACTTCCCCTTTCCAGCTTAATCAAGATTAACTGTTTGGACCACAAATACTCTCTATTCTCATATTACTGAGAACAATTATACAAGTACAAAGAAATTTCATATAAAAACTATGTAACTGAAAATAGGAACCAGCATCGATCCACTTAATGTTTCAGTATTGCAGTTCTGTAGAAGAAACCAGTTAATACTCAGTGGTCACATAAAACATGTTCAGAGAGCTCTAAGTGTGCCTGAAGTATGTCAGCTTCAGAGGGGAGAGGTCAGTAAAAGTATCTCTTCATAAGGGCTGCTTTAAAATGAAGAGCTAGGGGTTGTGCTTTTGCAAGCAATTAACTGAGTTTCTGTACTTTCCATGAGAAATCCCTGTCCTAGATTCATTATTGGTATTTCTTAGCATATGCCTAACAGTTTTGGCATAAAATCCCCAGCCTTAGCCCAGACGCAGACATTTTTGGGGAATAGTTCCTCTGGCAGCCCAGCCTTTCCTTCAGCAGCCCCTTTACAGCCTTGTGCAGGCTGGACCTCCAGCCTCACTCAACCCTCACCAGCAAAGACCACGTTCCATTTGTTCCTTCTGTCTTCCAGTCTCTGTTCTCAGTTAGATGATCACAAAGGTAACCACAGATTATTTGAGACAAAGAAGAATTCCTAGTGAGAGCATTCAGACACTGCTTTTTCTACTCTGAAGCTTGTACCCTTTGATAGTAAGTGTTCCTACAGATGCAATAAATCCAGAGTATATTCCATGGAAACATAAAGCTAACTGTTATTCTTTAAAGGAAACTATACTTTAGGGAGTATTGCTGTTATGAAGAGCACATTATACTGTGGGTACAATTCTTATTAAATGTGCTTTCTCCAAAATAAGAATTAAACCCTTACTCATTAAGTATCAATTTGGTTTTCTTCTAGCCTTACTTTCTATAAATTATTTCATTAAAAAGGGTTATATGAAACTGGTATTATCATGTCCTCTTTGTATCAGTACTGTATTTTGAAAACCCCACCTTCATAATTAAGCAGCATAAGAGGTTCAACATATTCACCCTCTGTGACTTACAATTTGAAGTCTTGGCTGGTGTGGGACAGGGAGGGTTGTAGAGTTTGTCCTTTCCCCCATCACAAGTATATCTTACAGCACGACCGCACCTCAGAACAGGGCAGATTCCAAAGCCAGCTTAAAAGGGAGCTTTACTGTAATTAAAATATGTGCTTGTGTCCTAGAAGACTTTACGTTTACGTTTGACTGAAGGAGCTGAGGTACCATGGGGCATTACCCTGTTGCTCACTAGTGCTGGAGCCAGATACCCCTGCACACTCTGGGCTATGATGCACTCTTCAGAAGTCTCTAAATTACCAGTTTCTCACTGGATTCTCACCAGAAATCTTTTTGAAGCTAAATGGAAGGGAGAATGGGCTAAGGTCACGTTTGCTGACAGGAGACCTAGAAAAAGAAGGGACTAAATTCCAATTTCACTGCTCTGATTTTATGTTGTCACATAATTGCAGAGCTTCATTTCCTGCCTATAAATTGAAAAGCTCATTGCAATACATTTTTGCAAGCATAATCGCATACCCATGTAATTCAATCCTTACTGTATTTTATAGTGTGCATTAAATGAGTTGCATTAGAAAACAAACTCGGTGGTTGTTAGTTGTTAACACATTTAGGGAATTAAATCAAGCTTAAGACCATTGCTGAAGCATTTGACACAAATCTCAAAGGCAAATCTTAATACAAATCTCTATCATGCACTCTGTTCTGTAGTTCCTTATTACCTCTTTGGGTAGAAGAGGGAGTGCATGCCAAGTTACTTACACTGACAACAGCTTCTAATAGAGTTGTGCACCACTCATAAATAATGTTTTGCATGCACCTCAGTAAACAGGGGGGAGAGGCAGATAAAAGCTTCTTCTACAGGTAATCATTGGGGTGCAGTTCCAAGGACGGCTTTGTCTTCATTTTGCCCTGGAACACCAGGGGCTGACTGAGGTCCTCTGCACATCCAGAATCCTCATCCGCAGGCATTCTGGGCCAACAGACTGTGCAACGTAAGGCCATGAAGATCTAGCCACCTCTAGTCTAAATTTCAAAAGAAGAGTGTACTGCCTGTGGTCAGACAGGCTATTCAAAAATCTGCCTGACTAGCAAAACAGTTTAACAGAAGTGAAGGATTGTTGAGATCATACATACAAAAAGCAGGCAAAGCCTTGAATACACACTCAGCTTCAACATACGATTGACCATGTACGCTACCCACACCTGTCTCAGACACAATCTTTTTTTCCCCTGAAACATACACTCAGGCAAGAATAAGCATTCCTTACTGCCCCAGTATATGCAGTTGTCTCCCTCAAACCTCATCAGACCAATTCTTCTATTCACACTATCTCAAAGTTTCACTCCATTGCTTCCTGCTATGCAAGGGAGGTGTAACTGCTGGAAGGGGGGCCTGAACCTCCGTGTCTTACACAGCCCAGTCGGGTACAACTTAGTTCTTCCCTCCAGTTCCCTCAGTTTTTGGCTTATTGTCTATAAACTCACTTAGACCAAGAGAAGACATGTTCTTTACTAGCAGACACATCTTCTTTATTTATCTCTGGTATCACTAACATAAAATGATAGAGTACTAACTAACTTGACAAGAGCAGTTGGCGTTCTCCAAGCTAGCCAACAAGATACTTTGCTTAAATCAATTTGTACAATACTCAGAAAGTACTAGATGGCAAGGGTAGGGAAGTAAGAAAGGTACTACTTATCTTGTTATTATTTGTTTCTCCATCACGAGAGAATCAATTACATCTTTGTTCCTAGGTCTGTGCAATTTTTTGTAACCTGGACCATTATTAGAGCTTTATGAAAGAGAAAAGAAAAAAGCAAACCATAATGCTTTACACAACATAAGCCATGACCCAACAGATGAGTTTAGGTCTCTGGGACCCATGCAAACACTTTCTACAGATTTCACAGCCTAACACTTCCAGAAGCACAATTGTCTTTCTGATAAAAAATAGTCTCCCTGGTGAAAACAAGACTTCACTCTATGATTTTTTTTTTTTAAATCTCCTTATAAAAAAACCCCTATAAAACAAATAATGTAATTTTTCTCTAAAAGGCAGTTTGAGAAATTGTTTATTCTGATTATTTTTAAATTGAATATCTTTAAGTTGCAATTGCAATTAGCGCAGGCACCTTGCAATAATAAGATTGCATAGGAAACAGGGATTCATAACAAAGCATTAGTTCCAGCTGATAATTGCTGCAAGTCATCTCTTTTCACATCCAACCTTTCACCATTGTGTTCCTAATACTCAAAACCCCAAGAAGCAAAGTTTGTTTAGTACATTTTAAACAGGCAAACTAGGGCAAGGAAACCACAGTTCTTTCCCCCTGCCACGAACCACAATGTGCCCATTACAAAGTTTTGGGAGGAGATAGGGTAGAGAGTTGCTCTGGACTACTAGACCAAACCAAGACGAAGAGATCATATGCAAGGGCAGGCTGAAGGACCCGCACCAGTAATTAATTGTTCTATACCCACCAGTTGTCACTAGGTCAGCAACTGACAGCTTCCCAAAACACGATTCTGCCGATTATGCTGCTTCTGAGGAGGGACTCGGAGCTGAACCCCCCCCACCTGTGGTCACACTGCACCTCCTGCAGGAGCCTTCACCCACTGTCCTACCTAGCATGAGCATCTCACTTTTCCCTTAGCCACTTGCAGAAGCCCCCAAAAAGGGCTCTTTAGAGCTCCATCTCCCCCAGGTTGTCTGGGGCACAGACATCCATCATCCCACCACCTAGCCCTAAATAAGTTAGCACCACAAGACACTGGCAGATATCAGATAAAGAATGCATGGGAATTTCATGCGGCTGGACCTCTGGAAGCTGCAGCTCTGTTGGGTTTGGCAGCCCCAGGAGAGACCCACAACTCCATCCCAAGACGTTTACATGGATCAAGAACTTCCTCACTAGGCCTCAAAGAGCCTAAATACAAGTTTAGGCAGGCAATCTGCTGCCAGAGAACAGCAGTCTCAAGAGCTGCGATCAGTTCATTCTGCCGTCTTCATGCTACTTGGCTGAAGCTCTGGACCTCCTTTTTGTTGGTATGAGGCTGTCGTGTTGAAACCCCAGCCAGCAACTAAGCAACCCGTAGCCGCTCGCTTACTTCCCCTCCACCCAGTGGGATGGGAGAATTGGGGAAAAAAAAAAATAGAACTCATAGATTGAGATAAAAACAGTTTAATCGGACAGAAAGGAAGAAAACAATAATAATAATAAAATGACAGTAATAATGAAAGGATTGGAATATACAAAACAAGTGATGCACAATGCAATTACTCACCACCCACCAACTGATAACCAGTTAGTTCCTGAGCAGCGATCCCTCCCAGCCCCACTCCCCCCAGTTTATATACTGAGCATGACGTCACATGGTATGGAATATCCCTTTGGCCAGCTTGGGTCAGCTGTCCTGGCTGTGTCCCCTCCAACCTTCTTGCTGGCTGGGGGTGAGAAGCTGAAAAATCCTTGACTTTGCCTAAACGCCACTTGGCAAGAACTGAAAACATCAGCGTGTTATCAACATTCTTTTCATACTGAATCCAAAACATAGCACTATACCAGCTACTAGGGAGAAAAGTAACTCTATCCCAGCCAAAACCAGGACAGAGGCACACCACAAAGTCCCGGCCTTGAGACTCCAACTCACAATATCAGACATGCACATCAGCGTCCCTATGCCACTGAGGACAAAAAAAGTACTTTGCTGTGGCCCACAATGACTGATCTCCCAATCATAGGTGGGTGACAAGAAAGACAGAAGAGCAGACAGCCCGCATCCCTTGTCCTCCATGTTGTGCGCCATTACTCCTGGCCACCTGTTACTTGCGCAACCCTCTCGCTGCTTACCACACACAGGGGTGAAAACGTAAGCAATACATACATATATGAGAGAACACGGGTAAGCCTGATCAGTTTGGCTTAAAATAAGATCACTTGGCCCTCCCATAAGAGCCTGCAATGAGTTCTGTTACGTTTATTTCCTACATGCCGATCTCACATGAGCCCTTCTCATTTTTCGCCCTTCTCCAAGATTGCTTTCCTACCTCCCATGTTCAACAGCCTTCCCTCAGATCTCTCCAAGCAGCTCCTCTCTCCCTCACTGCTGGCTCTCCAGAGCAACCTTCACCTACCACTTGTGCCTCCAGAGCTCCCTTTTAGAGCAGTTGTGCCTAATTGGCAATTTGGGCAAGAGGAGGGAGTGGACTCCTTTTAATCCTTTCCAGGCTGTTACAGGGGGAAGAAAATGGT
The DNA here is from genome assembly GCF_947461875.1 of Haliaeetus albicilla. NCBI lineage: Eukaryota > Metazoa > Chordata > Aves > Accipitriformes > Accipitridae > Haliaeetus > Haliaeetus albicilla. Next base: position 32,622,209 of record NC_091495.1, read on the forward strand.
GCTTGTACCTCCACGTGGGTTACTCTGTGCCGGACTTGAGCTGTTACTGTAATTGTATTGCGATGTGGACTGGTCTGACTGCTGGGCTAAAGCATGCAGAAGGCCAGAGAATTTCTGAGGCTGATATGGCAATACAGTATTCAGCTCCATTACTCCCATTTTTTTAAAGAATGCTGCCAAATCAAATAAGTGCAAAGAACTGTTGTGAAGTGAGTAAAGGGCTGGAGGAAATTCCTCACAGTGAAAGACTTTAAGAGGTAGTTTATTTATTTTGTCAACAAAGAGCCTGAGAGGAACATTGACTACAGTACCTAGCTGTCTGCATGGAAACAACAACAAAAAATCAGTATTAATGATCTCTGTAATCCAGAAGTCTAGAAATATTCAAATGAGAAGGCTTATGTTTTAACTTTGCATGAAATGTAATTTTCAAGAAACCACCCACGAAGAAAATGAATGTATTCCTTTTTTCAGTTTTCATCTTCATTATTTCAGATGTTATAACTTGGTAGCACTTTCTTTTTTTTTATTCATATAAAAATCAATATACCTCTGTGCCATCAAGAAAAATTATTATCGGAAAGTTATAAATATTAGAGTATGTATTTATTAAACACAGAAGAATGAGGCAAGTATGTGAGCCTGGTTACTTGACTATTAATTATGGATTTGGCAGAAATCTAATTTTTAATACTTTTTTCTAGAAAGGACCGTAAGTTTCTAAAGAGATTTTAGGACTAGAGGCAGGGGAGTGCTAGAAATAAGCTCCTCCTCAGAGGAAATAGAGGCAAAATCACGTACTTTCCGGTTTGGATGTTAATCAATTTATGGGAGATTCCTAGAGAGTCTGATAAAAAAGTTAATGGGTTTTCTCCCTGGCAGATCTCCTTAGAAAGTCTACTGAATATCCACAGGGAACTTAAATCATCCTGCCAACTGTATTTTTAAATTGGTGTTCTTGAAATATCTCAGTAAAGTATTCTGTATTAACTTCTGTAGCTATGACAATAGTTTCTCAAGCAGTCTACTGGTTTAATCTTTATTAAACCCTGTAAAGGCTTTTTCCAAGAGAGCTTAACTACGGTTGAAATCATGTCAGCTTTTGCATAATTTTACATAATTTTACCTTCTTCGTGCCGTGCTGAGAGGAGCCAGCAGCCCAGTTTCCCTCCCTCTGGACCGGTGCGCTGCCCGGCGTTGCGCTGGTGACCCCGGCGGTGGTGACGTGCCTCGACTGAGCCGGTCCGTGGTGGGTCTCCCACACAGCCAGGCTGAGGACATGGCTGGATGGAGCCCCGTGCAGGTACCTTCCAGGACACATGCTGGTGTGTTTCTATCTTTGAAGTGAAGTCATGAGTGTGGGGATGTGGCTGGATGATCGGCCTGGGTGCTTGGAAAAGCTGGGAGATCCCCACGTTGGAAATGGCCATTGCAACTGCCCTCTCCTTTCTAGCTCAGCCCCAAGGAGCTGTACGTAAAGGTCCTTTCCTGCCTTCACACAAGATTTTCTGTCTTTACTTTGCAGGGAGCATGTAAAAAGTTTAATGGGGAGTTCAACGGGCACGTTTTTGGGTGCTCCTAGTTCCTCCCTGACTTCTAAATCCAACAAACTCCAGCCAAGTGAAGGTACTTGCCAGAGCGCATGGCTGTCACCCCAGCAAGCCAGCCTTTGCTCCCAGCAAGGGGTGCCGTGGGGGCCAACGCCACCGATCTTCATCCCGGCGTGACCCTGCTCCTGGAAGCTGCTGTGGAGAGACAGAAGCAAAAACGTTGCAGGACTCCGTGCCACCCCAGGCGTGTCCTCGATCTGCCTTTCTGTGTTCTGTTTGGCCAACAACCTGGCTCATAACCTATTGTTTCATAACAAAATCACTGAAATGGTACCTAAGGGAAATAACAGACCAGCTCTGGCTCCTGGAAGTGTTTTGTCTACATAGAGGACTGCCTTTGATGGCTCTTGGGAAAATGACAACGGGCAAGGTGGAAGCATACGTGCAATGCTATTAAAACCTACAAGAGAGCAGCGGTGGAGTGGCACAGGAAAGCATCCGTACTCCCTGAAGCCTGGGATTTAGTTACAGCTTTACCTGTGCTCCTATATTAGATAAAACTTTTAGCAATAGCATTGTCCATCCACTTTTAAAATTCATACTGTGGTACTTGCCCCAGTGACCTCCTGCAGCAGTGCAACCCACCAGTTAACAAAGAACTGCATAAAGAAACATCAGATACAAAAAAAAAAGCCTCTTTTGGCCTGAGGATGCAAGAAGTCAGGGCTGTGACAGCGTTGCACGTTCACGGGGGGTTCAGGCTGGGATTTTTAACCTTGAGGAAATAACTACAAAGTTGTAGCTGTCTTTTGGTGGGAGGTAAGACCGTTTTTGGTGTTAGATTCTGTAACACACAACCTGGTGGCTGAAGGAAAGGCCCCCTCAACCCCAGCTCTAAAGAACAACTTGCGTCTCTGTTGGTCTGCTTTTTCTGGAGAGGGCAGGAGATGCTTTTTATACTTCTATGAGTCTCTGCACTGTGGTTACCAGGGCCCCCATCGACCAAGTAGTGACAGGAAAGTAAAAATGATTAATGGAGTAAATTCCCCCTTTTACCTCACTACGAAGTTCTGGATTTAGGCACGTTTCTATAGTAACAATAATGTCTTCAGAAGAATTTGTTGGTTTATGTCCTGGATTAATTCTATGGAGTCTTACAATATTTGGAATTTAAAGCATCTTTCTGCTTCACAGAAAGCAGGTTATTGTTTCCCTCATAAAGAACAACCAAAATTAAAGAACATTTTGACTGACATTTAATATTAGTAAAACAGGACATTTTTACAATTCTATAATGCCAACAAATACCCCAAACCAGCCTCCACCCCCACTCCAGAATAACTAAGCATGGGAGGAATATCCTATGGGAAGAATGTGGGTAGGGACTGGTCTTTTTCATTTGGTAGAGTATGGCAACATCTTATGACAAGAGAAAAAGAAAAGGTGTTTTTTCTAAAAAGCAATTACTTTAGTTCATAATTAAACCATTCTATACATTCCAGAATACCATATAGTCTCTCTTTCATAGGATGCAGGTTTTAAGAAACACTTTTCTTGTTTGCAGGTGCACTCGTACAGATGTTTAGGAGCATGTATTTTTATGTCAATATGTGATATACAAACTGCTTGACTTTCCAGAAACGCTTTGATATTTTTCTGCATTGCCCTGACAACAGAAAATCACACAACACAGTTTCTTCGCACTGGCTGTTTGCAAGGGGTCCTCCACACTTTCAGAAGGTTCAGTGTATTTCAGAGTCAATCTCTGCATTGTGCTGAAATTACTTTGCGGAGCAGAGGATGAATTCTTTCCATTTATTTTATTATATTTTAAAAGAATAAAGATTTATTTTCCTAAATATGAGTTCCACACCTTTTCTCCCTGTCTGAAGAGATCTTTAGGGCAGAAGATGCACTAAACCATCCTACTTTTATGTGAGTTTTATGCTCAGGCTCCCTCCAGTACTTTGACTATGAACATGAAGGGTCAGTGCCATTTACCTACCCAGAATGCATGAGTTTGATCCTTGTGACACCCTGTGCCCTTGCAGGGCAATATCTGGTACACTCCTGGGTCCCTCTGGACTGGCTCTGAGAATACTAGTTGGATAGGCTCCCTAAAACCTGCAGCATTTTGAAGTGTTTTAGCCACAAAAACTAGGGGAAAAAAACCCCAAAAACTCTAGTCTAAAAGAGGTTGGAGACTATTCTGGCCTTTATTTTAAAAACGGTACCAAACCTGGACAGGGTCCTGGGCAACCTGCTCTCGCAGACCCTGGTTGAGTGGGGAGGCTGGGCCAGATGTTCTCCAGAGGTGCCTTCCAACCTCAACCACGCTGTGATCAGAGGGCTTTATTTTCTGCCTTGCCCGCCGCTTTCTGCAGTTCCCACGCATCTCAAAGCTGTAAGACCAGGCCAAGACTTCTCGTTACACACGCTCATTTTCCGCAGTGCCGGCCACAGGGAACAGAAGCTTGTCAGCTCGTGGGAGGCCAGAGGAGGCACGTAAAGATGTTACGGAGGATGTGCAAAAGTCACCAGGGAAAACACAATTCTGCTCATTGCCTGGGAGGAGGTAACACCCATCGGGCTGCAAGGGGAGCAGCAGAGCTCTGGCAGATGTGCTGGGCACTGCCGGGGGACCTCACGCCTGCTCTCCAGCTGGCCCTGGGGCTGTCGTGCCGTCTTCTGCTCCTGCAGGGATCTGAAACAGATAGAGCAAAGGCTGAGGTGGCTCACCGGGTGGGTTTAGGAGGTCTGCCAGTAAAATGCAGAATCCTCTGATATCCTAGACTCCCCTAAAACACCACTGAGCTGCTCTCCATCTCTATTTTTCAGTATCACAGAGCTGTCGGTTGATACACCTAAACAGATACATACACATTTTACCAGCTTGAAAATAATATGGTCAAACTGTTGCGTAAAACCTAGGAATAAGCATTACTAAATGACCTAATGGAATATCAACACATAACCCCTTTTTATTATTACTAAACAAGTGTATTAAACTTGCAAAGAAACACAAAGCAGTCAGAAAGGTGAGATTCTGAACACAAATAGAAAGCAATAATGCCTGAACACTGAGAGATCCTGAACCAAGTAAAAGGAGCCATTATAAGTGCAATATACTCTATGATTTTCTGCATTTTGTACTCTGTAAATACTTTCACTCATGCTCTGACAATAGTGTCAATGCGGGTAAGCAAAAACTGTCACAATGAATGTTAAGAAACAAGTAACCTGGAAAAGGGGAAAAAAAAAAAAAAAAGTAGTTACCCGCATGGGAACACCCGTGGATATGACAGATGTCAATGTCACGGCTCCTACACATGGAGCCAAATATCTTTGCAGGGGTGATTTTGCAGTCATACAATCTTGGGAATAACTCCATGTAAGAGAACTTGGAACTATTTGTCCTGGGTTTAAGTATTTTTCTCTGTAGAGTTTTCAGGATAATGCTCAGACACTGCCAATCACATTTACGTCACGTCACATCTCAGAAAACAGAATTCTGCCATGATTTCATTTATTATTTCCAAACATGCCCAATCCTCTATGTGCTACTTGTCTCTAAGCTGGCAATATGCAAGATAACAGTCTAATAAATTGTTTTCTTCCTTTTCAGATCCACACTTTTGGTATTTGAACCCGGGTACATAACAACTGAAAAATTACAAAGACTGAAGACCAGTTGAAAACTGGTATGAAGACTGAAGCCTACAGTGTCCATCTGTTTCTTCACACAATTTGAGCAGTATGTCCCAAGGCTTTCGATTTTCCAGCTTCAGCATCTTTGTGTCAGAGTCCATAAAATAGGCTGAAGAATTTTATTTCTTCTCAGCATTTTTACTGAACTGGAATACACTTGAAATTTTCTCATCTCCTAAAAGAAAGGCACTATAGAAGGCATGTGTTATTTTTCTATATGTAAGAAATATATGTATATAGCTATAGCTATATTTTACTTTGGATACTAAAAGTAAGTTGGAGAAGTGGAGGGACAACTTCACAATGCCCATGCATAATATGGTATTCATACTGACAGGGACAGAAATCTTAAGGATCAGTGAAATCCTGGGAAATAGGCAGAGATCAGATTTCTTCCTGAGAAAACAGTCTATTTTTATTTGCTACTTGCTTTTTGTTACTTGCTTTTACTAGTATTCATGAGAGTATTTAAGCATTTGCTGTTTGATATGCCTGCTCTCTATCTTACCTGTCGAGTTCTCCTTACTGCCTGAAATAAAACCAGCGCTCTTCAAATGGATGATGGGTTGTGATTAGGCATGCAAACCAAGACAAAGTGCTAATAACACCTGTTAAAATATGTCTACGCATTTCTATGGGATGAATCAGAATTGATGTGGGCAGGAAAAATTTTTTATGCAGTGTCCCCACTTCTGCTTAGACAAAATGCTGGTTACTTCAGCCAGAAGAGTCCTGCTTTTTGGCACTTCTCTTCTATAGGTCCATTTGTGAAGTTATGGTTTTTTCTCTCAAGACTATCTTAGCTGGATCTTGGGTCAAACAAACACTTTGGAAAGGTATCCCATTTGCTCTCTAAATAGTGAACATCCCAACCCACTTTCTCCTGAAATCTATTGGGATCTGGCTTTGAGTCTGGCTCTAACTGAATTCTCACCAGCCGCTGAGGGAGTGGTAAGCTAAGCTATCCTGTCTCTTTTAAGGCATTAGAAAGCAAAACTCTGGGATTTTTAAGCCATGAAGCAAACCAGTTCCAAAATATATGACCAGCTCAAGGGTTTCGAACTGCCAACATCACATGCAAAATAAAGGGCCATGCTGCCTTTGTGTTACCGGTGTCATTTTAATATAACTCTTCTTTGTCACAAGACTTTTCATTAAAACAACCCTTTATTCAAATAGCATTATCTGAGGGAGGATGAAGTTAAAGAGCTGTGACAGACTGAAGTAAAAAAAAAAAAAAGTCAGATTATCAAAAGGAGTTTTGTGTGACTCACTCAGTTATTTCATGCCTGTATAAGCCAATACTTGCATCACATGTTTTCCTTGATTTTCATCATATAAAAATAATACTTAATTTTGAGTGTAATGTGTTCTGTATAAAGATGGAAAGATATTTTAAAGTATAATGATAATCATCTGCCTATAGCACAGAGTATTATACCTGGATGCATTTTATTGCCTTTCTTCATGGTACTTTCTGAAGCAGCAGCAGGGATTTGGAGACACAGTAAATCCTCCAAGCAAGAAGTAGAATAGATGAAGCAGTTGACTGGCATATCCTGGACAGTGCAGGTTTCATTTTTTGGTGAAGCACAATTTAATTCGGTTTTGGACTGCTTATGTAGCAGTGACCGTTCAGTATGGGAAGGTGAGACATTGCACTCAAAATGATTATACACCAGAGAGTCTGTAAGAATAGAGGGTTGGAAAGAAAAGTGTTTGGAAATCAGGAAGTGGGAGAATTATTATTGCCCTTGCAGTCTTACCATGGTGTGCTTATATACACGCTTTATTGTGGGCTGTGGCTTGTGTTCATAGGCAGCGCGCTGCACAGGACCTTCCTCCTTCAGATCACAGGATGGAGCTGCTCACGGGGCGAATCAAGGCTGTGGAAGGAAAAGGACTAAAAACAACTCCTGTGCCTGTTGTGAGAACTGGAAAGCACACAGTGGATGAGTCAGAAAGGATGAGCTCATGGTTAAGGCAGATTAATGCTGCCCCGGATACAATTTTTCTGTCACTGCCTCAGCCACAGATGACTCCGTGAAGTGCCACAAGTCACCCACTGTAACTTTCCACGCGTAGTAAGCTGCTCTTGATGTGATCCGGGGGTCGATTCGTCCCAGTGCTGAGCTGCAAAGGGTGTTAGCACCCGCGGCACTCAGTCCTCTCAAAAAAACCAGCTAGTTGTACTGACCGAGGCACTCCTTAAATCCAGAAAAACCCTCTGCGTAATAGTGTGCAGAGGATATTCAGGGTTCTCCTTCCACATGGTTCATCGGGATAATGTTACAAACATGAAGAGCACAGAGCTTATGGATTAGAGCTCTCTCATGCCACAAAAATACGAATTTCCACTTTGAAGGCACTGATGTGAGTGGTATGGAGGAGGTACTAGAGCTGCTAACCATTTTGTTTTGCCCAAAAAACCCTTTCTAATCTAGCCTGGGATCAGCGGTAGAATGAAAACTACGCTTAAGGTAGCCCTTAGTTCATTTTCTTCAGCTGTTTTCCAGCATCAGTAGCCTCTGTGCTGCTAGAAAAATGTATTCAGATAGCATTACTCTTGCAAGCCAAACACCAGCACATAGGAAGCCTTGGCATCATGACAGACTGTGAAATTGTAATACTGTCGTGTTGCCTATGGATGTCTTAATGTAGTCTTTATTTAAATGATACTTGGAGGGAAAATATGGGGGCTGTGCAATAACAAATTGCAGCCAGATTTTCAAGATCTGTACTGCTCACCTGGCGAACTAATGTCAGATACTACTTTTTCTTCCACGATCCCTCAATCCATACAAGGTCTGCTCCAACCTCCTCCACTGACTTCAGTGGGCTTTAACTCACATTGCAGAGGGTGGGTAAGGCAGGTTTGTATAAACTGTAAGCCAAACTGATATCTAGATAAAGACAAATGGCATTTAAAGCTTTTTTATTAGCTTAGCCTGAATCAGAAGGGAAAGATTATGCCTTCACATGTAGCTTTTCCTGGTACCGCTCTCTCACAAGCCTTTTTGAGACTGTGCATTCTCCAGCTTTCCTGAATGCAATCCTTCACATTTCCAAGACCAGTGAGTCTTTTAAGCCAATGGGAGGAAATGATCTTATTTTAAGGACAAGAAAACAGAGGAAAATATGAAAGCAGAAAGAGCTCATGGTTCCTTTCTTATTTCTTTGGACCGAAGTATTTAATGTGAGCATTGTCATTCTGCTTTAATTCAGAAAACAAAATTCATATAAATAAAAAAATGAACTGTTCAATACAAGCAACAAAAAATATTAAGAGTCCAAGATCACAATACTGGCAATATTCTTTTTTTTAATAATCGCAATAAATATATTAAATAAAGTATTTTTGTTGTAGTGGGACAATCCTATCTGTTTCAAATTGCCAAACAGTTTCAGGCCAGACTAACTTTACTAATTCACTGCTGTTGAAACTAAGTTAGCTGTCCAAAGTCTATGCTGTTGAAGAATGCACTAGCAAAGAGACGGAGCTTTAAAACCCACGTACATTGCAGCCTACAACTCGTGAAAGATGTATCAGTAATATTCATTCATGGGAAGAACAGAAATCTGAGCTACATCATTGGCTTCACCCCAGTATGTTCACACAATCTAGAAATTCAATTATGATTTTAAAGCCATTTTCAATTGCAAACACTTTCCTTTGATAAACCTTTTTAAGAATATTATTTATCTTATAGCTACATAATTTTCACAGAATATTGTATGTATAATATTAATAGAAATCTTTACAGACGTTTGGCTAACTTTCAATAAGCGTTTGTTTTGGAAGGTGCAGATTCACCAGGCAACCAGGCCCTGTGAGTTGCAAACAATTAATGTTCCTAGTAATTAATGCACTACGTAAGTTGTTTCTGTTTCAAGCTCATGCAGTACCTTGGTTGTCCATTCAGTGTCGGTTTGATAATCCTAAGAGAAAAGAGCTGCAGTATAACCAAAGAGCTACAGCAAAGCTCCCTTAGACTCTTAAAATATATACAGTAGTAGAAAGAGTACTCTAACGCGAGTTTTATTCCAAAATATTTTTCCCCTCTTGTGTAGATCCTAAGATAATAAACCACAGAATTTTTTTAAATGTTTTCCTTGAACCTACAAACCACTCAAGACTATGCCCAGTGCAGGCTCAAGTAGCAAAAGGGATAGAAAATGCTGGTAGGAGTGTGTTATCTGGCACGCATTACTGAGACTGGAGCCTGGTGCACTCAGAGCTTTGCATCTGGCAGCAGGAGATGGGACAGTCTTTGGGGGATAAGAAGCTCTTTACACTCAGAAGAGTCCTTCCACGTTGAACCTGGCCTTTTTCCCTAGTTGAGGTACCTGTTGTCATATGGTCCCATCAATATGTTTGGACCCTACTGCAGCAAATTCACATACAAGATTGTACAGTGCAGCTGTAATTACGACTAAAGCGGACAGATCTTTCCAGACACATCCATTACATTACAAGCACACCTGGAATTTGATCTACCAAATACAAAATGCCCATCGCTAACAGTTTGTAGCTAATCTGGGCTGGCAAGCAAAGGATCATAGGCACTGCAAAGAGAGCGTTCGTGTGGATGGCTATTGCAACAGTGCCATGGCAATCTCTGCAGGCCGTATGAGAAAAGCAATTTTGCCTTTCATGAAGGTGCTGGCCCAAAAAAAAAACCCATCCCCAAAGACATACAACTAACAAGAACACAGCAACCGGCATAACACTGCATGTTTGAAGGCTGCATCAAAATATCAGTGCAACTCACTACAGGAGAAACACCTCAGCTGTAGCAGAACAGCGCTGTTTTTGCAGCTCAGGCAGCAACTGCAGCATAGCATGTACCAGAGACAGACTAAGCCTGAGGCAAAGCTGAAGTATAGAGATGTCATTTTGCCATGCATTGATAGGGGGAAAAATACAGCAAAGCTGGGCTTGCCAGGAGGTTTTGATCAAGCGTATCGGTGGCTGTGTTGACTGAGTAATGAGTCCAGTCACTAGGTTTTTAATTACTCCCTGGCCCCCTGTTTGGGGTCCTGAAGTGTAAGATCTAACATGATGAGAAGACTTCACAGGGCTTCCTGGCAGGCAGATTTCACTCAGCTGGTAAGGTTTTTCTAGAAAACATCACAGAGCCATGTTGGATTACTTCATGTATGGCCTGAGCTCTTCTGCAAAACTCACGTATCCAGGTGGGCTTAGATTAATCCATTTTACTCTCTCACAGCTGCTCATAGCTGCTGAGGCTGGAGGCAGGAATAGGACAAAGGAGACTGAGGATCTGAAATATGGTAGGCAACCGCGACTGCCTCTGGTGGGGGTTAGAGCCAATTTGTACAGAAACACTCTATCTGAACTGTATTTATTTGTGCACTGTGGGTGTTAATACAACTCCGGGCCATCTTCACAAGCTGCATGAAAGTCTTGACACACAGGTGCTCTTAGGAAGCCATTGCTCTCCCAAAGCAACTCCCATTAGTTTCAATAGGAAATCCAAGCTGATATCACGGGAGGTCACAGACCCATTGAAATTTGCAGATGAAAACCATAGCTTCCCACGAATGAAATACTTCTACAGAGATGTCCAGCAAATTTAGACAAAGTTTAGCATATTCAAGCCTGCTCTGAGATCATGGGAAGTGAGTATAGTCACCATTTGTAAATCAATTGTAGCTTTCATGAGCTAGGTGCAATTTTCCGAGCAATCATGTCAATTCTGCAGATAACCGTTGTGCAAGTTAAGAATATAAATTGTACGATATAAAAGAAAGAGAAAAAGCCAATTCCTTTTGAGTTCACATGATTGCAAATGAAAGACAGCAAGAAACATCAGGGAGTCACTTTTCACAGAAGCACAGATAGCAGGGGCTTAATTAGCATCGGATCGTATGTATCAGACTGAAAATGTGTAATGAACAGCTAGCACTTCCACATGAGACAAGACTGATAATCTGCTCTATTCTTTCAGAAAACATTTATGCATGTAAAGAAATGATCCTGGCCACAAATAATCACGCTGACTGCTGTAGACCTGCCAAAAGGATAACTTTGAGCCTAAAAGACCTAAAAATGAGCCTTAAAATGTATATTCAATGAGGCTGTAGTTTGTATATGTCAGAAAACAGAAATTTGTGCCAGACCCAGCCACATCGGAGATGTACAGTTTACCTTTAATGAAAACAACCTACAGCAATCTTTTGAGTTGCTTGGATTTATTTTCCTCACATCTGACTAAGATGAAGTATGTGTTATTTTTAGGATCTATACTGGTACATCCTGGGGACAATTTTGTAGAGCTGTATTAACTGCTATAAGTTTTAAAGTTACTTGAATTTTTGCACCAAGATGACAGAAGAGAGAGTGAATGGGTTGAACACCGTATAGGGAAGCTGCTGGTGTCAGGAAGAGTTAAATGTATATACGTAATCCCATTTCCAGACAGATGAGACACCAGTTAGGGAACACACTTGCATTACTTCTCCATCCAGATGTTACAGAATCCACCAGCACGTCTTGAGGGACTTCTCTTCAGCCTCCAGCCTGAGGCCTGGCCACACGGACCAATCTTTAATAACCATTCCCTCTCAAATTAATGACCGCTTTCAAGTTTCTCCCCCTTTTCCTCTAGAAAAGTCTTCCACTTGCAGATTCCTGCTAATCACCACTCTGGTGACAATATTTTATGAGAACCTGGACGTCCCCTGCTCCTTCTCTGCAGACCCAGCCCTGGACAAGTATATATTTACAGTAAATAAAAATTTGAGGCCTCTAACTCGCAAGCCCTTGCTTTTCTTTCAGAGCACTGCCGAGTTACCTGTCTTGCTCTGTCATGGTTTCAGTATTTGACATTTCCTCCAATGCCCCCTGTTCTTTGCTCTCCCCGTGTTGTTGTGGTTCCTGCTGCACAGCCAGGACAACCAGGGCTCAGCCAAAACTACCATTTGTCATCCAGTTTGCTCATGGATCAATCTGCTTGTCTTTCCCTACTATCGTGGGAAATAATCCTTCCTTTACCAGTATGCTGCTTCACACAGCACAGCAGAGTGTAGCGCTGAACACTACTAATTCCTTCCGCAGTCCTGTAAGAGCTTATTTAAAGAATTAGGCAGAAAATAGTACCAGAGTGCTAAAAAAGAATGTTTCCTATTATTACGCTTTTCTTACATTACCCTATTTTTTCTTTCTTTGTTCCACACTGCAAACATTGATTCTACAGGGAGCAAGACTCAATAGTTCACCATAGAAGAGGAGAATAAAAAATCCAGATTTTCATCTGTATGTTGCTCAGTTTCCTACACAACTCCAAAACAGACTTTAAATAAGAGCTCCTAATGACCCAAAGAGTTTTCTGAAAATCCTACTTGTTGATGGAGTTTACAAATTTACTTGTGCCTTTTCTGTACCAGCATTTCCCCCTGCCTCAGATATTTCTCGTAAATCCCTGAAACAGAGCTTAAAAGTACAGGGAAACACTTCAGCCAGGAGGATGACAGCTTAGCTTTGTCCAGAACTGAACCTGATTTACGATGTTTGAACAAGACCAAGAATTAAAGCATGGTCTTTGGAGACTCTGCTCTAAACTGGACAGATCAATCTTTTTTATACTCGGATGCTTGTTTACCTAATTCATGATGTCTTTAGTTTAACAGCTTAATATTTCTTTGAACAATCCAGAGATAAGAAGGGGATTTCTTTGAACAATCCAGAGATAAGAAGGGGATTTCAGAATTGCTTCACA